>NC_092418.1:93993992-95193992 GCF_040894005.1 Engystomops pustulosus | reverse complement strand
GTACAGTATGAAATGTCCTCTATAGAATTCTCACTTTTATGTGAAATCCCACACATTTAGCTATAAAAAAAAAATCTACCCTAAAGTCAGTTAAATATGACTCTTCTCATCCCAATATTGAGATTACATGAGATGAGTAAAGTTTATGAAGTGATTGCATGGGTAGTGTCACTTTTGTTCTATAGTACTTAGATGCTTATGCTTCTTGTGTCATTTTAAAGATAAGAATTTCATCTTTCAGACCCCATCTTAGGGTCTATGAGCTACAGAACTGTATATACAGTCAGTAAAATAATGGGTGGGAATTGCTTCTTTATCTGCAGCTTGCATTTCCAACTTTTTATTGATTTGCCTGTATCTCTCATTCCGTAGCTCACAAAGTCATAAGCCTGGTGTGACCCTAAAGACAAGATCCTTATCTTTAATATAAGACACGCATTTTTTTAGGTGATATATAACTGAAGATAGCGGCTCCTGAAGAGACATTGGGGGTCATTTACTAAGGGCCCGATTCACGTTTTCCCGACGTGTTACCCGAATATTTCCGATTTGCGCCGATTGTACCTGAATTGCCCCGGGATTTTGGTGCAAGCGATCGAATTGTGGCGCATCGGCGCCGGCATGCGCGTGACGGAAATCGGGGGGCGTGGCCGAACGAAAACCCGACGGGTTCGGAAAAAACGCTGCATTTAAAAACTGAAAATGTGTCGCTTGGGAAGCGCTTACCTTCACCTGGTCCAGCTCGGTGTATTCCGGCGCGTTCAGATGATTTTCAGCGCAGCAGCGCCACCTGGTGGACGGCGGAGGAACTACCTTCATAAATCCCGTCCGGACCCGAATCCTGTTCAGAGAACGCGCCGCTGGATCGCGAATGGACCGGGTAAGTAAATGTGCCCCACTCTCTTACAACTACTAAACTTGACTCATCTCTGTGAAAATTTGCCTGAGTTTGGGGGGTGTTTATTGGTAAATGTGTAAGATTCCACAAAGAGGAAATTCTACAAAGGAAATTTCATATCCTCCTTGAGGATGCTAGTAGTTTAGTGGGATAAAACCAGGTGACAGGTGGCCTTTAAATACCACATTAGGACCCCTGGTTGCATATACTAATGTGGTATTTAATATATACTAAGACCTTCCTAGAGGTCCCTTGCTATAGTTTTCAGTACCAAGTCCTGATTTATAAAGAGAGGCTTTAGCAGCTTGTATGGGATGACTATCGAAAGTTTCAGAACCAACAAAATTAACTAGTTTTAGGCGCTGGCTTTGTGGTTACGAATTAACCCAACACAGAGGCAGGATACTTGGTGGTTACACCTCTTAGCAGTGGCTGCTGCTGGTGTGTTAGTAACTTACTGTAAGATATTATTGAATTTCTTTTATATTTTCTCCGAATATTCTTTCTCAATCAGTTGTATGGATTGGACCAGTGATCTCTGGTACACACGGGTGATATATAGCAGTGGGCTGTGCATAGTATATATATCATTACTCTTAGGCAGCGCCATCTGTGTCCTGTTTAGGTATCAGTCATACAGATCCTATAGATAAAGGGTGACATTAGTCTATTACACATAGTTTCCAGCAGTGGAAAGTCACTTCTAGGAACATTTGGTTGTTGATGGACTGATGAGGTATAATGCATGGACAGAGTGACCACTAAAGATCACCGTAATTCACTTACACTGTGATATTTAAGAGAAGAACACAAGGTTTTTTATATAATAAAATGAATGGATTTCCCTTTGACGTGCACCAGACGTGCCTGTTCCTCTGTGGTACCTGGATGAAGCTGATGATTGTTGCAGTGACCGCTGTACTTTGCAGCAGTGCCCCCTACAGGAAATAAAATACACCCAAAATTGTCCAATATTTGTAGAATTTTTCCTTTTTCCGCAAATTAACATAATTGTTTGTTTGATGGAAAGTTCTACAATTTTCCAATATACTTTCTGCATCAATTCCTCACTGTTTTCTAGATCTCTGCTTCATGTCATGCAACAGGAAGCTTCATTGTTTACTTCCTATGGATAGAAATGTGTCCATGGTCATGTGATGTCACACAGGTGCACAGCTTGTTATATCCCTGGTCATGTGATGTCACATAGGTCCACGGCTCGTTACATAACCCTGGTCATGTGATGTCACACAGGTGCACGGCTCGTTACATATCCCTGGTCTTGTGATGTCACACAGGTGCACGGCTTGTTATATCCATGGTCATGTGATGTCACACAGGTGCACGGCTCGTTACATATCCCTGGTCATGTGATGTCACACAGGTGCACGGCTTGTTATATCCATGGTCATGTGATGTCACACAGTTGCATGGCTCGTTACATATCCATGTCATATGATGTCACACAGGGGCACAGATCATTGTATCCTTTGTCATGTGATGTCACGCAGGTGCACAGCTCATTACATATCCCTGGTTATGTGATGCCACACAGGCGCACGACTTATGATATCCCTGGTCATGAAATGTCACACAGGTGCAGTGCTCATTGTATCCCTAGTCATGTGATGTCACACAGATGGCCATGTGTGACCATGGTCAGATTTCTGTCAACTTGAAGGAAACATAGAAGCTTTCTATACAATTAACCCCTTAATGATGAGGCCTGAAGAGGCTATAATGAGCGGGGCATTTTTAGCAAATTTTTGTATGCATTAGTCTAAGGTCAATAGCTTTTCTTTCTTTGTGTGCTACCTTAAAAAAAATGTAGTGTTTTTTTTCCCAGTTACATAGGGCTAGTTAAAAATGAACAAATTTTCAATATACTTTTAAAGTAGAAAGTACAGTATAGACCAAAAGTTTGGACACCCCTTCTCATTCAAAGAGTTTTCTGTATTTTCATGACTATAAAAATTGTAGACTCACACTTAAGGCATCAAAACTATGAATTAGCACATGTGGAATTATAAACTTGACAAAAAAGTGTGAAACAACGGAAAAGGTGTCTTATATTCTAGGTTCCTTTTGCTTTGATTACTGCTTTGCACACTCTTGGCTTCTCTTGATGACCTTCAAGAGGTAGCCACCTGAAATGGTCTTCCAACAGTCTTGAAGGAGTTCCCAGAGATGCTCAGCACTTGTTGGTCCTTTCGCCTTCACTCTGCGGTCCAGCTCACCCCAAACCATTGATTGGGTTCAGGTCTGGTGACTGTGGAGGCCGGGTCATCTGGCTTAGCACCCCATCACTCTCCTTCTTGGTCAAATAGCCTGGCGGTGTGTTCTGGGTCATTGTCCTGTTGAAAAATAAATGATGGTTAAACTAAACGCAAACCGGAATAGCAGCCGCTGCAAGATGCTGTGGTGACCATGTTGGTTCAGTGTACCTTCACTTTTGAATAAATCTCCAACAGTGTCACCAGCAAAGCCCCCCCCCCCCTCCCCCACACACACACACCATCACACCTCCTCCTCCAGGCTTCACAGTGGGAACCAGAAGTGTAGAGACCATTCATTCACCTTTTCTGTGTTGCACAAAGACACGGTTGTTGGAACCAAAGATCTAAAATTTGGACTCAACAGACCAAAGCACAAATTTCCATTGGTCTAATGTCCATTCCTTGTGTTCTTTAGTCCAAACAAGTCTCTCCTTCTTCTTGCCTGTCCTTAGCAGTGGTTTCCCAGCAGCTATTTTACCATGAAGGCTGCTACACAGTCTCCTCTTACCAGTGGTTGTAGAGATGTGTCTGCTGCTAGACCTCTGTGTGGCAGTGACCTGGTCTCTAATCTCAGCTGCTGTTACTTTGCGATTTCTGGGGCTGGTGACTCGGATGAACTTATCCTCCACAGCAGAGGTGACTTTTGGTCTTCCTTTCCTGTGGCAGTCCTCATGTCAGCCAGTTTCTATGTGGTACTTGATGGTTTTCACATCTGCACTTGGAGACACTTTCAAAGTTTTCCCAATTTTTCAGACTGACTGACCTTCATTGCTGAAAGTTTCTTTCCTTAGCTGCTTTTTTCTAGCCATAATACAAATTCTAGCAGTCTATTAAGTAGGACGATCAGCCGTGTATCCACCTGACTTCTGCACAACACAACGGATGGTCCATCCCCATTTATAAGGCAAGAAATCACACTTATTACATCTGACACCTGCGGCTGCTTTGTAGCATCTGGCCCAGGAGGTCTTGTATCTGTGCAGGGTACAATGTGCTGCCCAGTGTCAGAAAGCTTGGTCTCAGTCTCGGGTCATGGGTTTTGCAACTGAATAATGACCCAAAACACAAAGCTAAAAACAGCCAAGAAGTGTAAGAGGAAAACACTGGACTACCCTTCACACCCCAGACATCTGGAGCAGTTTGCTCATGAGGATTGCCCCAAAATACTTGCTGAGAGGTGCAGAAGTCTCATTGACCTTTACAGAAAGCATGTGATTGCAGCGATCGCTTCAAAAGGTTGTGCAACAAAATATTACGGTAAGGGATCCATCATATCTGTCCAGGCCTTATTTTTAAGGCTTATTTTTTAAAAACTACTATTGAAGGGTGGCATAAAAACAATGGGGGTTATTTACTAAGGGACCGATTCGCGTTTTCCCGACGTGTTACCCGAATATTTCCGATTTGCGCCGATTTTCCCTGTATTGCCCTGGGATTTTGTCGCACTTGATCGGATTGTGGCGCATCGGCGCTGGCATGCACGCGACGGAAATCGGGGGGGGGGCGTGGCCGACCGAAAACCCGATGGATGTCCACGTGTGTATAAATATATATATATACAGCGTATTGATGTATTCATGAGGGGGCGGTCTGAGGACTGCCGCATGAAGCCTGGCAGTCATCGCCTGCCCATGATGCCGGACCGCTGTAAGCTCTATATATCACAGTGTTCTGTAGATTTATTGGAGGGTCCTGATAAAGCTAGCAGTGTAACATCTGGGGTAGGGCTAGCGTAAGCAGCTCCTAGCGGGCTTGTACAGGCAGTTACGTACAAGATAGGTTCTGCAGGTTTGTTCTTAAGTTGAATTTATATGTAAGTCAGAACTGTATGCTTTAGAATTGTGGCTCCAGGCAAACATTTTTGGGTCTGTATGACTATTGGATTTTTAAAATGTTGGTTTGTCACCAGGATTAACAATAAATCTTCATTGCAGACACATTTGATAACTGTTATAGATGTTTATTGTAGCCTAAGGCTAAAGTACAGTAAATTACCAACATCCAGAGGTCGTCTAGGGGTCGCCTGTAAGTCGGGTGTTCTTAAGTAGGGGACCGCCTGTACAGGGTGATAGGTCCGCTTTAAGATCTGAATTGCAATATAACAAATGGACACAAGAGGGCGACATTTCAGCTCTTTTAACGACTGCTGGGGCAATAATAGAAATAATGAGATAATTCCTACATTCATTGTTATTATTATTATTATTATTAACAATAAATGGATATTTTCTTGCTCAAGCATTATTAATGTCCCCCATAATGTGACATTTATTCTGGCTGAAACTAGGAATAGATTGCTAAGATATACAGCTTTTTTTATACCAGTGACTGTATGACTAATCTGATTTCATTTCTTATACGCGCAGTCTTCGGGTGCATTTTTTAGGTTAGTTCTTCAGTTGAAAGTGTATGTAAGTCAGAACACATATATATTTTATAATTGTAACTTTTTTAGACCTGGATTTTAAATATTTTGGTGTAATGGGAACAAAGATTATCAATAAAATTTCATTACAGACACCTTACAGCTGATCATTGCAGTTTGGGACTATAGTAACATCCAGAGAGCTTCACCAGAGGTCACAGGGGACAGAGAGGTCCGTCTGTAACTAGGGGTCGTCTGTAAGTCGGGGACCGCCAGTATATAGATACAGGTAAAACCAGTATAAACCAGTGTTGAGCTGGAGTACATTAAGCACAGCAGAGGTGATGATCAGAGGGCTAATCTGTATGTGACTTGTAATATGCAACCATTCACTGCAATGAAATAAACATACGTCAATATTACAACACAGGAAGTGGTTAAAAGTTATGTCGTTATCTATTTTCTTAATTCTTTGTTTGAAGAATCCCCCTAAAGTTAAATCATCATCAGTTATCTATAACAGAGCATTCGACTTGCTTGCAGCGCCACCTCAGGCCAGACATGATGATATATGGTGCCCAGTGATATCAATGAACTCTGCATATAATGGGGGGGATTTACTAATTCTGGCACAAGCACGACTGTCGGCATCGGAGATCAGTCTCCGGAAAGCACAGCCCGATGTTTTAAAGTGGCGTACGGCTGTAAGTAAATAATGGATAGATGGTAATAATCAGTCATGTGCCATAAAAATGCCGACATCAATGAGATGTGTACCAAAATCTGACATGGACTGCCCTTAATTTTGCTCTCTGGCCATTTTTTTTCCTGGTCTATTGTGCACCAAAAATTGCGCCTAAAAATGCTGACAAAATACACATAAATGTGACGGATAATGTGGAAAAGTTAGGCCACGCCCACTTGCACCAAAAAAAGACAGAGGAGTCGGGATAGTCGGAAAGATCTGTTTTTTTCTGGCGCAAACTCATTATAAATGATCCGCAACAATTTTGCACCAAAAAAAATGCATTTTTTTAGGCGCAGATACGATAATACATGTCCCCCAATGTATCACTTTAACTGGTTGATTGTAATTGATAGAAGTCCTAAACAATAACCTAAACAATAATCTGGAGAAAAAGTCTCATAAACCAGGCATCTGCTTTAGGAAGTTCCTGTTTTGGGAAGTTGTGGGGTGATTGATGCTCATAGGGGAGAAATCTTACTGAAACTATAAAAGTAGAATCTATCATTCTGTCCATTAGTCATGGAGGCAGCGACGTATAATTACAGGCAGAGCGTCGTCTAATCAATATCCTCCATTTACTGTGAATACATTCACGTTTAAGAAGAGAGTATGAAATAATAACCTCCTCCAAACACTAGGCAGTAGATGAACTTTTATACAGGACCCGTCACCTCCTTTGGATTCGTAAAATTATTGAGTTCATTATGATGGAATAATTCTGGAACCCCGTTCCTTAAAGGGGTTTTCTAGGATTCGGTGGGGGCTGGGGCATGGGTGTGCATCTGCTGTGCGGTCTTCAGCACCAGTGGATCCGCTGGAAGTGCCAGGGGTCACATGACCTGCTTCATCCACTCAGTGGCCTCCTCGGACTACAGGAGAAAGTGACGTTGTGTGGTCCAAGTAGGTCACTGATTGGGGGAAGTGGGTCCGTGACAGATGAATTGTAAAAAGCAACATTCTGAGCAAAAACGGAATAGAATAGAAGTATCGACTGAAAAATAAAAATAGGGGGGATTAGATATGAGCAGAACTGATGTTTCCGTTTAGGTTCTGCCCGCTGGACATTTTGGATTGGCGGCCGAACAACTAGCCATGGCTATGATTGGCCAGGGCTACACGAAACTTCAGGTCCACTCATCTCTTCTGGGGATAAAACCAGCAGAAAACAGTGACAACAGTGAGACTGCCAGAAGGAGTCACTCGTGGGGGCACTTTTAATGTTAAAGGGAACCTGTCACCAGGAGACCCATTTTTAGCACTCCCCCAGTCCCCACAGAGCATAGTACATGCACTGCCAAAGTGTTTTTGTATTAAAAATTGGTTTTACAGAAAAAAAGATATGTTATATTGTACCTTTTATTAGCATCTGCTGTGTGACTAGGCAGTTGCCAATTGGGAGGGGCTGGAAAGGAGCAGTGACCCCCCCCACCCTTGGGAAACATGTGACCCTTTCAAATATATGAATAACTCCCCACACTCGGGATTGGCTGTAGAGGAGCAGGGGGCGTCGCTAAGACCAGTGATGGGTGTTTTCATATATTTGAAAAGGTCACATGGAGTAGCTGTTTCCCAAGGGTGGGGGGAACTGCTCCTTTCCAGCCCCTCCCATTTGGCAACTGCCTAGTCACACAGCAGATGCTAATGAAAGGTGCAATATAACATATCTTTTTTTCTGTAAAACCAATTTTTAATACAAAAACACTTTGGCAGTGTATGTACTATGCTCTGTGGGGACTGGGGGAGTGCTAAAAATGGGTCTCCTGGTGACAGGTTCCCTTTAAAGGACATCAAGCACCAGGTTTAAGGATTGTACACCCAGCACACTGATATACTGGTGTGTGCCCTCTCGGGCTGGATCCACTCTTTTTTTAGCTACTTATGCCCTGGTTTTTTACTATAAAAAGCTTTTAAAGTTATGCAAATGAGTCTGAGGGGCTACAGGCTCCACAGATGTCAATAGAGCCTGGAGCCCAGCGGGCTTATTTGCATAATTTTAAAGTATTTTTTTCCATAAAATCTAGGGCACCGGAAGCTTAAATAAGAGCATATCCTGTCAGAGGGGGTACACACTAGTATGTCAGTGTGCTTGGTTTACAATCCCTCATCCTGGTGGTAGATGTCCTTTAAGGGGGTTAAAGAGAACTCTGTGTTGCCGAATGTATTCTGAAACCCTATGCGGGCACTGTCCAGGGGCATTATATGAGCATTTATCAAAGCTAGTGCAGTCTGTACTATGTGCAGTATGTCTGTGTAGTGTGCAGGGTGCTGCAGATTCATCAAAACTGGTGCACAGTCTTCAGGAATCTGCACTGCTGCGGCAGAATGAACCATTGTTCTTTGGTGCATTTTATTCATTCTACAGAATTGTGGCGCATATCAGTAATAAATGTGGTGCAAACTGCGACAAAGAAGTAACAGCCTCTTTAGGTGCACAATTTTCTGTCTTGTCAGACACAGAGCAGCCACGACACAAAACTGGCGCAAACACTTTAATAAATGTGGGCCTCTATCTTGACACCTGCTGTTGGGTTTCACGTCTTCGCTCTATAGGGAATAGGTATCAGCACAATTATTTTTTTGGCACTATTACTATTGGGGCACTATCAGTGGCGTAACTTGAAGCTGCCGAGCCCCAGTAAAAAAAATGCATGCCAGGCCCCCCAATTATAATGTATTATTTATAGAACTAGTCTTCTCATATAGGAAAGATACACCATATGGGCTCTCTAGGCCTCATGGGCCCGATTGCGGCCGCACCCTCTGCACCCCCTCAAGTTACGCCCCTGGGCACTATGCTTGATGCAAATAATTTAAGGGCAGTGTATAGTCACTTACTTTTGTGGGTGCACTTCTTGGTAGGAACACTTGGTTTAGTACAAGGTTTTTTGGGGCACTCGCAAATGAGGGGACATTACAACTCGCATACAACGAGGACTGGAAACCTTGGGCTGCTTTATATAATTGCCCACAAGAATAACGCCGGAGCTCCAGTGTATGATAAATTTCCACCAGTCTTCACAATGTCTTCCGTGTGCAGTCCGTATTTGTGGATCACATTCTCTTTTAGACAATTATGTGACCCTTCATAGAATTGTGCAAGAACTGATGACATACTAGGGCACATTTACTTACCCGGTCTAGCGCGATTCCCGCTGTGTGTTGTCCGACGAGAATGAACTTTGCCGCGACTCACAAAGATCGTGCACCCGATTTCATGCATCTGTCGCTTCCCCGCTCAGGTCCGGGTGGGTTCACCATCTTCTTCCTGGTGCATGTAAGTGCATTGGTTGGGACACAATTTCAATCTTAAATTCCGCGCTCAGTCCGAATCAGTTGGATCGTCCATCGGCAAATGTGGCCGATGCGCCAAAATCAGATCGCGGGCAACACAATTCCCTTCTAAATACCTGTCACAGCAACGCAAATCCCAAAAATGTAGAAATTCCGAAGAAAGTGTGATCCGCGGACCCTTAGTAAATAACCCCCACCGAATGGACAACACACCGTTTTTATGGACATAAGTCTCAGAAACACAAAGGGGCTTATTTACTAAGGATCCTGCGGCCACATTTTCGTCGAGTTTCTCGACTTTTCGTGGATCACGCTGGGGATTGTGTCGCATGTGATCGGATTTTGGCGCATCTGCGCGGCTTTCATTTGACAGAAATTGGGGGGCGGGCTGTCGGACGACGGATACGGACTAAGCGAGGGATTTACATTTAAATTTGTGTTGCATCCAATACACTTACATGCACCAGGAAGAAGAAGGTGAACTCCGGCTGACCTGAGCGGGGAAGCGACACATGCAGGATACCGGCTAAGTAAATGTGCCCCACCCGAGCTCCCGAACCACTACCTCTCCCATTACAGATCATGCTTGACAAAGGTCGATTCAGACCGAAAAATCGCTGAAAGGAATCTTGTGATCTGTCGTTACATTATATGATTCTTTATGATTTTGTGGTGGAGCTGTATATAATATGATAATGAATTAAAAGAAAAATCGTTAAAGTCAACAAAGGATGTGTGCTACGTTCTTCTCTCCTTGCATGTGTCGCTTCCCCACTCAGGTCCACCGGAGTTCTCCTTCTTCTTCCTGGTGCATGTAAGTGCTTGATCTTGCGACACAATTTTAAAGTTAAATACCGTGACGGCCTGACCCCCGATTTCTGTCACATGAAAGCCAGTGCAGCTGCGCCAAAAAAGAGATCGCGTGCGCCACAATCCTAGCAGAGACACCTGTTACATATCTGTCCAAGCCATGAAATCCACTGAAAAAGGCGCACAGTCCGACGAAAGTGAGCAGCCTGACCCTTAGTAAATGAGCCCCATCATGTTGGTTTTAGCCCAAGAACAGCACATGTACCTTTGTGGCTACCTGTACAGCTGCATGTGCTGTTATTGGGCCAAAAACAACTGATCCGCTTATTCAGACGGCGTTTTTTGACATCAATGTGTTATTCAATTTTTTTTTTGCAGATAGAATTTAAATCTATGGGTTTATTCACATGTCCGTTTTTTTCCACTCATGTACAGACTGTGAGAAAAAACATCGCACCTCCGAAGAAGTCAACTTGATCTGCAATAAAAATGGACGGCACACGGATGACATCAGTAAGCGGTCCGTTTTTTCTCAAATGTTGCAGGGCAACCGGCTGGGCATTAAATACATCCTTTTTATTTTGCAGATTTGAAAAAACGGATGTAACTACAATACGCACTGCAGGCGGATAGCGTCACATTTTTTGGTACGAAATATTCATTTTGAAATTGATTTGCGTTGCATTCACCTGTTAACAGTCACAGGCCGTGCATCGCGTCACCATAAACCCCGCACGTTGTCGCATCTGTATTACATCTGTATTACAGCCACCGCTCTCATACACTCTCACAGTTCCAGATCTGCAGCTTTAACATCTAAATTGTATCTACTTCCAACATATGTATCCATCAGAGATATAAAATATCATCATTACTAAAGCATCTACAACCATAGAAGAAATAACCAGTGATTGGTGATAATGGAGACTTCAAGTTCAGATAAGTTCAGAGTAAACTTCGTGCAGTGTCTCTGGGTGGCGCAGTGCCGGCAGTGTCCGCTAGATGTCGCTGTTGTACCGGCGTGCTGCGGATGCGCAGTGGCTCCCCCGTCCTGCGGGCTCCCGGGGTGTGCGGCGCCTGTGCCAGTGCTGCATTAGGTTACCCCGCCCTCTTGCAGATAACACGGGCTGGGTTTCTGGCACCGAGTCAGCATCCTGAAACCCCGTGGGATCTCCAGCCCTCACTTTCCCTGCCGGGAGGGGCTGCTGGAGTCTGTATCTGTGTGGAGAAATCTGTGAATAATGCCGGGAGGGGGTGGGCCGGGTGGTCTGCTCCATAGTCTCATCCAGGAGACGGGATAGGGGGTCCCAGGGCGGGAAACTACAGAGCCGGCTAATACCTCAGCCCATAACACTGGCAGCGGATCAGGAGCCTAGAAATGTACAGATACATGGGGGCTGCAGCCCGAGCAGCAATGTCATATCACCCCCTCCCCAGTATATATAACCCCCCCTGTATACATACACTTCCCTCCTGTATACATATCACCCCCTCCTGTACACATAACACCCCCTGTATACATACACTTCCCTCCTGTATACATATACCACCCTCCTGTATACATATACCACCCTCCTGTATACATACACTTCCCCCCTGTATACATATACTACCCCCCCCCCCTGTATACATATACCATCCCCCCTGTACATATAACACTCCCCTGTACACATAACCCCCCCCTGTATACATAACACCCCCCTGTACATATACCACCCCCCTGTACACATAACACCCCCCCTGTACATATAACACCCCCCTGTACACATAACCCCCCCTGTATACATAACACCCCCCTGTACATATACCACCCCCCTGTACACATAACACCCCCCCTGTACATATAACACTCCCCTGTACACATAACACCCCCCTGTATACATATACCACCCCCCCTGTATACATATACCACCCCCCCCTGTATACATAACACCCCCCTGTATACATATACCACCCTCCCTGTACACATAACACCCCCCTGTATACATATACTCCCCCCCTGTATACATAACACCCCCCTGTACATATGCCACCCCCTGTACACATAACACCCCCCCTGTATACATATACTCCCCCCCTGTATACATATACTCCCCCCCTGTATACATAACACCCCCCTGTACATATACCACCCCCCTGTACACATAACACCCCCCTGTATACATATACTCCCCCCCCCTGTATACATATACCACCCCCTGTACACATAACCCCCCTGTACACATAACCCCCCCCCGTATACATATAACACCCCCCTGTACATATAACAACCCCCGTACACATAACACCCCCCCCCCCCGTATACATAACACCCCCCTGTACATATACCACCCCCCTGTACACATAACACCCCCCTGTATACATATACTCCCCCCCCTGTATACATATACCATCCCCCTGTACACATAACACCCCCCTGTATACATATACCACCCCCCTGTACACATAACACCCCCCTGTATACATATACTCCCCCCCTGTATACATATACCACCCTCCCTGTATACATAACACCCCCCCTGTATACATATACCACCCCCCTGTACACATAACCCCCCTGTACACATAACCCCCCCCCCCCGTATACATATAACACCCCCCTGTACATATAACAACCCCCGTACACATAACACCCCCCCCCCCCCCCGTATACATAACAGCCCCCTGTACATAGAACACCCTCCTGTAAAATATTGGAGAGCTATTAATAACTCCCCCCCCCCCCTCCATGTACAATACAAGAGAGATATCACCCCAGACTTGTATAAAACAAGAAATAACCCCCCCCCCCCTATACAATACCAATTCCTCCTGTAGAATACTTGAAAAATATCAGCCTCCCACTTGTATAATTCTAGAGAGATTCTACCCCCTGTACAATGCGGGAGAAATATTTTACCCCCTTCCCTGTACAGTACTGGAAAGATATAACACCCCCCCCCCCCCCCCGTGTACAATGTTATGGAGATATTAACCCCACCCCTATACACTACTGGAAATATATCATCCACCCCAAACAATATTGTAGAGATATCACCCCTACCCTTATATAACACTGGAGAGATATCACTCCTATAACTCCTGTGTAGTCTTAGTTAAGTGGGGCTCTGCATATAAGTGGGGCTCTGCATATAAGTGGGGCTCTGCATATAAGTGGGGCACTGCATATAAGTGGGGCTCTGCATATAAGTGGGGCACTGCATATAAGCACATACATTTTGGGATACTGTATATATGTATGTCAGGATCCTGGTTATTGTGCTGTATTTCTGCACATTGTGCTGCATTGCAGCCACATTTCTGTTCAGAGCTTGGTTCTGATACTGTATCTCTGTATGGAGCTCAATTCTGGTTCTGTATTATTTGTATTGAGCTTGGTTCTGGTGCTGCATTTATGTAATAAGCTGGGTTATGGTGCAGTATTTCTATATAGAACTAAGTTCTGTTTTTTTACACTGAGTTTGGTACTGGTGCTGGATTTTTTTATGGAGTTTGGTTCTGGTTCTGCATTTATGTAATGAGCTTGTTATGGTGCAGTACGGTATTTCTATATAGAGCTTAGTTCTGTTTTTTTGCACTGAGCTTGGTACTTGGTGCTGTGTTTTTTTTATGGAGCTTGGTTCTGGTGCTGCTTTTATGTACGGAGTTCCCTTCTGATGCTGTATCTCTGTACCAAGCTCAGTTTTGGTAGTATTTCTGTATGGATTTCAATTCTAGCGCTCTATTTCTGTACAGAGATTGGTTTTGGTCTTTTTTTGTACGGTGCTATATTTCTGTATTAGGCTCAGTTCTGGTGCTATATTTCGGTACTGAGATTGGTTCTGGTGGTATATTTGCTATTAAAACAATTCATAGGAGTAGATATAATATAATTTAAGGGACACTGTACATATTTTAATTAAAGAGGGGGCACTTTATATGCTAAAATTGTTCATACTAACTGGGGGGTTAGTATTTTTATAATATTTGAGGGGGTGGAATATTTGTATTATTGTTATAAATTGTAAAGACATTGGGTGACATTTATTGAGGCGTTTGCGCCAGTTTTATGCCTGAGCTTGCACTGAAAAGAACGTGCAAACTGCTTGTACAGACGGTCCCCTACTTAAGAACACCCGACTTACATACAACATCTAGTTACAAACGGACCTGGATGTTGGTAATTTACTGTACTGTAGCCCTAGGCTACAATAATCAGCTGTAACAGTTATCACTGGTGTCTGTAATTAGGATTTATTGTTACTCCTGGTTCTTATGACAACCCAACATTTTTAAAATCCAATTGTCACAGAGACAAAAAAAATCTGGCTGGGGTTACAATAATAAAGTATACGTTTCCGACTTACATACAAACTCAACTTAAGAACAAACCTACAGAACATATCTTGTATGTAACCCGGGGACTGCCTGTACCTGTATTAATAAAGTGTCTGCGCCAGTTTTGTGCTGCGGCTGCTCTGTGTCTGCCCCACCACTAAATTCTGCTTAACCGGTTCGCGACCGCCCGCCATGTATTCACGGCGGCGGTCGGGTCGCGCTGCATGGAGAGGGCTCACGGGCTGAGCCCTCTCCATAGCCGGTAAGTCTTTGCTGCATATTGCAGCAAAGGCTTACCGGTAACACCCGGCAGCCAAAAAAGAGATAGCGTCGCATGGGTGCCGCCATCTTACCTGGGATCGCCGCTCCCCGTGACGTCATCGGGGAGTGGTGATCCGTCTCCATGGTAGCCACGGGTCTTCCGAAGACCCGAGGCTATTTCGTTTTAACCCCTTCATTACAATGTGCTGACAGAACATTGTAATGAATGAGGAGGAAAATCCCCATATACTGCCATATTGCAGTATGGCAGTATATGATAAGATAGATCAGACAACCTAGGGTTAAAGTACCCTAGGGAGTCTGAAAAATAGTAAAAAAAAAAAAAAAGTTAAAAAAAAAAATTATAATAAAAAAACCTAAAATTTCAAATCACCCCCCCTTTCCCTAGAACTGACATAAATATAAATAAACAGTAAAAATCATAAACATATCAGATATCGAAGCGTCCGAAAATGCCCGAACGATCAAAATATGATAACGGTTTTTCAATACGATTAACCCCGTACCGGAAAATAGCGCCCAAAGTTGAAAATGGCACTTTTTTGCCATTTTGAAAAATATAAAAAAATCTATAAAAAGTGATCAAAAGGTCGTACAGTCCTAAAAATTATATCATTGAAAATATTATCAAATTTCGCAAACAATGACACCACCCACAGCTCCGTACAACAAAGTATAAAAAAGTTATTAGCGCCAGAAGTTGGCAAAATAAAAAAAAATATTTTTGTACAGGAGGTTTTAATTTTTGTAAATGTATGAAAACATTATAAAACCTATACAAATTTGGTATCCCCATAATCGTACCGACCCAAAGAATAAAGTAGACATGTCATTTGGGGCGCACAGTGAAAGACGTAATATCCAAGCCCACAAGCAAATGGCGCAAATGCGTTTTTTCACCATTTTCACTGCATTTGGAATTTTTTTCCCACTTCCGAGTACATGGCATGGAATATTTAATACCATCACTATGAAGTGCAATTTGTTACGCAGAAAACAAGCCGTCACACAGCTCTTTACATGTAAAAATAAAAAAGTTATAGATTTTTGAAGGTGGGGAGTGAAAAATGGACATGAAAAAGCAGGAAAGGGCCCGGTCCTTAGCCGGTTAAAAAGGGGCGTTCCAGTGCTATTGCGACTCAACAGAATTGTGTTGTACACCCTATTTTAAAGGTGCACCAAAAAAAGTTGGTGTACCGTTCCCAAGCAATGCAGGAAGCTCCAGATTCATGAAGACCCTGCAGCAGTTTTGGTGAATCTGGCGCCCCCTGCACACTCCACAGGCAAACTGCACATAGTACAGACTGGACTAGTTCTGATAAATGTGGCCCAATGTACTCATTTTAATGACTTCCAGAATAGGGGGGAGGGGGGCTTATTTGGGAGTCACCCTGTAGAGTAAGTTACTGATTGTTCTATCCGTATTATATCTATATCTGTAGATTCTCTCTGTGTTCTTATGCATTTAGACGGAGAAAGGGATCATGTTCCAGAACGGGGACCACCCATAGCACAGCACATAAATGGGAACCTTATGGATATTCATATACCTGAATGATGAGATCCTCTGAAATGTGATACTGATGACGGAGGGGGTCATAATAAACCCTTTGGATTTCAGTCTCCATTGAATCTGTAGGGAAAATGTACGTTACTTATGTTATCTGCAAATTTGGGACTTTCTCCATCTGAATCCTTTGAGACTTGGGACCATTTATGTGTCTGCTGTGTGTTTGGGGGCAGGGCAGCAGCCGGTTTATGATTATGTGTTTGCAGGAGACATCTGCTCCCCATAGAGGTCAGTGATGTCCAATAAGAGAGAGAGATTCTTGTACATTGTTGTGTGTCCCATCCTAAAATCCAGCATAGAGCAGAGGCATCACCCCTTACTGCAGACATGTATGTTCTCTGCTCACATATACATTACCATTGATTTACTGTATACTGCGAAGGCTGCAAAATGTGCTGCAGCAGAGCATGAATCTTTAAACGAGTAGCCTAGGCTTCCTCCTGGATCCACCCAGGAATAATGGGTTAAAACACTAAAAAGATCCATTGTGCACAGCCATTGTATAGTCATTTAACGCTTTGGCGACTGGATTGTGCGGCTGTGCAGCATCAATGGAGGAGGAATGTATCACTGCGGAATGGAAGTGATACAACGTATTGTAAAGATGGGTTACCATGGTGACTAGATCAATAGCCGCACTGGAAGGAAAGAGCGACGGCTTCTATAAATACAATGGGAAGAAGTTCATACATCCTCCGTATGGCCGTCCTGATATCTAAACTAGAAGATTGTGGCGTGGGTGGGGTCGCAGTGGCGTCTGCCCGGAGAACTGCACAAATTGATTCAAGACAGTAAAACATCTATCAACACCGGCACCTGGCAAGTCACGAGCAGACGGTACTCCGACACATAATCGACCCGCACTACATCTATGGAAATATTACAGCACGTCCATAAGTGGGTTACGTTATGTTTGTGTGTAAGGAGAGATCTCTGACACCGTGGTCATTTATGGAATAAGATGTTACCAGGACTGGCACCGGCGAGGAGAAACGGGCTGTATAATAGGGATATTTATAAGCTTTGATAATTATTAGGTGGGGGGTTAAAGGAGCCCCAACCCTAAACCTACTCTTACAAACGATGAAAACGCACATGATTCAGGTGTTCCCATAAAATCTAGTCTTATAAACAGTGAATGGCTCTGGAAGATGAAGGCCTCTTGCAACAGAAACCTGCAGATAAGGGTGCATACACACGTGGTATGCCCGCCGTGTGCTGGAGAGGAGGAGGAGGTGACCCCTCCTTCCTCCATAGAAAACAGCCGGGCACGGCCGCAAACTCGCCGAAAGATGCAGCATGCTCTATCTTTTTGCGGTGTGCGGCCCAAATCGGTGCCACACATGTGTTGCACCGTATCCCCGCCGTGCCGCTATTGCCATCTATGGGGATGTACGTTTGCAGCTGCAGATGGCCATGTGAATGAACCCTAAGCTCTAATTTACTTGTAGTTAAGCTGCAATACCCCAAGACGGCCACTATAAAGTGAAGGAAGTCTTCTGCATCCAGCTCCATCCACTGTATAGATTCCGGCACCCATAGGACATAGGAGTATTTTGATGTTCCAGGCTCAGATCCTACAAAATCTGATGACTGATGGGGTCATAATAACCCCTTTCATTGGATCTTCATGTAAACATCATAAATCTGTATTTTTTATACTGGGAATCACATCGATCACAGGGGTCCCCAGAGAAAGGTGGCATTGTGGGTGTTGCGGAGACCCCATTTTCCAGATCAGTTGAGAGACCCTTCAGTCTTGCTTAAAGGAGACCTGTCATCAGGTTTTCATGATGAAACAGAATGACAGGTTCCCACTGAAATCTTCTTACTGTTTCCCATTCAGTTTTTATTAGCTCGTATCTTTATTAAATTAATTTTGAAAAAAGTAGCAGGCACCATGCCAGGAAACTCACCGAAGTGACAAGGAGTCGTGTTTTCTCTCCTCCAATGTCTCCCTCAACTCCCTCTTTCCCCCCCTACCTTAAAGGACATCTACCACCAGATTACTAGTGGTAGACGGTCCTCATTAGGCTGCTTGTTCCATATAGGGGATGGGGACTGTTTTTTACAAGTTTTCTGGCATCTTTAATATCGAAATATTAACTCTGTATAAGTGTCGGAGGCGCACAGGCTGGCGGCACCTGAGCGCCTCTCGGCTTCCCCAGCTTTTAATTGATGTGCACTCCCCGCTGCAAGCGGGAACTGTGTCCTAGGGCACTCACAGGAAACATTCCCTTGGATTTATAAGGGGAGATTTAGCTCTTGGTTTCTGCCATAGAAGCAATGAAATAATCGCAAATTCTTGCAACTAAACCACCTCCACAGAATGTGGGCATAAAGTGGAGTGGGCAGGCACGGCGCAAGAACTTATTAAAACCTGCAGCGGGGTTGTGGCTTTTGTCATACGTATAATTAATTCCCTCCGTAGGGTCCGTGTGTCTTTGGCTAATATGCCTGGGCCACACCAATGGTGCATACCTAAAAAGAAGAATCCCCCAATGGGAGGAGCCTGAGTGCCAAGGTTCCCGATTTATCCAAGTAAAGGTGTGTTATGTATCGGCTTTGAATTCCCTGTGTTTTACCCTGACTTTGCTTTCTGACCACAATCCTGATCTGCTCTCCTCTGGGTACTTGTTCCTGGACCTGTGCCTCGTCCCTGCTTGTTACCTAAATCTGCTATGGACTGTTGCTGACTATTCCCTTGCCAGATTCCTCGGTGTCCCTGTTACCATTGGGCCGGCTGCTATCCACACCCGGACCACGAGATCAGGTAGTGGCCTTGCAAACTCTCCACAGTGAAATCCAAATTCCTATATAAGGGTGAAAGCACGGTCCAGGGATAGCACCATAGGGGCTCATTTACTAAGGGTCCTGCGGTCGCACTTTGGTCGCATAGTCCAGCGATTTCCGATCCCCGCCGCATTTAGCAGAGGATTTTGGCGCACGCGGTCTGAGCGCAGGATTTAACATTTAAATTGTGTCGCATGCCAAGCACTTACATACACCGGGAAGAAGATGGACCTGAGCGGGGAAGCGACACATGCAGGATATCGGGCGCACAATCGTTGTGAATCGCGGCAGCTGTGCATGATCGTCGGACAACGCACCACGGGGATCGCGCAGGGACGGGTAAGTAAATGTGCCCCATAGTGTGTGCCTAAAGCCAAATGGGTCGGATAGGACAATGGGTCGACAACCTGCTTGTCATTACAATTGGATCAGCTGCTCCTGTGCTGTGATGAAGCACTGGGAGTTTGATTCGGCTCATTTGTTCATAGCAATAATTATTTTTTAACCCATCTATTTGTGGCATCAAAGGGGTTGAACCCAGTTTAATAGTGGATACCAATATGATGGGAAATTGCTGAGCACAGCGCTTCAGTATCTCTGGAACTCTCATAGTGCCGTTCCTGAGGTATAGACTGCTGTGCACAGCAATTTCCGACACTCCCATGTTATTGAGTCGAGCTACGGGACGCATGCTTGACCATCAGTTGGGACCCACATTCTCATGATTGATTATATAATAATCAAACCTGGTAAACCACTAACCCATTGGTCTATAAGGACCTGTGGGTGGGTTAGTGTCCCAAATAGCCCTGATAAGTTCCCTTTAAGGTAGAGTTATATCTGTTTCTGGAAACTGGCTTATTAGACAAGGTTTATATCCCTGGCTGTTGTGTCGCTGTAAGGTTCTGCTTTGAAGAGTCAGGATTAGAGAATAAACCAGTGAATTTATTACACCCGACAATTTACATGAATTTATTTACTGATGTAGGGAGCTCCGGTTTTCATTCTTCTTAATTCGCTTGAGTGTATCTGCGCTGTTCACTCCTCTGCCATCTCCCGGCCACGCGCTGTCCCCGGGGCACCGGAGCATATGGGACAATGCATGTCATCGTATTCTGCTGCCATGAAGCAGCATGACTCAGGTTATCAGGTGGATTTCTAAGCCGCTGCTTTTACGGTACATCTTGATCCAGCATTCCCTCATTCCCATTATATCCCTCATAGGAAGAACCCAGAGCAGCGCAGAATCGGTACCTATATACACTGTATACGCCCAAATGTATCATATGTGACATGGTAAAAGTAAACGTGATGTCATCATGTAATGATCTGCAATGATTAGTACAAAGGTTCAAGCTGCACACATTAATATCTAGAGCACATGGAGTCTCTGAGAACCCTGACAATCAGTTACCTGTTAGATCCCACAGACAAGAAAGACAAGGAAGGCGCCTAAACAGTGGCAGCGCATGTCTGTGACATAATCGTGGGATTGGAGCTTCTATGGTTGGCATTCAGCATTTTACATTTCAGCCTGACAGATCGGTATACAGTATATAGTGGTATTGCTGTATATTGTATCAGTGATCAGACCCCCTAGGGCTCAAACACCCTAGGGGGGGCTGAAAGAGTAGTAAAAAATATAAAATAATTAAACTAATATATAATAATGTTTTCTCTAGAATACCTAGATAAATAAATAAATAAATAGGTAAAATTATAAACATGTTGGGTAATTCCATGTCCCAGAGTATAAAAATAATCTTCCCATATAGTGAGCACCGTAAAAAAAAAAGAAATGCCCAAAAACTTACGGGGTTTAGAAAATGGCAGTGCAAAGTTTTTTTTTAATTTTTATTTTAAAATGGTATTTAAGGGGTTGTGCACTTTCAGCAAGTAATCGATATTGTTTGTGTAACGAAAGGTTATACAATTTTCCAGTATATTTTCTAGATCTCTGCTTGCTGTCATTAAACTGGAACCTTCATTGTTTGCTTCTAGTAGATAAAAATCGGTCACGGTGCACCTGTGTGACATCACATGATCAGGGATATAACGAGCCATGCACCTGTGACAACACATGATCAGGGATATAACGAGCTGTGCACCTGTGTGACATCACATGATCAGGGATATAACGAGCCATGCACCTGTGACAACACATGATCAGGGATATAACGAGCTGTGCACCTGTGGGACATCACATGATCAGGGATATAACAAGTGGTGCACCTGTGTGACATCACATGATCTAGGATATAACGAGCTGTGCACCTGTGGGACATCACATGATCTAGGATATAATGAGCTGTGCACCTGTGTAACTTCACATGATCTAGGATCATTGTGTAACATGTCCTTACACAAGCCACATCACCTTTTACGACATAACAAAGCTATATATGTTTGGTATCTCCATAATTGTACTGGCCAAATGACTAAAGGCAAGGTGTCATCACATTATCAAAACCTCTAAGACCTTGGTTACACTGTGTTTTATTTTGTCAATTCCACTACACTGGGAATTTTTTACCAGTTTCCCAGTCTGTTGCATAAAATATTAAATGGTGACACTTGGAAGTATAACTTGTCCCACATATAACAAATCCTCATACAGCTCTGTAAATGGAAACAATAAAGACATGGAATGCGGGAAGCGGAGAGGAAAAACATAAAAGGGACTGGTTTTGAAGGGGTTAAACAAGTACCTAAGATCTTGAGTCCATTTTCTGATCTAAAAGAATATTCTTGCATTGATTCTTTAGTCTATATTTGCCTCTACGTAGTATTAGGTCAGCTTATGACCATCTTGTTGTTCTTCCCCTTTACTACCTTTTGTCTCCTCCTGTGCTGCACCTAGATTCTAGAATGCTTTTGTGTTAGGTTGGGAAGTAAGCCAATCAAGGCCACTGTGTAGAAGTGTGGAGTCTTACAGCCATGGACGCTCCACTAGAGGGATTCTTGGAAAATATGCAAAGTTTTCCAGGTTGGGATAAGGAAAACCACGCCTCTTTTACTTACCTTGACATCAAGAATGACCTACAAGAAGTCTTATGACATGATGTGGGATTAAAACCAAACCAATATATTCGAGAAGGACCAAATAAAAGTCAAATAAAAGTTCAAAAGAATGCAGCTAGAGATAAGCGAGCACTAAAATGCTCGGGTACTCGTTATTGGACACAAACTTTTCCCGATGCTCGAGTGCTCGTCTCGAATAACGAGCCCCATTGAAGTCAATGGGAGACCCGAGCATTTTTCACTGAAAGAACACATTGAAAGAAGAACACTGAAGAACACATTGTAGATGTTTCCGAATATCTGCTAACTTATCCGAAGACACGCGTGCAGAACCGTATTCTTCACAATAGTATGTGAAGAACAATGGGGGTCATTTACTAAGGGCCCAATTCGCGGTTTACCGACGTGTTACCCGAATATTTCCGATTTGCGCATATTTCCCCTGAATTGCCACAGGATTTTGACGCATGCGATCGGATTGTGGCGCATTGGCGCTGGCATGCACGCAATGGAAAATGGGGGGGGGGGGGGACGTGGCCGAACGAAAACCGACAGATTCGGAAAAAACGCCACATTTAAAAAAAAAAAAGTGTTGCAAGACTTGCACTTACCTTCACTAGGAATAGGCCGGTGAACTTGAGTGCATTCCGGCGGGCCTCGGGGAACTTCAGCGCAGCAGCGCCACCTGGTGGACGTCAGGGGAACTACCTTAGTGAATCCCGGCCTGACCCGAATCCACCGCAGAGAACGCACTGCTGGATCGTGAATGGATCGGGTAAGTAAATCTGCCCCAATATGTGTGAAGAACACATTGCAGATGTATGGAAACAGTCCCTCAGTTTTTTATTCCAAATTCATACATATTACATGTATATCTTCCAATGGAGTCCCTTGACCTGTTGAACCATTAACGCCTCAGACGAAAATAAGGCACCATCCAGACACGAAAATAGAGTAGTGCTACTAGGAGAATTTCAAGGACTAACATCTAAGCAGTTCCGTGTCTGGATGGTGCCTGATTTTCGTCTGAGGCGTTAATGGTTCAACAGGTCAAGGGACTCCATTGGAAGATATACATGTAATATGTATGAATTTGGAATAAAACTGAGGGACTAGAAGACTATATAGAGCTCCGGTCACACTACATAATATTCCAGAAGGAACAGACTCCCAACTGTAGACAGTGCGGTTTCGACCTGATTGGGTCTCTTCAGTACAACGTAGGGAACTGGTTTGGCTTGTGAGGCTTGTGACCAGGGTCAGGAAGTACGAATTTTCCTTATGGAGACTGCCAATTAAGGCCACCATGTTAGGTTCATAACCTAGGTCCACCCTGAATCCAAACTTTTCTATACTTCTGTTTCTTTACACATATTTCGTACATATTAGGGTGCTTTCACCCGGGCAAACTGGAGAGGAGGAGGGGTGAGCTCTGTTCACCCCTCTCCATAATGATGAACGGCGCCCGGCCCTAAACACAGGGAGAGCTGGAGCGTGCTGCATATTTTCCCCGTGCACATTACAGTATGGTGCCACATATCCATAGGGAGGTATAAGTTGGCGGCCAGATATATGCCCCCACACGTGGCCACATATAGTATATATATTATAGTATTATCCAAATAATAATAATAATCTTTATTTATATAGCGCCATCAAATTCCGTAGCGCTTTACACATCATAATCCAAAGATGTTGAACCTTACATTGTACAAACGTCAATGTGCAGCAGATAAAGGTAATATCCATCTCTGTACTATGTGTATTCTGTACATATGATGCTCTTAATGCCTTCCTTGAACTATATACTCTGATAAATGCTCATGCGCAGCAGAAATGTCTCCCCGGATGGCGATCGTGAAGTGACCGGTGCTAGTCTCATCCCGTGCTCCCCCCCCCCCCTGCTCTATTTATAGGAGATTACGTGGTCAGCAGACCCGAGCCGCATCCACAATCACATAGTGTGTACATTTCAGAGCCAAGTGTGTGAATAAATCTATACAAAGGGATTGAGGAGAAACCATAAAGGTTTGGTGGAGGAGGAGCTGTACCCCGCTACTCACTGCTGTATGAGGGTCTTATTCAGTCTAGCAGCAGTTATCACCTATGGTCCTATGGTATGTGTTTTTGTCTGGAATCTACAATTATAAAATATACAGTTTCGACTTACATACGGATTCAACTTAAGAACAAACCTCCGGAACCTATCTTGTATGGAACCCAGGGACTGCCTGTAATTAACACTGCTTAGCAGATACAGCACCTGCACCACCCAATATTTTCTATATTCTGGAACCCCACACACTTCCACCTGCATACCTATACCATACACACACACATACACACTTAATCATATGCACACACATGCATATACGGTTTATATATACCAGTTTTATAACACATATACAACATACACACTTACATACATACAGTATACACATATACTATACACACGCATATCATACACATACACATACACACTCAAACCATACAAACACACACATATATTGTACAAAACCCTTCCATACACACAAAAAGGGGGTTTTCTGTTTTTTTGACTTGTTTCATTCATCTTACAGGGTGATATATCAGGCATCAGGTGTGTCTGTTGTTTTGGGGGTTTTTTTGCAGCTTTTTATGTTTTTAAAAAAGTTGTACAAAAGTAAATTTCTTCTGCAACCCTCTTCTTCTAAACTTTTTCCTACAACTACTCATGGCTGGAGTTTATTTGCACCCAAATTACACTGTTTTACAGTTGTTTGCTGCAAAATTGTGACTTTTTTATACACCCACATCTGGATTTTAGAAATATATCAGGCACAACACACTGAATTCTTGCACTTCTAACTGTGCTAAGCAGGTCAGAAAGTCGCAAATTTCGTGCAAATATGCCAAAAAGTTGAATTACCCCCATATTGAACAGGAACATATAGACACATCCTTAAATGACACAAATACATATATACACACATGTGCAAGTACTGTACACAAAAAACACAACCACTCCTACTGCACACATACAGGAAAAACATTAATGTACATATAAACACACGTACATACCGGTATGAATCTTATAAATACACATAGATGCATACACATACATGTATTCCAAAACTATGGGGGTCATTTACTAAGGGCCCGATTCGCGTTTTCCCAACGTGTTACCCGAATATTTCCGATTTGCGCTGATTTTTCCTGAATTGCCCCAGATTGTGGTGCATCGGCGCCGGCATGCACGCGATGGAAATTGGGGGGTGTGGCCGAACGAAAACCTGACGGATTCGGAAGAACCGCCAAATTTTTTAAAAAAAAGTGTCGCTGAACACGCGCTCACCTTCACCCAGCAATGGATCGTGAACTCCGGCAGGTCTCGGCGGACTTCAGCGCAGCAGGGACACCTGGTGGAGGTTGGAGGAACTTCCTTAGTGAATCGCCGGAAGACCCGAATCCACCGCAGAGAACGCGCCGCTGGATCGCAAATGGACCGGGTAAGTAAATCTGCCCCCATATGTTTTACACAAAGGGGGTCATTTATCTTAGTCTGATGTGCCTTTTTGGTTGTATTTTAGTGACTTTTTGAGCGCTTTGGGGGTATTTGCACCTTTTTCCAGCAGTGCGTCATGTAGCAGCGATCCTGGTTTGCGCCTAAAATGTCTTCCACACTTGCGTTGCAATTCACGTCAGTGTGCAATGCGTGAAAAAACTGAAATTTTTGGCTGCGTTTTTGGTCCTTTGTTACTTGGAGTCATTAGCGTTTTTGCGTTTATCACGCGTGTGTTTTTCGCGTTTTTCTTGCGTTTTCAGTGCGTTTTTAACGCACGTTGTTTAAATCACATGATTCTTAAATTGGTACTTCCTGGCTTTTTTTTCACATCACCCAGCAACCCATCCATTTAAGATGCATTGCACTTGCAGTGCTCGCGAGTGCAATGCGTTTTTGATGCGTCTCCATAGACTTGAATGGGGCGTGAAAACCGTGCATGAAACGCAAAAGTAGAGCATGCTGCGATTTTGACATGTGTCAAAACAAACGCGTGAAAAAAAAACGCAAGTAAGGACAAGCCCACTGGAAACAATGGGACAGAGTGCAATGCAAGTTCTGCGCATCAAAAGCACGCGCAAAACACGCCCGTGAAAAACGCTGGTGTGGAAGGGGCCTTACGCTGTTTTTCCAACTCCCACAAAAAAGGGGTCTGTTTGGAACATCTTCCTGCAGTTCTTACCCCAGAAGTTAAAATCTATTCAAACTATAATTTATGACGATTTTTTGGCTTACATTATGATAAATCCTTTGGGATGTGGAGGGACACTAACCTCTGTCCACAAAAAAATAAAATGATAATATATATAGTAAATATTATATTTATTATATATATATATATATATATATATATATATATATATATATATATATATAATAAAGTGTTAAAAAATAGAATTCTTTACCTCTTGACACCAAGAAAATTCTACCCCTTTTAGTAATTGATTATTATTTATGGGAATATTAAGGAAAGTAGTTTTTCATCTGAATGAAATTTATATTTTGCTTTTCTAAAAAAATTTGTAATTCAATTCTATAAAGACCATATTCCTTTCTTACACATGGAAAGCAGAGAGCAGGTTTCTAGGTAGTTCAGTATCTCCATCCTCCCTGCTGCTTATACATAATAAATGACATGGAAATGGACTGTCTAAAACCTTTTCAATTAAATATAAAGTCATTTCGGCTCAGTCGTCTCATTGTTTCCGTGTAGAATTTCGAACATTCTATAGACCCTTATGACGTAGATTATTAGTAAATCCTCAGGACTGACGGATGTGCACTGTATGGCAGAACAGTGAGTAGTATCTCTGATGTGATCACAGCATATGTGTCTGACACTCGTCTGCTGAAGGTAAACATTGATTTTGATTTCTTAAATAATTGGGTTGAAGCAGATATTTTATAGCTGTCAATGGGAACGCTTTTAAGTTTTTAGAGTAATGAGATCATTTTTCTAATTATATGATACAGTCACCATTGCCAAAACATGAGCATAACAACCCAACATCACTGGCTAACTCAGGATAGGCCATAACATGGTCATCTGCAGCAGATTGAGCAGCTATCCCCAGCTACACTCAGCTATGACCAGCTATCCCGAGCTAAACTCAGCTATACTTGTCTATACTCAGCTATCTCCAGCTATATGCAACACCCTCGCCGATGCAAGGCAGAGGAGTGGTTGCGAATACGTCCCACCATGTAGCTTGCAGCCTGTGTAGGGTCTGATTAGCCTCACAGCATGTCACTACATAACACTAAATAACACAGATGAACTCTGCAGTGGTAGACCCTGCCTGGTAAGGCAAGAGTTAATTGTTTCCTGTGATGTCATATGTGTCAGCCAATCACATGTATTACACTCTGTTTCTGTGAGCTGAGACGTAATTGGAGGAGCAGCCACCACCTGACCAGGGGGAGTAACAAGATCCCTGTTGAGGAAACTTCCAGAAGAAGTCAGTTCTCTCTCAGAAGAGAGTGCAGTGTGAGGAGAGAGTTCACTCTCTCAGATTAGAGACTCTGAGGAGTCAGTGCAGCTAGCACACCAGACCAAGAGCAGGTGAGCCAGCTCCCTGCCTGAAGACTGTAGTGAGACAGTTAGTTAGGAAAGGGATATCATCCTACCTTCAAGGGTGATATCTGAAGCAACCCAGGACAAGCTGAAGCATCCTTCTAGGACACAGCTATCTCCCAGCCTGCCCTTGCATCCAGGCTGATGATCTACATCCTGTGGCTCCCTCCAACTGCATCTCAGCAATCTACCATTCTGTTAAGGCACGTTGCTGCGGTTCCTGTCGGTTCCAATAAAGAACTGTAAGTTGTTTCTGTTCAACGTCTGCCTTCGTCTGGTCCCTGCTACTACGGCTGTCACCATCACGGGCACCCTGTCCACCACACAGAGACCCATACTCTAGACACCAAAGGGTTGCCCCAGGGAGATCCGCTATAGCAGCCTCTCCCTCATCATTTCTTGCCAACACCACCCTGCTGGAGACCTGCCAGGCTGTAGGACAGCCCTCCGGTTCCCCATACCAAGCACCGTGACACTAGCGTGCCTAGGCCGCAACCGCCAGCCACTCAGGTACTGCGGGCCCCGGCTGACTCCAGGCCCCGAGAAAAGGCTAGGCCCCGGTGGGGGATGTTGCAAGTGGCGTCACGAACCACAGGATTTATACTTCTGTGCCTTATGCTGGCACTATAGACTGTCATTTATTGAAAAGACTGTGCTGCCTAACCCTGCTGCTGGGTTTAGGCCCAAGTGATTGTGCGTTTCTGCATTGAACTGTATTACTGCTGCCACGTGCTGTCGAGCATCGCTCCAGCATTCAAGAGGTTAAACCCTGCAAGAACTTCTAAGGGGCCTGCCAAAAGAGAGCCAATGTTCCCGAGTATCCATTGAGTGGACAGCCGAACGAGAAGCTGCCTTCCAGATGCTCAAGCAACGGTTGACTGAGCCACCGGTGTTGGGATATCCAGACTATAGTCTGCCTTTCACCCTATACACTGATGCCAGCAAGCAAGGCCTAGGGGCTGTACTATCCCAGCTCCAAAACGGAACTGAAAGGGTCATAGCCTACGCCAGCCGTTCCCTCCGAGAACCGGGGCAAAACGACCAGAACTACAGTTCCTTCAAGTTAGAGTTTCCGGCGTTAGTCTGGGCTGTGACCAAAAAGTTCAAGGACTACCTGGCTGCCTCCTTCTTCACTGTCTTCACAGACAATAATCCCTTGGCGCATCTGAACACCGCTCGTCCTGGAGCACTGGAACAACGGTGGGCCTCCAGACTTGGCAACTTCAACTTTACCATCAAGTACTGGGCTGGTAAGACCAATGACAACGCCGACGCTCTGTCCCGTCTCCCTGACCAGTGGGAGGGACCCTCCACGGATGCTCAGTGGGAAGATGTGGAGATGCCAGCGTTCTATGCCCGGTTTGTGCGTCAAGATGCCCAGAGAGTTTACTCCTTACCGTCAGAGGCAGTGCCAGCTACTCCTCAAGAAGAGTCAGGGCCCCCTGCGGAAAAGGACCTCTGGATAAGTCTTCAGGCTGATAGCCGCGCCATAGGAGAAGTAATGGACTATCTCTCTAGTGGGCGAGTGCCTGAAAGAATCCGCCGGAGAAGAGCTGATGGAGAATTGTCTCAGTTGTGGCGCCAGAGAAAGACTCTAAACATGCATCAGGGCCTGTTAAAGAGAAGAACTCTGGACCCTATCACTTATGACCGGCTGTACCAGATTGTGATTCCCAGGATCGACGCCAAGATAGTACTGGATATGTACCATGACCAGTCCGGACACTTTGGCGCTCAGAAGACTGAAGCCACCCTCCAAAGGCGCTTCTACTGGGTCAACATGAAGCCCGACACCAAAGCCTGGTGTCGGGAATGCCCAGCCTGCGCCATCGCTCGAGGAGAGCGACACAATCAAAGGGCCCCTCTACATCCCATTGTGAGCCAAGGGCCCTTAGAGATCCTGGCATTGGATCATGTGAAGTTGGAGCCCAGCAGATCCGGTCACAGTTATGCTCTCATGATCATCGACCACTATACCAAGTTTGTGGTTGCAGTACCTGTCAGAGACCTATCTGCAAGGACCACCGCAGCGGCCCTGTGGAAGAGCTTCATCCTCCCCTATGGCTGTCCGGACCAGATCCTTACGGACCAAGGAACAGCGTTTGAGTCCCAAGTCTTCCAAGAGCTGTGCACTCTATATGGCTGTAAAAAGCTGAGGACCACAGCCTATCATCCCCAAGGCAATGGGCTTTGCGAAAAGATGAATCAGACTCTAATCAACATGCTGAGGACTCTGACCCCTGCAAAAAGGGCTGACTGGCCAAAACTGTTGCCTGAATTAGTGTACCTGTACAACAATACCACTCATTGCTCCACAGGATACACCCCGTATTATCTGGTGTTCGGGAGACACGGCCATCTCACTGCTGATATGACCTGGGACATGGAGTCCCCTGATTCCCAGTCTTTACTCCCCCAGACTGACTGGGTTCACGAACACCAGAGGCGCTTGGCGGATGCCAGAGAAGTTGTGGATCTGCGGATGGAAGAGGCCCGAGAGAAACAAAAAAGAGACTTCGATCGTAATGCCTGTGCTGAGCCTCTTGCCCCAGGAGATCGAGTGTGGCTGCGCAACAACCATCCCACCAGTAAGCTATATGGGCGTTGGGAGCGTGAGCCATACCTAGTTAGGGACAGTCTCTCCCCTGAAGTCTACGAGATTTCAAGAGGAGACCGTCCACTACTCCGGGTACATAGGAACCGGCTGAAGAGATGTCTTTGTCCTTTTGCCCCTATGTCCACACCTCTCACCTCGACCCCCAGCTTACAGACCTCCTTGTGTTCACCTACCCCCAGTTTCTTAGAACTTGTGACTGTGCCTCAACTCTGTTTTGTTGTTTCCACTCCAGTAAGAGGTACCCCAGAGAGACCATCATCCCCACCGCAGTCTCCAATACTGCTACCTGTGGAGGATGATCCGGCTCCAGTGTCTGCAACCCCTGAAGCATCAGAGACAGCTGAGACTCCGACTCCAGCGCCTGACTCAGAGGAGGACGATGAGGAGGTTGTTATCTTCTCCCAGCCGGAACTTCGGAGGTCTCAAAGGGAGACAAAAGGTAAAGCTCCTGTGTACCTGCAGGAGTACCAACTGGTGTCACACAGAACGAGGAGGCAGGTACGTTTTTCTGAAACCGAAGTACTTACCACCGAAGAAGATAACCCCTGATGGGCTGAAAGCCTTACCAGGTACTGTGCTTATTGTACATATTGTAAATATTATTACTGCTATCCCATTTGGGCTGAGTGCCCCTATTCCACAAGAGCCAGAGACTTTCCTGGGACTCTCACCCTTATTTATCTCAGTCAAGAGACTTTTCTTGAACTGCCCACTGTCATGTGCTATGATAGCACCCCTTCCTCTGCCACAGCAGAGATTCCTACAAAGGACTCTGTCCCTCTACACCTAGAGGAGACCCTTTGCATCTTTTATTGCACTTTTCCCCACATCAAGGGCTGTACCCAGAAGATGGACTTTGTTATTAAAGACCTTCTGTGAGACTTTTGCCAACTCCAAGGAAAAGTTGCTACCTCATTGACTTATTATATTGCACTTAATGCCTTCCTTTTAGGTATGGACATTCTGCATGCACTTTTATGCCTTTTCCTTTTCAGGTAAAAAGACATTTTATGCTGCTACCCTGAGTAGCCTACCTATGTAACGTTTGTAACGTTCAAGATGTGTACCCATTGGGCTCCTAAGCCAATGTGAATTTACAAAATGTTTGCACACTGTCAATTTATGCCAGTAGTTTGCACTAACCTTTTATAGGCTTTTCAGATTGTAGTGTGGCTCTGTCGGACCGTCCAATATGTAAACCCTGACCGGTATCTTATGCCTCAAACCGAAGTTTGTAAGTGGGGGTAGTCCGTAAACTGCGGGTCCTTAGGGGATCGGGGGTGTTACAGAGATAGCACCTGGATGCCACTCATACAAGGGTAAGAATGTCAGTCGGCAGGTACATTTTTATAATGTCTCATTGTGTCACATATGCCAATGTAATGCATATACACACTATATATTTGTTGCCAGGGAAGAAGCGTTTATATAACAAATATACAGGCCCTGGTGCAAGGAGTGGATTACAGTACATGACACCACACCTTTCCTACTGTACAGTTTGGTTTAATGGCGTTAGCAACCAACTGTCACACATGTCCTTGTCTTAGTCCGACACCAACCCAGGTGCCTGTCTCCAGGACCATGGGCGGTTTGTCCCTACAGATCCTGTAGCCTGCACTTCACAGAAGTGCCTCTATCTACCTCTGCGCCCCAATCAGTCTGTAGTCGAGCTGAGGGCGGCTCTTTCAATTGCCCCGGGGGTATGCAACACCCTCGCCGATGCAAGGCAGAGGAGTGGTTGCGAATACGTCCCACCATGTAGCTTGCAGCCTGTGTAGGGTCTGATTAGCCTCCCAGCATGTCACTAAATAACACTAGATAACACAGATGAACTCTGCAGTGGTAGACCCTGCCTGGTAAGGCAAGAGTTAATTGTTTCCTGTGATGTCATATGTGTCAGCCAATCACATGTATTACACTCTGTTTCTGTGAGCTGAGATGTAATTGGAGGAGCAGCCACCACCTGACCAGAGGAAACTTCCAGAAGAAGTCAGTTCTCTCTCAGAAGAGAGTGCAGTGTGAGGAGAGAGTTCACTCTCTCAGATTAGAGACTCTGAGGAGTCAGTGCAGCTAGCACACCAGACCAAAAGCAGGTGAGCCAGCTCCCTGCCTGAAGACTGTAGTGAGACAGTTAGTTAGGAAAGGGATATCATCCTACCTTCAAGGGTGATATCTGAAGCAACCCAGGACAAGGTGAAGCATCCTTCTAGGACACAGCTATCTCCCAGCCTGCCCTTGCATCCAGGCTGATGATCTACATCCTGTGGCTCCCTCCAACTGCATCTCAGCAATCTACCATTCTGTTAAGGCACGTTGCTGCGGTTCCTGTCGGTTCCAATAAAGAACTGTAAGTTGTTTCAGTTCAACGTCTGCCGCCGTCTGGTCCCTGCTACTACGTCTGTCACCATCACGGCCACCCTGTCCACCACACAGAGACCCATACTCTAGACACCAAAGGGTTGCCCCAGGGAGATCCGCTATAGCAGCCTCTCCCTCATCATTTCTTGCCAACACCACCTGCTGGAGACCTGCCAGGCTGTAGGACAGCCCTCCGGTTCCCCATACCAAGCACCGTGACACTAGCGTGCCTAGGCCGCAACCGCCAGCCACTCAGGTACTGCGGGCCCCGGTTGACTCCAGGCCCCGAGAAAAGGCTAGGCCCCGTAGGGGGATGTTGCATATACTCGGCTATCACCAGTTATACTCAGCTAGTGTGCCTAGGCCGCAACCGCCAGCCACTCCGGTATTCTGGGCCCTAGCTGCCTCCAGGCCCCAAGAAAAGGCTAGGCCCGGTGGGGGATGTTGCACCTGCTATACACAACTATATCCATCTATACTCAGCTGTGTCCAGCTATACACAGCTACCATCAGCTATACTCTGCTATCTCCATCTATACTCAGTTATCTCCATATATACTCTGCTATCTCCAGCTATACTCAGTTATCCCCATCTATACACAGCTATGTCCAGCTACACTTATCAATTTCCAGATATACTCAGCTATCTCCAGCAGTCTTTATTTAGCAGCAGTCTTAAATACCACTCCCTTTATTTAGGGTAGGTTAGCACCATTGTAATGATTGGTGGGTCCCCAAACTATGACCCCACATAAGATTTTGTATCATTATGCTTAAATGAGTTTTCCAGAATTTGTTTAAAGGGAACCTACCACCACAAATCTACCTATAAAGGTAGATGGGGTGGTAGGTGGATCAATGGGACGTGAGGATAGCCCTTTTAAGGGCTAATCCTCACGTCCCTGCACTTTTTTGATAACTTTTATTAGATATATATTCAAATTTACTTATGCGGCTACTGGGGCGTGGAGTAGCCGCATCTGAGATTACACGAGGCGGCTACTCCACGCCCCGGTAGCCACTTTACCCCTCCTACTCACCCATCTTCGGCGCGCAGCTCCGCGTAGCTGCGCGCCCTCGTCCGGCGATCCTGCCGTCTGCGCATGCGCAGAAGAGCAGGCCCGCGCCTGTTTCGGAGGAGTGACCACGCAGGCGCGGGCCTGCTCTTCTGCGCATGCGCAGACGGCAGGATCGCCGGACGAGGGCGCGCAGCTACGCGGAGCTGCGCGCCGAAGATGGGTGAGTAGGAGGGGTAAAGTGGCTACCGGGGCGTGGAGTAGCCGCCTCGTGTAATCTCATATGCGGCTACTCCACGCCCCAGTAGCCGCATAAGTAAATTTGAATATATATCTAATAAAAGTTATCAAAAAAGTGCAGGGACGTGAGGATTAGCCCTTAAAAGGGCTATCCTCACTTCCCATTGATCCAGCTACCACCCAATCTACCTTTATAGGTAGATTTGTGGTGGTAGGTGCCCTTTAAGTAGCAGATCCCACATCCCCCTTTGTAGGGGATGTACCATTGTAAGGTATGAAATATAATTTTTGCATTCCCTCTTTTAAAAATCTTCTCCCAAGTCATATGCAAATTAGCTGAAAAAGTGTAACAGGAGTTTACCTGGGATGAGTCACACTGGGGTACTCTGTAGCATCTACAGCCATGTATCATTGCAAAGATTAAAATATCATCTTTCAATTCCTGTGCACTACAGTTATCCCTATACATACATACTCAAAATCAAGCATGATAAACCAGGGACACTTATTCATGGATCCAGGCACCGTAACTGTCAAACTTTTCTCATATTTGTTCTAAAATAATCTTTCTCAATTATTCTAATATGCCAGAAGGGCTACACTAGCCCCTCGGTGTGGTAGCTGAACAGCCTGTTAGTGGGAGAGTGGGAAGAGCTACTTCACACTATGTGCTGCTGAGATTACAGTAAGTGCGGGGGGAGGGTGAGACTGAGCCATGCTGCTGCACAGTGTAACAACAGTATGTAAAGCCAGAGCACGAGGGGGATAGAGTAACCCTTCAGGCTAATTATCATAAATTTAATATGTGGTTTTAGAATGACAGAGGCCATGCATAACAAATATAAGAAGATTACCATAGTCACAGTGCTTGGCTCTATGAGTGCGTGTCCCTGGTTTATCATGCCTGATTTTGATGAAATATTTCCTTTAAAGGCATTACCTGGGAATGTGAGCTGCAGAGAAATTGACAATTCCTACTTAAATTGTCTGTATTACGCAATGTAATATCTGACTATTACCTCCTAATGATGTTTAATACTTCTATAATGTGGTGGAAATTTTTTTTTGTAATAGCCGTCTTTCTTGTTAATCAGTTTTTGTTTATTGTATTGCAAAAATAAACACTTTTAAAAAACATTGGGGCTCATTTACTAAGGGCTCCGTGGCCACACTTTCGTCGGGTTTCCCAACTTTTTCTGTTTTGCGCCGAATTCCGCTGGGATTTTGGAGCACACAATCGGATTTTGGCGCAATCAAGCCAGCTTTCACGCAAAAGAAATCTGGGGGCTTGGCCGTCAGGAAAACCTGACGGATTCGGAAAAACTGCGGAATTTAAAAAACGAATTGTGTTGCAAAATCAATCACTCACATGCACCAGGAATAGGTTGGTGAACTCCGGCGGATCTCGGCGCAGCAGCGACACCTTCTGGACATCGGGCGCACGACCTTAGTGAATAGCCGGAAGACCCGAATCCTCGTCGGAGAACTCGTGGTTGGATCGGGACAGGACCGGGTAAGTAAATGACCCCCAATGTCTGTATTATTGGTTCTGTAGCACACAGAACCACTGTCTTTTGAAAGATAGCATTTATATAGGAATTATATAGGGGCATTTTTAAATTTGGGCGCAGGGTGGCACTGATACCGTGCTATATTTTTTCAGTGGGATGTAAGTTTGCGGCACAAGGGGATTAATGAATTGGTGCACTGACTAAAAAGTGTAGAACTCCCTAGACTTGCTTTTATCTACTTGAATTTTGCGCCACAAAACAAGTCGGAAAAATAGAAGCACCAGAAAACTGTTGGATTCGCAAGTGGCGCCACAATTTTTGTGCCCAAAAACCGAAAAAGTCAAGGGCCTGAAAACACCAATATTGTTGCGCTGACACTTTATAAATTAAGACACAAAAGGAGCAGAAAGGTGATAATAAATGACCCCCATAGAGTCCAAGACAGGGGTTTCTGAAGTGACATTCCATCTTTAGCCTCTAAAAGTGACTCATCTCACGTAATCTTTATGCAACTTGCATCTACTGGTGGTAACTGTATAACCTTCTGCAGCTTTTCATGGAGGTCAACTGGAAAACTATACAAACTCCATTTCACTCTGAACTATTAACTAGTGTGCGGTGAACAGTTACAGTATTCATGGATCCAACACATGTCTCAGAAGTAGGTCATCCTTCACATGAAGAACATGTTCATTTTTTTTCTTGATCACAACATGAATAAATGATGAAACTGCTGTTTTGGAAACTCCGGTTATATCGTCTGCAGGTTCTTCAGTTGAGAGAAGCAAAATGATGACTTCATTCTCCTTTTTGTGCTCAGGAGCGGCCATGAGTTTACCTTGGATAAGAATAAGCGTTAACTGCATTTAAATAGCCAAGTCAATGTGATTGTTGTGCTACGATGTATTGTACAAAAACATCAAAAAGTGGCTTTCTGTTGTTCTTTTGTGATCACTCAGGCTGACGGGTGTTGGAACTCCACATTTGGGATATTGATGACCTTTAAGTAGGACATTTAATCATGAACAAATGATTTGCCTTGCACCGCATTTATCAAGGGTTTAAAGTGCACCTGGAAAGTCGTTTGCAGCGGGTGACAGGCTGATTTTAAAAATGCCTTTGTCAGTACAAAGTTATTTCACAACTTTATAAAACTTTATTTCACATTACCTCGCTCCCTGCCAGCAGAGTGTGGAGAGTCCCAGGTGGCAATGGACAGCTGTAGCAGTCTGTGTATCTGTTTCTTAGTCTCCTCTCCTACATATACATTCAGCTCCCTCAGGGGAGGGAGAGCTTTGGGGGGGGGGGGGGCTGTGTGAATGAGAGGAAAAATACATGAAGAGACTGAGACACATGCACACAGGCTGCTGCAGCTTACCCCTGCAGGACTCACTACACACTGCTTGCAGGGAGCCAGGTAATAAACTAAATCAATAATAATAAATAAAATAGTGGTTTAGCATTACAGCCTTGCAGCGCTGGGGTCCTGGGTTTAAGTCCCAAAGTCTGCAAAGAATTTGTATGTTCTCTCTGTGTTTGTGTGGGTGTCCTCCGGGTCCTGCGGTTTCCTCCCACACTCCAAAAGCAAACTTGTAGGTTTATTGCAGCGCTGTATAATCTGTGTGCACTGTATAAATAAAGGAATTATTATAAAGTTGGAAGTGGGAGAGAGTTGGATGATAGTGAAGGAGAAGACTTTGGGGCACATTTACTCACCTGGTCCATTCGCGTTCCAGCGGTGGCTTCTCCGACGAGTGTTCGGGTCTTCCGGCGATTCATGAAGGTCCTGCGCCCGATGTCCACCAGGTGTCGCTGCTGCACCGAAGTCCGCCGAGGTGCCCCGCAGTTCATCGTCTTCATCGTGGTGCATGTGAGTATGGCCCGTGCGACCATTTTTTTTAAAAAATGCGGCGGTTTTTCCGAATCCGTTGGGTTATCATTCGGCCACGCCCCCCGATTTCCGTCGCGTGCATGCCAGCGCCGATGCGTCACAAACCGGTCGCGTGCGCCAAAATCCCGGGGCAATTCAGGGAAAATCGGCACAAATCGGAAATATTCGGGTAACACGTCGGGAAAATGCGAATCGGGTCCTTAGTAAATGACCCCCACTGAGACACATGCACACACAGTTTGCTGCAGCCCCCCCCCCCCCCCCCCACACACACACACTCACCACATGCTGCTGACAGGGAGCCAGGTGATGTAAAATAAACTATTATAAAGTTCTGAAATGTTTCAGAATGCTGACAAAGGCATTTTTAGAATCCGCGAACACAAGCTATTGGAACATGTCACTGGCTAAAAATGATACTCATGACAGGTTCACTTTAAGACTGTTTTTTGTTGCATAGTAGACTTGTACAACAAAATAGCAATGTGGCCACAAGAATATGGGCGTGGCCTGGTAGGGAAAAGGGGCACGGGCCATAAAGTATGTTTAACACACCAGAATTTTGGTGCATTTTCCTGGGGTAAACTGATCCAATTCACCATATGTCCAAAGTTAGAGCAGACACTCTTATATTAGGCAAGACATATCATCCATCATGAGACACTTAAATTGGGTGCAGGGGTAAGTCTTATGATTCCCGCCTACAAATGTTTTTGTGTCCATGTTCTACCCGTCGACTCAATGGATAGCGCATGGACAACAGCATTTTTAAGAGGTTGTGATTTACACAAACCCGAGTATGTGCCGAGTATGAGTCTTACTACTGTTGTTTGCAGCCTGTGTGCCATAAACATGTGAGTTCCTCTGACACAATAGACCACAGGTGTCTTGTTTGGAGCCCAATATAGTCTAAACACAGTTAGTGTTACTTTAAGACACTTTTGATAAATCTGTCCTACTTTTTTTGTCCTGAAATCTTAAAGGAAACCTACCACTTGAAGTGGCAGGTATAAGAAGGAAATACTGAGCACCAGCTCAGGGTGAGCTGGTGCCGGAGCTTATTTTTGTTAGTGTTTTAAACCGCTGTATCGCAGTTTAAAACACTTTTTAAACTTTATAGCCGAAGCTCCTTCGGCGCAGGGAGGTACGCGCTCGGCGCTTACCATGCATGGTAAGCACCAAGCGCGTACCTCCCTGCACCGAAGCAGCTTCGGCTATAAAGTTTAAAAAGTGTTTTAAACCGTGATACAGCGGTTTAAAACACTAACAAAAATAAGCTCCGGCACCAGCTCCCCCTGAGCTGGTGCTCGGTATTTCTTTCTTATACCTGCCACTTCAAGTGGTAGGTTTCCTTTAAGAATAAATGATGCACCAAAGGAGCCTGACTTTTGAAGACTTTGACCAGCAAGAAAGTTTCTACTGTCCACACCTAGGCAAACATTTTTCATCCCTTACTACCTCTATAGGTCAAAGAGCCACCGTTTTGACCCAATAAAAACATCTGCATCAGCTTCTGTGCTGTACCATATGTCTAGAGCCTACTAGATGAAATTCACGGGATGTAGGTCCTTGCAGAAGCTAACAACTACCTATCAGTTATCAGAAGCACCAAACCACCAATTTTGTCTACTAAAAGTTCACAGCGTCTTAAACTGTTCAGAAAGTGAAATTCTGCAGTGTCCTGTAACTGTGACTCAACTAGATTGAGAGGGTATCGGAGAACTGCATGGGAACCACACATCTCTTGCCCTACCTCTTTGGCAGCCTCATCCATGAAGTAATCCGTGACTGAAGAAGCGTGGGACTTAGAGGCCACTGCTGCCCGGTGAAGCTGCCAACCCTAAACAACAAGATTTATGAAATGTTAAAAAGATTTCCAATGAATTAGAGTCCTGCCACATTTAGAAATGTCTGCTGCGGCCTAGTATGTGCTGCGGCCTAGTATCATGCCATTGGTGGGAAGAGATGTATGACCAGTCATTAAGAATTAGTAAATGATACAATAATACAATGATGTAGAAATCTTATAAACTCTCAACAAAAAATAATAAAATAATTTTGGGAGGTATTATCTATCTGCAAATGTATCATGACTCACACAGCAGCCAAAAATAGGCCCGGAGTATGAATATAGGTCAGTACTGTATGCATTTACTGTAGTGTTCTCTATGCTCCTACATCCCAGCTTCTCTACGTCTAGTGGACAGGCTCAGGTGGGTTCTGATGCTCCCGTTTTATAAGGTTTAAGGTGGCGTTCTATAGATTCTCAAAAAAGAAGCTAAAGTTAAATATATGCACTGTTGATGCCTCACATTTCTTTAATTAAACCACAATTTGAGTATGGTTCATATAACCCAATGTACCAGACACTGAGGTACTGAATGGTAGCGGTTTATGGGCACTTGTGCGTGTATGTACAAACACATGGTAAGAGTTGTGCCCATACAAGATTTCTAAAGCAGACGTCCTGATTAGTGATGAGTGGACCCGGATCACAATGCTCGGGTTTGTACAGAACATTATGGAACTACAGAACAGAACGCAGTCAGAAGTCTAAGTTCAGTTCACCCCCCAACCGGTAACACCAGTGATGACAGCACAGGGAGTGACGATCCCTGCCAATATTTCCCTATGATACCGTAGGGATCTCTGCCAAAATGCAGGCTTTGATTGCGGGTGTCCAGATTCAGGTCCACGATCCCGCCAGACTCAAATACTGATGGGTCTTTTCATTCATCGTCCAGCTGTCACTGCCAAGGGAGTTAGGGGTGGATGATGGAATGGGGTGATGTCGAGCAAAGCTGAAAAGGGGGAGATGTGATGGGACAATGCTTGGATGCTGAAGTGACATCCAAATTTATAATTAGTTTATAAATCTATTTTCTAATACATAGATTATCAACCTGCTGATGTGATTTGTATGGTCATGCCAATAGTAGACTCCCTTTAAATAGGTCTCCCTTGAATATGGAAGACTCCCAAGGAGCTGTTGTCACAAGTGGACCTGGTGTCGTCAGCAGAGAGAGAAGGGCCTGGGAGAACAGCAATAATAGATTTCCGTTCTGCCGTCCATCCCGAGCCCCGTAGCAGCCGCTACGGCTGCTGGTTTGCTACCGCTTTGTGCCTCTGAGCCCAAGACCTGCTGGTCTCAGTGGAGTCCACATTGTTTTCTGCTTATTTTGGAAAGTACAGAATAGGAATGTAATTGTTACTTAGCACTTTGGACAATCAGTATATTGGTTAAACGCTATGTAGCAAACATCCAGAGCCAGGTTATACCAGCGAGGTATTCGGCAGGGTCTGCGGAGGAACATGCTGAGGTGAGATATACACTGCAGTAATAAAGTCTCTGGAAAACATAACACGTCTTCATTCTGAGTGCAGCAGCTTCCATCAACAACCACAATATCCCAAAATCCCCGGGAGAAACCTCTTTGCATTATGTCTTTATAACTGACTCTGGTCCCCTGATGCTACTATTTGGTTTTACAATGCTGCACACTCAGCCTTAAATTTTCACTTACAATGTAAAAATCCTTGCTAATGTTTAGTTACCACTTGCAGTATTAGTCCGCACTAGTTCTGGCTCCATAACCAAGTACCATACATATCAGTATTAATTATTGATAAACATACATTATGGAAGAATTACTAATGTCACTATTAAAGGGATTTTCCAACTCTACAAGAAAAAAGCCTTCATTGGGCAGAATTTGTGTAAGACAACAATCACATACTCACACATCAGTTCCAGAGGCAGCACTTCAGTCTCTTGGGCATCGGAAACCTACAGGCCAGAAGTGGTATCGTCACATTCAATGTGCATATGATGACTTAGCCATTCATTGCCCTTGGCCTTAAAGTACATCTACCTTCACATTGACTGATGGTGGACTAGTCCTACTCACATGCTCCTTAGCATTTCATCTTCTAGGGACTTTTCCTGAAAAACTGTTACATAAAATAATGCAAAGTATTCTGAGGTGTTCGGGCTTAAGTCACCGGAGTGCCTCGGCTTATAATTTATTCACTCTCCGCACTTCCTACTCGGTCCTGCCCTATGAGATTGCAGAGAGCCGCTGAAGTCAGGGACCAGGTGTGTGACTGGATGAGTGAGAAGGGAGTGAGTAAATTATACACCTAGCCAATCATTGGTGATGTAATCCGGAGCACCATCAAGCCAGTGAGCCACAATTGTTTTCTAAATTCAGAAAACCCCTTTAATGTGGACTAACAAGAAGTGTGTTGAACCTAACTCTCTACCTTTCATGGATTAAAAGTTTGATTGGCTATCCCCTTTTTATGGTCGTCTGCCCACTCCCTTGATTTCAGACTGTTTTTTATAGAGTCCCTAGAGTAATCTGTAAATGTTGCTATTAAACAGTTGGTAGTGAACACAGTCCCCCCTTTATGACCAGACAGCAGCTATCATGATGAGAGAATCAATAGTAACAAGAAAACAGAAATGAGAGGTTGGCAATACTACAAACTGTCATGATTCCGATGGCAAAGACAATTATAATAGAGAAGTAGAGTAGAAAACTGGTTGTGCTCAGCAAGGAAGAAAAAACAGTATTCCAAGCGTTGCAAGTGAAGACAAAAATATTGCGGCAGTCTTCTTTATTTCATATCAGCCATAGGACCTGGAAGTGAACACCATGCACAAAGTAACAGCGATGGACCATTTTGCACACTCCTGCATTTCGTCTGACTGTAGGTATCGACCATTTAATGCAATCCTGCACTTCGTCTAGCCATAGCTACAGACCGTTTCATGCACTCCGGCGCTTCGTCTAGCCGTAGGTACATACTGCTTCGCACACTTCTGCACGTCGTCTAGCCGTAGATACAGACCGTTTCGTGCACTCTGGCGCTTCGTCTAGCCGTAGATACAGACCGTTTCATGCACTCTGGCGCTTCGTCTAACCATAGCTACAGACCGTTTCACGCACTCCGGCGCTTCGTCTAGCCGTAGGTACAGACTGCTTCGCACACTTCTGCACGTCGTCTAGCCGTAGATACAGACCGTTTCGTGCACTCTGGCGCTTCGTCTAGCCATAGCTACAGACCGTTTCACACACTCCTGCGCTTCGTCTGGCCGTAGGTACAGACTGCTCCGCACACTTCTGCACGTCGTCTAGCCGTAGATACAGACCGTTTCACGCACTCCGGCGCTTCGTCTAGCCATAGCTACCGACCGTTTCGCACACTCCTGCACTTTGTCTAGCTGTCGTTGTTATTTTGTGCCTGGTGTTCACCTACAAGTCCCATGGCTGATGTGAAATAAAGGACACTTTTTGGTAGGTATCGCAATTGTTTTTGTCTTCACTTACAACATGAAGGGAAAATCCTTATAATAATGACACTCTACATTGCTGGTAAGAGTCTATCATCTACTCTAGAAGGAAGGGGAGGTTCGTCCAATTGGATCTCTCCATTTATCCAAAACATAAAGTTATTAAAATATCCAATAAATGAAACACTTGTGGCATCTAATTATTTTTTTAATAGTAGCCAGCATGGCGATCAGTTGATCGATGTAAATTGGCATTACTCTATCCATGATGATCTTCCAATTTTGCTTGCCAAGGTTGTGCCTGGCATGACATTGCATTGTGTAGAGGCCGAAAGTTCTAGGTGATCCAGGTCTACCAGAGAAGAAATAACTCTTAGGGCTCTTTCACATTGATGATCTGGGGACATATATTGCCCGGCTGTGCTACGGTGAGTACACACATGTATCACTATACAGTACCATCGCCGGGAATGCGGGCATGCTCTATCTTTCCCCATATGTAGGGCCGGGTGAGCAGCGCTCATCCCTTCACTTCTCCATCTGAACGTGTCCTAAGCCGGATCCCTGCTCGGCCATAACACATTTTTGTGTGAAAGTAACCTTAGGGTACTAATGCAGGTCCTTTAGTCTTGGGTTAAGGAACTAAATTTATAATGACACTTATCCTGCCCCCACAGTATTTCCTGGCACTCACACCTCCCACTGCCCACAGCACCATTACAGCTCCACCTGGACCCTCTTTACCCACATTGAGTGAGTGGACCCCAACTTTTGTTGTGAAAGTGCAACTCAAACAAATGCCCTAGGGCCAGAAACATCAAAACATTTGGTTTCTTTATGTATTAACCTGTGGTAAGTGGGCAGAGTTCACCCTTTGCATTGAAGTAGTTGACTTTCTGTGGAACAAAAACTTTCGGATTAAATTTTAGATTTCAGTCACTACATCCATGTGCCCCCGGGCCCCGGCCTACAACAGCAATGCTGACTATTAAAATCTCATCCAAAGGAATTGTCTAGTTGTATGGACCTGCTTAATTTTCTTAAGAAAAAAATATCCAAAACAAATGTTATCAGTAGGAGGAACTTGGCTGCATAACACTCATAAGACTATCCGACCAAATCCAGCTCCCTGGCGCTCCCCTGCTAATCCTTCCTGACCTTCCGCACAATACTTTTGTGTTCATTAAAACCTGGCTCTGCTTCAAACCCTAATCTTTCCAGGAAATGATATCTTTGGTGACTTGGGGAGGTGTAGGCGGGGAGCGAGGATCAATTATCATATCAGCATTGTCTCCCTCTCATCACATATTCAGCGTGGTGTCCTGGATGTGTACATAGACATCACCTGCCAGAGGAGGAAGCCACGCAAATGTATGCAAAGCCGAGTGCCTGGGCTCTCTATGGCGGAGTTATATGTCAGGACATTTGTTTGGGAAATCAGTTTTTTTACTTCTCGAATAGTTTTCTCAATGACCTTTTTTTGCATAAACCATATACAATATTGTGTCGAGATGACGGGATTTTTGTTTAACCCCTTTCTGCACTATAAGTGCATTTAAAGCAAAGCCATAGCCAGACTGCTCTATCTAATGCACACCCAAGTTATGGCATTGTGATTCCCAGGTGTCCTCCTATCATTCCCTTAGCATCAAACACTTCGGGAAATGTCATAGAAAATGACTTTCCTCCAACTACTTTTCCTCCTTCACTACTGCAATCAAACAAGACTCAAATTATTCACAGATCCGGGCACCGTGACTGTGGTAATCTTATTTGTTATCCGTGTCCTGCTTCCATTTAGAATCAACTTTTAAAATTATGCTAATGAACCTGACGGGCTCTGGCTGCTGTTGCTTCACAGGCTATTACCCTGTGCCGGAGCACTTCTTTCCTACCACTGTATCATTAGAAAAATCCAGGCTGTTGTGAGATTACATCAGGCAGAAAGTGGAGGGAAATGCTGAGGGAGAAGGGGGGAGGGTGATCATGTTCCTGCACATTGTAACAGCGTTTGAAGCCAGAGCATGGAGGGGCTCTGGTAACACACACAGGGTTATTTCCATCATTTTAAAAGTCAATTTTAGAAGGAAAGAGTCCATGGATGACAAATATAAGAAGATTATGGGGCACATTTACTTACAGGGTCATCGGAGTTCACTGAAAGTGCATTGTCCGTGTATAATGCTTTGTGCGGTGATTCACTAAGATCATGAATGTGTCGCTTCCCCGCTCAGGTCCGACAGAGTTCACCATCTTTTTTGTGGTGCAACACAATTTAAAAGTTGAATCCTGCGCTCAGTCTGAATCAGTCACAGCGTCCGACGGCACACCACCTAATTTGTGTTGCATGGAAGCCAGCGCATCTGCGCCAAAAAAGGATTTGTTAAATACCTGTGCAAGCCATTTTAGCCTCGAAAAAGGTGAACACAAGTGTGCATCGCGACCCTTAGTAAATAAGCCCCAGTGTGCCTGGATCTACGAGTAAGTGACCCTGGTTTGTCATGATGGATTTTGATGGTAAATTTCCTTTAAGTCTGCACTACCGAAAAAGTAGCATTTTTTGGAGCATTTCCCACAACATCTCTTCTATAACTTTGGCTCTCTATTTTACATAGCCCCTATTTTACATATACAGGTGGTCCCCCACTTAAGAACACCCGACTTACAGATGACCCCTAGTTAAAGACGGACCCGTCTGCCCCCTATGACCTCTGGTGAAGCTCTCTGGATGTTACTTTAGTCCCAGGCTGCAATGATCAGCTGTAAGGTGTCTGTAATAAAGATTATTGATAATCCTTGGTCCCTTTACAGCAAAAAAATTTTGAAACAAATTTTCTCACTTTTTTGTCTGGAACTACAATTATAAAATATACAGTTTCAACTTACATATGAATTCAACTTAAGAACAAACCTACAGAAACTCTCTTGTACGTAACCCGGGGACTGCTGTATATATAAATTACTTACATATTGTTACACAGTGTTTAGGTAATATTCCCCCTCCCTACTCCAGGGTCACATACAAGTTACATTGTTTCAATGCAATTATATATGTTGTATCCTATACTGCAGGATTTCAGCCAAGCGTAAGAGGCTAATATTTTTAGATTACTCCCAACAAAAATAACATGGTATTAGTAATTTTACTAACTCCATGTAATTACCCGGTGTGATAACAGACGAGGCTGAAACACTGAGCGGGAAGAATATGATTTAGCGCTCCGCCATACAGTGTATCGCTGTGGTTAAACTATATATATATTATGACTTGTTTGCCAAACAACCGAGAAACTGAGAGAAACACAAACCCTAGCGCCCAGATGCAAGTGATTTGTGGGACTTTGTATAATACGCACTCATCAAAGAGCTGATGACTATAGAGGACACATGGATGGGACGGTGAAGCCTTGTTTGCCCAGCTGCTGGTGGTACCCGTGCCGGTTTATTTGTCCGCCTGTCAGATCCCCGTTCTGTATGGAAAAGCGCTCATTTACATTTATTTCGGGTAAATAGTGGTTTTCCATAGTCTTTGAATAAACAATTGAATGCAGACAGAAAAGAAGCGAACCACCTGCCTAGTGTATATAGCGATGGATACATACAGGCACGATGAACACATGTAGGTAGATAAATACTCATCAAACCGGCTGGTTCTGATTATTTGAGTGTTAAAGGGGTTTTCCCATGAAAGAAAATTCTCAAATTTCAATCCCAAATTTCTAGTGATGTTAACACAATAAAGATCATTTTAATCCCTTACTTTACAATTTTACTCAGTTTTATTGGTGTTTTAGCTCCTATCGCTCAGTGATGGTCAGTGTAAGATTCCAGAGTGTCGGCTGGGATTCTCTGAGCAGACACTTCATGATTCCTCTGTGCTATGAGACGCTGTGTGCTGACAATGGGCTTACATTATCAGGGCACAAGGTTTATATATATTTTTTTATTTACCTTCTAAAGATTGTACTAGTATCTGACATATAGAAAGAGAGATGATCAAAATGAATCATTAGTTGTCATTGATGGTCAATAGGAAAGGGGTTGTGAACACAATTGTTCTCCAAAATGAAAAAAAAAACCTAGATCACCTTGTCTGTCCTTATAAACCATGTAGTGGATCGCACTCCAAATTATCCTCATACTCCAATAAAGCAGATGGAAAGTCCACTTGTAACTTTGTTTCAAAGTTTAGACATTAAAATCTACAATTTAAATAAAAAACCTGTACAGGGCGAAAACCACCCACAGGTCCTTATGAAGCAGTGGTTTAATGTCCCACATCGGCCTGTATCATTTTTTAGCATTCGTGGGGTAAAAAAAAAAAAAAAAATTAAAAAGGACCTGTCACCCAAATTTTCGGCACTAGAAGCGGCTTACTAAAGTAAGCAGCTCCTAGTGCTTGATCAAACTCTGCAGTGTTAGGGTGATAGCGTTACGGGAAACCTCCGGTAACGCTATGAAAACTGCAGTGGGATACAGTGTAATTGTCGGACAGCTCGCAAAGCTGTCCGATGTATTCATGAGGGGGCGGGGTTGGGGCATGGCCTGATGTGCGGCAGTCACTGCTGGCCTATGGAGCGAGCGGGGTGGTACGGGGAAGAGGCAGCGCCTCAGACCGCCCCCCCTCATGAATACATTGGACCGCTTTGCGAGCGGTCCGATGATTACATTGTACCCCGCTGCAGTGTTTGATAGTATTACCGGAGGTTTCCGGTAACACTATCCTTCTATCACTGCGGCGTTTGTACAAGCACTAGGAGCTGCTTACTTTAGTAAATTTTGGGTGACAGGTCCTCTTTAAAGGAAACCTACCATGAGGAATCTACTATCAGAAGTAGGTGTGAAGGTAGTTTCCTTTTGCCTCCTCTGCCCTAATCTGTAATTTAATAATCCTGGAACATAACGTAACTTGTTAAAAACTTTCTTTTAGTAATATGTAAATTACCTGCAGAGGCTACTGGGGCATGTACTAGCCTAGCCAAGGCTACTCCACGCCCCAGCAGCCTCTGAAGTTAATTTACATATTACTAAAATAAAGTTTTTTAACAAGTTGGGTTATGTTCCAGGATTATTAAATTACGGATAAGGGCAGAGGCAGGGAGGTGGAATCTACCATCAGATCTCCCGCATTAATTTGAAGGCATTCGGTTGGGTATCTCAGGCGTTACTGGTTGGGGTCTGGGTTCCCGAATTTTAATGGGTCCGCTCATCATTATCCAGTTGCATGTAAAGTTACCCCTCCTGGGAAGGAAGAGGAGTTGCCCATACTATGGCTTCCCATACTGTGGCTTCTCATGTGCCCATATGTCAGATCCACTTTCTTCTACAGCTTTTAGGCTGCAGTTATATCCTGTGACCCAGTTATGCGTCCATACAGTGCAATACTCTGCATCATTTCCCCGACGCCTCAGCTCTACCGGCAGCTTTATAAATAAAATATATCCCTGTAAAGCAATAACACCAATGGAGACCTGTTTATTACATATGTTATATCATTTTATTTCTAAGTCTGTAATGTGATGACGTTTATGCTCGTCTGTTCCAGGGATGGTGCCATGGAGGATTTGACATAATGTACGATAGTGATGACATGGAGCCTGCATGCACTTCAGGGAGGGCCAGTCCCTGCTCTCCAGCTCTTAGCACAACAGATTAGACTGAAAAAGCAAAGTCAGGTCTTTTTTTATGCAACATGATCTCTGCAAGACAGGCGCTCCTTCATTATTTATTGCCATATTCAGAACGCATTCGACTTGAGTCTCACGTAACGTTACATGGATTTGCTCAACATATTCACTACCATGTCAGACGACCACCTGGTAGGGGAGGCCGATGGACCTTAGTGTATAAAAAGCAGATGAACAATACCCTCATGCTCTAGCCTTATGGTGGCCATACACCGGGCAGTATAGGAATAGCGTGTCCCTCACTCTGACCTATTACATCACAGAGGTAACTAGGGGTCACCTGTAAGTTGTATTCAGGCATACAAGCCATGACAAATCCCCCCTATTGTATGGAGTGGTGAAAGATGTCACTGGTGGGAAAACACCTTAAAGAACTTATTCTCATTTTATTACAAGGTTTTATTTCATTTTGCAGAAGACTCAGCGTCTAATGAATTGAATAAAGTGTCATCTGTGGTGTCTCTACAAGACACGTGTGAATGAGGAACAGCAGAAGAGAAAAGGAAGACCTCATGCACATGGAAGTATGCTACACCAGGGCCGGCATACACCTGGCTGAAGAGGTTGTGGGGGAAGTACTCACCCCTCCCCTCTCCATAGCAAGTCGTGCAGCCGATCCGTCTTCATGGCAAAAGACAGAGCCCGCTTTATCTGTTTTCTGGTTGCGTCAAGGTACAGGGGACACATGTTGTACACAGGTTCCTGTGCATGAGGCCTAAAGCAGTGTTCACAAGTAGCAAAAACTGTGCATCGGAATTGGGGTGCAAAGCCCTAGATTAGTAAGACAAAAGTGGCTGCAATAGTTGACAATATGCAAACCTAAGGTTTGATAGTTGAAAGGTTTGAAAGCTAAATTTTGAATTAAAAAAAAACTTTATCAAATCAGTCTGGCTATTAAGAACACTTTGATGAATGTGACCACCGATCATAAGCAATATGCAGCAAACACCCAGTCTGTATCCAGAGGACTCAGCCTGTGGGCCTTCTCCATGCAACCCTTGCATGCATAAAATTAAAAAAAATTAAATCCTACAGGATTAAAAAAAATTCTCAATATCACCATTTTCTAACTCCTGTAAGCTCCTGTAAGAGTGGATCCTGCCAGAGGCGGCACACACCAGTATGTCTGTGTGCTTGGTTTGCAATCCTTCATCCTGGTGGTAGATGTCCTTTAAAGGGATTATCCCTTGCCATATCCTGTGACTCATCGTCCTGGATCAAAGGTTTTCTGAAGCCTTACTGGTTATTATGTCGTTGATCAACTTTAAAAGAGAATTCTATCAGAGGATACACAGGATTTTCCAGAATTTCCCTCCACATTATCATTTGATATTAATCATGTTGTGTCCATGAGGCAAACATAGTACAGAACGTATCATCTTATGTGAATGTCAATAAGATGACAAAGTGTGGCCAGAATCGGAAACCCGTATCCATCGTTTAACTCTTCTTTCAGGGGAATATCACATTTAAGCGATCATTTCTCTTTAAGGAAATCAGATTAAGAGAAAGCAGAGCGTATTTTTAGTGACTGAATCCATATGTTCCCGGGAGGTTTACAATTCCTAGGTTTGAGCTGTACAATGAATCTAATGTAGATACATTATCGGGATACAGGCCAATAACAAGACGGATAGAGCATGGCATTTCCCAACACTAATACTCAGCCATCATTTACAGTTATGGATGAATGCAAGCGCATAAACCCATTAAGATAATACACAGATAAAAATTAAAAGATTATTCAGAGAGAAGGAGGCAAGCATGCGAGTGGATACAGTCAGGAATGTATATTAAGATTCGTGGATAAGGATGAGCGGACCCAATCGAGTTCGAGTTTGGAGGTTTCGGCAGAACCTTGAAAAACGGTTCGTTACCCAAACCACCTACTAAGCCCTTTAAATGCTGCGGCTTTGCATGCGGTGCCTGCATCAATCATGGGTGTTAACGGAGGGATGTGAGCCCAAAAGCTGAATCCGAAGTTCTGGATGAAGTCTGGGTTTGAGTTTGGGGACCCGAACTTACCATGTTCGGCACAGACCTGATCATTGCAGTTCGGATCCGCTCATGGTTTTTGGTGCAGAAGATCAGGCCCACCAGAATGTAGTAACCCATTGATGCTGCACTAGCAGCTTGGTTTGCTGCTTGGGTCATAAGACAATACTTGAACAGATCCAAAGATATACGTTTTAATACTGTATGTAAAGTCTAAACAGGCAGGTTGGATGTAGCGGCTCAGCTTTATACATGTGAAAGGGAATGTCTCTTTCAAGAATGTCCTTTTAGTGGGTGACAGGTTCCAGTATTCTATGCTATACTTATTGTAAAAATGCCTTTGTCAGCATTTTGAATTATTTCAGCACCTTATAAAACTTCTTTTCACATTACCTCGTGCCCTGCCAGCAGCGTGTGGTGAGTTCCCGGAGGATTGTGGTGGTGTGCATTCAGCGCATGTTCAGGCCTGAGCGGGAACAGGTTAAAGCTAAATTCTACGCCAAGTAGGGTCTGGCATAGAACACAGCCACCCACCAGCGGATGCAGCCACCCGCCAGATACATCAGGCTCCTGATATATCAAGTGTGCAGGAGAAGTGGAGAGAACATCATGCGCAAGTGTATCATAAACAACCCCCAAAGTCTCAAAATCTTATTAAGCCTAGGCCTTAGTTTTAGTAATTTTTAAAAAAAAGGTTTAACTTAGATTTGATTGTATTTAATGTTCAGATGACACATTCCTTTAAGTTCAGAGAGTTTTTCCAAAGAATAAAAGGGGGAGTTAGCAGGTTTTACAATTAGGTAATGGTTCCTCTTGAAACTTCCTTGGAAAATCCATAAACTATAATCTCTACATACTCGTATGAGGAGACTTACCTAGAGTCCAGAAAAAAATCTTGTGTGATTAACATTATAAAAACTGCAAGTAGTTTAGCTCAAAATAATACAACATAATGGGGGTCATTTACTAAGGGCCCGAATTGTGTATTTCCGTCGGGTTACCCGAATATTACCGTTTTCGGACAATTTTCCCTCAATTGCCCCAGGTTTTTGGCGCACGCGATCGGATTGTGGCGCATCGGCGCCGACATGCACGCGACGGAAATCGAGGGGGGGGGGTGGCCGTAAGAAAACCTGACGGATTCGGAAAAAACGCGGTATTTAAAAAAAAAAGTGTCGCTTGACATGCACTTACCTGCACCCAGGATAGCTTGAACTTCAGTGAACTCCGACGGACTTCAGTGCAGCAGTGACAGCTGGTGGACATCGGGCGCACTACCTTAGTGAATAGCCGGAAGACCCGAATCCTCCACAGAGAATGTGATGCTGGATCTCGACAGGACTGGGTAAGTAAATCTGCCCCAATGTGACATAACAATTAGATATAGGGTCATGCTATATACGTGTCAGCTGCACCTTCTAAAGAAAAGGTGCAGCACAGGAGAAGTCTTGGACGAGAAAATGAGAGTGTGTATGAAAGGAGGATGAACAACAATTTATAGTTGTGTTTGGGTTTTTTATTTTAATCTTATTAAATTACTTTGTGTATCTCTTTTGTGGAGTTTCTGGTTATTTCACATTGTCTTCACATTTAGGCCCATCTTGACTGTTCCTCCAGTGTTGCTGATACAAAACTCTGATATCCAGTGCTGTAGATTTCATACTGTGGCTCAATTACACCTCACAGCATGGAGGCGAGCAGGCACGAAAACATTTGAAAGCTATTTCGGACAACGAGAAGTGAATGTATGTGCAGAACCGATAATTGGATAAATACTTTTTATACTTGGGAGAGTGGAAGCTACGAAGCATTTGGAAATGGTCTGATGCTTTTCACTAAGTAAGTCCAATCCCTGGAGGCAGCTGTAATGTAATATTGTGCCTAGTGTGTAGGGTCAAATGACCAATAAAAGGCTCATAACCTTTGATTATATGACTCTTCTTCCCGATATTATGCATTCCAATATCACATGTGACCTTGTCCATTAGTACCATGGTCCCAAACCTGCTTTCACCTGGGAATGGACCGAAGTTAAAAAATGTTTCCAGGGACAGGTGGGAGGTAGTGCGGGAAATTTCCAGTTCATGAGCCCCTTTGTCATCTCCGTACCCCATTACGTAGTGTGTCTACAAAGTATACTACACAATAACTGGCCCCCACACTATATGAAACCACCCATTGTGTCCCCCTTCCTGTGATACCCCATTTTGTATGATTCCCCCTTTTTTGTAGTAGCCTATTTATATTTTCCCATGTTCTGTTTGCCCCTTTTTAAAATGCCTTCTCTTCTCCAGCACCTTTAGCACCCTTTTCTCTAGTCCAACACTTCGAGTGTCCACTTTACTTTTGCCCCCTTAATTATGCCTCTTTTACTGTAGCACCGCCATCTATTATGCTCTCTACTTAGAAACCCCTCTACAATACCCCCTTGTCAGTTACACCCCCCTTTATCACTATGGGGCTCATTTACTAAGGGCTCCGTGGCCGCACTTTCGCCAGGTTTCCCGAATTTTTCCATTTTGCGCCTAATTCTTCCGGGATTTTGGCGCATGCGACCAGATTTTGCCGCAATCGCACCGGCTTTCACTCGACAGAAATCGGGGGTGTTGCCTTTGGACAACCTGACGGATTCTGAAAAAAAAGCGGAAAAAAAACCCGAATGTGTCACAAGATCAAGCACTTACATGCACCGAGAAGAAGCAGGTGAACTCCGGCGGACCTCAGCGCAGCAGCGACACCTACTGAATATCGGGCGAAAGACCTTAGTGAATCCCGGCAGAACCCGAATCAACTGCGGACAACGCACCACGGGATCGCGACAGGACCGGGTAAGTAAATGAGCCCCATTGTGCCTGGGCTCCATATTGGTGGAGCAGGGAGCTCGATGACCATAGTACTCAACTCAAGCAATCTCGGCCCAGTGTTTCATGGCCCAGTATTGGGTCAAGGCACTGTCCTTGGAGGATTTATGCATAGGTTTATGTAATCAAGTAGTGCCATATAGAGGCACCAGGACATTTCTTGAACATGGCCCTAAACAATAGAGTAAATTAGAATTGGTACCAATACCAATATAGCAGTATATCATTGTAACACTAGGAAGATGATATTTTGCACAAAGGAAAATTCTATGAAGAGGTCTTGTCTGGCGTAGAATTGCGCTATAGCCTGCAAATTTCAGGTTTGGATGTTAACGGGCTATAGTTAGTGCAGGCGTGGTGCCGGATCACTCAGCCGTCACTCACTCCCCGTTCATGGTGAGATGGCATCAAGGGGGAAATAATCACAATTACTGGCAGTTTGCTTGCAATTGTGATTATTTCAGGGCTTACTGGCGCACAAGTTCTGATAAATCTTTTCCTTTTAGATAATGGGGACTTTTTGGGGTCTACTTGATAGCAGACACCACACACAGCTCCGTACACCAAAGTATGAAAACGTTATTAGTGCCAGAAGATGGCAAAATGAAGAATAGTTTTTTTGTACAGGAAGTTTAATTTTTTGTAAATGTATGAAAACATTATAAAACCTACATAAATTTGGTATCATCGTGATCCTACTGACCCAAATGAAGCAGACATGCCATTTGGGGCACAAAGTGAAAGACGTAAAAACCTAGGCAACGAGAAAATGCCACATTTTTTCACCAATTTCACTGCGTTTGGATTTTTTTTTTCAGCTTCTCAGTACACGGAATATGTAATACCATCCCAATTTATTACCCAAGCCCAAAAGTTATCAATTTTTGAAGGTGGGGAGTGAAAAATGAAAACGCAAAAACGGAAAAGGGCCTGGTCGTTAAGGGGTTAAATATAGTCCATTGTATTTATATTGATGTTGTATATGTTTAGATTTAGTTTGATTGATACGGATGTAGCCATTAAGGATACTGATTGGTGGGGCAAAGTGGATTTAGGAGGAAGAAGGGGGGGGGGGGCAATTGCACCAAATATTCCATGTCGAGAAGTGTTAGGAGCAATCAGCACACAATTTCTGACCCTTCATTTGTTAATATATTTTTTGGGGTATGGTTAGTATTTTATTAACTGCCAAAACATCTATCAGTTTGGGAGAAATCAGACTGCAGGCGAGTGTAGCGCTCGGAGGTGGAGTGCTTCATTAATCATAAATGATCTGCCTTTTACGGCTTCCATCAAAGTGCATTGAGGAGACCATGTGGTGTGTGTGAGCTCCTCTCTCCTTCCAGGAGGCAGTAACAAGCTGTAGCTGGGCAGATGCAGAACAATCCATTTCTCCTATGGAAGGATGTATACGGAGCTGTAATGTCTCCCTACCCTTCTTGTAAGGTAGATGCACTCGCTGGCAGTAGGAAGGGAGGCAGATATCTATGAGACTTAGCAAACTTCACCATCCCCCACGGCAAGCGATGGAAGTGCAGACGCTTGACACAGCAGTCATTATGTATTCATTCCCGTTCTGCAGAATTACTGCGTCAGGAGGTTTCTTCCACCTCAACCCAAGGCAGCGGCCAAACTGAAAATCACTTTCTCACCCAACATCATCTTTTCAATCAATAAGACAATGTGCATTAAGACTTGGCTAATGGGGAAAATCATAGAACGCAGATTAATTGGAGTTTATTCAATATATTATTCAGGATTTTTTTGCATCAAACGAGATTTGCTGCTACCTATATAACATCAACATACTCTGCAGCGCTGTACGGAGACTCATCAATCACACTGATGTCTGTCCGCATTGAGGATCACAATTTACATTCCTATTCTCAGACATATACAGGATGAATGCTAAGCATCGAGCCACCGTGTTCTCCGTGTTGCTACATTTTGTACACTACAGAACCCATACAATAGCATGACCTATAGCTAGGACATCACGTGACCACATCGGTCATGGCCATATGATCTCATATCTGCATGCATGAAACTTCACTATTTTGAGCCTAGAATGACCTCGATGCTCTTGAGTAGGGATGAGCGAACGAGTTCTGGTTCATCCAAACCTGAACGCTCATCTCCACAATAACGCTCACCATCAGTGATTGCACTGATTTCTAGTGTTACCCTTTAAATGCCACATGCATCATTTTTAGGAGATCCTAGCTCTCCATGATGTTATCGGAGAGAGAGAAGATCATAGAGTGTATGACACACATGCCACCCGCATTTAAATGGCTCTACAAGCAGGATTTAAAGGGAACCTGTCCTCAGACATTGGCCTAATAAACCACTAGCAGTATGAGCTGAGCAGCTGAGCAACTTCTAGATCATGTCTCTTTCTTGGCTTGGTGGTGGCATCATCCAGAAAATCAGCTTTAAAGTAAGATATAAAATGGTTTTATGAAGTCAAGAAGGCGGAGAATTTAACACTAAAGTCAAGCTTTCCCTGTCTTAAAAATGCCCACTTCACTGTAATTGATGATCCTGCATCCAGGGACATCATTGATCAGATCTCCTGAGGTCTGGCGCATGATGTCAATCACATGGTAGGTGTTCAGAGGCAGGGAGAGCTTGACTTCAATGTTAATCTCTCCGCCTCCCTGACTTTATATATCTAACTTTAAAGTTGATTTTCTGGATGATCCTGGGTGTCCTGTGACTATTGTGGCCAATCAATGGTCTAAGTGGTTACATTATCAGGGATCTAGGATCGCTGCTGAAGGTTCTTGCTTGTGTAACTGCTGGTTCCAGTCCTTGGCGGAAGTAATCATGTGGGACCAAAGGAATTCGGATCCAAGTGCAATGGTTAGCAGAGGGAACGGGATCTGTGCTTAAGGAAAAGGGAACTAGACTGGGTTAAGTATATTTTTTTTGCATGTTCATCAAAGGGGCTTTTGGGAAAGCCTAAAAACTAACATAAGGGTACATTTAGATGGCCGTCTGTGGGGATATACGACCCCATAAACGGCAATGGCGGTATGACACATGTGTGGCACCGATCCGCACCATATACAGGGAAAAGATAGAGCATGCATATCTTCCCCCCTGTGTGCTTTTCTCTATGGATGGGAGAGGGGTCACATCCTCCTCCTCTCGAGCACACAGCTGTATGCCCACGGTCCGACTGAGCACCAGAACGCCCCTTTCTGTGTCATGTCTGGTATAGTTCAGCCGCAACACTTTATAGATACATGTGCAAACAGTTTGCACTGAAAAGAATGTGCATAGCAGACAGAAAACTGCTGCAGGGGCTATAATAAATGTGGGCCAATGTTCAAAGACTCTATTATCCTAAAATAGGAAAAAAATACAATTGTGAATCTAGTTTAAAGGATTTAGTGGTTTTAACCCATGCACACCTACATGCTGGTATTTGGCCCCTGAAACAGGATCTGTTTTCCAGGTGCCAATCGATGGAGCCAGAAGGGGCTTCTATGACATAAAGAGGAGTTCCTGAATCTCATTTGCATTTTTTTTTTAAATGCAGCTAAATTAAGAACGGATCCTGTTTCAGGGGTAACACTCCAATCTGTAAGTATGCGTGGGTTGAAACTACTAAATATATACGGCTAATTTCCTTTTAATATCTGGCCAAGAGGGTATCATGCCTTGGGGCAGACAATAATTACTAATAGTACTACAGAATTATTATGCATTTCTACTTCTCAAAAGTATTCAAAGAAAGTGAAAAGGCAGAAACAGAAGTCCAAGGCGGTTTCCGTTCGACTAGCTTGTTTACGTCTTCAAGCCTGGAGAGAGGACCCTGTGTAGAGCAGCGCGATTTCTTCCCACAGCACTTTTTGTTTCAATTACTTAGACTTAGAGAGGGTTATGTATCATTAGGTGGCTCCTTGGGACACTTCTGTGTCTATTTTTGGAGCTCCGCTGCCCATCAGATTCAATAAAGTGGCTTTGGCCTTTTAATAAATGTTCTTATAGTCTATTTTCTGTCTGGAATTTTTTTTCAAAAAGTCCCAAAAAAGTCTCGAAATGTATATAAAGGGGGATATACGTGCGCCAGCGTATGATCGCCCAGCCGCTGCAAATTCGCAGCCCCATCAAGAGGCAAAAAACGCAGCCGGCTACTTTTCATGTATGAAAAGTCGCCGGCATCAGCGTGTGCGCAGGCGCGGGGACAGTAACGCCCCGCGCCGGCCCACTCCCGTCCGGCCGCGCCCCCTGCTCGGCCGGCCGCGCCCCCCCCCCCCTTCACGCCCCTCCACGCCCCACTGGCGTGAATGTGGCGGATTGGGGAAAATAATCGCAAAAGCTAGCAATAAGCTAGCATTTGCGATTATTTCAGGGCCTCTGCGCCACTGGCGGTGCGCAGAGGTCCTGATAAATATGCCCCACAGTCTCAGCACATAGACCAGCAGGGGACTGGATTGACTATGAGACATTTTATGAGACTTTTTGCAAAAGTCTCAAGTAATGAATCTGACTTTGCAGGGTGTTGCACTAGCAGTAGTTCTGTGTTTAGGCCAGATTAATGAAGAGGTGTATATAGTCCTGTGAGACTTTTTTTGCAGTGAAAAGTTTCAAAAACCCTAAATGTGACTACTTTGAGACTTTTTTATGCCAAAAAATCCCAGGAAAACCAATTATAAATAACCCCCAGAAAGTCTATCTTCTTCTCATACTTCCCATTGATCCTTCTACCACTACGATCTCTGCAGGGAAAGTCTCTGCAGTAAAGAACTTTTCGTATTGTTATCTGAAATGTGGTCATGGAGTGATGAAATCCATAGGAGGACATGTATCACTCCTATTACTTTCTTGTGAGACTTTTCACAGTTCGTGCCTTTTAGGTGCAGAATCAAGCAGCGTACCAAAGAAAGCTGCCTCAAGGATACAATGCAGTGGCCGGATTTATCTTTGTAGCCCAGATGTTTGTTCAACTTGTGAGACTTTTGGGCTCTGAAATTGACCCATTTATGTGTCTAATAAGTCCCAAAACAGAGCATGCCAGACCCAGACTTACTTTTGGGAGCTACTATTTGCGACTAAAAAGTCGCACACCACAAAAAGTTGCAAAAGTGAGACTAATCAGGCAACTTATCACACGTATAACAAAGGGTAAAAACTTAAGATGCATTGCAATGGTTAAGTAAGCCAACTTTAGGAAACTTGATAAAGTGCCAGCCGAAACAGTATGATACATGTGCCCCATTATGTTGTAACCCCGACAGGAACTGTAGAAAGTGTTGATAGATTTCCTACGAGGGAATAACAGCAACAGGACCCATAAATATGAAAAGTATATTGTCCTCCTTTTACTACAGGGAGAAGAAGTTATTCTGACTGCCATATTTATGGCTTGGAAGGGAGTTATTACCTTTGATTGGCTCAATGGCATCAAGTGTTAGGTTGATGTTATTGCCTTCTTCTAGACCAGTGATGGCGAACCTTCTAGAGACCGAGTACCCAAACTACAACCAAAATCCATGTATTTACCATGAAGTGCCAACATGGCATTTTAAGCAGTAACTTATCGCTAATCATCTTTTAATCGTATCGACACCCCTGAGGCCACCAATATAGTTGAAAGAAGGAGGGCCAATTGAGACTCAGCAGCATATCTTAAGTTGCCTGCGGGTGCAGGTGGATTTGGTCCTATTTGGTGAACTCTGTCCTCAAGCGATGGTCTGAGTGCCCACAGAAATGGCTCTGAGTGCCATCTCTGGCACCCGTGCCATAGGTTCACCACCACTGTTCTAGACCAACACTCTAGGATTATTATGTAAGTTTTGGTGAACCAACAAATCTTTTTTAACCTTATCTACTACTAAACTATGAGGATACTTAAGGAAAGCTGAGCATATTTATATTCTGTAGCTAGAGTAACCGTGATCATACACATTAGACTAATGACCAACTACTTGTAGACTGGACAACCAACTTATGAATACATGGTCTTCTCCACTCTTCCCAAACAGTGAATTTCTCTCCTCTTTCACGTTGTATGTGGCGGGTGATTAAAAGGTTGCAGTCTCTGAAAAAGGCCCGTGCCCACCATCTACACCATCTATATTTTGAGCCGAAAATTCTCAAAACAGAATTTTGGAAGAATAACCAATACAAGACGATGGAATAGAGATAAGGATATGGAATAAAAGGGGGGGGGGAATGTATCAATGTGTCTATGCATGAAAATTGGAGTAATTTGCACCTAAAATAGCCCGTGCACCCGAAAAATTGTGTGCAAAGTAGGACTCACCAATCTTGTACCACATGCAAAATAATAAGGGCAGTAACGGACTGGTTCCCGCACTCGAGGTAGAACACTTGGGAGAAAAAATTTTAATAGTGTACATTAAAATCATCTGCGGAAAGAAAAAAACACATAAGGGAAGGCAGACGTGCCTCAAGCGTTCTACCTGGAGTGCGGGAACTGATGCGTTACGGCACCTGTATTATTCTTATTTTGCATGCATTTTCCTGGACCCGGAAAAGTGATGTGAAATCCCAGCATCCATTGATTTACTCTGGTGTTACTACAGCCACGGTGAGCTGATTTTTTTCCTCTTTTTGCTTTTTTTTGATCTTATACTGGACATCCAGTATTTGGAGCAGCAGAGATCTACTCCGCACAGTGAATCTCCCTCATTGAGAATTTATCTGTACAGTGCTCTGTCCATCCATCGAGGTAGATCCTCGTTCTGGTAGCAGACAATGGATGGTAGGTGGCACTCTTATCTTTTTATTATCTTCAGATATATGGTAACTGTCCCTGGAGAAATCTGAATGGAGATGATTCAACCAAATTTGTCTCCATTAATTGTAGGGATTTTAGTAGAAACCCCAATTTATTCACAGTTTTCAATTTGCTTGTTGACCGGAGTCCATGGACAGACAACGTCTGCCAAGGGATCTGCTGAGAACTTGATACCCCTGAAGACCAGACACTGGGTATTAATATTTTCGATAAGCTATTAGCTTGCCCTGGGAAACACCATACTGAAACTTTGAAGTATTGGGACTACAATAGTCCCTAAAATATTCATCAAAAATAGATTTATACTTGTGAATGAGCCTGAGCCCCAGAGGTTGTGCTATGGCCTCGTGTATAAGGTGTCCATCCTTAACTTAGCTTGAACTTGGTGAAGGATTCCAATTTCTCACACAACCAGTTCAATACAATATCCCAGAACATGTTGATCTAGTAGCAACACACAGATCTGTACTTTCCAAGGTTAGGAATAATAATACTTTACATTGGTCTCTTCTTAGCGCCAAAATCTAACAGAACTTGTAACAGAACCTGTAACAGAACCATCACCTGGGGTTATGGGGTTGTGTGTGCATGAACATTGCTGCATGTGGCTTCTTACATTGGGAATCTGTGTTTCTGTGTATATGCAGATAAGTTATGCTCTATAGTACACTGCCGGCAGTAAGGCCACTATGTACAATCTGCTTAGCTCTTCCTGCTCTACAACATGCTACATGCAGATAGAAAACTATGTACAACCTGCTCAGCTTCTCCTGCTCTATAACATGCTGCCTGCAGATAGGACACTATGTACAATCTGCTCATATCCTCCTGCTCTATAACATGCTGCCTGCAGATAGGACACTATGTACAATCTGCTCATATCCTCCTGCTCTATAACATGCTGCCTGCAGATAGGACACTACAATCTGCTCATATCCTCCTGCTCTATAACATGCTGCATGCAGATAGGACACTGTGTACAACCTTTCTCAGCTCCTCCTGCTCTATAACATGCTGCCTGCAGACAGGACACTATGTACAATCTGCTCAGCTCCCCCTGCTCTATAACATGCTCCATGTACTATCAGCTGAGCTCCTCCTGCTCTATAACATGCTGCTGGAAGATTTGATTGTGTTTTAATGTTGACAGGTTTGCTATAATATTTTCATGTACAATCTACTCAGCTCCTCCTGCTCTATAACATGCTGCCTGCAGATAGGACACTATGTACAACCTGCTCAGCTCCTCCTGCTCTATAACATGCTCTGTGTACTATCAGCTGAGCTCCTCCTGCTCTATAACATGCTGTCTGAAGATTTGATTGTGTTTTAATGTTGACAGGTTTGCTATAATATTTTCATGTAAGGTCCAATGTTTTACTGAGCCTTTCAGATGCACAGATAACAGCACATAACATTAATGCACTTTAGTACAGATCTTTAGCAGCTTCTTCATGGCCTCCATGTGGTAATAGGACATCCTTCTCAGGCACAGACAACCCTCTATTGTTTGGCCATTATGTAGTATCAGGGTCAGGTTTAATATTCAAATGTTATCATACAGTTATCATATAGTTCATATATTAATTGCTGAAGACCAAGATCCCCAAAATAAGAGAATTGGTCCTAAAGTAAAAGCAAAAACATCAAAAAAGGCAATAAAAGTATATAATAAATATACCACAAACAGCACAGCAAAGGCTCAGCAACCAAAATGTAGCCCATTACATCAACACTTAAATACATAAAATCCACAGTATGGATTTGGGGCCTCATCTCGCTGTCAGACTCTCCATGATTCTGTTGTAATAAATCATTTACTGCCTTTCAATAGTTGAGAGTAGCTAAATGGATTACATTAATGACGAGACGCTTGCCTTAACTCTGCTCCCCAGGGTACAGCATTCAGGTCAAAGAAAGTACAATAAAGCACTCAAGTAAATACTCCTGAATTAGCAATATTCGTCCCTTTGTCTTAGGAAAGGTGGAGTAGTAAAAATGCAGCAGTGATTTTTCAGTAAGTAATGGGGTCGGGTAGAACATGGAAGCGCCGGATGTGCGGCTTCCAGGAGATCGCGGCTTCTCTGTCACCAGACTCACCCTACAGGGTCTGACTGTGCAGAAAAGGTTTCGATGTTATGATCAGATACATTGCTGATGTAGATCTGGAGATTTCTAGGAACAATCTGATCACCGCTTGGAAATGTTTCCTTTTAGGGATGATTGGCTCATTGCTTAATGGGTTTTTTCGCCTTCCACTGGATCAAAAGGCGGAACCAACTACTAAAATCTACTCCATCCCTTTATTCCACAGCCTCCTTCCATTCCCTGGTTTAAATGGATGAACATGTGGCTGTTTTCAACTAAACTATGGGAATAATATACAATAATGGGGGGATTTTTTTTCTATTAAAGGGATATTCTCATCTGGGTATTAACATTTCATTTAATGCGTCTCCCATATACATAGATTTCTTCAATTGGATGTTATAAAAAAAAAATCTTCCAGTGTGAACATAATTTCTTATAAATTTGATCATATGATCCTTTAGTAACGGAGGAAAGCTGTCTTTGGATACGACCACTTCTGCTGGTGTTATTGCACAAAGATACAAATGGTTTTGCACATGAAATGTCTGGATGTTACTGCATGTTCCAAAGCTGTCCTGTGGTAATGAGCACTGAGGTGGACGGACACCTCAATAGTGCATGTCTGACCACTGCTGCTACAGGGTGGAGGTGGTTGTATCCAAGGACAACAATCTCATTTCTAATGAACAACATGTCTACATTTATAGGAAATTATCTTCAAACACGCATATTTTTTTAACAACATTCAATTTTAGAAATGTATATATATGGCAGAATAAGTTAATTAAATGTAAATGTCCAGATGTAAAAACACAATATAAGTATCTGTAAAAGCTATAAAATTAGGAAAAATCATGTTATGACTCTACAAATCCTAAACTACCATGCAATTTTGGAAATGGAGGAAAATGTAACATCTGTGGTGGATTTTTTTTTTAAATTTTAAATGGAATATGTCAGCAGTTTTGACCATACAAAGTTGCAGGCGAGTATTGGCCCTGGAGATCTGCGTTATCTTAACTTTGTATGTTTTTGTTAGCAGAAGGACTGTTATAAATGGATTCCCTGTTGTAACTGGAGTTGGAGCACTGGGTGCACTGGTGTGTGAGTAACTGCTGTACTACTCAAACAGAAGCCAGATACAGAGGAGAGGAGCTGCGCTTTGGTCACACACCAGTGCATCACCGTGCTCCAAGTTCAGTTACGATCTTGGTTTATAAATGCATTTTTTACTGTCCTGCTGCTACACAACGGCTACACAGATCTCCTGGACACAGCTTTATATGGTTAAAATAGTGTTCTGTAGCAGTTGGAAAAACCAAATAGGCGGGATTACAACTTCATTTTTCACAATTCTGCTGCTACTAACAACAACACATATAGATATCATTATTCAGCTCTCCGGGGCTGATGCCAAACACTGGCAAAATAAACAAATAAGATCTCTAACTTGGCATGAGAAAAACCATTCCTACTTTAGCTACCTTGTAAGGCAGCTCCCATGACATCAAGCATGACCTTCAGGAAGCCTAATGACATGACATGGAATTAAAACCAAACCGATATATCTATTCCAGAAGGAACAAATGGTAGACAGCACTGTTTCAATCTTGGAGGGTCTCTTCAGCACAGTGTAGGGAAATGGTTTGAGTGAGAAGATGCTGCTTTGTAAAAATTGTTGACAGATTCCCTTTAAGATAAGTACACCCGATGCTATTCCTTGATGAGGTGTTTCCAAAATTTTTCCTAAACATACTCAATTTCTCAAACTCATCTCATTGGTCTCCTCATGCAGTACATAGCTAATAATAACCCGGTGTATCACTCTACCTTTCCTTTGGGTGCACTGTAGATGATAGGGTTAGGAGCTCCGTCAAATATATAGGACACACAAGCACGGTTTCTCAAATTTGGTAATTCACTTTTGGACTATGAGCTACATATTTTATTATTTCCATAATTGGAGGACTACAAATAGGATATTGAGTTGTGTCTACATAAAACTTGCACAAAAGCACAAATTAGCACATGATGCGTCTTATTTTGGTTTGGCCATTATTACGATGACATGCCAAGCCGCCAGACTTCCAGCTCTAATTGCTGGACTGTAGTAGGAGGATAATCATCACCAGCTTCACGTTGTGTTATAATTAGCTTTACTACTGCTGCAATTACCAAGATTATGCAATTAGTCGTTCAACATGTTTGAGGGTTCTCACACTTTTGTACATTATTAAGAACTTTGTTGTGGCGTTAAAAGAAAATCTATAAAACAAAACAGCATGAATCAAATTAGTTACAAATTTACCAAAATTTGGGGATTTTGTTGAATCCAAAAATGTTAGTATTGTTTCTCTGAAAATTGCCTTAAACTGGAAACTGTCAGAACTGGCGAACAGTAGAGGGTCGGAGTTAGTAGGCAGAGTTAGAGGTGTTACCATTGACCATGTTAGAGGACCTTTACAGGGGAAGACAGATGTTTCAGGCAATAAGTCGTCCTCTTACCCCTATGATGTCCCCAACCATGGCCAATGGTAATTGGTCCCAGTCCCTGTACCCAGGATCCTAGAACTCTGACTCAACCAATGACTTGAACTTTATCTGGCCTTGCCAAGTATCTTTCACATGCCATCATGAAAGAACTTGAAAAAGGTTAACCGGTCATAAGTCTTATAAGGTTAAGGATTTTGACCAAAATGTGCCATAATATTTTGTGTTATCTTTACATAAGAGGGGTGTTAGTTTTATTTTAAGCCATCCCTGTTATCATAAAAATAATTTATTTTAAATATAAATATTATAAATATAATGATATACCTTTTCGCTGACCCTGCCCCCATTTTCCCATTGTGAATCAGTTCATTACTTATAAAACATTATTTCACATTAACTGGTTCCCTGCCAGACGTGTGTGGTGAGTCCCAGAAGGGTAGGGGCTATGTCTCAGTATCCTCATGCATTCTCCCTCTACTGCACACCATCCTCCTCCCTCCCCTATCTGCTCAATGTACATGGCAGTAAGCGTGGAGGAAAGGAGACTGACACAGAGACATAGACTGGATCTGCTATCCCGGGACTCACTACACGCTGTTGGCAGGGAGCCAAGTAATGTGAAATAAAGTTTTATGAAGCACTGAAATTGTTCAAACTGCTGACAAAGGCATTTTTAAAATGAACATAGCATAGGTTATTGGAACCTATCACCAGCTAAAATTTACATTCCTGGTGACAGGTTCTCTTTGAGCTGAAAAAGAAGGAGGTTAAGAAGTGTTCGTCGAGTTTGATGTTTGGAACAATTCAGAATTTATTTTTCTTCACATTGACAATAGACAATGAAAGTTGACAAACAAAACTTCCAAAAATTTGTGTTAGAAAAAAGATCATTTACAATGCAATGGAGAGTCTGGTGATTTGTGTGATGGGATGATGCCAAGGATTTGTACTCCTGCTGTAACATCTCTCCTTCCTTTCACTTTACATATAACAGATTTCACTTAACAAAATCATTCTTGAAAAGCGTTGTGGCCTGTTGTTCGGATGAATCTTGAGGCGAGCGCATTATTTATTTAGCCCTTTCCATTATTTAATATTGTGCACTCAATTTGTACATTTTACCCAACGGTTATCTGTACTGTGACCATATGAGTTATTCATTGTAAATATGATGGAAATCTACCATTTGATTTGATGCATTATGAACCAAACGTTCCTTGAGACTGCTGTAACTACACAGATGCAGAAACATATCTTGTTTAATCCCTGAGCTGAGTGGTTTTTCTGTAAAAACAATTATAACATTCAGGATCTTGGGACAGCTGGGTTGTCTTCAGCCTGCACGTTACAAAAAGCTTCCTGAACTGTCCAGACAGGACTGAGCTGGATGACTCATACACAACAGCTGGGGGATGGTGCAGCAATTGATTACTTCTGCCTGTCAGGCACAACACAATGATGACGCATTCTCTGGAGCAGTGCATACTTAATATGAGAGGAGAAGCCCTGAGTCCCAACACAGAAGGGACAGAGCCTCATTATCATAATTGTATAATTGTCATTTCTGCAAAACCACTCAGCACAGGGTTTAAACAAAATATGTTTCTGCATCAGTGTAGCTACAGTATTCTCAAGGTATGTTTGGTGTAACAAATTATACAATGCTTACATACTGTGTATTATATATTCTTGATGATTTGTAAAGTGCTACAGAATATGATGGCACTATATAAATGATGATTATTATGATAGTTATTATTATTATTATACAGTGAATCTCGTTTTGGGACTGGGCATTATAATAATGAGAAATATGAATGTTATGTTTGCCCAGAGGTGGCGCTGCAGGAGAATAGAAGAATTTGTTACCAATCTTCCCTAAAGAAAATCTGATTACTTTGGATGACCTCATTTTTGGAGATCTTTAAACCTCTATTACATCACAAAAAAAGCCTTGTTTTGGTTGCCTATTTTTTGATGGATATGAGGGATGGATTTAACACATTCCATAAAAAGAAAAAAAGGATTTTTGTATGTGTTTGCTACCTTCATATGTGGGTCTATTTAAAATGTCTTAAACATAATATATACCTTTCAAGGAAATCTACCATCAAAATCAAGCATGATAGACAAGGGACACTTACTCATAGATCCAGGCGCTGTGACAGTGGTAATCTTCTTATATTTGTTAGCTCCTTCCTTCTAAAATCAACTTTTAAAATTATGCAAACAAGCCTGAAGTGCTCTTGGGGTTACCAGAGCCCCTGAGTGCTGCAGATCTACAGGCTGTTACAATGAGCAGAGCATGCCTCCCACCCTCTACTCTCTCCCTCCTCCCTCTGAATCTAGCAGCACCAGAGGGTGCAGGGAGACCTCACTGCCCATTGTAACCATCTGTGAAGCTACAGCACAGAGGGGCTCTGAAGCCTAATTAACATAATGATAAAAGTTGATTTTAGAAGGAAGAAGGCCATGGATAACAAATTCTTACTGCCTACTGAATGCACATATGTTAACGAGGATTATCAAGGTCCACTTGTCTGTAAATATATTTTTAAAAATATATACTTACACACCCAGGAGGCCTACTTGGTTTCAGCTGCAGGTATCTGACAGTAAGCATATACATTGTGCGTGCCTCAATGTTTTCACAACTGGTCCGATGATACTGGAAACAAAGAGTTGGTCCTGCAACTGAGGAGGCCCTCCACAAGACATAAAAATCCTTAAGGACATCTACCACCACATTAAGGGGTAGTAGACTGTCTCAAAACGGATGCTCATTACCTTGGGGGTTATGGGGGATTCCTGCTGGCATGCTTTGGGCTGTCTTCTATAATGAATCTAATTTATGCACACCCTTCTGTTTTCCTCCCCCCATGTAGGCTGGCTGCAAGATTAGCAGGCAGCCAGTGACGTCACCCAAGGAAGCTACCGCTACCGCACATGCGCAAGATTAGCAGACAGCCGGGTAATGTCCCCAACTGTACAAGGAATCTACCGCTACCGCACATGAGCAAGATTAGCAGACAGCCGGGTAATGTCACCGGCTGTCTGCTGCGCTTGCGACCAATCTACATGAGGGGAGGATACCAGAATGGGCATGCATAAATTAGATTCCGACAGAGCCATGAGGCACTCGGCTAGCCAAGTGGTGAGCGCCTCTGACTCAATTGCATATAGTTTATAAGTCGATATTTCATTATAGAAGACAGCCACATGGTTACCATTCACTCTAATATCAGCTCATATGGAGACATCCTCCCCTGCAAGCATTGCAAACTTATGACAATTCTGATTCAATCTTAAAAGTTGCAATACATAGGTAGAATGCAGCTCCATATAACTACTGAATGGACGGATTTAGATGCTTTTGCATTATTATAGCATTCCATTGCCTCATGCGACATCACTTTATAGCAGATGAAGAGTGTTTCTGGAATGAACACATCAAGATCCCAGATACTGAACAATCCAGCTAATTGGCCAGGCCATACCTACAGCTGTAGCCACTGCACGTGGACTCTATAGCCTGGTATATCAGTCGTCCCCAAGCTTTTTGTCCCAAATAACTGGTAGAGTACATTTTACATTTACCAGGGACAGAGGGAAGAGGGATTGACGGTGATGGACAGTTGGTAGAGGAGGCATTGTGGGTGGTAAGGATGGGGTAAATACTCTTGTTACCACAAATGGAGGATATTTAAGGAGCGGCTGCTAAATAATGTAATGGTGGATATTACTGCTGCAGCTTTTCTAAACCTCACACTTCCCATTGCCCACAAAGGAGCGGCCACTGACTAAAGGTATGGTGGACGTGCCTGGTGGAGAGGCTCTGCTCCTCACACCACCTCATGCTGCTCCTCCTCCCTGGCTCACCATTGAGCCACGGACCAATGATTGGGGTACACTGTTTTATACCAGATAAGAAGACATTAGTGTTATAAATGGCTCGTGGCTTGTGAAGGTCCTGCAATGCAGTCCTCCAGATTACAGCCTTGAAAGAGAGCTGATGGCATCACGGTGGACATTCTCTTCCACAGCGATTCTCCAAGTTTATTTTTACAAATCATGTGGATGGGATTTTAGGGGAGACCCACACTCCGGGCCAACTTTGAAATTTCTTGGGGGTTTCCCCTAATGTACAACTTTTCTCAAAATAGTAGAGCAGCAAAGCTTCATTCTGTTGCCCTAGCTTTAAACTAGCATCTTTTGTAGTATAGTGTGAAGTAAGGAGGGGGATGTGGGACCACATCGCTCATCTCCCCAATTCCTCAGTTATATTTCTAACCAGTAGATTTATTTCTACAATGTAGACCTCGTCTGACCTTGACCCCGTCTGAATCTCTGGGGCCACAAATCAATTGTAAGGGTAGTGTTATGGTTAAGGTGGCCTCTGCCCACATTGATCCTCAACATGATGGGGTACAATGCTCATGTTTTTTACTCCAAATCAGTATACACACCAACCAACTGGGGTATAGTTCTACATTACTACTGTACTCCCTATATTCTTATTATCGGTGGAAGAAGGACAATGGAGCCCCTCCCCCTAATCATAAAACGATGGCATGTTCTACCGTTAATTAGTCATATTCATAAGATCCCTACATCTCTATGAATCAGTCACGAAGCTGAGATTACTGCCCAGTCTGTACAGTTCTTGATGTAAAACAATGGAATGCATGATAAAAAATAATAAAACAAAATAATAAAAGAGAGCCAGAAGACAAATATACAATACAAAATGTAATCTTTATTCTTTTGGCTTGTTTGTAATGTAGTTAGCTGTAATTTTTTTTTTAGGTAATAGCATTTTCCTGCATGCAGTTCACAGTACACTACAAGTCATTATTCCTGGAAAGCAACAGATTCTACATTAAACGTCTGCATGTGTCCAAAAACAGAACTGAAGTCGAACATGGTGTCATAAGCAAATTCATGTTTCTTTGGAAAAAAATAAATAAATGAAGAATGTGGATCCCACATATTGGCTAAAACATTCCAGTGCGGCATAAACAACAATAGAATGAGTAATTTAGACTCGAAAAAAGGAAATGTAAAGCAGGACCGTACAACGTGTCGGCTTACCAGCGACTGATCCGCTACAATCCTGAGAATGCCTTACCAGCCTGGTAACTGATGAAGCATGCTGGAAGGTGCAAACATTAGCATGGACACAGGACATGTTGTGGGCTTAAAGGAAATCTCCATAAATATGGAAAGCTGCTTTAGGAGCACAGAAAATCTTCACTATCGGCAATGTCCGTGCCTTAGCGCTCACTGTATTACGGAATTCGCTATCGGTGCCTGTGTGAAAATTACTAACACAGTGAACGCTTAGGCATTGAGAAGTGCAGGTCGTGGGAGTCTTAAAGGGCACGTCCACTGTTGCAAGCAGTTTTTGCATTGCCTCCAAGTATTTAATATAAAAAAATTGAACAACTTTACAAACAATTCGAGATCGAAACTGTCAAACTATTTTTGTCTACAGCCCCATTACAGAACTATTAGTTTACCTGGGTGGACACTACTAAAACAATCCTCTATATACTGTAGTCATATTCTTACATCTGTTCACTTGCCTGATGATAACCTATTGCGTGTGAATAAGGGATTATTCACATGAAATTATTTGGTCCAAGACATAGCTGTTCCTGGAATAAAGAGAACCTGTCAACAGGAAGGTCATTTTTACCTGATGAAAGGATCCAATAACCTCTCCCATGTTGATTTAAAAAATGCCTTGGTCAGTATTCTGACTGGAGTCAGACGTTTTAAACTTTTTAAAAAGTTTATTCACATTATCTGGCTCCCTGCCAGCAACCTTGAGCAAGCCCAAGGGGCAGCTCCAACAGATCAGCTCTGTCTCCTCTATCTATCCTCTTCTATTCCATGCCCATAACCCTCCCTCCGGATCTCTTTTGGGGTGGTGAGTTGATGAAGGAGGGGGGATTGAACAGGGAGAGCCAGAGAGGAGGAAAGGATGTGTAGCGAGGGGACTTGAACTCCTCGGTCTAGCTTGATGCTGCTGGCAGGGAGTCAGGTAATGTGAAAAAACTTTATAAAACAATTGAGTCTAGTCAGATTTATGACAAAGGCATTTTCAAAATCAGCACTGAAGAGGAAGAAATGACTTTCCTGATGATAGGTTCCCCAGTACATGGAGCATTATATATATATATATATATATATATATATATATATATATATATATATATGATGAGTCCCTGCCACTACATGGGACTACTACATTTGGGTGCATAAGCCCTAAGCAAGATTCAGAAGGCAGACAGTAGAACTGTAGAATCAGACTACTTGTAGTCTGTCGCCATGGAGACATTTTTTTATTGTAAACGCATTGGTAAAATGGAAAATGATTGCACAAGTGGACACAACCTTTAAGATTTATCCTACAGACAATATTTTATACAACGTAGGTTACAAATCCATGCCGCCCTTTAGATATCACTGAGGAATCTGTGTGCTCACTTCTTACCCTGGACATCAACAAAGGTCTTTACATTTAAGCCTGAGCAGTTCCTCTGTGATGTCACCAGTATTACATTAATTAGTAGCCCACATTTTCTTATCTGTCAGCTCCGCCCACAAAATGGCCTCCTCCATGGCCCAATGTTTGCACTGTAATACAGCTGCCAGAGAGCGAGAATATGTCAAAGCCTCATGTAAATTAACAGAAAATAGAAACATATTTAACCCTTTCAGCTAGCCCTTCCGGAAATAACTTTCGTCAATCATTTCTGGGAAATCTGGCCTTGAAAAAGTTAAATCCCTGATGCAGGCATTTCTCACAGTTCCTGTATATTTCTGCCTGGTGGTTTCTATTTTTTTTTTTTTTACTATTATTATATATTTCATGAATATACATATGTTTTCATTGTGCGAGCTGTGGTCCCAGATTTGACATATTTACTTCCGCATTCAGCGTGTGCACCGAAAAAAAAAATTATTATAATAAAATAGCAAATTTACAACTCTCTTTGTCTTTGTTTTTATTTGCAAAGATCTCCAATTGAATAGCGCTAAGCACGGGCAAGTAACAAAAGTGACCACAACATTAACCCCTGAAGTTTTAGTAATTTTTTTTTTTTTTAATCATCTCTTCTCTTATGTACAAAAATGCTGAAAAATAAAGCTTAAATGAATATTTACAGTATTTATAGATTCTTTTTTATTTTATTTTAAAAACTCTGTATCCTTTTAACGCAGTTTGCAAACGTATTCAATCGGATCTGGATCAATTACGAAATACAAGTAACAAAATAATACCACAAAAAAACAACAAAAACAAAACAAACAAAAAAAAAGGAAAAATAATAAAAAAAGGAAGAGCGAATGGAAATAGCTGCAATCTATTGCTTAACTATTTCAAGACTGCAGAGCAGCAGCAAAGAGGTTAATAAAGGAATGAGGTCTCTTTGAACTTTGCCTTACTGAACCATTGACCTATGGCTTTCCATAAGATACTGCTGGACAGTGGGGAAATAAAATATCATAAGCAGCCCTGGCAATACAAACATGCACCTGTGATAGCGTCCAAACTATTTATATTGGTACGGAATATTTCTATAATTTTTTTTTTTTATTATTTACCAAAAGCTTGCAAACTACACATATTGTGGTACATATTTGATGCAATAAATACTGTGCCCAAACCATTATTTTCTTGCTCAAACATCCACCACATAGTAAAGGAACTATTTACATACCGTAACATAGGCAATTCCATTGGCTTGTACAATGTCAACCTTGCTGACAAGCTGAAGATGGTCAAAATAATCATAACAATGCAGGAGAAAGCCTTAAAAACTGTGTTTTTTATTATTATTATTATTTTTTTGGGGGGGGGGGGTCAACCTGTGCTACTGGTTAAAGTAACTTCATATATAATCGATGCCTCCCGGTGTTGAAACCTTGCTGATATGTGATTGGTGGTTGCATAAAAAGTGACTCCATGTGTCCTCTGATGTGGGACTACGAAGGGAGAAAACAGGCACGTCTTATTTTTTTTCCCTATGTGACACATCATGAACAGTTAAGCACCCCAACAATACGTGTCACGTGATAATGAATTTTTTTTTTTCTGTATCACTATTTTTTTTTTTTTTATATTTTTTTTTTCCCATGCATGACCTATGAGCCCGGCATGCTTTCATGCAATCAGTTTTCTTCATATATGTTTATAAGAGAAAGATATTGAAGAACACCTGGTCCTCATACCTTGGAAGTGGTAATTATCAGCTCCTTCCCAACATAAAACCCATTTACAAAAATAGTCGCATATAATTGTAGAGAACCTATGAATTCCAAAAAATGATGAATCCATAAACATAGAACTTGTAAACATATGGCAAATATGGCAGTTGAAATGCAAACAGTGGATACAAGTAGTTTACTAAACTGTTCAACACACAAAAAAAAAAAAACAATAGGTTTGTATCCCACAAAATGGTCCCCATTCCGCACAGTCTGAGTAGCCATTTTGACTATCCTCTTCAGCAGTGTCAGCTGGGAAATTAACCCCTTTACTTCCGCAGGGACCGGCAAAGCATCCACGCGATGCCTTGCAAGCCTCTATAGCAGTGAAGTGGTTAAAACAGTAACCTCCAGTCAAGGTTGTTGAGCGTCTTCATCGTCCTGTCCTGACAGGGGGTCACTGTCGTATTGTAGGCACTGACCAAAAGTACATAATTTTGAGAACTGTCAGTTTGGCATAAATCTCTGAAAGGAGTCCTGCCGACATGAAGAATGTTCGCAGGCTGTAAACAGTTTGCCACATAAAAATTACTTTTTACGCTCCCTGACGTCTTTTCCCCTGTCTTCTTTCTCTATTTTGTCTTTTTCGTGTTTTTCTTTGTCTGGTTTTGTAACACTGTCATAGGACGGGGGAGAAGTTGTTGAGGGAGTGATGTCTACTTTATCTGTGGTGGAGTTTCCATTGAGTCGGTCGCTCAACATGTCTTTGCGCGTTATAAGACTGTCTCCATCTTTATTCTTGTACATAAAGGAAGCACGTTTTATGGATTTCCTCAGAAGGTAACTTCGGAAAGCTCGTTGGATAATAACGGCAGACTCTTCCTCTTGTTTTCTACGTAATGTAGATGTAATTGGTTCATAAGAGGCTTTGGAAGGATTAGAGGCCATAAACCTCTCTTCCATTGGTTGTCGGAGATTATCCATTTCATCTCCTTCACCCAATACACGTTTTGTGAAGGCGAAGAGGATGTCAAGGCAGTGAATTCTGTCACCGCTTACCATGGGAAGGTCCATTGCAATAAGCTGTACATGGTTTGGTTTTGGTATACGAAGAGGTGGATCCAGTGCATCAGCAAAGTCAGGCAGTTTACTGTATTGAATAAATTGTGTTGCATCCGGATCAAACTTTTCCCAAACTTCATAGAACATCTCAAAGTCATCTTCTCCCAGAGGTTCTGCACTTTCCTCTGTAGCAACACCAAAATTCTCCAAAATGACAGCAATGTACATGTTTACTACTACTAAAAATGATATGATGATATAACTTACAAAGAAGAAAATCCCAACAGAGGGGTTACCACAATCACCTTTGACAGAACTTCCTGGATGTTCTGCAAGTGGGTCACAGTCTGGTGCTCCACTGTTAAGAATCGGTGCTAACAGACCATCCCACCCGGCTGATGTGGTGATCATAAATAAACAGATCATGCTGTTGCCAAATGTTTCAAAATTGAACATATCATCAATCCCAGCTTCCTTCTTCACGTAAGCAAAATTAGACATTCCAAAGATGGCGTAAATGAACATCACGAGGAAAAGCAATAAACCTATGTTGAACAATGCAGGAAGTGACATCATTAATGCAAAAAGCAAAGTACGGATCCCCTTTGCTCCCTTAATAAGACGTAGGATACGACCAATTCTGGCAAGTCTTATGACCCTGAAAAGGGTTGGCGACACAAAATATTTCTCAATTAGATCAGCCAAAAACATTCCTGTAAATGAAAAATAGAAAATGTAAGTTTATGAAATTAGTTTGTTAAACTAATAGTATTAAAAGCATTTCATTTATTAAATACTTTATGTCTATAAACTATATATACCGGGGGCAGAGGCTGCAGGGCATATACTGGGGGCAGGGGCTGCAGCTTATATACTGGGGGCAGGAGCTGCAGTCTATATACTGGGGGGCAGGGCTGGCAGGTTATATAATGGGAGCAGGTGCTGCTGGCTATATAGTCACAAGGGCTACATGCTATATACTAGGGGGCAGGGGCTGCAGGTTATATACTGAGGGACAGGAGCTGCAGGTTATATACTGAGGGACAGGAGCTGCAGGTTATATACTGGGGGCAGGAGCTACAGGCTATATACTGGGGGCAGGGGCTACAGGCTATATACTAGTGGGCAGGGGCCACAGGCTATATACTGGGGGGCAGAGGCTGCAGGCGATATGCTGGAGGCAAGGGCTACAGGCTATATACTGGTGGGCAGTTGCTACAGGCTTTATACTGGGGGAAGGGGCTACAGGATATATACTGGGGGCAGGGGCTACAGGCTATATACTGGTGGAAGGGGCTACAGGCTATATACTGAGGGCAGGGGTTGCTGGCTATATACTGGGGCAGGGGCTGCAGGCTATATACTGGGGTGCAAGGGCTACAGGCTGTATACTGGGGGCAGGGGCTACAGGTTATATACTAGGTGGCAGGGCTGGCAGGCTATATACTGGGGGAAGGGGCCTACAGGCTTTATATTGGGGCAGGGGCTACAGGCTTTGCACTAGGGGGCAGGGCTAGCAGGCTATATACTGGGGGCAGGGGCTGCAGGCTATATACTGAGGGGCAGGGGCTGCTGGCTATATACTTGGGGGTAGGGGCTGCAGGCTATACACTGGAGGCAGGGGCCACAGGCTATATATTGAGGGGCAGGGGCTGATGGACATATACTGGGGGCAAAGGGTTGGCTGTATACTGGGGGCGTGAGCTAGCTGTCTATATACTGGGGACAAGGGGCTCCTGGCTTTATACTGGGGGCATGAGCTGGCAGGCTATTTGCTAGGTTTATACTCGAGTCAATAGGTTTTCCCAATTTTTTTTGTTAAAATTAGTATATATGTATATACGAGTATATACGGTGCGTGTATATATATAGACAATAAAATTAATTGAGAGATTTCATCAAGCATGCTTAGGGTTTTATTCAACTTCCCATCAGACAAATAAATTCTGACTCAAGACCATCTGGATTTCTGGGCCATCACGAATCAAATGTTTTATTTCGTATTCTGAAAGTATTTCAATAGATTTTTTTGTGAAGTAGACTAGATTATTAAGGGAAGCCTGTCACCGCTAGATTCAGAAGCCAGGAAAAGGCAGAGGTTAAAATGAATAAATTGCTGGTTATACTGAATCTTATTCCAAAAAAATATGTATATCAATTGGCTCAGCTCATTTTTCTCCCTATAACATGATTCCCACATAAATTCTTTCCTTTTGAACACGTCAGGTCACTTTCAGCCTGAAACCTTGCTGACATCTTTTCCAGTTATCTCCTGAACCTTATAACAATAGTTACTCATAAGTAGTGATGAGCAGACTCAAAAAACCTGCTCGGGAATGTGTTAACTGTTTAAATGCCACTGCCAAAGTCACTACGGCCCATCTGCATTTGGGTTGGGTATCCACTCCCCATGACATCATCGTGAATTCTTGCAATTAATGGGGTTTCTTACAGTCAGTTCCAATTGATCCAACACGTATCCATCTCCTTAATGTCTACTATGGCCCCCCCCCCCCTTTAATGTAGTACTCCAATGTAAGTTTTAAACTTTTTTTACGACATTTTGCTAAAGAAGTCTTGAAGAACATCTGATATGAAAGTTATACCCACCTACAATAGATAAGATGACAACCACAAAATCAAATATATTCCAGCCCATTGTGAAGTAGTAATGCCGCAAGGATATAAGTTTTAGGACACATTCTCCCGTAAAAAGGACAATGAAGACTGCATTAATCCAGTACAGGTTGTTCTCCATATCATCACTTTGGTCATCGGTTTCGATCATCATTGTCACCATGTTCAAGCAGATAAGAACCATGATGGTGATGTCAAACGGTTGCATGGACACAAAGTCAAAAACCGCACCTTGAAATTTGTTCTGAAATATAGCGAAAAAACGTAAGAGTTATTGTTACATAGAAATAGAAAAAGCTGTTATACTATGGTGTTTTCTAGGTTTACCTGAGGCCTTGGAACGGGCTTTTGTGGTTTCTTTGATCCCAGCTTTTTCATGGCATTATAATACTTCTTTTGTTCCTCTGTCATGAAGATATCCTGACCTCCAAATTATAGGAAAGAAAATTGATGTGGTTATGACAAACGAATTATAAATATGAGGTTTAATAAAAAAAAAAAAAAAAGAATAACAACATTTTTTGGAATTATGAATTTTTTAATGAAGTTTTTTTCTTAAATTTTTTCCACCTATGATATATATATATATATATATATATAAAATATATATATATATATATGTATATATATATGATTGACATATACTAACAGGCATTACTTAGGTCATAGGTCATTACTTGGACAAGGCCTAAGAAGTGAAGCAAGATGGCGGTAATGAAGGCCATAGCAGCTGATTTAGGTGACAGTGCCTCTGACAAACCACTTCAATGCCACAATGTTAAGGGTCTAAATGTGGCTCTAGCCAATTATCATGCACCATTGTTGCAGGAGTCTGCTTGTTGATTGCCAATGGCATCACATAGAGATTTCTTAGTTGAAATTTCCAAGATCATGTGATCACTGCAATGTACCTGTACATTATTGTTCCTTAAAGGAGTTTAAGAACTAAATATATTCAAGACCGAGCTTTACAATAAGTTATAAATATGAGATTGCTGAGGGCCTGGCATCTGGTACCCTCACTGATCAGCAGATCTATGAAGATCCTCAATTCCTCTGTCTTGACGTCTGTAGACATTCCCTAAAAATTCAGCATCCTACATAGTTGCTGTTCCTTTCCATTTGTCAGAACCAGTGCGCCATGGAACTAGTGGACCATTGGGCACAACTGTGTAGGTTCTGAACAAGGATACCTAGCAGCAGTTAATGGGACAGGTTTAGGCTACTGCATAGCCAATGTGTGAATATTAGACAAATGGCCCCTGATGTAATAGCTCGGCAGTGGAAGAAGAAGGACATTCTCAGAGCATGAATGTATGTTAGAATTTAATGTCCTGTGCTCTATATGGTAGTGTTCGTGGATCAAAGACCAGAAGTCTGCTGGTAGACTCCCTTGAAGAGTAAAAGTTGATTGTACAGTAATAAATATCTATATAACATAAATACTTATCTTCTTTTTCTGTTGATTAAAGTTATCAATGATCACACCAATGAAGAGGTTCAGTGTGAAGAAGGATCCAAAGATAATGAAGATAACAAAGTAGAGATACATGTATAGATTGTCTTCATACTTTGGTTGCTCTTCCACCTAAGAAGGAAAATAAAGGACAATGAAAGCAAAAATTGAAGGTAAATATATGAACAGCAGCAGTCACTGAACAGTGCAGTCCACTTCTATTCAAGCTCTTCCTGCCCAGTTTCTAACATGTGCCTTCATTGTCTCTGCCTCCATGGTTGTTATTCGGAGTATATAAAAGAGAACCATAGGGAGTATCCCAGACAATACAGGGATTGTCAACAGGAGGGAAGTGCACAGCATAGGAGAACATACAGAGAGGCCAATGTACTGTACGGATTTTAGTTTAATTGCATTTGATATTTTAAAGTCTAGAAATGGTCTTCAATTGCATAAGAAGTATTGGTGCATTTGCTGCAAGAAAAACTTTTGAAGGCTGAAAAAAACATACATTTTTATGAAAAAGTTAAATTTCCCCAAATAATTAATTTTTATATTACATGATCAACAAATTCTTTGGTGTCTATCCCCAGTATGGCTCAGACAAAAACATTCAGATGAAAGGGGTTTTCCAAGCTAACTACAAAATATATGAATGTACTGAATATAGGACTATACTGAATATGGGGGTAGGTACAACAGCAGCTGAAAAATGTAGAATTAAGCAGGATGCAGACAGCTCTGTTATCTTATAGTGGCTCAATTTCACTGCAGCTTAGCTATCATTAAAAATGAATGAAGCTGACCTGCAGTAGCTTGGTCTGACCACTAAGCAGAGAGCTGAGCTGTCTGCTTCCTTTTCCATTCTTTTTGGCTGTGTACTTTTACTTACTGGTGGAGTAATCAGGACCGTGTTTGGGTGGGGGTAATCAGGACTCTCACTGTCAATCACTGTGTCTGGTCGGGGTAATCAGGACTCTCACTATCAATCACTGTGTTTGGGTGGGGGCAATCAGTGCTCTCACTGTCGATCACTGTGTGTGGGCAGGGTAATCAGGTGTGTCACTAACAATCATTGCGTGTGGGCAGGGTAATCAGGACTCTCACTGTCAATCACTGTGTCTGGTCGGGGTAATCAGGACTCTCACTGTCAATCACTGTGTCTGGTCGGGGTAATCAGGACTCTCACTATCAATCACTGTGTTTGGGTGGGGGCAATCAGTGCTCTCACTGTCGATCACTGTGTGTGGGCGGGGTAATCAGGACTCTCACTGTCAATCACTGTGTCTGGTCGGGGTAATCAGGACTCTCACTGTCAATCACTGTGTGTGGGCGGAGTAATCAGGACTCTCACTGTCAATCACTGTGTGCGGGTGGAGTAATCAGTATTCTCACTGTCAATCACTGTGTGTGGGTGGGGTTATCAGGGCTCTCACTGTCAATCACTGTAAAGCTTTTAGCCCTTTCAGATGAGGCAGTAGAAATTATCTGCCAGATATGTTTACATCTTTCTTTTGGATTTTTGGATTGTGCGAAGAACCTGGAGGTATCAATGCAAGATCATTGGGATAATACAAATTTATTTTGCTTGGTCAGCTTCACACCCAGGCCCTCAGTGTTGAAAGCAAAGGTGGCTGTGCTTATTCTGTCAGTCTTCTATAGAATCCCTTCTTTAGAAAGGATAAGCAAATAGCTAAGTAAGCAAATATCGCTTATTGACTTTAATGCAAACTGACTGAACATGCATGGTTACTTCTTTTCTAGGAATAGAAAATTGACACCTCTGCACATGACATATCTGGTTCAAAAATACACGTGTACATGTAAATGTGTAACTAACATGGAAATAAGACATTAATTAATTGTCATTTTATCATTTTGGGATATAACACATGTGATTATAAGTCAGCCTATAAATTTGTATCCCTGTGATCCTACCAACCCAAAGAATGAGAAGAAGGAGACATTTGGGGTACACAGTGAAAGCCATAAAATCCAAGCCCACAAGAAAATGGTGCAAATAAAATTTTTCACCAATTTCACTGCATTTGGAATTTTTTTACCACTTCCCTATAGTATACTATACTGTACTATGAAGTACAATTTCTTACACAGAAAACAAGCGCTTTACAAAAATAAAGAATATATCTATAATCTATAAAAAATCTAGAAAGAATTTATAGACTTTTTAAGGTCGGGAGTGAAAAATGGAAATGCAAAAAAACAAGAAAGGGGCTGGTCGTTAAGCAGTTAAAGGATTCAAAGAAAGTAATGCAATTGTAAAACAGTGCGTACAAGGCAAAGTAATTTAATGAGGAAAGTTAAAACAAGTGTTTTCCCCTTTTGGTGCTGGAATTTTGAAACCTACTATATGGAACCAAAAGGAAGTTGTTTATGGTCAGTGGAAACTCACCTTTCGTGAATCAACTGCGGCATACATAATGTCCATCCATCCTTTAAATGTTGCCTGTAATAATTCATATCATAAAGGGAAATTCAAATACATTTTCATAATAAAGCAGTACTTAGTGAGATAATACATATAAAATGTAAAATTACAATGCAATAATGATAATTGACACATGGTTAACATCCCCTCCCCAGACTGGCATGGCAGTTTCTTGACTTTCTAGACTGTGCCAGATTAATCAAAACTGGGGCCCCGTCTTCATGAATCTTGCACCCCCCTTAAAAATGGCAAAACCTTTTTAAAGGGAACCTGTCAGGTGGATTTGGGACACTAAACCACCCACAGGTGCTTATAAGTATATATGTTTATTTTTTATATTGCCCCCACCCTAAGGGGTCTATATAGACCTTTACTTGGTTTAGGGTCCCAAAACTGGTGACAAGTCCTCTTTAAGACATTAAGTGCATTCTTCAATTTCTTATTGGCAAAATTCAGAACACTATACATTTTAAGAATTATTTTGAAGCTTCTGTTTTTGGGATATATTTTATCTTTCAGTAGTACATACAACTTTAACATATTAATGAGCACTAGTAAAATTAAAGCTTAGCTGTAATTGGTTCCCATGGGCAACTAAGCACATTCTTACTCTTAGGCAGCTTGATAAATCTCCTCCATGGAGTGCAACACTTTTCGGGCACAATCTGCTTGATAAATGTGGCGCACAGTTCCACTGCGCACCGAAACGGCCCATTCATTGACGGAATTTGTTTTGCATGAAGAATAGTCCAGTTGCATCACAAAAGTGTCGTATACATACGATACATATTTGGTGCAGACATTTCTACATGTGAAGGCAGTTTGCATATAACAGAATGTGCAAAGTCCAATAGAAAACTGGTGCAAGGTCCATAGTAAATGTTCTGTCGGAAAGGTTTAATAATGAAACCCAGAACTGGCCTGGATGGGGATATTTGCATGTCTTAACCGACAGAAAGCCAGTGTGGAAGACATAAATCTCCCCCAATGTGACCAAAAACAAAATGGACACATATCTATCTATATCTATATATATATTAAAAACTATTCTTCTATATAATTAAAGCTCCACCCTTGTGATGTCTGGATGCTCTTAGAAGGTTTATGGAATGAGTTTGCCTCGATGGAAGTACATTTTACTGTATCAATAAAAGGGTCAAACTAAGTCAATAAACAGCAAAGAGAATATGAAAATTCATATCTTACCACTTGAAGCAGTGAAAGGTAACCAAAGCCAACATTATCGAAATTCACTTTGACATTTTTCCATCTTGCAGATTCATTTTGGGCTATAAGTGCTAAACAGTCAGATTTATTATTAACTATATCCGTTGAGAAGTATTCTTCTGAAGTGACATTCAGGCAGTAGCCGTATTTTCCAGAAAACATGTTCACTCCCATAATGCTGAAAATTAGCCAAAAAATTAGACACACCAGCAGGACATTCATGATGGAAGGAATGGCACCTATAAGGGCGTTAACAACCACCTAGTACAGAATTGAGAAATGAAATAGATGTTAGTATTGTTACTCTTGTTTTCTTCCGATGATAATGGGACAGACAAAACATAAAAATAATTATTAAAATAAAAAAAATAAATAAAAGGTACAATGAAAAAAATGAAACACACACATGTATATTAAATAAAAATTACACTGATAAAAAATGATTGTAAAAAAAAGCTTAATAATGAAGTTTGGAGGAAATGTATTATGTTATGATTTTGACATAATAAGATGATAAACAAACATATATTTTATTTTAACATGAAAATGGATACAGATGGACACGTGTAATGAGTATAATATTTAACATAAAAATGGAAAATACAGATGGACACATGTAATGAATATATATATGTATATATACACATGTATACATATACAGGCAGTCCCCGGGTACAAGATAGGTTCCATAGGTTTGTTCTTAAGTTGAATTTGTATGTAAGTCTAAACTGTATATTTTATACAGACAAATATTTTTTTTTCCCCAGTGACAATTGTAGTTTCAAATTTTTTTGCTGTAATTGGACCAAGGATTATCAATGAAGCTTCACTAAAGACACATTATAGCTGATCATTGCAGTCTGGGACTATAGTAACATCCAGAGAGCTTCATCAGAAGTCACAGTGGGCAGAGGGGTCCGTCTTTAACTAGGGGTCGTCTTTAAGTAGGGGACGCCTGTATATATATTTAAAATATATATATATTTTTTTTTAAATATGGTATTACAAAACATACACTACAATGTGATGGATTCAATATTCTAAAGATAGAACTAGTTAGATGAACATGCAGATGATAAAATGTTAGTTGAGCAAACTTTCTAGCGCAAGCACATTTTGGACATGACCCATTCGCAAACTACTGATCTAGTAGCCACTAATGATGTGAGGCAGGCAGTAATGACTATTATTCCATTCTGTGCATGGAAACATTCTTAGCAAATAGAACAATTTCCATTTGGTCGGTATTTCACCGTGCTCCATTTCAAACTTCAGTCTTCAAACGTGATGTCTAGATTTATTTAAATAAATGATAGGCAGAATCTGAGAATATTTTGAATTCCTATTTTGTTCCGGCAATCCATGTTCTTTTTATATAATTAAATTTGGAATGATTGTAAAAAAAAAATTGATTTCATGAAATGTAATTCCATACTATGCACTGAAAATTGCACGGGTAACTAAGAAACTGTATGAATAAATAAGGTAATTGTAGGGTCTATCTACGGTATGTTGGGCATGGGACATCAATATAAAAGTGTCCATGTACAGTACTCTGGTATTCGATCTATCGACTATGAAAAAGTTTATGTAGAGAAATGATGTGAAATACTTACTGTGACATTGTAAGTTCTTGCAATATGTATTTAATAGAGAGGGAATCACAGAATTCCATTGCTGGTGTACTGCATATAAAACCATTAGTCTTAAGCTAAATGGAATGTAACAAAGCCCAACATTTATTTAAAGTAAAACAATTCAAGGAATAATACCATTTCTACATTTTTTATTTACTGTGTTTATAAGGAAAAAAAACATCTGAATTATTTTCTATATCTTCAACCGGTTGCAAATGCAATAGTTAAAATGTGAATAGTAGGACTGCTTAGGGATTTCAATGAAAATCTACCAGTAATCTTAAGTAAAATTTAACTAAAGCTATCGACCTTTTCGCATTGATCCCGACACTGGTCTTCTTTAGTCTTGAAATGCCGGGATCGCTGTTAAAAAAAAAGTTATAAAAAGAATCTCAGAGCGCGGGGACACGACATCCGGTGCTTCAGGCTGTCAATTATTCACGCCGTTCACGTGACATCACCTTCATCTCCCAGCATGAGAATTGGAGGTGACGTGACGCGAGAGGCGTGAATAATTAAGATCCTCAAGCTCCGGACATCACGTTCTGGTGCTCTTTTTTTACAGCGATCCAGCTGTGTCTAGATCAAGGGGAAGAGGGCGATAGTATCTGTAGTTTAATTTTACTGAAGATTACTGGTAGATTTCCTTAAAAGATAAATTGTACAACTTATTTTTGCTTTTTTTTGGTCTCACCAAAAACATTTATCTGCCATATTATATCTGGTATTCATTCACATTATTTTCCACTTTCTAAAAATTTTAATCTAAAATTGAAAAGTCACTACAAATAAGAGAACTTCATAAAAACATTATTTTAATTAAAGAGCATTTTTCTTTATTAATAGTTGGGAAATGTAGCCTAAAGCTGAACTCATAATTTTATTGGTTTTGCAATTGGTGGTGCAATGTCTGGACAATTCTTTTTCTGACAATTACTCAGGAATAGAGATGAGCGAGCACTAAAATGCTCGAGTGCTCGTTATTCGAGACAAACTTTTCCAGATGCTCGAGTGCTCGTCTCGAATAACGAGCCCCATTGAAGTCAATGGGAGACTCGCGCATTTTTCAAAGGGACCATGGTTCGGGAATAAAATGTGTTATTTAATTGAAAAAGAATGTCTTCTGATAAGTTATCAGATGTATACAAACATCTGCAATCTATTCTTCACTGTTCCGCGCGTATATTATCTCCCGACAAGTTAGCAGATGTGAAGAACAGTGAAGAATAGAATAAAAACAGTGACCCCAGGATCATTTAAGTGAAAAACACAGTGAAGAATAGATTGCAGATGTTCGGCACATCTGCTTACTTGTCGGGAGATTTGATGTCCCGGGATCCGCTGCTCTTCTATCACTGAAGTCTCCCCAATGTCTCTGTGCTGCTCACCGTGTTCTTCAATGTGTTCTTCACACATATATATTGTTCTTCACATACTATTTTGTTTGCACCGTTCCGCGCGTATCTCCCGACAAGTAAGCAGATGTGCCGAACATCTGTAATCTATTCTTCACTGTGTTTTTCACTGTGTTTTTCACTTAAATGATCCTGTGTTCACTGTTTTTATTATATTCTTCATTTTTCTTCACTGTGTTTTTTTAATTAAATGCTCGATCTCGAGCAGGAGAAATACTCGTCTGAGCAACGAGCCGTTTCGAGTACCTTAATACTCGAACGAGCATCAAGCTCGGACGAGTATACTCGCTCATCTCTACTCAGGAAGCATCAGCGAAACGCGCGTCGGGGTGTAGCTCATTGGCCTCCTGGGGACCCCCATTGTACCTATCATCATGCTTACGGGTAAGGACTAAAATTGATTCTGTGCACAGTGGGAGCCGGAAGGTACCTCACCTCACATAGGACCCAACTAAGGAGTTATTCCTTTACCCATGTTTCCGTCTGCATCATTTACTATATATTAGACTTTCTTGTCTTTATACTACTATTTACCTTTAGGTCTGCAGGGCGCTTATGGTTTTCGTGGTTGCCCCACTTTCCATCAGGGGCTATGTGTTTCCCCGTATTTCTTTCCCTATTATGTGATTATCTTCTTGCTTATTGTGCATTATTCTTATAATAAAATATACTATCAATTTTATTCTTGATGGCTTTTTTCGTCTCTCTTTTGGGTTGTTGATTATATTTTGGTTGAGAGTTGTAGTGATATAGTATCTAACGAGGCTCCCTTCTCTTTTTTTTTGGTTTTTGCTGTTTAATTACTCAGGAAGTCCCAATTTAGACCAAATTTTAGGAATTCAACCAAGCTACAATTTAATTAAAAAATTCCCTGGCTGCTGAAGTACAAATGTTCTGATGGTTACCGATGGTCAATGTTTACTTTTCATCATTGCTGCATCCAATCAATAATAATCTTTACTTAATCACAGCCTCAGTGGTGACCATACCATGTGATGGGATACAGTGGCCTGTGATAACAGGGGCCTTGAATTAGCTGCCGTAATCATGTGCTCAACATGTGATCATCACTATCATACAACAGAGTATAGATGGGTAAGGCAACCGTTTTAAAGATGGGTGTGATTAAAAGCATATTGACTATTTACAACTATTTGTGAATGCAGGTCTAGGCTATATAAAAGGCGATTACTTAAGCTTAGTGCAGGATAACTAACGCAATGTCAGATTAAAAAATATATATTATATATATATGTACATGGTGTCCCAAAGTGACTTATTTATTTTAGAGAAATTATGTTTATTGGAATTATTTTATTATGGTCTAAAATTTAAAAAATGTTTACTTTTTATTTTTACAAAGAAATATTTAGATGGTTTTGGGTGAATGTACCTTGTTTTAGTTGATCTCTACTTTATAAATTGTGAATAAAATTTTTACCACCGGTATATAAAATTTTTTTAAAAACATGGTAATGTTTCTATATGTAGTTAGATATTTGTTTAACTTTTGTAACAATGCGACAATATTATTTTAATATTTTTTCTAATATCACTGTATGTTCATACCAGTAGTATTATTATTATTTATTTAGGCCTACAATGACCATAGAAACAAATATGGAGTGATATAACATATGTTTATGCCTCATATGCAAAAGGGGAAACATAATTTGGCAATTAACCTTAAAGAAGTTCTATCAAGGCCTGCATGTTAATGGAAGGAGCTGGTGTACTTCCAAGGAGCAGAAATGGGAGATTAAATGGCACCCAATAGTTCATAAAATTTTCTCTTATGAAGAAATAAAAACTCTGTACATCAAAATGTGAGTTGGTAGTATATAAGAAAATTTATGGCTCTTTTAGAGAGCAGAGGGGGGGATAGATATGGTAAGAACAACTTTTTAACAATATTTGATTAAAGGATGATATTGTTGTTTTTAAGCCATTTTTTATGAATATGTATTACAGACACCCAGTGATTAGGGTCATCATGTAATACAATTAAAGGTTGAAAAAAAAATAATTAAAAAATGGACTTGCTTGTTTTAGTAAATTGCAAAGTGTATTTCCTATGAAATAACATTTTTGTCAAATCTTCTCTTAGAACGCTTTGTTGTCCCACGTCTCAATGACATTTTTGAATTTTTATAACTCCACAATATGCTGTAAATATTGTGTTACATCAAATATTCCACAGTTGGCCCAACGGCGAAGAACAGGTTGTAATATGTAAAATACTCTGCGTATAGGAAATACTGTTCATTGAGGAGTTTATATAGTTATTTGTAGACATTGCACTGTATTTTACATGCTGCTTCCTTAAGGCCATGCCGGTCATTCCATGCCTGTGACCAAGGAGCATTAACTGCTTAAAACCTGTGGAGATTAAAAAAATTGTGCTCCATTAACCCCTGCCTCTCCACTTCTGCCTGAGGGGTAACAGTGCATTATCTGGTCCACTATGCCAGACATTGGGGACAATGTAGTCAGACTGGCCTGATGTGCTCCATTTTCCAACCTCTTAGTAATTCAAGAGAAACACTTGGGCGTCAGAACTGAATTTTATCTAGTCCCGACCCTGGTCCACCTTGTTCCCCGCCCAAAGCACCCACTTTAATAAACTAGAACATGGGGTGTAAAGAGTCACAAAGTATGACTTTTCATGCATGTTGCACCAAAAATGACATAATTAATAACACTCCGACCCCATTGTTCTGGCACACTTTGGAAGACATGGTGGTAGTCTCTCTATGCCGATTACTGGAGCTATGTGGCTGGCATTGAAGAAAGAAGGAGGGATGTGGTACTTTATAAGTACCAAAATACCTGATTATGGCATCAAAAAATGTTTTCTAATTGTTAACCCTTCTAATTATGCCCTTCAGTCACCAAAATTATATTTTCTAAAAATAGATTGTCTAAACTGGACAAATCTTTAAATCAATGGAGTATATTTTCCATGGTCAACCTTCTTATATAGTATAGTATATATTTGACGTTGAACAAACCTGAAATATGCATTGTAGGGTCATCACCTCTGTTAATAAAATCATCTTTCTGTTGGATATACAGACAGTCCCCAGGTTACGAACAAGATAGGATCTGGTAGTATCCGCTCTTCTTTTAGCTTCTTATGCCCTGTTTTTTTACAAAAATTATGTAAATGAGCTTGAGGGTCTACAGGCTCTAGGTGTTAATGGAGCCTGCAGCCCCTCAGACTCCTTTGCATCATTTATAAAGCCTTTTTTCCTAGGAACCAAGGAAGCTAAAAGAACAGCAGATCATGCCAGAAGGGGCACACACCAGTATGTCTGTGTGCTTGGTTTACAATCCTTCATCCTGGTGGTAGATGGCCTTTAAGTTGAATTTGTATGCGAGTCGGAACTATATGTTTTATAGTTGTATCCCCAGCCAAAATTTTTTTGGTCTCTGTGGATTTTAAAACTTTACTCTTAATTAACTTACTCTTAATTGCAAATATCTTTGATAACTCTTACAGCTGATCATTGTAGCCTGTACTAAAGTACAGTAAATTACCAACATCCAGAGGACCGTTTATACCTAGGGGTCGTCTGTATGTTGGGTGTTCTTAAGTCGAGGACTATCTGTACCAGTTTGTCACACAGAAGCAGAGACATAATTCAAGAAAACAACAGGTGCTAAATATTAAAAATGACTTCTTTTACACAAACTGTTGCATGTTTCGATCACAGAAAACTTGACGAGATACTTATCCATGTTGGACTTTTGAATGGACTGGAAGTTTGAAATACAATTTTATTTGGAGAGCAATCAAGTGAGCATGCATATCCGACAGTTCAACTTTAACTTGGCCTTTTAAAGTTGAGTTGTCTCTTATATTTAAGTTCAAGCAGTGTGTGACATGCTCATGTGTCTTACTAGAAAATGCATGCATTGAGGTATTGTTGATCAAATCGATGCAGACTTTTGCTGCACTTTTGGCGAATACACAACGAAATAAAAAAATTTTCAAAAAATATAGAACATATTTAGTTATCTTATGTGTGCTTTATAGTGTTCTATTGTTTCTCCTATGATTTAACTTAAAATCCACGGTAATTAAAATATACGGCTAACTGTCATAATTCTTTTTCAAAGTCAAAGGTTTCCATTCAAGAAGAATTATTTTTTATTTACTACAAAAATTCTACTAAGAATTAAAAATCCTAAATATAATAGTCATGTAAATTAACATAATATATATTCTGAGGCCTCTTAGCAGGGCATACCGTCAACATTTTTCAGCTTAATAAAGCTTCTTAACATTATGTTTGTGTACCCCTATCGAATGTACAGCACCGTGGAGTTAATGGTGCTTTATAAATAATAACAAGTAGAAATCATAATGATGATACTAATGACTTATCTACAGAATAGGTCATCAATATCAAACCATTTGGTGTCCAATACTTGGGATCTTTGTCCACCAGCCCAGACTTGCAGGAGTCTGTTGAAGTTCTAACTTTACTTCCAACTCCTTTCTTTGTAATAACTATGATGCAATAACTCTCGATCCCAGGTTTTGTACCACTAAGGATCCGATATTGATGAGCAAATCCTTCAGATCGGTCATCAGTAGAATTATCTTTATATACATTGTATATACAAAATAAAACACTGCTATTTTATAACCTGGCAGTAAAATACAGTAAAAAAAAAGAATGAATACAATAGTTATTTGCTAACATCTGAATTATACCGACATTGATTCACCACATAATGACATGGCGACAAACAGTGGTCTCGGATTGGTTTTGTAGTATATTTTGGAGCCATTCAGGTGAACATTGACAATGTATCCATGCTTCGGATGAAATACATTTATTTTCTGATAGCTGGAAGACTTAGATATTGAATTAAAAGGTCTATTAAACAGAAATGTTTCTAAATCTGGGTCCTACGTGTCCAGAGCATTTTTTCCCGATTTTCTGCATAAACTGGTCAAGCCTCCCATGTACTTTTTAAAATTTTAGTTTACTAAAGAGATTTTGCCCTTTTTATGACAAATAGGGGGTTATTTTTGTTGCTTTTGCTCCATTGCTATTTTTTGTTTTCTATATTGATCTTTTATTGTGTGTGACAGGGAAGTGTTACATATGAGTAACGTGTAGTCCATTGTTATTTGGGTTTACAGCATGGCCTATTGAAAGAGGATTTTGTATATGATTGTTTGACAATCTTTTTTTATATGTAATTTAGATTTTTTTTATTTGACCTTTTTGACTTTTATTTTTATGATAATTATCCCTAAAAAAGACCATTTCAGGATATGGTTGTTGAATGAATTTTTTATCAGGGCTGTACTTGGTCTAGCATGGTCAACGGACTAGGTCAATACGGTCTCCATGGAGTTTACAACACTCAAAGGAGTGCCGTGTATAGAGCAATTTTAAGGTCATGGCAAAATACTGTTTCAGCCTTTACGAGTAGGTGCCTCGTAGGCATCTCCCACATGTTTGCACGATGCCCCATTCTTCTGTTATAGTAAAGTGGTATAAAAACAAGGCACTACAAATAAAAATACTTTGGGGATTAAAATAGACTTGTACAATAACCAGTGATCTTGGCATGTGCCATATTCGTGGGGAAACTCTACCAAGTATAGTGTTATCTACATAGTTAGTCCCCACTGAACCACAAGACCACTTCTCCGAGGAAGCAGGTTATTAAATTATCGGGATCTAGTAGTGCTATTCACAAAGTATTTCACAAAAAACATTGCTTTAAAAACATTTCTTATAGAATACATGATGGTTGTCATCATGGATGAAATGTTGGCTTCATAGTAAACAAACGTTCTAACATGAACCAAAATAACAAAAATATATCCCATTTCATATGGACACCTAGCTTTATCGTAAAGATGTGACCGAGGGAAGACATTAATACAATTTCTGTTGAATAGACTGAATTATGAGCAAAGCTGATACATGTGGTAGCGTATGATATTTGCAATGTGTCGAAGCATCCTATCCAATATCTTTTCATGGTCAACAGTACTTATGAGGTTATTGCAGCATCTCTGCATGGATTTATCATTCCTTGTGCTTGTTCTCACATGCATGATTTATTTCTATGCATGCATTAATTTCAAGCTCTTTAAGGTCATCTTACCCTCATCCCTTCAAACCGTGACAGGGCCCTCAGAGGTCTCAATGCCCTTAGTGTCCTAAGAGACTTAATAGCCCCTAATTCTGAGTAGCCCAAGGCATTAGCTATTAAGCTAACCAAAGATACCTATACAAAAACAAAAAAGCAATAATCTCATTGGTTTTCCCATATTTTTAACCATTTTTTGCATCATAAACCGATTGCTTATGCCGATGATGATGTCTGAAGTCCTCTGCTCCTCACACCTAGAATCATTGAAAAATGAAATATTATGAGGATTATGGTCCACCTGTTGGTAAAATAGGAATTAGTATTCTTACCACCTTGGTTATAGTCCTTCCCGAGCAAACTAAAATATGAACCTATAGAAAATCAAATAAAAATGTCCCTATCTGTATACTTGGGTCTTACCCTTATGCCTTCAAATCTTGATAATGCACGTAGAGGTCTCAGTGCTCTCAAGGTCCTTAGAGACTTAATAGCAGCTAGTTGATCATACCCGAAGGCCACCGCCAAAAGAGATATGACAGAAATCTGTTCAGAATTAATGGCATTATTAATAATAGCCTCAATTGTTATTGCTAATTTGGCCTGTGTGGATTTTTTCTAAAGATTTTCGCTGTATAATTTTTATAGTTTGTATCATGTCATAGTAAAAATAACAAATATTTAGGAACCCTGGCTAAAAGCAGCAAACTTTAAGTGTAAAAATGAGGAAAAAAAAAAGTGAGAAAGTATTTCGCACAAAATGGACAATATGTATATATAGTTTTTTTTTAACATTATGTGCAGTGCTACACCCTGAACTTAGTAGGTTGTTGAATTGGTTGAGTTTGTTGAGGTTACATTGATAAAATACCAGATCTTTCCTTTAGTCCAATATTTTAAATTAATTATTTGAAAAATGTAAAAAAATGTTTATGTTTGCCAAATATTTGTAAATAATGTGTAATAATGTTTTCCAGGCATTAACTGAATTTTTTTTGGTGGCCTATAAATGTAAGCAATGTAGAAGTTGGAATAATTATGAAATATTTTAAAATTAATTAATTATGGAACTGTTCTACAAAAACTTTTTTATATTTCCATAAAACCCTACGAAAAAGAGGAGATTATTCAAAAGGAAAAATATAAATTCTTGAGGGTTAGAAAAATAAAAAATTTAAGTTATGCATGAAAAAATATATTTTTTGATAGCAGGAGAAGATGGCCTATCCAAAAACTTTTGGGGGGTAAAGATAAACTATTTTGGTCTCATGACAAAAGCAATGAAAGCAAGCAGAATGAAATATTGATATGTAGAAAAAAAAATATACATAAAAATATTTATATGTTTTTACATGGAAAAAATACTTCAATTCTAATGAAAGATTTGGTTTCACAAATGGAACACAAATCATAAAGCAAAAATTATAAAAGAAAGATGAAGTGCACCACAATAAAACCACACTTTAAACAGATCACACCACTCTCATAGTTCCTTTCATTAGAATCATACTGCAAGCAGTGATCGAATGTGCAGCTAATATTTTACATGCAAAAAATTTCCAAAAATACTCATACTTCATGTATACTCTACCCTAAAGATAATTCATATTAATATCATCATATTCATTTCTTTTCTAAATGGGTTATAAATAGTAGTCTTTTTAACATAGTGAAATATTAAATATATATTCGACCACTGCTTGGCACACACAATGTTATAGGGGCAATAATGCAGCTGATTAACATACCCGCTACTGAAAATTTTTAGCACCATTGATTCCTTTGCAACTGGCACTCAACCTTAATGTTTCTGATTACCCTTCAGTCCTCTTCATATAAGCCTTGATGAAAAAGTATGTGTTATTAGTTACAGTACTTACCATGTACTGTTGATGCAATGGGGGAAATGCCTGAAGTATTTTAAAATATGAATTTCTGGCTTTTGGAATGAAAAACATGTTCGTGTTTTGCTTTTTAGAGTTTGAATCCCTCAAAACTTATTGTTAATAACAATATTTAAAAAAAAAAAACACTTATGAACTAGATTATACATGGTCATTTGTCATATATACATCAATTATGAAATGCAGTTTTGGCACAAAAATGTTTTTCCTTTGACCCCCACATAGAGTATGACCCCTAATAGAGTGGTTACAATATTTTCAGTATACAATAGTTTTTTCTTTTCCACTGCAATTTAATACCACTACAATACCACAGACAGTCTACATTGCTTGGATGATCCAGCTTATCAGCATGGGCATTCCATTATTTCCTACCTGCTGTTATGACAAAAATCGGTAGCCAATCTGGCCATTTAATCTTGTAAATTTCCTAGCCGATAGTAACCACCACACTTAAGGGGTTTGCCCATGACAAAGGGTTCTCAAATTTGAATGACCTGGTGATGTTTACACAATAAAGATATTTATTAACCCTCTTGCCTTACAATTTTACCCCGCTTTGTTGCTGTTTTAGCTTCTATAACTCAGTGACGGTCATTATAAAATTCCTAAATTCCAGAGTGTGGCCAGGGACCTTCTAAGCAGACACTTCATGATTCTTCTGTGCTATGAGATGCTGTGTGCTGACAATGTGCTTAGATTTTCATGGTTCAAGGTTTATCTACACTGTTTTTAGCTTCTGAACATTCTACTAGCATAAAAAGTGAGATGAGACAGATCAGAGATGAGAGATGTTGAGATCCATGAGATGGATATAAAACACAATGGCACTCTCAGATCTGCTAACTCACCTAATCAATAAAACAAGCAGTCAGCTCTGCTATAAAGACCTTCTCTGTCTGTAGCTTGTAGAGTAAGTCTCTGCACACTGCTGCTTACTGGCAGGAAGTGCCTGTGTCTGAGCTGGTCTTGTAATGCATAGGGGAAGGGGCAGGAGGCATAGAACATAGCAGTGTGTAGACAAGAGAAGCTATTCATGAGAAGAATCCAACTATAGTCAGAAGATTTACCAGCATATCCAGGGAGAGCCAAAATTGTAAAAACCAGGACTAATAAAGAGAGGTTGGAATTATATCTGTAAAATGCTGTATTCTTTGTTAATAACTGTTAATTAGAGAATGTGTTATTTTGTTATCCTGAGTATATTTAAGAATGTTGTCTTCATGGGAATACCCATTTAATGAAAGTTCTACTACTCTATGTATTGGTGAGTGATGGTATTGTGGGCCATTAATGTATTTATCTGCCAAAGGTATTGTAGGTTATTATAACAGCAATTATAATTAAAGTCTCCTCCTGGGACAGGAAAAATGGTTTTAAAAAAATAAACAAGGAAACATCTTATCCCCCGTACTATAACACTATCAATCTTGAATTTGAACCCTGTAATAAAAGGGAACTTGTCAAGATGTAGATCCGTAAACTAAAAACAACAGTTAAGGATTTTTAAAAATGATTTTTCACAATAAATGTTTTTTTTTTTGCAAAGGTAGTACAACATAGAAAAATCTATAGATATTTGACAATGCTGTAATGGTCCGGACCCAAAGAATAAAAGTAAAATGTTATTGATGCCACATGGTGAAGAACTAAAACACAAAAGATCCATGTCAATAAAGGCATCTTCTTTTCATGCCTCTGAAAAACAAAGATTTAGAAACCAAAATATCTTAGAAAAATAAGTTTTTATAGAGTGACATTTGGAAGGTCGTAGAGGCAATGAAGGAGATAAATTCCAGTGTCATTATCCGCCCCCTCTCCCATTTATTACCCAAAACATGTGGCTGTGTTCAGGAGGTCTTCTAGATCATAAGCATGATTTTCTTGAGAAAATATGTGGACTGCATGAAAAGAGATCTTAATTTCTGTTTATAAACAGATGGAATTTTTCCGTGCAGTATAGGTGTGCTTACAAGGACCCATGTTGCTAGCTTTCACAGAGGAGTTAGGGCAATGGTGGGAATGTTAAGTGGGAGACACTGGGCAGTAAAATTGGACAACAAAGGGTACATTATGTGTATGCTCACACCGAAGTGCACCAAAATACTAATTTAAATACAGAAAAAAGTTTATTTCAGAAATTCAGATTTTAGATTAATGTGGATAAGAAAGGGATAAGAAAGGCAAAGTAATTTCATCTTTAATATTTAGAACATATTGGCAGGTTATCTCATAACCACCTATGAGGCCCACACCTATATAGAGAACAGGGGGCAGCTGACCTCCTTCCCGAGGTTGCACAAAAAGTTTGCCAAGCATGCGGCCACTCTCCCCATTCAGGTCCATGGGAACACTGAAAATAGCCATGTCTATACAATCGGCTATTTTTGATACTCCCATAGTAATAAATCAAAAGAGCCAAATATCCCCCCTTGTGCATACCAAGGGGTCACATCCTAATAAAATTCTTTTAGATAACTATTTGTAAATTTACACTGGGCCTTAAAGGGTACCCATTACCATAAGGCTTTTTTGAGCAGGTGACAGATTCCTATATAGACTCAACAGTACATAGCAAACATGCAATTTATCTATACTACACACTACTTAGTTTTAGAATTATGCACTTTTTAACCTTACCGGGCTCCCTCCCAGCTTGTACTCAGAAGTCCCAGTGGTTGCACTTTTGAAGTGGTAATGGGCGCTTGTTTTAATCGACGATAGGCTCGTTCCCCCACTCATTATTATTCAGACCAAATCCCCTCCCACATCCTTCCTTTATTCACCCTCCCAATAATGACGTAGGCTTCGCAATCCCGACATGGGCAGTGAGCAGCAAGGCGGCTTGCCATTCACTGCACATGCTTCCTTTACTATGCAGTGTGGAGGTAGGCAAACTCCAGGGTGAGTTTGCGTTACTCTGTACTGCCTAGTAAGACAGTGTAGCGAGTTGACGCATGCGCAGTGAGCAGTAAGGTGGGATTACAAAGCCTACATCATTAATGGGAGGGTGACTAGAGTAAGGATGTGGGAGGGGGTTTGGGCTGAATATTTAAGAGCAGGGGGACAAGCCTATAGTGGATTCAAAGAAGCAGGTGCGCCCATTACCATTTCAAAAGTGCAACCCTCGGGTCTTGCAAGCATGAGCTGGCAGGGAGCCAGGTAAAGTTTAAAGGAGCATAATTCTAAAACTAAATAGTGTACAGAATACATAAAAGCATGCTTGCTATGTACTGTTAAGTCTCTATAGGAAACTGTCACCAGTGAAAAAGAGCCCTCTGGTGACAGATTGCTATCTGGAGCCCAAACCAGTTATCATATTTTTAACTTAAAATGATTGTCCAAGAGTAAAATAATATTGTAACCAGAGGGACCACTTAAAGGAGTAGATATTTTTGAAAATTTCATAATTTTACAATTTGGTACATATTAATGGGGTTTTACATTGATGCCCATCCCACTAGTTCTAACTTTATTTGCAGTACCCAAAACATCAACATACAAATTCGCAAGGCGGTGTCAGGCATATATTACTTGAATAAACATGGCTGGGATGTAGGACAAGGATCATTCATGTCCATATGGATGTCCCTGTGTGAGGTAGTGCAGAGAAAGGGGTAAAACAGTGAAGCATTGCTGCCTCTCTATTCCACTTATTAGTCTACATCCCCCTGTACATAGTTAATTACAGGATGGCCTGTACATGGTTATTTCTTTAACAAAACACTTTGCATTTCATAATTGAAGTCATATATTATCTATTTGTTATATGTCATATGCAAAATAACATTGTACTGCTTTACTACTGGTGGGCTGATCTCAGAGCAAATAAAAAACATAGCAAAAAAAACTGCAACATTTGTAAATGAATGATTGTTTAGTACATGAGGTTGTCATGATGAATATAAGCCCTGCATAAGCAAAAATATCACATGTAAACTTTCATCACTGAATTAACAAATTGTGTTATAAATATATATCATCAACAATAAGCAATAAAATAATCTCATATTAAAGATAGGTAGCATAAATATATCTTAACAAGTCAAACCAAAAAAATCTGAAAAAGTTCAGAGGAATAATGAAATAAAGTACCAAATTACAATGTTTTTATGGATGCAGATCTATTCCCATATGGCATTAATCTTACTTTAAGAAATATTTCATGCATTAACCTTGTTTTTTTTATTACTTAAATCACAACAGAAAGGTATTTAGCGTAACAATGTAAAATGGATACCTACATCAACAATCAGGAAGTCCAGCCAGCACCAGGCATTAGTGAAATATTTGGCAAATCCATAGGCCACCCATTTCAGGAGCATCTCAAGAATAAAGATGTATGTGAAGACTTTATCTGCATATTCCAGCATGGTCTTTATGGTTTTCCGCTGCTCAATGTAAATATCTTCAAAAGCCTAAAAAATTTTATTTAGTTCAGTAAAGTTACAAATCTACATTTTACATGAAAAACAAAAATTTGTGAAACTCCCTACAAAAATAAAACATTTTCAAATTTTACTTAAATGTAAATCTCCACCATTTCTACTTGTCCTTGCTTTAAGCTGTACAGGCCATGACATATATTTTCTATGTAACTGGTGACAAATCTTTGCCAAAATTTGCCAAGTGACCATACCTTAGTATTTCCTACCCTGTATTGTATGATCATGACATCATACTGTGAGATGGTTTTAGCATTAACCAGAATAACAACTTTGTAACCATATGCAAATCCCAGAATTTGTGCTTCCAGTATGTTAACGAAAATTCTATAGCACAGCTCTGCCACACCTCTTGCTGTCCGGTACCATCTGCCCCTCTCCAAGTGTTCAATGTCTCCTAAGATGTCATGAGGCAGGAGGTCTGGAGCTTCAGGAAAGGTTTACGCTGAGCTAGACTGTTTCTGGATCTAAGAACATGCAGTCCCCAGGTTACGTACAAGATAGGTTCTTTTAGTTTGTTCTTAAGTTAAATTTGTATGTAAGTTTGTAATTGTAGTTCCAGATAAAATAAACATTTTCGGCCCTTTGACCTTTGGATTTTCACATGTCATGGGAACAAGGATTGACAATAAACCTTCATTATAGACACCGTACATATGATCTTTACAACCTGGGACTAAAGTAAAGCATCCAGAGAGCTTCACCAGAGGTCACAGTGATCAGAGAGGTCTGTCTGTAAGTCCGGTGGTCTTAAGTCAGGAACTGTATGTATTTCAAAAGACTGTCTGGTGTTCTATCTCTGTCTTTGCAGAGATAAGCTCTCAAATAATTCAAGTGCAGCTCCATCTACAGCAGGTAACAGCAAATTGTGGAGGAAAGATATCTAGCAAAGGATTTTCCCATTATGCATCTTCAGCAAATGCATTTGGCCTCAAGGATTGGGGGAGGGGGAGTTGGGATGCAGGTTCTCAGAAGTTAATCAACCATCAGTTTGGGAAATCAGGTAGACGCAAAATGCCAAACCGCAACTCCTACAGATGCGTTAAACAATATCAAACAATTAAAAACTGTGGAAGAGCAAGGGCTTAACAATGCTTTGGGTCCACAGAGTGCCATATCTAACCCTGCATAACCAGTGCTTGAAAATTTGCCCAGTGCCACATGTTTAAATGTATGATGCAAATAGAAAAGCTCAATGAGGAGAAAAAATCCAACAATATTAGAAAAAAAAAGTCTGCCGTCTTCTTAAAACAGTTACACTTATATCTGCAAGTTATGCAATATTTTAGCTTGGAACTAGGAATGATCGGACAGGTGACGATGAGTTACTAACTTGACAGTTCAGTTCAGGTTTGGGTACCCAAAGCTGTATGTTCACCCCCACCAGTAACACCTGTGATCATTGCCTGCACCAATCGAATGCCGGTGGCACATATGTGCTACCATTTTCGCTCCTTGTGACGTCATCGGGAAGCAAAAGTCGATGCCGATGCGCCCACAATTTTCAAGTCCCTGCTATGTTTGGGTCTGCTCATCCCTACTCGGAAACCATTAACTTTAATATAGTTGGGCTGCGGAACATCAATCTGTGGACTGAAGCGCTCTTTCTTTAGCTACAGGATGGAGATAATTAAAGCAATAAAATCAGCCACAGGTTGGATACTTACCAGAGCTCCGCTGCTGAGTAGAATCATGAAGATAATGAAAGTTTCAAACCAGTTGTGTTCTACAATCCGGAAGCATGTTTTCCTGAGGTTCCACCATTGCTTTCCCCTCCCTTCTAAGGTACTGACATCACAACATGGGAACTTGCGTATACACCCTGAAATCACAAGAAACAAGCTACATATTCATCTGTGCTTTTATCTGTAACAACATTTATTGCTAAAGTATTTGAGTTATTTATTTATCCACAGTCCGCACTCTCTATTTCACAACATAGGGGCCGTGCCGCGTTGTCTAGGGAACCACCTACGTCATGTGTAAACATACACTGACATCCAGAGCGTCCCGGACACCGCACCAGCCATCTGTGTGTACTATGGCAGAGAAGGGAATGTATATGAGTAGATCAATGGCACAGCGGAGGGCTTTGCAAAAACAAAGGCAGTGTGGGCAGTGTATAATTGGGGTTCACCCCCATAAAGAGTGCAGGCATATAGCCAATGGCTTAGAGATAATGTCCCTGGCACCAATTGTGGGTCCATGAGGGACTATAGATGTGTTGTCACAATGCCCCAACGATATTCAGCCGGAAATCCAATAGTAGCCACTCCCATGGCGCATAACTTGATCTCTCAAAGGTATATTAATAATATAATCTTTAATGCAGTATAACCATAAAAAGAGAAGAAAAAGCATAATTTGAGAGTTCCATAAAATATCTATCTATCTATTTATCTATTCATCCGTATATATATATTTTCTTCTATCCATACATCTACTATTTTCCGAATTTAAAAAGCTCCGAAAAAGCTCTGAAAAAAATCATAATGGCCCCACAATTATTAAAGTGTGTGTGCTAGTTTTCTCTCCGATTTTGCACTAGAAATAATGTGCTTGCACATGTAGTTATAAAGTGTCGGCGCCAGTTTTGTGTCGCTGCTATACTGTGTCCGATAAGACAGAAAATGTTTACCAAAAGGGGCGGTTACTGCTTAGATGGACTGTGTGTCACAATTCTGTCCGAACTGCACCAGAATCCTACAGCATGAGCACAGTGCACCCAAAAAAATTTCTGCCGGAGCAGTGCAGGGGACGCCAGATTCATGAAGAACTTCCCGCCAGTACAAAGTACATACTGCCCTGTTTTTGATAAATGTTTTTGATAAATGTGGCCCAATAAAGGTGCAAATGGTAAAAAGCAAAGGGTTTGCATCTCCTCCGTTATCTTATTATATATATTCTATCTATCAGTTATATTTTTTTACATCTATCTCATATCTATATTATCTATAAATTTATCAAATTAATTTATGATGAATCTGGCAAGCTAGCTACTAATAATGGAATCAACAGGACAAATTATGTCTGTAAGTAATAGTTCATTTACCCAGTTCCATTATATAATTTATCAGTAATTTGTCTAATATTGTACTGTGCATCCTAAGCATTAATAATACAGGAGATGAAAATAAGTGTATTCAATGCTTTACACACAGCAATAAAACTAAGTATTTTAATTATAGGGATGTATTCTCCTTCCTCAATGAGAACATGGGAAAACTAATACAAAGCACAGGGGTACATTTATCATATGCTGGTTCACATTGCACCATGATGGTGCCCCCACCCCTTAGCACCTGCCGCATCCAACCTCCTGCTAAATCTGCCTGGTGACAGCATTGCACTGTACCAGTGGCACTAGCCTGGCATACAATAGCACCATTGCCTGTGTCTGAACACTGTGTCCTACTTTGCACCCCTTCACGCCCATTTGGCATAGAGGTGGCCTAAGGGAGGAAATAGATGCAATTCCTGACAGTATGCCAGGGACTGCGCCTATTTCAGTGCTTGTACATTAGAATACTGGTGCACAAACCCTAAATAATGTGCCCCATTTATTATTGGTGTGAGGGTGGGGGGGGTTGTAATTTTTTATTTTTAACTGGTTTCATGTAGAGACCATTGATATATGATTATATTCGAAAAACTATCAGCCTGTCATAGACCGAAAGCAAAGAATTGGAACAAGTTTTCCCTGTGTTCTCTAAGTACTGGACCAAACCCATTCACTTTTAGGGGAGTGGCAGCATTGGCTTCTGGCCTCTGTTTACGACGGCATAACATGCTGGAGGCATGTCATCTACGTAGGCCAACCTCTTTAATGCAGGATCGGATTTGTGGGATACGATAAAATAAATCATAATATCATTATTATAAGATATCATGTGATTTTGATCCTATCTTATAAAATTTACTATAGGCTGTTCTACAATAAAAAAAAAATAGAAAATAACACAAACTGTTAATTCAAGTCCTTATTTTACATCTTTAGAATTTCCTCTGCAGTATTTAGTGATTTTGTGACTGTTTTCAAAGTATTAAACACATGTGGGGCGATTATTATAGTTCTTTATTAAACCTATAGAAACGGTAAATAGCTTATTGAAAGATTAATGTTTTGTACTCCGAGAATCCATAGAAAACGACAAAAGTCAAAGCGTGGAGAACAATATTGTCACAGCTTGGGAAAATACCTTCCGTAAAGCAGGCTTCTGGTTCCATGATTTCCTCTTCTTCTACTAAGGCGACGGGTTCTCCTTCTCCCGCTGGTCTTATGTCAACAGTGCTGCCTTCTGAGGAGCTTGATAGGGTAAGCTTCTGCAAGATAAGGGAATATCAGATGTTTCAAACGACTCTTAAATTTCATCAACTTGCTCTTGGCTGCCATCTTGAATAATGTTTCTTAACTTGCAACTCTAGCCTCGGGCCACCATGGCATAGTGATCATTTTTTTAACCTGTAAGATAAACTGGGACACTGATCAGTCGCTATGACTCCCGGGAGCCTCTCAGAGGCTCCAAGTCCTGTCAATCAGCAGAATCTATTACAGTCTGCTTGTGGCACAATGTAATAGATGAGCAGTATCCATAATATACTGCAACAGAAAAAATTGTTTCCACCCTGGGTATTTCAAAGGACCATGGAGTCTGTTTCCATGCCAAGTGTTGACAAATGGCATTCCATGGAGCACCCTCTTTCCTTGTATCCCTCTTTGATACTACCCCAGAAAAGGAGACATTCCAAATATCAGGAATGCAGGAAAATCGTAGGTTGGGCAGAAGGCTCCTACATTTGTCACAGTCTAAGAAATTGAACAGGTGATTGGGCATTTTATTAACCAGTTACATCCCAAAAAAGGGGTGTGGCTGGTTTTTCACATTTCCATTTAGGGAGTGGCTTGAAAAAGGAGGTCTGGTTAGCCTTCTCTCCTTAAACAAATGCTATCGGGGAGAATAAAAAGGCCATGTTTCACAAAAGATGCATGATTCCATGGATAATAGGATAATATGCATCTTACATCTATAGTCATCTAAAGTTACTATACAACCACATATTTTCTTTCATGTTATCATTTGTGTGGAGCTCTAATTGACCTTGCTCATATATATTCACAAATATACACAATGAAATAAACAAATGTACAAATATACTGTATATACTGTTCTTATATATGAACCCCACATACAGACAAAAGCTGCCTTGAACTGTGCACAGGTCTGCCACCTGCTGGTCATTCATCCTTATAATCAGGTGCACCTTATAATCCGGTGTGCCTTATATATGAACCTAGATGCTTTAGCAGGCATTTATTGATGGTGTGCCTTATAATCCGGTGCGCCTTATAGTGCGAAAAATATGATACTCATTTACTTGTCACTATTTCAGCCAGTCAGGATCTACAGTACATATAAGGGTGATTATGGGCTCATGAACAACAGCTGTAGACTTGGGCTTCTATTCATAAGAATTGGCAACTCATCATAGAATGTTTTTATTTTTTTTCCATGTGCAATGAAGGGAATTTTATGTATCACTACCGATAATTCCTTATTTTTAGATGACTCTGCTGTATTGAAAGGCTCGAGCGTTCTAATTCTGGAATACAGCTGCAGCATCTTCCGTTCTCAAACTGTTCAGAGATCAGTGATTTACTTATTTAAGATGATGTCCTAATTTTTTTAAGATTCCAGTGGGTTTTTTTTGCCCATGTAAATGTGTAATATAAAACAAAGGTTGAAGAAATACTAAGTCTAGCTGTTATTTTTTTATATTAATAAAGGTGACAATAATTGGTCTTAATTATAAATCTAACTCTTCTAAGTAAAACACTTAAAGAAAATCAGCCATCAAAATCCATCATGATAAACCAAAGACACTCATTGATCGAGGCATTGTGACTGTGGTTATCTTATTATATGCATTATACCTGGCTAAAATCAACTTTTAAAATTATGCTAATTGGCCAGGTGGTTCTAGGGGCTGTTACCAGAGGCCATCTGTACTGTAACTTCCCAAGCTGTTACGCTGTGCACATCACCCTTCCCCCTGCCCCCTTGTCACTTTCTCCTGTAATCTCATACATTGGGAGGAGGATGTGCTCCTGCACAGTGTAACAGTCTGTGAAACTACAGCACGAAGGGGCTCTGAAAACACCCCCCAGAGTACTTCCGGCTCATTGCCATAATTTTAAAAGTTGACTTTAGAAGGAAGGAGGCCATGGATAACAAATATAAGAAGAGTCTCACAGTCACAGTGCCTGGGTCTATGGTTTATCATGATGGTATATTTACTTTAAACTATCAATATCAATTTGTTCACAAAAGTGTAAATTATAGCTACTTATAGACCTTTATGTTTTGGAAATGTCTCTCATTGATGTGTGACATTGTGGCAGAATGTCCCTATAAATTACATTACAGAAAGCCTATATACTTTCTGGTGTACACATTGTAATTGATGGATCTATGCCACAATCCGACCAAATCTACTATGATCTGAGTTATTGTTTAATTCACTCTCAGACCCATTAAAGGGTTTTTACTTTTAGAAGTATAATGTACTGTCATAACTCAATACATGTGACAGGGTAATTTTATAAGAAGGTAATTTAATGCAATTGCATTTGGTTCATAGTGACCATAGGAAAGAACAAAGACCTCTCCACCTAAAATACTGACTGTAGCCTTGGAGGAGCTTTACAGAAAGAGAAGTCTTGAGGTGCACCTATACCCAAATTTTTTTTTTAATTGTAGTAAAACATAAAACAGAGAGGTAATTGTAACCAAATCCCAGTTTATTCCAAACCATACCCAAAAGAAGTGCATAAAGTTATTTAACCCCTACGCGCACCACAGTGGAATATAATATAGTGCTGATGTAGGCGTTGTATGTGAAAAGCTCTCTCCATGCATGATGGGTATGAGTTGTATTATACAACTGAAACTTGCCTTTAGCTGCCATGTCCGATGCTGGAAGTTACAGGAAATCCACTACCAAAATCCAGCATAATAAACGTGGCTCACAGACCAAGGCACCTCTGGTAATCGTCTCATATTTGTTCTCCATTGCCTCCTTCCTTCTTAAATCAACTACTACAATAATGTTAATGAGTCTGAAGGGCTCTTGGGGGTGTTAACAGAGCTCCTCCATGCTGCAGCTTAACAGCTGTTAGACTGCCTCCCTTTCCCTGCTCCTCTGCTTCCTTAGCACCTCCCCCTTCCTCTTCTAATTTAAATCTAACTGCAGGAGAGGACGTTTCAACACACTGTGGGAGGGAGAAGTGCTACCTGCACAGTGTAACAATGTGTGAATCTGCAGCACGGAGTGGCCTCTAAAAGTTGATCTAATTAAGCATGATAAAAAAGCCATATAAATCTCTGAATATACCAACCCAAAGAATAAAAGGGAGATGTGACGAAGTGAAAAGCATAAAAAAATCGCTGACATTAAAGTGCTGCAAATGCGTTTTTTATTTTATTCCACCTCATTTGGTTTCCAGCTTGCCAGTATTAAATGGTGCCACTAAAAAGTACAATTTGTCCAGAAGAAAACAAGCTCCTGTACCTCTTTGGAAGGAAGGGATTAAAAAACTAATGTTCAATAATGTTTAAAAAAATTGCATTTGTAATTTTCTATGGCCTTCCAATTAATCTTGAAATCTCACAGTTGGCATTCACTGCCTGTTCTGTGGAGATCACTTCTCATTCGTTATCACATTGGGGGTTATTTACTAAGGGCCCGATTCGCGTTTTCCCGACGTGTTACCCGAATATTTCCGATTTGCGCCGACTTCCCCTGAATTGCCCCGAGATTTTGGCGCACACGATCGAATATTGGCGCACCAGTGCCGGCGTGCACGCGACGGAAATTGGGGGGCATGGCCGAACGAAAACCCAATGGATTCGGAAAAAACGCCGCATTTAAAAAAAAAATCTGTCGCGAAGCTTGCACTTACCTTCACTCATCCCGAGCCGGTGAACTCCAGCGCGTTAGGATGCTTTTCAGCGCAGCAGGAACTACCTTAATAAATCCCGGCCGGACCCGAATGCAGCGCAGAGAACGCGACGCTGGATCGCGAATGGACCGGGTAAGTAAATCTGCCCCATTATCTTCACATATAGTATAGCTGCAGGCATATAATACAGGGTCCACCACAGAAAACAAGTAATGGATCAGGCTTTCCAATCATCTGTAAATGCCAGGGCTATCCATAAAACAGGGTCTGCTTTCTAATTTTGTGGTAAATTGGTGGAAGATGAACAAATTATTCAATCTATTTTAATCAATTTTATTATCAGTCTGACAATTTATTGACATCAGTATTCTGCCCTGTGGATGTATCATTTATAACCTTGATGATCTATTAACCCCTTAACAACCAGGCCATTTTTCGAGTTAGCATTTTCATTTTTTACTCTCCACATTCAAATATCTATAACAATTTTTATTTCTCCTTGTAAAGAGCTGTATGAGGGCTTGTTTTCTGCTTAACAGATTTCATTTTTCAATGACAGTATGTAATTTTTGATGGCATGTCCTGGGAACTCCTGGGCTGAGGAAGCGTGGGCGAAACGCGCGTTGGGGAGTCCAGGAGGCAGCCACAGACGACATACAATGGGTAGGACATTTGTCTGTTACGTTTCATTGATGCACTTATTATAGAATTCAATAATGTACCCCGGTATGTGGTCATGAGGTTTTTTGTCTCACTGGACCTTTTGTATTGGATTTCCTTTGCACAAAAAATATTAATTACATTATTTTGAATGACAGTACAATTCTGTGTTGTCTTGTGTTAAAAAATAAAGATTTATATGTAATGATTTTAATGAACGTTGCAACTCCGTTTCTTTTTCTTTTTGGTATTAATCCTATAATCATATGGTTTTATAACTGAACATCTGATTAAAAAAGGGCACCTCAGGCAAGATGGCTGCCTAATAATTATGTTACCCATTCCCTTAAATTTCCAAGGCATTGTTCTCGAAGGATATGATATGAATCATAATTCATAATTCTAAATAACTATAAGGGAATCATCCAGTCTACCTGGTGACAGATCCTCTGATCTTCTCTCCACAACATATGCAAAAAGAAAAAAATTTTAAAAAACAAAAACAGTATAATTGGATTATAGCAAAATAGCAATAGTTATCCTACAGCCAATTCTGCAAGACAGACAGTAATCACCTTATAATACTAAAGTATTAAAACAGCTCAGAAAATGTGCTCAGAGGATTTTATATTCACTTGGCAGAGCGGATAGAGTAGTAATCCACTTAGATCCATCTTGCAGAGTCACCCTGTCTGTGTGGTCCATACATTTTGTGCATATATTTTCTGCTTCCTCATGGTTCTAAACCAAAAAGTGATAAAAACTTCAAAACAACTGTGTGTCTATGTACTATGCCGATTGACCACAATGCCGACCTACAGAAGATATATCACTGATCTCATGAAGACAAAACCTAATCTAAAGAATACCCCGCACAGAGTGGACTATTGCCACCAATGTAACCAGGACTGCTATAGTGGCTGCTAAGCTCACTTAGTGTAATAGGCTCAAAGGGCCAATGCCTAATGGCACTATATGTATTACAGCGGGAAGCCATCTTACAAATGCTAATAATGCTGTGTGTGTTGTAACATGAGTGAATTTCTTGTAAAATCGTTGATGGAAAGGTGTTAAAAAATAGCTACCAGTTTGTTGTGGTCCCCATTCACAGAAACTGGCCCCATTCAAATAACACTACAAAACATAGGGGCATATTTATCATACGCTGGCATATGATAGCCCCGCTGATGCTCTTGTGCAGTGTAATACATGAAGAGACTGAAACCTCTTGATTTATCCGTCCGAGTCCTGCACAGCATATATTTCTGTGCCAGGCCACGCCACATGTGAAAAGTCTTCGACTGGAGCGAGTGCCCATGTGTGGGGACAGTAACACCCCACGTCGGACGCACCCCCCCCCCTCCTTCACGCCTCACTGGGGTGAAGGTGGCAGAATGGGCGGAATAATCGTAAGTGCTAGCAATAAGCTTTGACGAGGCGCAGAGGCCCTAATAAATATGCCTTATAGTCTCTATGAATGTTGTATAAGAGCTGTTCAGATTAGACCAAAATAGTTCCTTAGGTGGGGCCCGTGGGAGAATGTTTGTCATTGCTAACATTTTGTGGAACTGTTTGGCATCAGGCAGAAAATTAATTTTGTAAGCATGGAATGGCTCTATCATTGGCAGCAAATTACACTTGTATTAAAATAATAAAAAGTACAAAAAGGCTACCGTAAATGTTGGTTTGAATGGATTTAATTTCAAAATTTTTTTTTAATAAACTGTAAGTCGCATAACTGTGGTGGTACAAGAAGCTCCCACTGCTCTATCATTTTGTATGGATGTTAAACATAGAAAATGCACAAACATGTAAAAGTCACTCAGTCATGTCATCATTTGCTCCCATGTTATCATTTTCTAACACCATGTCATCTTTTACTCCCACTATGTCATCATTTCCTCTTAACATGTGATAATTTTCTCTCACCATGTCATCATTTCCTCTCACCATGTCATCATTTCCTCTCACCATGTCATCATTTCCTCTCACCATGTCATCATTTCCTGTCACCATGTTATAATCTCATCTCAACATGTCATCATTTCCTGTCACCATGTTATAATCTCATCTCAACATGTCATCATTTCCTCCCACAATGTCATAATTTTCGACCACTACGTCATCATTTCCTCTCACCATTTTATCATTTCCTCCCACTATTGTCATCATTTCCTCTCGCCATGTTATCATTACCTGCCACCATGTGATCATTTCCTCTCAACATGTCATAATTTCCTCCCACTATGTAATCATTTTTCCTCATCATGTCATAATTTCCTTTTACCATGTCATAATTTCCTTGTCTCCTGACTGTCCTCTGCCTGACTTTACATTTTTAAAGGAGTTTTTCCACCAAAAACATGTATCCTCCATCCACAGAATAAGTGCAATTGATTAGGGATACGGAGACTGAAACCACAAGCGTTCAGAACACCCCTTCACCCTAAATCCTGCCTGTGAATGAAGCACTAATGCATGAATACAGTCATGGCCAAAAGTTTTGAGAATGATACAAATGTTAATTTTTACAAAGTCTACTGTATCAGGTTTTATAATGGCAATATGCATATACTCCAGAATGTTATAAAGAGTGATCAGCTTAACAGCAATTCATTGCAAAGTCAATATTTGCCTAGAAAATGAACTTTTCCCACAAAACACATTTTAAAAGGAGGAGTTAACATCATTTCAGTGATTGCTCCATTAACACAGGTGTGCGTGTTGATGAGGACAGGGCTGGAGATCAATCTATCATGATTAAGTAAAAATCACACCACTGGACACATTAAAAGGAGGCTGGTGCTTGGCATCATTGTTTCTCTTCTGTTAACCATGGTTATCTCTAAAGAAACACATGCAGTCATCATTGCACTGCACAAAACTGGCCTAAAAGGGAAGAGTATCGCAACTTGAAAGATTGCACCTCAGTCACCAATCTATCGCATCATCAAGGAATTCAAGGAGAGAGGTTCCATTGTTGCCAAAAAGGCTCCAGGGCACCCAAGAAGGACCAGCAAGCACCAGGACCATCTCTTAAAAGTTTTTCAGCTTGGGGATCGGGCTACCAGCATTGCAGAGCTGAAGAACACCGTTTGGCGAGCGTGTCTTCCAATAAGTTAGCAGATGTTTGGAACATCTGCAATGTGTTTTCACTGTGCTCTTTCAATGTGTTCTTCAAATAAATGATCCTGTATTCACTGTTTTAATTGTATTCTGCACTGTTCTTCACTGTGTTTCGTTAACTAAATGCTTGATCTCGAGCCGGCGAGATACTCCAATACTCGAACGAGCATCAAGCTCGGACGAGTATACTCACTCATCTCTATTTGGAACATGTGGAAAACAGCTTGTTCGGAGAAGATAAGGTGAGCGATACCACCAGTTTTGTCTCATGCCAGGGAGTGGACTGCTGAGGACTGGGGTAAAGTCATTTTCTCTGATGAATCCTCTTTCTAATTGTTTGGAACTAGAGATGAGCGAGCACTAAAATGCTCAAGTGCTCGTTACTCAGGTCGAACTTTTCGCGATGCTTGAGTGCTCGTATTGAATAACGAACCCCATTGAAGTTAATGGGAGATTCGAGCATTTTTCACTGAAAGAACACATTGAAAGAACACTAAAGAAGAACACATTGCAGATGTTTTCACTGAAAGAACACATTGAAAGAACACAGTGAATAACACATTGCAGATGTTCCGTACATCTGCTAACTTATCGGAAGACACGCACGCCGAACGGTGTTCTTCACAATAGTATATGAAGAACAATATGTGTGAAGAACACATTGCAGATGTTTCCATACATCTGCAATGTGTTCTTCACACATAATGTTCTTCACATACTATTGTGAAGAACACCGTTTGGCGAGCGTGTCTTCCAATAAGTTAGCAGATGTTTGGAACATCTGCAATGTGTTCTTCACTGTGCTCTTTCAATGTGTTCTTCACTTAAATGATCCTGTGTTCACTGTTTTAATTGTATTCTGCACTGTTCTTCACTGTGTTTCGTTAACTAAATGCTTGATCTCGAGCCGGCGAGATACTCTAATACTCGAACGAGCATCAAGCTCGGATGAGTATACTCACTCATCTCTATTTGGAACATGTGGAAAACTGCTTGTTCGGAGAAGATAAGGTGAGCGATACCACCAGTTTTGTCTCATGCCAACTGTAATGCATCCTGCAACCATTCATGTGTGGGGTTGCTTCTCAGCCAAGGGAATCGTCTCCATCACGATCTTGCCTAAAAACACATCCATGAATAAAGAATGGTACCAGAATGTCCTCCAAGAGAAACGTCTCCCAACCGGAGAGCAGTTTGGTGATCAACAATGCCTTTTCCAGCAACAATCACTCTATTCACACAGAGGACTTAGAGACCACCACATTCTTGGGCAGACAACATGGTCAGATCTGCAGTGAATGGACACTTATCATCTATCCTACGAATAGGGAGTAGGTATGGTTATTTGGAACACCATTTCGTCACCCACTAAAATGAATGGGGGGAATTTGGCAATGCATAAATGCCAAAAAAGCCTTTCACCACAGTTTAAGTTTTCCCAGCTATTTCGACAAAAGGGGGCTTGTCTTTGCAGAAAAAATTGTGAACACACCAAAATTTTTCTTGCGTAGGCTAGACTAACCAATAAGTGGTCTAAAGTATGACACCACATACACTACACCAGATTTATCATCCAGTATCAGACACAGTGATAGATTTGGTGTAGACAAAGACTTTCTAGTCTAACTGTGGACTGATTTACTCTAAGACACTTCTGATAGATCTCCCCCAATGTATCTAGTAAAAATTGAATATAACAACATTGATTGCACTAAAATGCAACTACAATCAGCATAATAAAGGAAATGGCTGGTCTTACCTCTTTGCTCTCTTCAAGATCTGACTCGCTGCTAAATTCCTCAGTATTCAGGTTTTCAAAATCAGATTCTCCAACAGCAATGGGAACAGTGACAGTGAGGCTTGGGTTATGTATGAAGGACATGTAATCACTTTCATCAATGATGTACTTCTCAACACTGCTACCAATTCCACTCGTGGCAGTAGTCCCGTTCCCGTCTTTCAGGTACTCAAAATCTTTGCTGATTTCCACAGTGGTGTGGTTGGATATGCAGCTGTCTTTTTGGTTTTGCATGTCTTCAAGGGGTTTGTTTTCCTCTAATTCTTTCTTCTTTTTGACAAAAGCATTTTGGATGAACTCCCGTATGCTCTTCTTCATGTAGGCTATCCCAATGTGCATTCTGGCCACAGCTATTTGCAGATTATTCATTTCATTATCATCGTCTGTAGCAGCAAGATTGTCAGAGCTAAATGAGCTCAGCAGCAAAGCTAAGAACAGGTTCAACACCTACGGAAGCAATTAATAGATAAAAGGTATCAGAATTCAGCAATATTGTTATGATTACAAAATAAATGAAAATTTTTGCGGGTGTTTAAAATGGGAAAAATTATCCCTCGAGGTTCAAGAACAGATAGGCCCATCAAAAAGATTTAAATTATGTTTTTTGTAATGTGTGTGTAAGTGTAGGGGCAGGATATAAGGTAATTTACCAATATGCATCTATAAAAGGTTTGCACCACTTTATTGATATGTAAATTGCAGAGATGATCGGAGTTCCCCTGGCCAATCCTAGTCATGGCTAGTAGCTGGGAGCGTTTATTTGCCAGATTGACTGTTTAGCCTCCAATCCGGCAATACGCCTGGGTCGGACAACCGAACCTGGACATCTTGTCCACTCATCTCTACTATGGACCACGTTCAGATAATGGACAAAGTAAACCATTTACCTAGAACCAAAAATTGGCGACCAAAGCAAATGACTGTCCAACCTCCTTTCACATGCAATAGACACCAAGGCATAGATTTGCACCCTCACCCACATACTTTGGATATATGAAAACATTTTCATTAACAGAAATGCGGGTTATGAAAAGGGGTCTCCATCCCCATGATTTTTTTTTTAAAAAAACTGCTTTTAATGATATAGAATATGGCATCAGTTCAGTTTTCACCGTTACTGACAGTGATTATGTGATTACTTGTTATGTCAACACATTATTACTGGAGCAGGGCATCCCCTTTCATCTTGCTCCTGTGTACTTGCAACTATTCTTCAAGCCAACCTTCTATGGCTATGTAACTAAAAACCTAAAGTCAAAAATTTTAGGAAGGACCCAAAATATTTAATGTGTGCATTCTTTTTACTACAATGATTTCAAAAATTTCAGAATAGTGGATCCACAAGAGACAGATCCGATCAGTAAAACCTAATACACACTGTCCAGTCCATGATAATTAATGGTTATAGGTCACTTAACGCAATTTCATGCTATTTTAGTATAGAACACTAAACATTTGTAATGGAACCTTAGTTTTTATTTAAATTAATAACTTACCACTAAATTTCCAATGACCATCACCATCATGAACACTGTAAGACACATGGATTGTCCTGCTACCTCCATACAGTCCCACATGGTTTCAATCCATTCTCCGCATAGTACTCGGAACACAATCAGGAAGGAGTGGAAGAAGTCGTTCATGTGCCAGCGAGGAAGAGTACAATCAGGGGCAATCTTACAGACACAGTCCTTGTAGCTTTTACCAAACAGCTGCATGCCAACGACAGCAAAGATGAACACGATGATGGCCAACACCAAGGTCAGGTTTCCCAACGCTCCCACTGAGTTACCGATAATCTTGATCAGCATGTTCAGGGTAGGCCATGATTTTGCCAATTTGAAGACACGTAGCTGAAGAACAACATTTTCAGATTTCAGCTGTATGGCTATTAGAAGTAATAAAAGATTCACCTCTTTTCACTTTTACTTGTTTTATTGGGTAGGAAAAGACTGACTACAGATTTTCTTTTTAATAATAGTCACAATGCTTAAAGAGATATTTCTTAGTATAAGTGACCAGCAACCACCTGATTGGGTATTAGAAGAACTAATTAGGTGTTCAACCAAAAGTGAGTAAAACTATTATGTAAATTATAGTAAAAAAAAAGTTTTTCACAGGATTGCTAATCACTGTTACCATCATTTGTACACTTTTTGTATACTTACCAATCTGAATGATCTGAGGACTGACAACCCTTCGACATTCGAAAGGCCGAGTTCCATTAAACTTAGGCTGACAATGATACTATCAAATATGTTCCATCCGACTTGGAAATAATAATATGGATCAAGGGCGATGAGCTTAAATACCATTTCTGCCGTAAAAATACCTGTGAAGACCTAAGAAGAGGGCAAATTTTGTTACTATTTTGTTATGTCTCATACTGAATAATTAGGTAATTCAACAAGCAAAAGTTGTATTTTAGAATTCCTTTAAAATAGTTTTCAAATCTAAAAATTCCATGTGTTTTGCAAAGCAAATACAATAATAGAAAAAAACGTAAAAAAAAGCAGTATCTGCATTTACTTGGACAGAACAAAATGTTAGTTTTGTGGTCCCTTCCTGGTCTAAAAATGGAAAATACAACATGAAATTGCAGACTGTAAGTAACACTTTGACATAGATCGATTTAGAATGGTTAGGGCCCCATGAAAAAGTGTGCAATTTGTCCTCTCTGCATACAGACACCATTAGTCTTAGTGAAGCTTTGCTGATCTAAAGCCTCTAGTATTTTAGATTCTTCAACCCAGATTCTTGTTTTAAACAAGTTAGTTTAGGTTCCAGGATTATTGAATTACAGATCAGAGATAGGCAGGAGTAATCTTCTGGTAGAAGATTCATCATGGTAGGTTTCCTTTAAGGTTCTTTGGCTTGGGTGTGACTTTGACCAAGTAACACCCATGGCAAGGAGATAACCTCAGTCACCGATTGGGTGCTGGTTATGGTATTTAAAATTATATGTTTCAGCCCTAGATATGGCAGGCCATGTGCAAATTCCACAAAAAATGCTTACTCGCCTTGACAGGATAGGTTTCCGGGAACAGTTTAAATGCCAAAAATTTTATAAACATGAAATTGACATAGAAATGACGGTGTCATCTTTTCAAAGTGCCAGAAATTTTTGTCATCAAAAGCCTGCTTTGTAGACCTTCAACACTAATCTACTAAACCAAAATAGACTCTGGTACACTGGAATTAGTATAATATGTTATCCTGCTCTTTTCACCTAGTTTGTAGTTTGGACTTGAACAATAATCTCTGAACTTCTGCTTGTACCTCAACAATAATCTCTGGACTTCTGCTTGTACATCAACAATAATCTCTGAATTTATGCTTGTACATCAACAATAATCTCTGAATTTCAGCCTGTACCTCAACAATAATCTCTCCAACCACCAGCCCAAATACTTAATGTTCTTGAATATATATAGTTTTTCTGATTCTGGCAGTTGAAATGTTCACTCTAATCCTCAATTTTACCGTGTAAGCGAACACATTTTTATAAGATCTGTAGTATCAAATGGCAGGGTCATCATAGGGCCACCTATGTGACAATAGAGAGCCTATATAGCATAATTTCAGTATCCAATATGACTCTCTACTGTCAGATGGGCAGTCCTGGGTATAAGCTGGCACTCCCATTTGACAGTAGAGATCTGAAAATAATGAAGGTATTGAAATGTCCTTCTTAATCCCTGTGACCAGTACGCTAATAAAGATATCTACTTTTGGGTGGGTGGTGCCAGCCTGTTTCCCAGGTGTAGACCACCCTCCTGACAATAGTGTGCCTTAACACTGATTGCTTAGAGAGGTTGGATGTCAGATAAAAAAAATATCAACAGTGTCGGAGTTAGTATAGAGGCACCTATTAAAAAATGCAAAGACTCGGTGTTGGTGAAGGTCGTTATAGGTCCTCTAAGGCTATCTCTTCATGTCATTCCCAAAGCCAGACCACAGTGAGAGGTCATAGAAAAAGGACATTGAAATTGTAAGATAGATCCTTAAAAAACTAATTCTAATATCGACGTCCTTCCATAAATAAACCATTCGTAGCTGAACAGATATAACAACATTGTTATAGAATATTTTCTGTTTCTTGAGAAATTCAACCGTCTTCAGGAAGATGGAAGCTCCAGCTGTAGGTAGCAGCTCTATTCCCAGTAAGTGCGTGGACCTGTCATGTGGGTAAATCCAGAGGTAGCGCACTAAATGACAATCTGTTCAATAATTCATCTGTTCAAAGTACACGAAAGGGAGAATAAACAATGAAACTGACAACCTCAGCCAAAGCGTGGCTGCTAATTACACGGCACACAGAGTACACTGAGGTCTATTAATTTTTCATGCATTTGGTATAGAAGGATAAAACTCAACGCAAAATCTTTCCTCGTTGATGAGGAAATGAAAACTTTTGTAGAGGATTCTTGATAATCTGGAGACATTACAATGTTTTTCTTGGTTGCATTTCAAAATTCTTCCCACATTACAACATGAACCATCAGACACAGGATTAGTGCGGTATGGAGTGTGTAAACTACTGCAACTTTGCATCTGTATGGTGTGAAGGTTGCAGTAGGGTTGCATTGGGCATCTTAGTTCCCTCAAAGAAACTATAGAAGGTTTGAGATATCAAAGGCAATATTAACTATGAATTGTTTGTATTTTAAGACTAACACCAGCTAAAGTTTCTAAGTTTTTAAAAAAGAAATACATTTTTACAAAGGTCCCCAACTTTTCCATTAATCAGGAGTGAATACAACTTTGACATAAAAAGTTTTTTGTTATCCACATATATTTTGTTCTTAGCATGATAGAAGCCCTAGGAAGAGGGGAGGGGATAAAAGCGAGGCATATAAGCAAAATCTCCTCCCTGCAGCTGAAAAAGCACAGCAAACTCTCAGACAGATTACAGAGAGAAAGCTGCTGGAAAATTAAAATAAGTGAGAAACAGTGTTGATCCTCATATAAACACTTTGGATTACTGATTACTGCAAAGCTTGTTATAAGTGAGATATGCTTAATTCCTATATTAGTTTTTAATATGTGTTTTATTTCCATTTTCTCTCTTTTTAAAAACAGAAGAACATAAATTTCTATCCAATAAATAATGGACAACAATGGGACCCCTTTTGTCTGTAGTAAAATCTGTTGGGAACCCATAATGCATAATAAATCTTGATCCATGCAGACATGGATATGAACATCCTTAGCTGTGAATGATCTTTAGCTGTTTCATTCTGCAAACATAGGTACATAAGATGCATCTCAAGGACAATGGTGGATTTCTATATAAGCGAAATGGGTGGGTGCCCAGGGTATGAGGCTTTTGGGAGGCCCACGGCTGCCTAAACTGGCCTCCATGTTGATGACTGAAGGAAGGAGTCTGCGCCAGGGTTAGATGCTCAAAAGTGTGAGTTTGCCCCCCTCTAATCCCCTGCCTTATCTTCATGAGTCCTCACCGCGTAGCTGAGTCATGGGAGAGGGTGATGGCAGTGAGTGGTGGGCTGGACCACCCCTTCAGGGACCCCTGAAGAAGCTGCAGTTCGCAGCGGAACGCGTGGGGCCACCAGTCCCGAGTTCTCACTCCCATCTCACACCACACGGTAATTATTTGTTGGGCGCAGTGCCTCGTGGGACCTTGTCACTAACATTTTGCTTATCCAGCATCAGGGGATCATTCTGCACAATTGTGCTTCATCCCATTCATACCATGGCTGGATTTCATATAGGCTGAGTTTTTCAGCTATCTCCCGCGCACCAACGCCCTATTGATGCTATCACATGTTTATTTCATTTCATCTCATTGATTTGAGCTGTGAGTTGGTGTTGTGAGACTTGGGTTCGGATCACCCGACATTATCAGGTGTCGGGCTCCGTTTGATTATGCATTTGATGGGTGCACTGGGGTGCATTCCTTTTTAAATGGTTTTATTTCTATATTGTCTTGCTGATGTTGTCTTTTTGTCCATCTTGTTAAATAAAGGGATTTTGCTACTCTACACATGTTCTTTTGTCCTTCTTATATAGATTTGTTTGCATGTGTGTAGCCCTAGACTGGGTGTAATTTACAAGTACAAATCCCAATTCTGTTTACATAAGTAACCTGATTGGACTTGATTAGGAAAGGCACACACCTATATAAGACATCACAACTCACAGTGCACATCGGAGCATATGAGAATCATAAGGTCTAAGGAACGTCAGAGACAGAATTGTGGCAAGATCTGTCCAAGATTACAAAATAATTTCTACACAACTCAAGGTTCCTAAGAGCACAGTTGTCTCCATAATCCTTAAATGGAAGAAGTTTGTGATGACCACAACTCTTCCTTGACCTGGCTTTACAACCATAATAAGCAATTGCGGGAGAAGAGCCTTGGTATGAGAGGAAAAGAAGAACCCCAAGATCACTGTGGCTGAGCTCTAGAGATGCAGTAGGGAGATGGGAGAAAGTTCCACAAAGTCAATTATCACTCCAGGCTCCACCAGTCGGAGCTTTATAGCAGAGTGTGCCGACGTAAACCTCTCCTCAGTGCAAGACATATGAAAGCAACATACAGAGTGCAAAACACATGAAGGACTTCCAGACTATGAGAAATGAGATTCTCTGGTCTGATGAGACAAATATTGAACTTTTTGGTGTTAATTCTAAGCACTATGTTTGGAGAAAACCAGGCACCGCTCATCACCTGCTAAATACAATCCAAGCAGTGACACACGGTGGTGGCAACATCATACTATGGGGGCAGGGATGGGACCACTGGTTGCAATTGAAGGAAAGATGAATGAGGTCAAGTACAGAGAGATCCTGGATGCCAACGTCTTTCTAATTTTGGCTCTGTACATTACTACAATGAATTTTGAACAAAACAATTCAGATGCAGCTGAAGTTCAGACTTTCTGCTTTAATTTAGTGGGTTGAACAAAATGATGGCATAAGAATGTGAGGAACTAAAGCGATTTTTAAACACAATTCCTTAATTAAAGGGGCTCTAAATTAATTGGACACGTTAAATAATTGCAAATAAAATGTCACTACTTGGTTGAATGACTGCCTGAAGTCTTGAACTCATGGACACCACCAGACATTGCTGTGGTTCCTCCGCTGGCTTATACAGCAGGGGTTTCCATTTGTTGTTTCTTTGTGGTCTTTCTGTCTGTAATTTAGTCTTTAACAAGTGAAATGTGGCTCATTTGGGGTGAGATCAGGGACTGACTAGGCCATTCAAGAATCTGCCATTTCTTTGTGTTAATAAACTCCTGGGTTGCTTTGGCTTTATGTTTTGGGCCATTGTCCATCTGTAATATGAAACTGAGACCAATCAGTTTGGCTGGATATGAGCGCACAGTAAGTCTCTGATACCTCAGAAGTCATCCGGCTGCTTCTGTTGTGTGTCACATCATCAATAACCACTAGTGACCCAGAGCCACTGTTAGACATGCCCCAACCATCTACCACCTCCGCCATGTGCATACACATGATGTCTACGTTTTGGATTATGAGCTGATCAGCGGCTTCACCATACTTTTTTTTCTTTCCATCACTCTGGTAGAGGTTGATCTCGGTTTCCTCTGTCCAAAGAATGTTCTTCCAGAACCATGCTGCTTTTTTAGATTTTTTAAATTCCAATCTAGCCTTTTATTCTTGATGCTTGCATGGTTTGCAGTGAACCCTCTGTATTTTCTTTCATGCAGTCTTCTCGTTACGGTAGATTTGGATATTGATATATATTGTCTACATGCTCTGGTGAGTGCTGGTGACTTGGCTGTTGTGAAAGGTTTCTCTTGACAATGCAAATTATTCTGTTGTCTTCAGCGGGTATCCAGGTCTGTAGATTTTGCCACTGCTAATGTTGTAACAATTTCTCAGATTTTTTTTTTTCTGTTTTCGTAACTTAATGATGGCTTCTTCCACTTGCATGGAGAGCTTCTTTAACCGCATGTTTTCTTCACAGCTAAATTTTCCAAATGGAAGCACCACACCTCAAATCAACTCCAGGGCTTTTATTGCCATAACTGAGAATAAAATAATGAAGGAATTGCCGACACCTGTTTTTGAACCAATTGTCCAAACTTTTGGTCCCTTTAAAAACGGGATGGGATGTGTGTGAGGGGGGGGGGGGGGGCTGAGTGGCACATGTGAGGGGGCTAAAACTCCTAAACCCTTCATCCAATTTTAATGTGGATGCCCTCAAATTAAAGATGAAAGTCTGGACTTTATGTCCATTGTATTATTATAACTATATTTTGAATAAGTTTCAGTAAACAGGTACAGAAAAAGCTAATGAGTGTCCAAATATTTATGGACCTGTATATTTTGATCCATATTACATTTATGTTAATTTAAACCGACTCTGTTAGCCCCCGGGGTTAAATTTAGACTAAACATATGGCACAGTGTTGTAGATGATGTGTCATGCATTGTAAGCAAGTCACTTGCAATTTGTTCATTTTTGATTCAATGCAAATTAGAGAATTTAAGTGCAGCAGGGGAGTGGCCATGAGGTTCGGTGCACCCACTTTTGTCCAGTTTCACCATTCAGCATCTCAGTATTGATTTACAATGCCCTTCCCCTCCTCCTCTCCTCCTAAACTGAAATGCGCTGAAATGCTTATTTGCATATGAATAAAATTAAGATTTCTCTGCACTCAGACAACACATTTTCCAGAGAATCATATGGTTGTATCTTTCTTACCATGAATGCAGGTTATATGGGGCCTAGGAGCTGAAACAGAAGCTGTCACAAGATTTTACCCCATGAAACCACTATCCCCCACAGGTAGGGTATGAATTGTCCTTTCTAAAAATCCCTCTTTAATGTGAAATCTAAAAAAAAAAAACCACCTCTTCTGCCTAGAAGAAAAATCTCCTCTAAAGTCATGTGAAAAGGAGAAGAGAAGAGGCATATTTAGCATGAGATGAGTCAAGTTAAGAGGCTGCATGGGCAGCGTCACTTCAGATGCTTCTATCTTGGTTCTATCCAGTACGTAACTCTGCGTTTGTTGGCATATCAACGATAAGTATCTCATCTTTCAGAACTAGAAAAGCTTGCAGTTGAAAAATAGGATGGAACTGGAACTTTATCTGCATCTCTCATTTCCAACTGTGGGGCATATTTATCAGGGCTCCTGCACCACGTTGTAGCACTTTAGATTATTTGCCCCAATCTGTCACCTTCACACCAGTGGGACTCGAGGGGGGGCGCGGGCAGCCGAGTGGAGGGCGCGGCCGGGAATGGGCAGGCGCGGGGTGTTACTTTCCCCATGCCTGCGGACTCGCTGCTGCCAGGAACTTTTCACTTGTGATAAGTTGCCGGCTGCGTTTATTTGTACGCCAGGCCAAGTAAATGCTGCGCAGGACCCTGCCCGATACATCAAGAGGCTGAAGGCTCATTATGTATCGAGCTGTGAAAATGCAGCAGCGGGTCTACCACGAGCGCCGGCATATGATAAATATTCCCCTATGTCTTTAATTGCCTGCATCACCGGTTCTGTAGGTCACAGAACCACAATCTGATATGAAATATGAGATTATTATCTTTAAAATGAAACCAAGCATGTTTCTTTATCCGAACCCGAACATCTAGCTGAAATCCGGGTCCGGGGACCTGTTTGGCATGAACCCAGGTACTGGTCCACTGCTTGCTAATCTGTACCAAAAGTGTATTGTTTCCATAAAACTGCCCTTGATCTCAGAATCCTAAACACTTCGCCAAGGACTAGCACAGCTTGGCCTAGGTATGTCAGCACAATGAAGAAATGTGATGAACAGGCTTCCCATTTCAATGCAAATTAGGCCTTTATTAGATGTGCTGCAAGTGGCTCTGTTCAATAATAGACGCCTGCACTTCTTCAATTGTGCCAGCTCAGCAGAGAGCATTGTGCAGAGTCAGAGCTTCCACCCTGTAAACTGTACACTGAACCCTCTGATACTGCAGCACTGGCAGCTTGTTCAACCAATGGATCAATGTGTGTTCTCTCATGATCGCTGGAGAATTAAAACACGGTTTGCAATTATTTGCCCTTTGCTCGGCGAAAACCGAAAATTCATTTACTTTGTCAATTGACACAACCAGTTCTTTTACGCTGAGCCAAAATTGAAACATAAAAATTGGACACATAAATGAAAGAAAATAAATATAGAAATCTAATAGAAATCCAAAATATTCTTGTTTACTTTTTTTCTTGTTTGGAGCCCTGTCTAAGAGGTCATAGACTTCCTATAATTCCCTGAGGAGAAATTATGCGAAAAATTCCCACTTTACAATCTTTATCCATTCAGGTGAACAATTTCCATAAATTTTCACGGGAAGAAAAAAAAGTAGAACATAAAATCATAAAATATGGATTTTTAAGGAACATAATAGCTAATGCAGATTTTAGCAGACGAGGTAAAATAATCCGTCATTGTCTGAGGTCAAATCAAACCAAAAAGTTTGTCTTTCCTACATTTCTTACCATCAAAGAACATAAAACGACTTATCTTTTCATTACTTTTTCTATTTTTTGGAATAAGCGAATCCCTCGTCTTGTTTCTATGCCAACCTTTCAAGTATCTAGATACATTTTCACACTTTGAAGCTGGAGATGACATCTAGCCCAATCCTGACCTATAATGAAACTGATCTGATCTCAACCCAATTTCATCCTGAGAATTGTCAAGGTACATTGCAAAGGTTACGTTACACATCTCTAAGAGACAAAAATCACACAAAATATTTATTTTGTCAGGTATAGATATTCATTAAAACAAGAACTTACCAAGTTTCCAACGGTGAGAACTTCATTAAATTGGTCTGTGATGGGATAATGTTCCATTGCCATGAATAATGTGTTTAAAACGATGCAGATAGTAATGGCGAGGTCGACAAATGGGTCCATGACTATTATATTGAGGACGTGCTTTATTTTCAGCCATGCGTCACAGCAGTCCCATATCAAATATGTGTTGGCAAATTTGTTCCAACATGGCGGACATTTTTGTCTGGATTCTTCCAACTCTGCCATATAAATAGAAAAGGACAAAATAAAATTCTGTAACAATGGACCTATGTTAATAATATAGTTATAAAACATAGGAACTGGTGTCCAATTATGATCGTGTAGTCATCACTCGATAACCTAAGGAATATATAAAAGGATAGACCCCTGATGCACGGCAGTAGCCATAGGGTGTGAAGAGGGAGATGTTGTACTTTGGCCTGGATACCTAAGAGGGCTCAAAGACCCCTCTGCAACATAAGAAGGCCACAGCAATATTAAAGGTATTCATCTGTTAAGCTCAGAACATTATGGCAATGTCTTGTTTAACTGTAATCCTTTAAAGGGGTTGTCCCTATTGGATAAAACTTATCCAAAAACATCTCAATGATCTATGCTGCATGATGTCTATTTAAGTTAATGAACAACAATGTGGTACAAAGTCATTCTAAATAGACCAGCTCTCAGTTCTAGTGCCCCAGCAAGCACTGGACCACCAACACTGTTATCTGGGCTGGAAGTAGCACCTTTGATGGGACCTGCTGAAATTGTATAGTAGGCTCCAATGTGACATTTTTAATGGCACTGGGGTTCAACCGGTGCCACCACTTTGCGACTGGGAGGTAGAGCAGAGTCAGCTTTTCTTTTGTTACCAATGCCCTGGTCTACATGCCCAACTTGTAGAATTTGGTAGAACTGGCTGACTATATGGTGTCTAAGCATGTCAAAGGAAGCATTAGGCAAGTTGAAGAAAAGAGAAGCCACCACTAAAGCTGTCAAGAAGTGGCGTTCCCTCCTCTTCCCATTGACAACTCTTGCCCACTTTATCGAATTATCAGGCATACTATTCAAATAAGTTATCATCCAAATGAATTCTCTATGACATGTTTAGCCACAGTTTACCAAGGTCCACGTGTTCAATGGAGGGAGAGCTGAGAAAAATTGGTGTTCTGAATAACGTCAGGAACATCACTCATTGGACCATTAAAGCTGTACACAGAAAGTGACAGAGTTTTGTAAGGCCAGCACTATAATGTGCCTACAGCATTCACAATCTAGCCTCTCTGTGTCTACCCTGCGTAACTCAATGTGAGTGACAACGGGCTTCTGTCAGCAGATCTTCACGACAAACAAAGCAGAGATAGACAACCAGTTATAAAAAGATGAGTGTAAAATTGTTTTTGTGGAGCAAAATAAAGATGATTGAGTCATAAATGTCATGAAAACATAAGAATAATGTAATATTGACGCCAATCGGTACTTCACTACTTATACATTATAGGGCACTTTGTCTAGTTTAGGAACAATGGTGGAGATTTATAGTATACATTTTACTGAAGTTTTTTAAGACAATGACAAAGGCCAAGGTAGGTTCCATAAAGCTGTCCATGTGAGTTTATTGTGTTTTTAACAACCTTAATAAAGAAGAAGTCTAAGGATATCAGTTTGCGCTGCAGGTGAAGTTCTTTCTTCCATAAAGATGTATTGTTTTAGTTGCGAGTTTAGGCAAGGGTTAAGATTTTGCTCCCATACTTGTAACTGTTGCCGAATCTCTACCCCAAATGGTATGTTTTTGAAAAGTGGGTATGTTGCAAGAGGACCTGTCACCCAAATAATGTCTCTTGGAGCTGCTTACTAAAGTAAGCAGGTCCCTACCCCTACCCCAGTGATAGCAGTGTTAGATTGCTAGCTTTATCGGAACATACTGATAAGGCTATAAGCTCTCAGAACACTGGACCAAGCTTACAGCGGTCCGGCAAATTCATGAGGGGCCAGTCATCGCTAGCATATGGTGTGGGAGGGGCGGTCTTGGGGAGAAGCAGAGGGGAACGGAGTGCCTCGGACCACTGTAAGCTTGGACAGCTATGTAGTGCAGTGTCTGCTAGCTTTATCGGCATGTTCCAATAAAGCTAGCAAAATAACACTGATATTACTGGGGTAGGGCGAGGGAGCTGCTTTCTTTAGTCAGCATCTCCTAGAGACAATATTTTGGTGACAGGTCCTGTTTAACCCTAGACATCTCCTAAACATACCTTTATGGTTGCATACAGTCCTGGCTTTATAACGAGTAAGAACTTGTTCCAGAAGAAATTGCTTATCTCCTGGACCACTAATCTGCCCTGTCCTCTGTTTGGCACTGCCCTGGCCCTCTCTCACCACTCAATGCTTCCTACTGTAATCATAGGGTGCACAACACAGTCCGTCTGTTTGTGTGACCAAGTGATGCCAAAGAATTCACCAACCCCATGACTACATCAGGAGCCATGTAGTGATGAGAGCATCTGGGTGGAGCAGAGCAGTTAGAGGAGGGAGAAGGAGTGACAGAGTGATGCCCCTGGAGATAGATCAATGCCCGGGGTGTGCAAACCAGCTCATTTACATACATTTTTAAAGTTAATTTTCTTTTTAAATATAACAACATCAAGGTATGTTTGAAAGAACCCTGAAGGATATCTTTAGTGGGGATAGCTCTATATAGCTGGGGAGATGGTAGACTTCCTCGAATTAATTAACCACATGTCTGCATGTAGAAGAGAAACCAAATCTACTGTCATTTCTGTGGAGGTGATAGCCACCAAGGGATGTTCTCATCAGAAGTGACCCCGTACAAAAGATTTAGTGAGGCTGTGTCCAACAGGGAATTTTTGCAGGGGAAATGTGAATATACAGAAGTGAATGAGACACTTAAAGGGAACCTGTCATCGTAAGGTCATTTTTACATAACAGGTTCCAATCGCTTCGAACATGTTGATTTCAAATATACTTTTGTCGTCCATCTGAATAATTCCAATGATTTTTAATTGCATCTTTTTTGCTCCCTGCCAGTAGTGTTTGGTGAGTCCCAGTGGGGAGCAAATGAGAATTGCTTGCAGCCGGTTGCTGATGTAAGCGTGGGGAGGAAGGGGAGAGGCTGAGGTATAAGGAGGAGAAATTGAGAAGAAAACGACTTGTGCCTCACCTTCCATCGTATTGGTGAGATTGCTGGCTATGCTCAGAGCTCGTTGTCTTAGTATAGGATCCTCCAACAAGTCCATGGAAACATGATAGGAACTTAATCTTCTTTTCCTAAAATCGTTGTCTGTGTTTGTACCCTAAAAATAAAACCATAAAGTTACAAGAGAAGATTTTGGGGTCAGGGGAATTCTATCTATTGTGCTATCATGCATCAAGCAACTTAATATAGCTAATCTGCAACCTCAAATAAAAGTTATTAAAATATAATTGGCTTCTATTTCAGCAGTTGCATCACTTATTGCATGCGCTAGCATTTTCTTATCTATTTTTTTAATTTTAATTTTTATCCTATAGTGCTGCATTTTATAGCTGTTTGTGAAATAAAATAAGGCATGGTGCAGTTTTACTTGCCAAACAATAGAAAAAAATGGTAAAAAATTACAAAAGGAAATATATTATAAATCAATGGGAACCTTCAACTTTCGTAGCGATTATTTATCTTCCTGTAAAACTTCATCCTATTAATACATGAGGTTCAATGTGACCTTGAATCAATGACATTCAGGTCCTAATAAATTCACTGTCACCAGTATCTGGTATGTTATATAAAGCTATAGATTTCAGGAATAATTTTTCTTGATTATCGTGACACTACCTTTCCCGCAGTTGAAGGGGTGACAGTGATGGACATATAGAGAACACTCCTTTTCATCAAAGAACAAGCAATATGATGTGGAATTCTCCTTAGTTTCCTACACTATGGTTTGATGTTAGGAAAACAAATAAAAACTTGTAACAAAAAATGTAACTGGGTTAAGGAGAATTGTTTCATAATACGGGCATCATGAGTCAACCATCTCTGAGAGAGCAGAGCCTGTGCATGGCTCTCACCGTCTCCCTTTTGATCCCAACATGAGTAATACTGGAGGACCTTGAAAGATGTCAGAAGCATGTGACTGATCACATGCCTCCTGCATCACTGCATAGAGCCAAGGGATGGGGCCAATGGCAGGGACTGGGTATGAAGTATGTATTGTAGCAGAGTTGTGTATATTATCACAGAGCTGTGTGGGGGTGGATGATGTAGCTGTTTGGCTGTGTGAGTGTCAATGATGACCAAGCAGAGCATGTGTTGTGTTTGTTTGTTAGTGATAGTATTGCAGGGAAGTGACTTAAACAAGTGATCAGAGGAATGTTTGTTCAAGTCCAAGTATAAGAAAGTGAAAAAAAAGGTCAAATCATTTTTACAATAAATAAATAAAGTAAAAGTCCATAAAGTAATTAGTTCTTACGGGAAATCTTGCTCTGAAATATGAGTACTTTGGATTATGAGTAAGAATTTTCTCGGTATTCTTGTGAAATCTTGTTTAGGTAAGAGAGCTTTGGATTGAAGTAGAGATGAGGGTCCCCGAACGGCATCCTCCACTTGGCAGGTACGTCTACGCTGAACATGTTGCTTGATGGTCTGCAGAGCAGCCAATCAGGCAGCTTAAGTCCCTAGCTACTAAGCATGACTGTGATTGGCCAGGTGTGACCACAAAGTGTCAACCTAGCCAATCACAGCCATGCCCAGTTGCTAGGGTTGTAAAGATGACTCATTTGCTGCTCTTATAAGGCGAAGCTGCTGACTGGAAGCCACCGAACCTAGAGTTCAGGTCAACTCATCTTTACTTACAAGCACATTCCAGGAACGAATTATACATTGTATAATTGACTTGTCAGGAAATGGCATGGATTTGCTCCTTAAACTTGTTGTCAAGATACGTTAAACAATGGCTAGACCTCTATTTTTCCTGAATATAAAGTAAAGTAGCAACTATTTTCCCTGTGACTTAGATTTGATTAATTGAGAAAACTAGTTACTAGTTAAATACGGAAGAAGGGGAGAGTAGTTCATTCTTAAAGAGGACATTCCACCTCTACTTGCATCTTTGTTTAGTAAATAATCTAAATTTCTGAAAAACAACTAATCCTAAGGATATCTTCTTATAGTTCTATGTTATGCCATTCCACTGTTATTTCTTCTCTAAATATTTGCATAAATTGACAACTAGGTGCTACCAGTTGGGAGTATTTCCCTGCACAGGCTGACGCTGCAATTGCTGACCATGTAGAGTTTCATCCCTATGACACAGAAAATGGCCATACTCCCATAGTGATTGAAATATTATGTACATAAATTAGATGAATACCAAGGAAACCCCCCAAAAAGAGCTTTAAGAAACTATTAGCAAGGATTCTTGGGGGAAGCTACAAGTTGTTTTCAGTTAAAGGGGTTGTCGTTACCAGAGGCTCATACTTACCTCCCTTCTACCGGTCTCCATCTCTGTATGTACATAGAGACTGCAGAGGTGGCGTCATATGGATGGCACATGACTGCTGCAGCCTCTCCCCAGGCCTCAGAGCACCATACCACTCACTATTGCTGGTCTCCATATATACACAGAGACCAGCAGCGACATGAGCTGTGGTGCTGCAACAGAGGACGATAGGTTTCTTATCTTTTAATATTTAGCCTTTCCTGCTGCTGGCCACAACTTTTTTGTATGCCAGACAACCTCTTTTATTTGTTTTTTAAATACACCAAAAAAAAAAAAATCTTTTCTTCCGTTGAACTGGACTCAACTGTGTTTTACGATTGATTTTAGTGAGCCCTATTTATGCATCACTTCACTGAGGAATTGATGACTTGCCAATTTGTCTCCCCTGTAAGAACACTTACAAGGACCTTCACAATCAACAAAAAGAACCTTTGATGTACTTAACTAGATGTTCCGTTTAGAAGTCCTCTACACCTTAATCATTTTACATTGGCTTGGCAGAACAGCTTGACTTTCACAGCAAAGCAGCCATTTTAAACAAGTCTTCAAGCTCCAGCCTATATACTTATTTAGAGAAGGTCAAGTTCTTTAGGGTAAAATGTAATGAAAATCTGTATGATTGCATACAACTTTCCTAAAGAAACAAAATAGAATCCAACTCCAATATTCCAATACTTAAAGGAATAAGTTTACTTAAGCTATACTATACTATATTGTCCTTCGAGTAAATTTGCCCAAAACCGTAAATTTTATAAATAATCATGAACCTGTGCAGATGTCATTTGTGCAGTTGTGATAATAGATAAAAATTGTATAATGTGAGGTCACATCCTCTTTACAATATGCCATGTTCATTTTATTTCCTCTATTATGTGTGTTCTCACTATTCACATCTGAGTCTGACTCTCAGTACAGAGACTCCATAACAGATTCCATCACTATTTATGGAAAACAATAGCCCTGCAAACGGCCTAATTACCAACATCACAGATGGTAAAATGGAAATGCTTAAGTCCTGCCCCTGGACTGAGCATGTAGTGCTCATGCCCATCCCTAAGTGTCCACTTTAAGGAAGGGTTATGCCAAGTCTCCCGATTCAAGGACAGGGGAATGCCCAAATTTGATGGGATTGTCTCTGAGAATTTGGAAATGACTTAGAAAATTGGGAAGAGTAGTCAAGCATGCATGTAGAGTCATTGCTTGGTCACCAAGACTGGGCACTATCCATATATCACTACGATCTGAAGGAAAGGACTGTCATAAAACCTCAAAAGCTTACCTTTCTCATACGTTTCCAGCACTGACCAGTCTTTCTCATCTATTTGCATTCTCTGGACAAAGTTAGCAGTGACATCCCATTCAAGACAGGACACCACTACAGCCAATGATATGCCTTCAATGTTGACCTTAGCACAAACTCTTAGGCCTGTGATTGGCTGCAGCAGTGACCTGTCATGGACGAGGCTACAATTTCGACTGCAGTCTAGAATTTTAAACAGACAGGAAAGACTATTCAATGTTTAAAACAGAGGAAGGTTTATGTTATCTCCTCCATGTTAAAAATAAGGTTGCGCAATAAAGGTACACCCCCCCTTCCTATGTTATTAACCTAGGAACAGCCCTATACATTTGGCTGTGGCTGAAACTGCAGCCCAAAGTAACTGGATCACCATACTGACTATCAAGGGTCCTCCAAGGCAAAATTTTAATCATGGACATTAATATTATGGCCTCAGGAATTTCCTGAATCCTAAAGACATAACCAGAGAGGTTATATGTATTTTACTCAACAATACATGTCTGTACTTAAGTGGCACTCAGTAGTGATGTGTATAAAAACCTTGTAAGATGAATATAGGATTAGAGTATAATAAAGACTAAAGATAGATCAAATATGCAGTTATTAAATTATAGGCCTTGCAAAAAGCAGTCACATTCAAAGCTTGACCAACCAAATTATTTGTTCCTGATGGAAGCACTCTACAAAGGCTACCATGCCTTAACTATTTGAAACTTCCTTACATTGTCATCAGAAGCTGGTTTATCTATTATCACCTCTGGCAGTAGTAGTCCAGCAGGCGATGTTGGAGCAGATGGTCCTCCGAACAGAGAGACCACTCCATTGCAGTCTACGGTGCTGTGCATCTTGCCATTCACTGGAAGCACTGGTAGGGTTCTTGATGCCTTGCTGGCTTGACTAAAGTTACTTCCCCGTCTTTGTCTGTGAGGTACAAACAAGGATCCTCGTCTACTCTCATTGTCTTCGAATGTGCTGTGTTCATCATCTGCAAAGTCGTTTTCTGATGCCACATCTTTCCCACGGCCAAGGAACATGCTGAACATGCTGGTCCTGCTGTTGCGCCTTGGAGTGACATCATTGCGGATGTCCAGCAGAGACTTTAAAAAAATAAAAGTAACATTAGAAATTATATTTTTACAGCATGGCTAACCCAATTTCTAAGTAGAGCAGCTCCAACAAAAGTCACAATTATTTTACTCACAAGCACAACAATCAAGTCCCAAATATAAACTATACCGTAGATAATTTTACAAACCTAAAGCACCTCTTAAAAAACTTTGCATAAGTTGGCATTCCAATGTGTACAGACTTGTAAGTGCTCTCTCTGTATTTATTGTCTATGAATTTGTATTCCTCTCTGGGTTTGTGATGAGACCTAGCAGCTGTGACTCACTACTCTCTCTCCCTACACCATAGATTCTATGTAATCTGACACCTTAATGAGCTTCTGTAAAGTATATAGTACTAGCTAGATGGAATACAGTAAGGAAGATTGAGGATAATACAAGGCAACGTAACTGGAGAAAAGGACACTTTGCTATACTGTACATTACAAATCTCCATTTTCTGACTTGCAAATTTAATGCAAAGCTTTTTTAAAAGTTAAAATTTACATATATATTGAGACGCCGGCATGTCCAGCGCTACGGGCAGCTAATTATACCCTCACCACTTCCCTCTCCCACGCTGGGAGCATGGGAGAGCGAGTCAACGTCATGTGAGAGGCGCAAATTCATGCCTCTTGCATGATGTCACCTCCCAGTATGCATAATTAGCTTCTCAGAGTGCCGGAAATCTTGTCCCAGCACTCCACGCTGCTAATTATACGTTTATTTTCTAGATGATCCTGGCATGTCAAGACTAGCGAGGGACAGCACCAGAATTAAGATAAAGAGGAGCGGAGGTGAGTATTAGTCTAGTTTTTTTTGTGTTTATGGAGTGGTTGATTTCCTATAAAGCAACTTACAAAATCTCACACTGCTACCAGTGTACCTTCCGTTTAGAAATTCTAAGATATTACTATAACCATAACTGATTTATTGAGCCATTCACAGTTTCACAGGGTTTAATCTTTGAGACAAGCATATGCTACTATATAACTTTTTGTTAATAGAGCTACAATTATCACAAAATTATGTAATTTTTTGAGTAACACATCCAGCTTGTTTTATTTAAGAAGTTTGATGCACCTAGTGCTAAACGTCACTGGTCTAGACTTTGATCATTGTGAATTAAATCTAAATGTAATATCTACTGTATAAAATGTGTTCTATTAAAGGGGTTTTCCCACGAACTAAAGTTAGGCCCTATCCACGGGATCAGTGCTGAGACCCCCACAGATCACGAGAACGGCGGTTCGTCGGACTAATGGAGCAGACAACCGTGCATGATCGTTCTGCTCCATTCATCTCTATGGAACTGAAGGAGATCGATGAGCGCGGCGCTTGGAAATTTCCGTCAGCTCCATAAAGATTAATGGAGCAGAATGGTTTTGCGCGGACGGCTGCTCCATTAGTCTAGCAGAGCGATGAGGGGTCAGACACATTCTCGCGATCCATGGGGGTCTCAGCACTGAGACCCCCACTGATCAGAAAGTTATAAGTTTAGTTAGTGGGAAAACCCCTTTAAATCTTAATAATACTTTTCAAGTCAAAACATACCTCGTGGGGTGATGAGGTCTTTGTCAATCTGATTCCATCATAGAGGAATTTTTTCAGGTTGCTTTCAGATGTAGATTTATGAAATTTCTCATCGTCACCCTTTTCATCGCCATCCCCTTTCTCTTTTTGACGTTTCTTTCTTCTGTTTCGCCTTTCTTTGGCACTTTTCGAGCTTAACTTGGTGCTTTTAGAGCTCAACTTTGAAGCCGCTGATGAACTTTCAGAGAGTCCACCATAACCGGTTCCACCACTAAACTCTCTAGAGCCTAGGGCTGCTTCATGGGCTGCTATTGCTGCTGCCTAAAAGGGGACAATAATGTAAATGGTAAGATTGCATTGATGGATACTTTGGAGAAATTGTAGTGGTGCAGTTAACTGTAACAACCATTAACAAAAACCTAGAATGACTGATTTCTATTATTGCATAAGATTTGAGAAATCTCCAATGATGTCTGCACATCATATAGAGCAGGTTTTCCCCGAATACAGAAATCAATAAAGCATTAAAAGACCATTACAGTAACCGATACTTGCAATGGAATCAATACATATACCTCTTCTTAGTCGATAAAGCAAGGCTATGTGAATGCATGAGGTTTTTTAAGTGACAAGGGTAGTAAACAAGTCAATATATAGTACTACATCGGTAACTTGAGGGAACGTCTCATCTAAGATCATCTCAGCTCAACTTTTGTTTTCTATTTTAAAAATTGAAGGTATGTGGTAGATGTTTTTTTGGACAACAACAATTTTTGGACAAAAACAAGTTACTGCATCTGTAACTTGAGAGAACTTCTCATCTAAGACCATCTCAGACCAAAGCTGTGTGGTGGATGTTTTTTGGACAACAACAAGTTTTTCAAATTCAATTATTTCCAAAGATTCATAAGTAGAGATATGCGAACCCAAAATTTACGTTCAGGTTCAGGTTCCTGCTTGACCCAGACATATTGCTAGATTGGTGGCCAAATAGCCAATCTGGCAAATTCACGTCCCAAATTATTAACTATGGCTTTAATTGGCCTGGGGACACAAATTTCAGTCCAAACATAAAGTTGCATTATAGTTCTGCATTAACAGAAACTCCCTACGTCCTGCACATAGGTAATCTTTATAGAACAAAAATCCAGACACAATTTTTGTATTTGTATTTTCAAAATTTTGGGTTGTTATGGGAACAATGATTAACAAAAAAGCTTAATTGCAGACATCTTTGATACCTTTAATCAAAACAGAGAACAGCTAAAGTTCATGAAATTAGCAGGATCCAGAGAGCTTCCCCAGAGGTCACAGTGAACACAAGAGTCCATCACTATTTAGGTGCCGCTTGTAATTTGGATGATCTTAAGTTGGGGACTTCATATATTTGGAATTTTAAAATCTCAATGTCTTCCTTAAACTGATTGTGAATCATTACCTGAATGTCTTCTTGATGTTTTCTCAGCTGCTCCATCATTAGCTGGAATTCAGCTTCCTTCTGCTCGGCTTCTTCCAGAGTTGCCTGGTTCTGCTCTTCATAAGCCATGGCAACAACAGCCAGGATCAAGTTCACCAAATAGAAGGAACCCAAGAAGATCACCAATACGAAGAAGATCATGTAGGTTTTTCCAGCAGCTCGAAGGGTCTATAAAAAGATAAATGACAGACTAAGGATTCTAGTTTTTCTAACTTGTTCTCTATTGTCATGCATAGCCCCCTGCTACTTTCCACATCCTGATGTACACATTCAAGAAATACTAAATTGTCTTCTCATTCAGGCATTTTCGGTCTGCCTTGAGACACCACAAAATAGTAAGAGAGGTGGGACCCACACAATGTCGATATTGAAGTTTGGAAAGGTCATCATGCTGAATTTTGAGAAACCTCTTTAAGTCCCGCTCCCGACATGACATAGCCGCAGACAATGAGCCCCACCGTTGCCAGTGGCTAACTTGCCATTATGTACAGAACTGTTAAAGTGAAAGAGATTTCACACAAACTGATCCATATGCTGCAAAAAATACCAGTTATGCACATTGACCCGTGGTTTCCAACTCGCATTAAGTCAATTTATGCTGCAAGTTATCCCAGAAGCTTTGCAACACAGCCTTATATTGGTGTTGAAAATTGCTATAATCTATCCTGAATATTATGCAATATTATTAACCCATTAAGGACCTGGCCATTTTCATTCCTTGTGTTTCCATTTTTCACTCCCAGTCTTTAAAAATTTATTACATTTAATTTTTTCCATGTACAGAGTTGTATGAGGGCTTATTTTCTGTGTAACAAATTTTACCTATTAGTGACAATATCTAATATTCTATGCCATGTACTAGGAAGCAGGGAAAACATTCTGAATGTGATGAAATTAAAAAAAAAAAACGCATTTGAGCCATTTTTTGGTGGACACTGTTTTTATGGCTTTCAGTGTGCACTCCAAATTACACCTGCTCTTTATTCTTTGGTTTGTTATGACCACTGGGGTTCCAAATTTATATAGGTTTTAATAAACTATAATTTATTAAAACCTTTCTTACAAACATTTTTTTTCATTGTGCCTTATTTTGAGGCTAATAACATTTTCACACTTTAGTTGACGGGGCTGTATGAATTTTTAATCTCTTTTTATTTACAGTTTAATGTGTTTCTAAAATAACATCAAAAGTGGCAATTCTGACACCTTTTGCCACAATTTACAGGATTCACCAGCGTTTTATATTTTGATTGGACCTTTGGAATGCAGAAATATCTTAACATGTTTATGATTTTAATTGTGTATTTATTTTTATACGAATTCTAGGGAAAGGGGAGTGATTAAAATTTTCACTTTTTAAAAAATATTTTTAAATATTTAAGGTCCCTTAGTGTGTTTGAACACTAGGGAGTCTGATTGCTCAAGCAATATATTGCAACACAACTGTATCACAATATTTTAATGTATTGTACTTATACTATTAAAGATTGTTGATTGGCAACCATATGAGCCTCCCAGCTGTAATTGTAACCAATTGGCAACTCCTGATGATGTAATAGGGGTTAATGATTACTAGCAATATGGTTGCACCCATGTTGTGATTGGGCAATAATCGGCTTTGACCGCAGCAACTAACAGGTTAACTGCCACAACTCTTACCAGCAATTAATATTTTATACAACAGACATCTGCCCTGTAAGGACAGGACATACCAGTGAACCTTCTTTGTAAAGCCTTAACCTCTTGAAGACATATATGTACTATGTGCAGTTCTTAAGAATTTAATAGCCACTGCTTACCAGTTGGTAAAGATTCTCCCAGAAGTCTTGTGTCATCAGTCGAAATAGAGAAAGGAAGGCCCAACTAAAAGTATCAAAGCTTGTGTAGCCATAATTTGGGTTCCTTCCAGTTTTCATACATACAAAACCCTTTGGACATTGGCTATAAAGAAAAAAACATGTACATAGCAAATATTACATAACATTTCTAATTATAAATTATAATACATCATATAATATATCTTGGTCAAAGCAAATACAAGAAAATATATATAAAATTAGTTGATATGAATGTAACTAACAATCTATTAAGGATTTTGAATTGTATTTGGTGTTACTTACCCTGCATCTGTACTGTTGCCACAAAGAAGGGCATCCCTCTGCCCAGGCAAAAAGTAAAAATTTCCTGTTTGGTAAAAAAATAAAAAGCAAACGTCTATATTGTAGCAACTTTGATTCACATCTATTGTTTTCTTAATATTTTTGAATCATACAAACTACAATTTACAATTTATGGCAAGAAAAAGTTTGCAGTTTTTTGATTTAGTTAAATCTTATTTTTTCATGGCAAAGGCTGTTTTCAGGACCTTTTATATATTTTTTTATACTGATAACCTACAATCAGAAACAGAATGTGATTATTGGGTGCACCAATTAGTTGTTGTGACACTCTTGTTAAGCAAGAGAAGAGTTGCAGTTCTCCAGTAAGGCTCCTATACAATGGATGGAACCCTCTGTTTTTTTGCGGGATCAGACTTCCTCAATCACATACTGATGAGCATTTCTAAAGATCGCTTATTTGTAGAGATGAGAAAATCGATTTGTGGGTTCCTATATTGGCTATTAATCTGACATTTTTTCAGACACCAAATAGAATCTGAATCTTTAACAATTCACTTTCAATGAACTTTTAAGATGGTGGAGGGAAAAAAATAATAATAAAAAATGAGATGAGCTTTTTTTTTAATTTTTAGAGGGGGTTATGTACCAATTTCTTGGACAATTGGAGCAACATTAGTTCAGACCGTAAAGATTCAAAATCTTTAAAAAAATTAGGAAAAACTTCTTCACAGGGAATCTTTGATAATTTGCTTATCTCTAGTTATTAGTATGAAAAAAGTATAAAGGGCCAGAAACCCCTTCATTGTTATTCAAGAGCATTGAACATTTTGTACTCATAGGTATTTGGCTTAAAAACTATTTGACTTAATTGTACTGTCTCATTAAGTGAAGGATATCTTTCTAATCAAAACATATTTGGAGAAATATATTACGACAGGTGTTTTGAATGTCAGTATTAAAGGGGTTATCCGGGTTTAAAAAAATTCTTATGGCCGGGCTGGGGAGGGCTATTTAAACACAATAAACATGTACTTACCTCCTCCGGTGCTGCCGATGTCCCGCGCCGCGGCCGGTCTTCTCTGTGCGCCGGTTTCATTACAAGTGCGCACAGAGAGCTTCCGGCCAGCCGGATGCTCCCATGCGACACCATCTCCCAGCGCTTACAACGCTGAGAGATAGGGACGAATGAAAGGAGCCGGCCACATCTGGAAGCTCCCTGTGCGCGGCTTCCGTGCCCCTGTAAACAAACAGGGGCACGGATTGAAGGGACCGCGGTGCGGGACATCAGCGGCGCCGGACGAGGTAAGTACATGTTTATTATGTTTAACTAGCCCTCCCCAGCCCGGCCCTAGGTAATTTTTAAAACCCGGATAACCCCTTTAATATCCGCCTTGCCGGCATACGGCACACTGGAATGAATCACTGCCATGTCAAACCTGTTTGGGCCAGGTCTGAGTCAGTGGAGATTTCAGCTTATGTCGTTATGGTTTTCTGTTGTTCACACCCCCCCCCCTGTCCCATTCCCGCCCACTCTCCACCCTACCACGCCCGAAGTGGCAGGAGTGGCAGAAAAGCTTTCAAAACAGGCCTGCATTGTATTTAAGCTAAACTCCACTGGAACACCTTATGGAGTTGTGAACATCTTTTACCATTTAGGAAGTAGCACGGTCAACACTGAGCATTACCAGATCTTCCTCAACTCATTTAGAAATACAAAGTAGGGCACTGTGCGGGTACAGCAGCAGTTAAGGAATCAGTGTGCAGTGTTCAGGGTTTGAACTACTGTAACTCACATTCCTTTTTTTCCCTGTCTTTTTTTTGTAATGTAAATCCTGAGAAACCAATAGTTTACTAAAACAGACATGTTGAAAATTTATAGGATCATAGTTTTAATGCATTGAGTAAATTCATTGGGGCACATTTACTTTTTCCACCGGATTTTACCATTTTGACACACACTTACATGCACCAGGAATAGCATGGTGAACTCCGGCGGACCTCGGCGCAGCAGCAACACCTGGTGGACATTGGGCGCACGACCGAAGTGAATCGCCGGAAGACCCGAATCCTTGTTGGAGAACGCGCAGCTGGATCGCGACAGGACCGGGTAAGTAAATTAGCCCCATTGGGTCGAAGAGTTGTCACAATTTTCTGGTGGGTCAATCCACCAGTCTACTTATGGAACGAATCTCTGAGGACCTCAGCACATATCCTTTGTATTTACAGTAGAATAGAAACTTTTTCCATTTTTTAAAAATAAAATCACAATTTTTTCGGTAAGCAATGAGCTATCCTAGGTTAGAAAACACATACTTACTTTCATTCTTGATGTATTCATCTTTGTCAAACGGATTAAGTGTTATATTTATATAAGAACCATTCATGCCAGCAGTAGCATTAAAGTAAGAGGTAATATTTGCTTCATATTCTGGGGGCCACCTAACACACTTATTTCTTAAGTGTCCCATAAAAAGTTGCAATCCTATTAGTGCAAAAACACTCAGACAAAACACTGTGAGGATCATCACATCTGAAAGCTTCTTCACAGATTGAATCAGGGCTCCCACAATGGTCTTTAGGCCTAGAAAAACAATCCGATGGTTATTATTGTATGCTACATCGGAACAATACGATGAAACATGAGACCTATAATCAAATCTCAATTCCATGCAACAGCCTAAAAAAACTTTAATGTATGTGAAGTAGTGGAAAATGATGGAAACTCAGCGGGTGAAAGAGATAGCAGTAGTCGTATGGATGATGTGAAAGGTGAATGAAGAATGATGGATAATGAACTTTTAATAAGAATAGAAAAACAAACAAAAATAAAACACTTGTTTTATAGGAAAACAAGTCATTTTTCACTTCATGCTATAGGTGAAGTCTAACATAGGCATATAGTTTGAATAAGTGCTGCAATCTAGACAATACATATGCTGACAATTTTATAACATACTGTACGGGTTTTGAGAAGATTCAAGTTTCGGGCAAGAGGATCGTCAATGATTTTCATGATCGTATATTATAAAACTGTGTTCAATCTATAAATGTCAAAATTTTTATAATTTATTTTTAAAGTAACTCCCATGCAATGCCCATGCGTAACTACCATGTTCACATTTTCTTAAATTTAAAAAAAATGTAATTTGTTGCTACAAATTATTTCAAATTTTGCATTAAACTTGAACAATTTTTAATCTTATTTCAACATGTCATCATAACACATAGCATTGTTTGGGATGAAGAGAACGTTTTATGACATAAACAACCATAAAGACATTCACATATAGGGTTAGGTGGATGTGAAACATAAAAAAACGAAAAGTAACATAACAAACATCACGCAGGCTGGGTATATTGCGATGCCCCATGCAAAAAATTTTTGTTAAACTCTAAGGCTGATTTAAAAAAAAAAATAAATCAAAAGCTTAACATGTCACCAAAAAAGCACAAGATCATTTGGAAACCAAGCATTTGCCAAAGAGATTTGTGCTTTTCGTACTCATTCTCTATCTTAAACCGCAATGCAAGCAACAAGGCTTTATGCTCAAAATGTGAATATAGTTAGATGAAGTAAAAAAATGTAATCAGCCTAGGTGTTTAACCTGTCTCTCACCTGGAATGACTGAAATTGTTTTCAATGCTCGGAGAACTCTGAATGTTCTCAATGCTGAGACATTGCCCAGGTCCACAAACTCTGTCACATATCTGCAATAGGGGAGTTCACACACAAACACAATGACAGACACAAAGAAACAGTTGGATGTACAAGGGGCCTAACACCTCACACCAATTACTTCTTACCTGGAATTACAGAAATAGTTTTCAAAGCTCTTAATACTCTGAAAGTTCGAAGAGCTGAAACATTGCCTAGGTTTACAAATTCTGTTACATACCTGTAGGATTAAATCAGAGTTATTCAGGATATTTACTTAGGTCTCTCTATAAGACCTTTTATTTGGTTTAATTCTATCGACTATCGGAAGACTGTGGGCGTCGGTGTTTACACCATAAACAGCTCACAGAACTTGAAGGCCAATCAAAAATTTATTGGGTGGGAAAAAGTGGGAGGTATTAATCAGATAGATGGAATTAAATATTTTGTATGTTTATTAGAAGTGGGGGGATTGTGGGCGTTAGAATTGCGTTCATACGTAGTTCACATAATGGGATGGGCAATCAAAAAGTTACTGGGGAAAACTTTTGGGTTATGTCTTTTGTATAATGTCTTTCCTGGTCTATAATGATCTGCATTTCACGTAAGGTGAACCCAGTTAAAAGCAGAATATATTCAGGGTTTTTATATTTTCTACGTTTAGTAATGTTTTAATTAATAGACAGATAAAATTTTTGTTATTTGACTTATAGAAATTCATAGATTTAATTGAACTTTCTACTGAAAATATATCATGATTTCATCATATATGAAAAAATCTCATTGACTATTTTTATGGCTTATCTTTTGTTTTTAACATTTACTTTTAACGATTCTTTAGGTGAAGGCTTTTTTTAAAAAATGTTGCATACATATATTCTAAATATTTATTGATGAGTACTTCTAAAAATTAGAGTTTTATGGATCTAGGGTTAGGTCTTATAACTCAAACTTATTCAGAACTGCATTAAAATCCTACTGGTTCTAAGAGCAAATCAACAGTGTCTCAAAAACATCTTATAATGTGGCTAAACCGTAATAAAACAGCATTTGTCATACTTGCATTCACTAATTGTAGGCATGAAATGAAATAAGTAAAGCTAGGCTAGCACATCCCTAAGGGGTACCTACTCTCCCTAAATAAACCCTACTATTCTGCTCTCTAATCCAGGTAGCAGAAAAGATTTCTTGGTGTTCCTTCCTTGCTGATATAATTGATATAATTAGGGATGAGCGGACTTGGTAAGGTTCAGTTTGGGTTTGGATGCCAAAGCCAAATGTTCACCCCCACTTATAACACCTGTGATTAGTGCTGAAATCACAGGGACCGACGATCCTCAGGAAAATGGCAGCTTTGCCAGTGTCATTTAAAGAGTTAAGAACAATTGGTGCCAACACTGATCAAAGGTGATAACGACTGGGGGTTAGCCAGAACACCAACCCTGCAAAGTTTGGCACAGACACGAACATTGTTGGTTTGGGTCCGCTTCATTGTTAGCTCTAATGCATTGGATAATCTAGGTTAATTTTGGTGCATCACAATTTTTCCAAAAGCATCTCAAAAAACTATTTTTTGTCGATTTGATTAAATATGGAGTACAAATTATATAGTGATCTACAGTAACTGTACCTATACTTTAGGATTGTAAGAAGAAGGAACAGTTCTGTCTACTGAATGAAAATCTGAACCGATAAATCTGCAATAAATAGTAAGATAAAAATCAATGAAATGAAAAATCATTTCCACTATGATATGATTTTAGGACCCTTTAAAATTTGTGAGGGTTTTCGAACAGGAAACGTGACCCTGCTTTTCTACAATTTTCCATGGACAAAATATTAGTTTATCTTAGTCTTGTGGAATTTCTCATGTGGCTGATCAATAATAATTGTCCAATTTGAGAATTTTATAAAATTCCCACACTTTTTACAAAGGCCAGACATTGAATGGAAAGAAGGCAAGATATATGTGCAGAATGTGTTAAGCACTTTTTCACCTAAAATGTAGTGTTCATCATTTTAAAATTTTTTTTAACAGTGATGGCTTCTTTATCTTTGTGTAGATTAATTTTTATACATAATTGACTCATTAATATAATTTAGCCCAGAAACATGACTCAACTAAAACACTCACTTTCACGATTAGTTGCCAAAACTCGCAGGCAACGGATACATTTTTTGGGTAGCAAAAATTGTGATCAAAGAGTGGCCTGGAATTTATTTGATACAATGTCTGGCCTTACATTTTGAAGTACAAAATGTATATGTTCAATAAGGTTTAACAAAACAAATAAATTGTTACTCCCTTCTGTTGAGGTCACTTTTTGTTCTTTATTGTTGGAAAGTTTGCAAATTAACTGGAGTCAACTACTTCTCAAGATTCAAAAGACACATTATTTTTGGTTAGTCAGTTCCTTCTGTTCATGAATGCGTTAACTCTAACATTTCGAAGATTGGGTTCTATCTCCAAAAAGTGAGGATCTAAAAAATCTCTGCATTGAAAGAGTTGTATAGGAATTACATTGGTGGCTTCTGTATAGGAATTACATTTCTTGAGAAAAGTGGAGAAAAGTAGATGGTTTGTCCTGCCCTGCATTACACTTACTAAACATTGATCTGAAAGGACACTGAGGGGGGTAGGGGGGGAACTATCACCACGTAGCCTGGACTCTTGTTCTACTTTTTTAGACAAATAATCTCAACTACAATAATAATAGGCTCAAGAAGTAGAACAAGAAACCAGACTACGTGTTAATAAATCGCCACCAATTTCCCCTGTTTTGTCACCACAAGGAAATAGAAGACTAACCAGTATTTAAAGCCTCTTCTAACAAGCAAGGATTCTCTAAAGCAGATAAGTGTTTTGGCTGCGTATGAACTTCATCTACAGGAAATGACCATAACATTGTTACTAGAGATGAGCGAGCACTAAAATGCTCGAGTGCTCGTTATTCGAGACGAACTTTTCCAGATGCTCGAGTGCTCGTCTCGAATAACGAGCCCCATTGAAGTCAATGGGAGACTCGAGCATTTTTCAAAGGGACCATGGTTCGGGAATAAAATGTGTTAATTAATTGAAAAAGAATGTCTTCTGATAAGTTAGCAGATGTATGCAAACATCTGCAATCTATTCTTCACTGTTCCGCGCGTATATTATCTCCCGACAAGTTAACAGATGTGAAGAACAGTGAAGAATAGAATAAAAACAGTGACCACAGGATCATTTAAGTGAAAAACACAGTGAAGAATAGATTGCAGATGTTCTGCACATCTGCTTACTTGTCGGGAGATACGCTGTCCCGGGATCCGCTGCTCTTCTTCCACTGAAGTCTCCCCGATGTCTCCGTGCCCCGATGTCTCCGTGCCCCTATGTCTCCGTGCCCATATGTCTCCGTGCCCATATGTCTCCGTGCCCATATGTCTCCGTGCCCATATGTCTCCGTGCCCATATGTCTCCGTGCCCCGATGTCTCCGTGCCCATATGTCTCCGTGCCCATATGTCTCCGTGCCCATATGTCTCCGTGCCCCGATGTCTCCGTGCCCATATGTCTCCGTGCCCATATGTCTCCGTGCCCATATGTCTCCGTGCCCCGATGTCTCCGTGCCCCGATGTCTCCGTGCCCATATGTCTCCGTGCCCATATGTCTCCGTGCCCATATGTCTCCGTGCCCCGATGTCTCCGTGCCCCGATGTCTCCGTGCCCCGATGTCTCCGTGCCCCGATGTCTCCGTGCCCATATGTCTCCGTGCCCATATGTCTCCGTGCCCATATGTCTCCGTGCCCATATGTCTCCGTGCCCCGATGTCTCCGTGCCCCGATGTCTCCGTGCCCCGATGTCTCCGTGCCCCGATGTCTCCGTGCCCCGATGTCTCCGTGCCCATATGTCTCCGTGCCCATATGTCTCCGTGCCCATATGTCTCCGTGCCCATATGTCTCCGTGCCCCGATGTCTCCGTGCCCATATGTCTCCGTGCCCCGATGTCTCCGTGCCCCGATGTCTCCGTGCCCCGATGTCTCCGTGCCCCGATGTCTCCGTGCCCCGATGTCTCCGTGCCCCGATGTCTCCGTGCCGCTCCCCGATGTCTCCGTGCCGCTCCCCGATGTCTCCGTGCCGCTCCCCGGTGTCTCCGTGCCGCTCCCCGGTGTCTCTGTGCTGCTCCCTTGTGTCTCCGTCCTGCTCACCGTGTTCTGCAATGTCTTCTTCACACATATATATTGTTCTTCACATACTATTTTGTTCGCACCGTTCCGCGCGTATCTTCCGACAAGTAAGCAGATGTGCCGAACATCTGTAATCTATTCTTCACTGTGTTCTTCACTGTGTTTTTCACTTAAATGATCCTGTGTTCACTGTGTTCACTGTTTTTATTCTATTCTTCATTGTTCTTCACTGTGTTTTTTTAATTAAATGCTCGATCTCGAGCAGGGGAAATACTCGTCCGAGCAACGAGCCGTCTCGAGTACCTTAATGCTCGAACGAGCATCAAGCTCGGACGAGCATGTTCGCTCATCTCTAATTGTTACACTTTAAAGGGTCAATAACTTTTCAGCAAACTTTGCATACATTAGTACAAGTGTACACAAGACACTTTGTAAAATATCATATCAGAGGAAAGTGTCTCTTTCTTCACATTATTTGCTTTTAACCCTACCATTGGATCTTTGAACTTCTGAATTCCAACTTGCTAGCAAGGCAGACAGTAGCTCACAGAGATATCAGATTAGATAGATGCTCTATACAGAGAGCAGGGATTTTTGAGAGGTGAGTATTTAGAAAGAAAAGATTCTCAGTCATATTATAACTAGAAATTCTTCATCTGCTATACTTTAGATTTCTGCAAAGTTTGTTGAAAGGTTAGGTACGATTTAAGAGCTTTCTACTAATTTGTCTATCTATCTCTAAGAAAAGGTGGGATAACTAAACGGGAATATTTAAAAATAAGACCAATTTTAGAATAAATAAGATACTTACGCCATGACAATGACGCTGAAGTCGAGCCAGTTCCATGGGTCCCGCAGAAAAGTGAAATCTTCTAAACAAAAACCTCTTGCCAGAATTTTTATTAGGGATTCAAAGGTATAAATCCCAGTGAAGGTGTATCTGTAGTTCACAACAAGATCATCTCACATTGGTTTACAAGACCACTGGATATCCGTAATGAAAAGAGAGTTTAGGTTGTTGATCACTTACTCTACATTCTTGGTCCACTCCGGGGGATTACTCATGGTCATGAACACGCAGTTGGTCAAAATAGTGCACATAATGAGCATGCTGAATAATGTAAGGAAAAGTTAAGGAAAATGACACATTTGTGTAATTATCAATCATTGTAGCAAGTCAACAAGACATGAAAGAAACCTGAATTAACATTAGATAGCACACTAATAGGTGGCCTCATTTTACCCACCACAAAATAATTTAATGGGCCAAGAAAGTAGAAGTGTCTAGGAACCATAAAAACACCAATAACAAAAAAATACATTGTAAAAAAATGTATATCTATATTTTTGTGGGAAAGGATCCAGTATAACCAGTAAAGGTAGTCCCTGGATTATGTACAAGACTATGTTCTATAGGTTTGTTCTTAAAGGAAACCTACCATTTGGAATGGCAGGGGTAAGCTGTAAGTACCGGGCACCAGCTCAGGGTGAGCTGGTGCTGGTACTTACTTATGTTAGTGTTATAAACCGCGGTACCGCGGTTTTAACACTTTTTAAACTTTAGAGCAGAAGGGGCTCTAAAGTCGTGCACACGCAGCGCCGAAGCCTCCTCTGCTCTAAAGTTTAAAAACTGTTAAAACCGCGATACCGCGGTTTATAACACTAACGAAAGTAAGTACCGGCACCAGCTCACCCTGAGCTGGTGCTCGGTACTTACAGCTTACCCCTGTCATTCTAAGTGGTAGGTTTCCTTTAAGTTGAATTTGTATGTAAGTTGCAACTGTACGTCTTATAATTGTCACCCCAGAACCAGAATACAAAATTAATAACCTGAATAGGCTTAGCACAGATTAAACTAAAGAAGAGCTCACTGGAATTGATCACTTTTAACAACAAAATATTTGGGAATAATGGACATAATCTAACATAAAATATAAGAAAATAATACAATGCAGCTATATAAGCTATTTAAACTATTTTCTATTGGTATTTTGAAAAAAATCCAAGATCCTAGTGATAGATTCATGGCAGGAGAATATTTAGTCAAAGAATGCAGATGCTTTACTGTACAGCCCTAAACCCGGAAGAGTCTGAAATGTTAGACTAATTCTCCAGCAATTGTAATTCCCATTGCATATCTGGTCTCTGTTTCTGAATGTTTTTGTAAACAAAAACCATAAACATGAAGTATCTTGATGTGTACGTGGGTGCTACAAAATACGCCGTTGTTAACCAATTTTGTTTCATTGATTCTCAAAAATAAAAAATGTCAAGATCATTATACAAGTGCAGGTTGTGAGTTATGACCTTTATCTAATGACCTCCCTTCCAAGGGATACAAGATATTTTTAACTCATGAAGATCTCCTTTATCTGTGCTGGAACTGTTTCACAATGGAGACTGTAACTAATGTTTATGCCATAGTAATTTCTACCATGTGATCAGTGTTCAGGAGCAATTGTACAGATATGATCCTTGTTTATGGGAACAAAGATTATCAATAACACATCATTGCAGACACCTTACAGCTGATCATTAAAGCCCGGAACTGAAGTAACACCCAGAGGCTTCCCCAGAGGTCATAGTGGTCAGAGAGGTCCGTCTATAACTAGGGGTAGTCTGTAAGTTGGCGACTGCCTGTACTCATAAATGGCCTTTTCAAAAGTGATGGCTCTGAAGAATCCAGAATGCCTTGTTAACTAACGGACTCAGTTTTCTTTAACGGCCAAGACTTTTTACGATTTTATTTTATACTGTATATATTAAATAATAATAATACTATTAATAATAATGTTATCAGAATAAGTATCCACATAATACCTTATTGACTTCTTGAATCAGATACTTTAGGGATTGGTACGAATGCCTTGGGATTTTACAGAGATTTTTAACCCCACGTTTTTACTTACATATATATTATTTGTTGGGCAGCCATTTTGAATGAGTGGTAATAGTAATTCAAAAGTGCCAAGCAACATACATTAGTTTAGTTATTGAATGTTATCTATATAACAATAACACCAAAATAAATGTGGACCAAACTTCTTGTTAAATGGGAATAAAGGAAACCATCAGAATCCATCATGATAAACCAGGGACACTTACTCATAGATCCAGGCACCCTGACTCTGGTAATCTTATAATTCTTATCCTTTTATTTCTTATCTATGGCCTTCCCCTTCTAAATCAACTTTAAAAATCATACTAAAGAGCCTCAAGGGCCACTCTATGCTGTTGGTTGTTACAATGTGCAGGAGCACTATCCCCCTCCAACTGTGTGAGACTGAATAAGGCAGAGGGAGAAATAAGTGCTGAGGGGGAGGGGGGAAACATTGCAAAGGTCTCTGAAGCCAGAGACTGGGGAAGGGGGCTATGTTTAACCTTTGCACCTGCCCTTCTGGTTAAGAAGCATAATTTAAAAAGTTAATTTTAGAAGAATGGAGGCCATGGATAACAATAATAAAAATTTTACCACAGTCACGGTGCCTGGATCTATGAGTAAGTGTCCCTGGTTTATCAGGATGGATTTTTATGGTAGATTTCCTTTAAGGTGTTTCCATTACCGAATATATAAAAGTAAGAAAGTATAAATATTATATTCAGCAAGCATCTTCTCAGGTTTCACTTGATTTACATTCTAATGGGTTTCCTCAGTTGACTTTTGTTTATGAACTCTACGAACCTTGACCAGGAACTGGAAAGCGATACATTTGCAGGCCTTTGTTGACCTTGGAAGAAGACCTTTCTTTATTCAAATATTCACATAAATTATAAATTGGCATTTGCAAATTTACTCAAGCAGACCTGGCTTTCTAGAAGGCAGGAAAATATTCCCTATATAAAATGTAATATTACTGTATTAGCTGCCTCTCCTATGAATCGGGGAAGGAGTGTAGGCTAGGTCATTAGGCATCTGTAAACCTTCTACCCAGAGAATAATGTGATGTAGAAGACATTACTACACTGGTTTCTACTCTCTGAACTTTTAGATCTCTCTTTAGCATTCTACACCCTTGATCACAAATTCCTCCTTAGAATGTTGTATACTTTTGGCTCTGTGTTTGCGTGGGTTTCCTCTATATCCTCTGGTTTCCTCCCTTACTCCAAAAACATACTGGTAGGTTGATTATATTGTGAGCCCCATTGGGGACAGGGACTGATTTGGCAAGCTCCAGGGGGTATGAAAAAAACATCAAGGTATACTCACCTCTCTCTGGTGCTCCAGTTTAGCTTGGAGCTACCTGTCACCACTACCCTCTGTTAATATATGGAGCCTGTGTAGATTGTACTGGCAGCGTAAACTGTTGACGAGACATTAACAACGATCCTTTGTATACAAGGAGTGGCCAGCGGTGAGGGGTGAGTAAACCCTGTTTTCTTGCCCCTCTTCTAGTGGATAGAAGTCAGTCCCCGGTCACACAGGTGCACGGCTCCTTATATCATACAGCTCTGATGACTCTCTGTGATATAACGAGCCGTGCAGAAAGCTTCGCAATAAGTATAATGGAAAACTGAATAATTTTTCTTTCTACAAACGATAAGATTTATTTGTTGAAGTGGAACACCCCTTTAATGTTAAATATTCAAAGGCACTTGTAGGTCAATTGTAATTATCAGAAAAGGATATGAATGTACCAAAATCTTTATTGAATATCTTCTAATGGGGTTGAAGGGAGTTAAAATGTACAAGGCAGACGTGGCACTGAAGCGGAAGATTGCCTTCCCTCTATTCAATACTATAAAGGTCTAGATAGAAAAGAAAACAGATTTATGTTAGTTATAGGAAATGTCTAAGCATAAAATATATATAAAAATTACTAGGGAGCAGCAAAAGCCCCCACCAAAAAAGCAAGCCTAAAACAGTACTTACCTCTTCAATGATTTATAATAAAAGGAAGAAAGTCTTGTGCTTACTAGCAAGATAGAAAAGTACTGATAGGAACATCCTTTCAACAGTAACATAAAAATGAAGCAAAAAGCAAATCGAGTATTAACTGATGCACATAGATGTTTTTCATAACGACGTCTACTCCAACGACATAAGATAGGTACATACATTGCATAATATACATATATGCTGGAAAGATACAAATAATTCTACAGACATTAAATGAAGTCACAGCATATTTACTCCTCTTCCTCTGTGCACAACAGAACCCACATTACATCACTACTGACAATAGATCTCCTCCCCCTCCCTGTACAGTGACCTCTATATAGATAACACTGACCCATCATTACATCACTACTGACAATAGATGATTTCACAGCTTATCCCCTCCACCTCCCTGTACAATGTCCTCTATATAGATAACACTGACCAATCATTACATCACTACTGACAAAAGATGATGTCACAGCTTATCTCCTCCCCCCTCCCTGTACAATGACCTCTATATAGATAACACTGACCCATCATTACATCACTACTGACAATAGATGATGTCACCGCTTATCTTCTCTCCCTCCCTGTACAATGAGCTCTATATAGATAACACTGACCCATCATTACATCACTACTGACAATAGATGATGTCACAGCTTATCTCCTCCCCCTCCTTGTACAATGACCTCTATATAGATAACCCTGACCCATCATTACATCACTACTGACAATAGATGATGTCACAGCTTATCTCCTCCCCCTCCCTGTACAATGACCTCTATATAGATAACACTGACCCATCATTACATCACTACTGACAATAGATGATGTCACAGCTTATCTCCTCCCCCTCCTTGTACAATGACCTATATATAGATAACACTGACCCATCATTACATCACTACTGATAATAGATGTCACAGCTTACCCCCCCTCGCTCCCTGTACAATGACCTCTATATAGATAACACTGACCCATCATTACATCACTACTGACAATAGATGATGTCACAGCTTATCTCCTCCTCCCTGTACAATGACCTCTATATAGATAACACTGACCCATCATTACATCACTAATGACAATAGATGATGTCACAGCTTATCTCCTCCTCCTCCCTGTACAATGACCTCTATATAGTAACACTGACCCATCATTACATCACTACTGACAGCATATGATGTCACATCTTATCCCATCCATGTACAGATGCCGCCATAGCTCTTAATGAGTTGGCTCCAGTCTATTGCTGCTATGACCATGATAAAACCTATCATTAGTGCTGAGAAGAGGAATACCTCAGACAGGATAGTTGCCCCTTTAATCATGTACAAAAAATATAATTATGTAAAAATCTACAAGAAAAGAAAATCGGATTAGAAAACGTTAAAAAAAAGTCAGAAAAGAATCTATGGCTGTAGAGAATATTAATGTGTATATTACAGATATTACATAAAACACAGCTGAAAACTGTTTCTTACTTTATACTGAAATGGTTCTGCTCCACCTTGTGCCCAGAAAAAACAACAAAGAAAGCTACACAAATATTTATTCTTTTTTCCGTCTTTGTTGAATAAATTAAATAATTGTATAATTCATGCGTCTGTAAGTAATAGGTTTTACTTTCCATTAAACCCGCATAATGACTACTAATTATCATTACAAAGAATCTCCAAAAACGTTTCTTATTTCAAAAACATCATTTTCAAGTAAATGTCTCGGTAAAATGGTGAGCGAGTAAGTGGAATATAATTATTAGGTTATAATACAAGGTCTATGCTATAAACACAGTATAAATACATGAGGTCATAACAGAACAGAGCCCAAGGTGCTTGGTAAAAGAAAAACACGTACAAAAATATCTAGTCAATTGCTAAATAGTCATTACAATGGCATCTTGACCTATTATTTTTAACCCTTTAAGCAAACTCCGTTAATGCAGGACTTTCAGAAGGACCCCATCATCATTTTTCCTCCAGGTTGCAAATTATAATATGAAAGGTTTGGTCGCAAAACCTGAATAATTTCTGAATAATGAATTGAATAATTTCATTAGTTTATTTAAGTTAATTTACATTAACTGGCTCCCTGCCAGCAGCATGTGGTAAGTCCCCGGGCAGGGGGCAGCTGCAGCCTGTGTGTGAGTGTGTCATTCTCCTCCACGCTTATGCAAGTCCCTCCCTCTTCCCCACTTCCTGTCATGTGCATTGAGCAGGCAGGGGAGGGGATGGGATGGTTTGGAGGAGAGGAAGGAAAGTATAAGGAGACACAGGTACACACAGGCTGCAGATGGCCCTCTCCCAGGACTCACCACATGCTGCTGGCAGCATTAATTTAAGGTAAGGTAACTTATACAAAGTACTGAAATTATTCAGAATGCTGACAAAGGCATTTTTAAAAATCAGCAAAGTATATGCTATTGGAACCTGTCATCAGCTAAGAATCACATTCCTGGTGAGAGGTTCACTTTAACGTATAAAAAACATTGAAGGGAGTCAGAAGGATGTCTCTAATGTTTACTACAAGTAATCTTAAATCCAGTATTGTATCAAGGCAGTAACTTTGATTCTGGTTCCTATCAAGGCATTTATTGCTAAAGAAGAGACCGGTAAGAGGCCATAATCCTTAGACATACATTTGCCCATGGTAGCCTTTTCTTTAATTTCATTCCTTGTCCACAGGTGCAAAAAGGCCATTCATTGGCTGAAATGGGTCTTGTGTTCCAAATAGGCACAGAAGAAAACTGAAAGAATAGAGACTGGAAACCCAGAGGAAGGAAAGTATGTTTTTTTTTGTCCCTGCCCCCTTAGGGTTACTCAGAATTCTGGGAAACCCCCATTTATCTGCCCATGGCTCTCCAATTTGAGCTTTTTGAGGGAATGCAGCCATTAGTCCTGCACATTATTGAGTATATCTGTGTTCCTGGGAATCATTGTGTTCCTTATTTTGCCGCTTTCATGCATCATGTCACATTTTTGCCGAAATTAGCCCCAAATTTTTCTTTTTTGTATACTGTACAACGATCCTTAGGTATAGATGTCATCTGGAGCTGCTACATGGCAGATAAGGGGAACACATCACATTCTCGTTTTCCCGACGTGTTACCCGAATATTTCCGATTTGCGCCGATTTCCCCTGTATTGCCCCAGGATTTTGGCGCACGCGATCGGATTGTGGCGCATCGGCGCTGGCATGCACGCGACGGAAATCGGGGGGCGTGGCCGAGCGGAAACCCAACGGAATCGGAAAAACCGCCGCATTTAAAAAAAGAAATGTGTCGCTTGGGACGCGCTTACCTTCACTTGGCTCGGCCCAGTGTACTCCAGTGCGTTCAGATGCTTTTCAGCGCAGCAGCGCCACCTGGTTGACGGCGGAGGAACTACCTTGATGAATCCCGTCCGGACCCGAATCCAGCGCAGAGAACGCACCGCTGGATCGCGAACGGACCGGGTAAGTAAATCTGCCCCATTATATCAGTTCCGCAAGTCTCTGAAGAGGAGAAGAGCCCTATTAGAAGACTTGTTTATCTAGTTTGTGTGTAAGGTGTTATTCTCAGTATCTGCTCTTAATTTGCAGGTTTTTCCAGAGTCTGTGGATTTTTCATGTATAAATTCTATTCATTTAGATGAAATGAGTTCCTGACATGAAAATAGTCCCTATTGGCAATATGTAACATTGGGCCATGGGGCCATATTACATTTTTCCCCCTAGGGCAATAGACAGACTAGCTATAGCTGTTCTCATTCCCTGAAGTTCAGCCTAGTAGCTGATTGTGCATTTGACTTGTGGCCCCCAAGCACAATGGAACCCTAGGCAGCTGCCTTCTCTGCCTCTCTTTTTCTGGATGTATAAAGGGATAATTGCCTTGGAAAACAAGACTAGGATGTCTCTGATGTTAAATATTGCCCACACACAGAATATTGTTACAGAATACATTTGGTGCCAGTTTAATTGTATCCCATACATATTTATGTTTTGGGCCCTTAATAACACCATTATATGGTGACCTCAAAATGGGGTTGTGGTTTCACCAAGAAGGAGTCACAAAGAGTTAAAAAAATGACATTTAAACTCATTACAAGCTATAGATACTGGCCATCGTTAGTTATCCACTAAGTTGCTATATTTACGTCCTAACAATTTCAATTAAAAACACAACAAATAAGAAATAACATCAACAAACAAAACAAAACATAAAAGCGGAATATAAATATTACTAAGGAAAAATTTGCAAGTTTATTGTTATTTTTTTTCTTACTGCTCCCTTTTTGCACCGTTTTGAAATCCCTGTCATCATAATTATCTCCTCTCTGCTCTGCTAGCTCTTCCTATCTCCCCCTCCCTCATGCAGATGTTAGCCTGGCTCAAAAACGTAGAGGCCATGCTCCAAGCAAATCTTTGTCTGCTCAAGTGTGCAGGAGGGAGGGGGGAGAGGGGAGAACAGCTGTGAGTGCAGAGAGGAGATAATGACGCAGAGACTCACTGCCTTGCACAGGCGCCCCCTGACTTATTTTAGTTCAGTGGCAGGGAGCCAAATATACTTTTACATAAATTTGAATGTGAGTGGGAGCCGTGATGCTAATTATAAAAGCAATTTTAAGAAGTAGTATTAAAAAGGCTAAGGGAACCTGTCATTAGGTGAACATGTGAAATCCTGATGATAAGTTCCCTCTCTTTCTTTAAGCCCTGCTTTATGGTGTAGTTGTAGTTCATCAAATGAGCAGGTACAGGACAAAGCTGATATGACTCTTGCTTCAGCTCAGCCCCATGTGATAGAGTACAAGGAGGAGCTGACTGTTTATTCTACTACCCTACACCTCACCGAGAATCACTGCATCACAGAGTCAGGAAGCTAAATCTGCTCTAGGAGAGGTAACATGACCAATCTAGAGAAGTAGAAAACTATATAGAATGGACACAGAAAACACATTACTTTAAGGAGGCTCCTTGACTGTGATAATCTTCTAATATTTGTTATCCATGGCCTCTTTTTCTCTAAAATCGACCCTTAATATTATGCTAATGAGACCCCCTTTATTCTGCAGAATGACAGGCTGTTACACAAAGCAGAAAAACTCCCCTCTTCCTCATTAGAATGATTTGGAAAAGCTGATTTTAGTAGGAAGGAGGCCATGAATAACAAATATAAGACGATTCCCACAGTCACGGTGCCTGGATCTAGTGTAAGTGTCCCTGTTTTATCATGATGAACTTAAATCAGACCAATTACATATCACTTTGCATAAATTTGCATCAGTTCCTTGGACCCAACAGATAAATTATCCTGGGGCCCCACACTCTATCATCCCCTATAAGACTGTATTACAGGCAGTCCCCAGGTTACGTACAGGATAAGTTCTTTAGGTTTGTACTTAAGTTGAATGTGTTTGTAAGTCGAAACTGCTATATTTTATAATTATATATTTTTTTCTCACACATGCAGAGCAGAGACCTCCATAGAAGTCAATGGATCTGCAAAAAAACGAATGATGCACAGATGACATCCGCATGCGGCCCATTTTTTCTCAGTTGATGTGGATACAATATGGACTGAAGACAGACATCCACGTTCCACGCTGTGAAATAAGCCCTTACTAATGACTTATACACACACTGCATGCCACTACTGAGGCAAGTTTTTGGAAATTCGCAGGTGTCTACATTACATCTGAAGCCACTGCTCCGATGCAGAGGTAACATGCCCCAAACGGGAACTTCAGCCGCCAGCACCCGACCGTGGAACAAAAGATACGTTTATCTTTATTATTTTAGAAGAAAAGTGCATTTAATCAGCTTTGTGTTTGACCTGGACAACCCTTTTAATGGTCATTAAGGTTATAAATAGATTTGTTCTGCCATTGCAAGCCATGCTGTTTGTTGGCAGCTTAATTAAAATTATTTTTGGAATCCTTTAAAGGTGCCGGCCGGGGCTCCATAGCAACTTCTCCTATGTGATTATGTTTAATCGGTGGAGGTCAATGAAAGGGACTCATTTGAATGGAGTGTGCTGTGTAAAGGGAAAAGGGCATGCGCTCTTATAAAAACTTAAAGGGGTTGTCTAATGTGTCCATTGAAGAGATGACAGGGCTGCTGCTTTCTCTTTTCACTTCCTTCCAACCACAGCATGAAACATTGTACAGTGGTTATGCATTGGGGGATAAATGCCTGAGGTGGGACAGCCCCTTTAAAGGACACCTGTCATCAGGTCTCTGTCACTATTTCTGTCACTACTACCTGTTGGAGCAGCTCACAAGGATCCCATCCCAGCCTTTATCTAGTCAATTCATACATTAATCATTATAAAATCATCTTTTCTTTATTATGTAAATGAGTCTGGTCACATGGTGAGAGGCAGTGATGTCACCCCTGTTACCCCTCCCCTCTCCTCCCCCTGCTCAGGTCTGTGTGTAATGTATAGTAAAGCATTGCTAGTGTCTGTGCTTTATTTGCTGACATGCTGCATCCTCCCATACACATGTGAGAGACACAGACATCAGCTACACAAGTACCTGACATGTTCTGCTATAACATGGCTGCCTGGAGCTGTTGTATCTCTCCTATACACACACAGGCTGCAGGGGGTGCCAGCACCAGGAAGCACATCATTATACAGCCTCACATCATTATACAGGTTGTCAATCATGCACTGGGGGTGTGGCTGTACCTCCCACTCATGAATAAGCTGGACAGCTTGAATATGCTAATGACTCATTGGACATTTCACAGGTCATTTGCATACAGCTTTAGGACCTCATTGCTTAGGTTTACAGGCATGTAGAGGGACAATGAAGGGATAGAGGCAATGCTTTCTAATGGCAGTTTATGAAAATATATTTAGATTAGGGGGTTATTTTGCATGACGGGTTCTCTTTAAAGGAGAGGTGTCATTAGAAAATAACCAATGGAAACTGTCTATACATTTTTAAAGTAAACCAAACAAATTCTGCTATGGTTGACATTTCAGCTGACAGAACCTCATAAGACTATTGGATCTACACAACATGATCATCCACCGGCGCCAACTAGATGATGATTTCCAAATAGCCATTGCTGTTTACTAACTTCTTTCTATCTGCTATAGTGAAATGAATGGATTTAACAGAATTAGTTTTTTTTTTCTTAAATCATGCCATTTTTAAGCTATCAACAAAAAGTGTAACACCATGGACATAATATGATGAAAATGTAGTGATGGGTTCCCATTAAAGTACATTTTAAAGTTAAACATATGTATTTGTTACGAATAATTCAAATAATTTTCAATATCTAGTATATAAAGCTTAGTGTATGTGTATACCCCCCCCCCTCCCCTTTGAACTTTTCTACCTTTTGCTACATTTCAGGCTTCAAACATAAAGATAGAAAATTGTAATATTTTTGGTGAAGAATCAACAACAGGTGGGACACAATTGCGAAGTCGCACAAAATTAAATGATATTTTAAACATTTGTAAAATACAATAAACTGATGCAACGTGCAATATTATTTGGCCCCTTAATACTTTGAAGCGCCACCTTATCAGTTTTGCAAATCAAGAGCCTAAAATTCTTGCCCATTCTTCCTTGGAAGATAGCTGGAGGTTGGATGGAGAGCGTCTCGATTGGATTCAGGACCGGACTTTGACTTGGCCACTCTAACACCTGGATATATTTATATGTGAACCTTCCATTGTAGATTTTGCTTTATGCTTGGGAGCATTGGGGGAGATTTATCATTAGTCCTATGTAGCTTCTTGGCGTATAATTGTCGCAAATTTTTGCAAAAACATTTTTGCTGGTTTTTTTAGCAAGAAAAAAAACGTAACTCTAATGTTACGCAATGGCGGAAAAAATACAGAGTGTGCTACACCAGATTTATCAACGGAGAATTTTCAAAAGAAAGCAAATTTAATCGCAAAACTTCTCCACATAAGAGGTGGTGTATGTGGGTCCATTGCTACTACAGGGGGAAGTTTTTGCTCAATTTTGAAGTTTTTGCTCAATTTTATGTTTGAGGTATCTGAGAATTACCTGTACAAAAACATCCAAAAAGGCAGAAATTGAGCAAATGGTGCAGTCTATTCGCACACAGCACACATTAGAAGGCACATACACCAGACTATAAATCCGATAGTTGGAAACCTGCCAGTCTAACACATAGACATCTGCTCAAAAATCTGCCTAATGATAAATCTCCCCCATTGTCTTGTTGGAAGATAAATATCACTCCCAGTCTCAGGTCTTTTGCCAACAGTTTTTCTTCCAGAATCATCCTGTATTTGGGTCCATCCATGTTTCCATCAATTGTTACCATCTTCCCTGTCCCTGCTGAAGAAAAGCTCAAACCATGATGCATTCCCCACCATGTGTGACTGGTGGTGATGGTGTGTTTTAGGGTAATGATCTGTGTTGCTTTTACGTCAAACATATCATTTGTCATTGTCGCCAAAAAGTTGGATTTTGGTTTCATCTGGCCAGAGCACCTTCTGCCACATGTTTGGTGTCCCCCAGGTGGCTTGTGGCAAACCTTAAACAAGACTTTTTATGGATATCTTTTACAAATGACTTGTTTGTTCAGTGTACGACTGATTGTTGTCCTATGGACAGACTCTCCCACCTCAGTTGTAGATCTGCAGTTCATCCAGAGGGATCATGGGCCTCTTGGCTGCATCTTTGATCAGTCTTCTCCTTGTTTGAGATGAAAGTTTAGAGGGCAGATTTGCAGCGTTCTGATACTGCTTCCATTTCAAGATCGCTTGCACACGGGTCCTTGGGATGTTTAATGTTTGCCAAGTCTTTTTTTACCCAAATCCGGCTTCTCCACAACAGTATTACGGACCTGCTTGGTGTGTTCCTTCATGATGCAGAACCCTGAGACTATCACAGAGCAGGAGACTTTATTACACACAGATAGATTGTATTTATCATCATCAGTCATTATGGACAACATTGGATCATTCAGAGATCCTCACTGAACTTCTTGAGTGAATTTGCTGCACTGAAAGTAGAGAGGCCTAATAATATTGCACCCGGGCGTTTGCAGTTTATTATTTTTTTACAAAAGTTTAAAATATCCAATAAATTTCGTTCCACTTCACAATAGTGTTCCACTTGTTGGTTCTTCAACAAAAAAATGACAATTTTATATCTTTGAAGCCTAAATGTGGCAAAAGGTAGAAAAGTTCAAGGGGACACACAATGTATGTATGTGTGTGTATATGTGTGTGCATGTCTGCTAAAGGAATCTGCACTGTTGCATTTATAATCACCAAATTTTACAAAGCTACTGCATCTGACTCTGGGAATGTCATAGACCTGGTTTTGAGTCAAATTAGGCAATTAGCAACCAATCACAGCTCAGCTTATATTTTTCCACATGTCATTAATATGAGCTCTGATCTTTGATTAGTTACTATAGGCAATAAATATAAGACAGCATATGTTTGAGGTAATATGGAGAAAGACAGACAGAGAGACATACCTTTGTCTGTCTCTCTCTGTCTGTGACTCTCTCTGCCTCTCTGTCTGTCACTATTCATTCAGAGAGGGAGACCGACAGACAGAGAGAGAGACAGACAGAGCAAGAGAGAGACAGACACAGTGACAGACAGAGAGCGACAGACACAGAGAGAAAGAGATAGATATAGACATACATATGGATATAGAGATAGATTGATAGGTATAAAATATTTTTGTCAACCCATTTTATTTTGTTATAGCTAGGACCAGTTATGTATTACCCTGGGCAATTCTGGGGGCCTATAGCTAGTTTTAAAATAATCCTAGAATCTTTCAGATTTTACTGTTAGCACTGAACTTCACAGTTAGACTCTTCCTGTTCTGTAGAGATCACTTATTGCTTTACTAATCACAGGATACAGAATATACAATTAGGTTTTCCAGGATGGGATAGTGAAAACTATTTCCCTAGTTCTACCTCCTAGTAAGAAGCTTCCTCTACATCAATGTATCACACGGGCAATAGCCAAACTAGTAAGACTTTTCCAAAAAGGAATAGACATTGTAGACACTGTATACAGTTATGTATTGCATTCCATCAGTACAGTGTAAGGAAGTGGTTTGGCTAGGTGAGAGGCCATATGCAGGCCACATTTACAAGTATATGCTCTTTACAATGCTCTGCTGAGAATTCTGTGTAACATCACAGAAAACATTACAATACAATACAATATATCTACCGTATTTTGTGGACTATAAGACGCACTTTTTAGCAAGAAAAAATCTTGCTAAAAAGTCCCTGCGTATTATAGACTGGAGGTCAGGAGGATCCAGCACTGCCAGACCCTCCTGACGGCTGTAATGGAGATCGGGTGATGCCCTGACACAGAGCTGCACCCGATCTCCCAGAGAGGAGCCTCCGTACTGCTCTCTCCTGCGGTGATGTCAGAATCATGTGACTGAGCTGAGTGTGTATGTGGATGAATGATGCAGGGTTGAGTGTGTATGTGGATGAATGATGCAGGGTTGAGTGTGTATGTGGATGAATGATGCAGGGTTGAGTGTGTATGTGGATGAATGATGCAGAGATGAGTGTGTATGTGGATGAATGATGCAGTGATGAGTGTGTATGTGGATGAATGATGTAGAGATGAGTGTGTATGTGGATGAATGATGCAGTGATGAGTGTGTATGTGGATGAATGATGCAGGGTTGAGTGTGTATGTGGATGAATGATGCAGAGCTGAGTGTGTATGTGGATGAATGATGCAGAGATGAGTGTGTATGTGGATGAATGATGCAGTGATGAGTGTGTATGTGGATGAATGATGTAGAGATGAGTGTGTATGTGGATGAATGATGCAGTGATGAGTGTGTATGTGGATGAATGATGCAGAGATGAGTGTGCATGTGGATGAATGATGCAGTGATGAGTGTGTATGTGGATGGATGATGCAGAGCTGAGTGTGTATGTGGATGGAGGATGCAGAGCTGAGTGTGTATGTGGATGAATGATGATGAGCTGAGTATGTATGTGGATGGATGATGCAGACCTGAGTGTGTATGTGAATGGATGATGCAGACCTGAGTGTGTATGTGGATGGATGATGCAGAGCTGAGTGTGTATGTGGATGGATGATGCAGAGCTGTCTGTGTAAATGTATGTCTGTGTGTGCTGTTCTTTAGGGCGACCAACAGGGATATTTTAATTGGTGTAAAATATATTTTTCCTTTTTTTTGAAAGCCTAAATCTGGGGTGCGTCTTATAGTAAGAAGCGTCTTATGTATTATAAAATATGGTATGGTATTATAACATATAATGCTTGGTTCACAGCATGTTTTATTATGTATACTGCTTTATACCCATACAGGGGTATACGTTGTCCTGTTCCTCCCCTCCCCCCAAAAAGCCAGAGGAGGAGTGAACATTGTAAGCAGCCAGTGCTTGGCTGCTGCCGATGTTCAGGGTGTTTCCCCCCAGTGATAAAGATCAAAATTAGAGAACACCACAGAACTTCCTGAATACCAAGGTCATTGTGTAGTCCTATGTGATTATATCCTATCATGAATAAAATAGCATTATTCCAAGCTAATTTCAGAAATTATTCTAAAACACAGAATAAAAATGTAAATGAGATACTTTTCAATGAACACTGCTACCTTTTCCAGTTTTTGCTGACTTTACAAAAATGTTGCGCCGTTCCAAAGTGACTGAAACCCACCGTCAGCAGGTTGTCCAGAAGAAGGCTAAAGGGGTGTTCCTATCAGACATGGCAAAAGAAGTTGGTCTTTGACGTCTGTGGTTTCAAGAATATGGCATCTTAACAAAATCACAAAGTTATTTAAGGTCCCCAATTTTATTTAGAATTTTATAGCACCCTATAGTACGGTAGCACACACCTACTTGCACTTGATATAAGCATACAGTACAAGACTCCATTAACCCCTAGGAGACTCAGCCTATTTTGGCCTAAAGGACGCGGACCCATTTTTCTAATCTGGCCTGTGTCACTATAAGTGGTTATAGCGTGGGAACGCTATGAGATATCCAGGGGATTTTGAGATTGTTTTCTCGTGACACATTGTACTTTAAATTAGTTTAAGAATTTGGATGAAATCTTTTGCGTTTAGTTATGAAAAAAAACAAAATTTGGCAAAAATTTTGAAAAATTCTTTATTTTCAACGTTTCTCTACTTTTGATGCAGATAGTCAAAGCACCCAAATAAATTCATAACTTTAAGTTGGCATGGTTTTTTAAGATTCCACATATTTTACTAGAATGTTATGAGGCTCAGAATTTGGGTGCCATTTTTCACATTTTTTGTAAAATCGCCAAAACCCGTACTTAGATGGACCTGCTCAACTTCTAATTGACACTAAGAGGCCTAAATAATAGCGAGACTCATAAATTACCCCATTGTGGAAACTACACCCCTCAATGTATGAAAAACTACTTTTAAGAAGTTTGTTAACCCTTTACGTGTTTTATAGGGGTTAAAACAAAACGGAGGTGGAGTCTGCAAATTGTAATATTTTTTCACAATACACTCATTTTGGGTGGAAAATTAAACATTTACAAAGGATTAAATGAAAAAAGGCTCCACAAAGTTTGATACCCAATTTCTCCCGAGTACACGGATACCCCATATGTGGTGGTAACCTGCTGTATGGGCGCACGGCCGGGCATAGGAGGGAAGGAGGCGCCATCCAGATCAGATTTGCTATGTCACATTGTACAGGCTATAATTTTTTTCTTTTTTTTAATGAGGACCTAGAGGGGCTTATTTCTTTTGCCACATGAGATGCACTTTTCTGGTACGTAATTTTGGGGCATCTATAGCTAATTGGTGAGATTTAATTAACTCTTTGTTGGTGGAGGAAATGGCCATTAACCATACCATAAAAATAGTATATTATTTTTATTCTCTGGGTCGCCACGATTATGAAAATACTTCATTTATATATATTTTTAATTTTTTACCATTTTTACTGAATAAAAAGTAATTTGGCAAAATTGTTGTTAATTTTAGCATCACCGTCTTTCATATGTATAACTTTTTTATTTATCACCTCACAAATCTGTTTAAGGGCTTATTTTATGCGAGAATGATTGCTCTTTTTAGTGGTCTTATTTTAGATTGCGTAACTTTTTAAAATCACTTTTTTTAGAGCATTTTTAAAGGGCATTAATAAAAAATCATCTTTTTCAGAGAGAGTGTTTTTAGGTTGTTTTTTACGGGGTTCACTTTGCGGATCTAGTAATGATTCTGTTTTATTATGCAGATTGTTACGGACGCAGGGATACCAAATATGTGGGGGTTTTGTGTATTTTATTCAATTGTACTGAATAAAAACTAATTTGGAGAAAATCTTATTCATTTTAGCATCACCATCTTTTTATATGCATAACTTTTTTATTTTTTGGCTGACAAATCTTGTTAGGGGCTTATTTTTTGCGAGAACAGTTGTTCTTTTTAGTGGGCTTATTTTAGAGTGCATAAAATTTTTTAAATCACTTTTTAGAGCATTTTTTATAGGGTATTAATTAAAAATTATCTTTTTTCGGAACGTTTTTTGCGTTTTTTTCCTCCGGCGTTTACCGTGCGGGTCCAGTAACAATTCTGTTTTATTATGCAGATTGTTACGGACGCGGCAATACCAAATATGCGGGGGTTTTTTTGTGTTTTTATGTTTTTTATACTTTATTAAGTTTTTTTATGGGAAAGTGACATTTTAGGGGCTTATATTTTATGTATTTATTTTCTATTTATTATAATGTGTAGTGTTAACTGTTTTTGCATTTTTTTACTTATACATACTTGAACTTAAACCAGTAATGCTCTGATCACTGGTTTAAGTCCAATACACTGTTCTACAGTACTATTTTATTGTAGAGCAGTGTAAACTGTCTGAGCAAGCTTGCGCATGCTCAGACAGTTTGCAGTCAGACCCGGAAGGGGTCTGGCTGCCATGGAGACCGGGCAGCTCCGGGGCACATGCCAGTCCTCGGAGCTGCCCGGAAGAGGATCGGATCCCCCGGTAAGCGGCACGGGGGATCCGATCCACAGCAGGAACACCCATGCTTGACCGCGGCGTGTAAGGGGTTAACACCCGTGATCGGAGTCGGCTCCGATCGCGGGTGTTACAGCGCGGTGTCAGCTGTGATAGACAGCTGACAGCCGCTGCTTCTGGTACCGGCTCCGTTCGTGAGCCGGTCCCAGAAGCTGGACGTTATACTACGTCCCGGTGCGCTAAGCATCTAGCCCCGGGGACGTAGTATAACGTCGTGGTGCGCCTAGGGGTTAAAGTGCAAAGAATACACATAACAAATCTAGCACAGCCCCCAGAGCTTGATTTTGTTACTTTAATTAGTATAATATACATAATGTTATAAAATAAGTCGAGCAGAAACACAATCTGTAGTGTTACAATCTCTACTTACATTATGAGGATTTTTTTTCTACTATCGTAGGACGATCATCTAGGACTCTCCTAAAGTGGGGGAAATGTCTCATATTCCCAATGGAGTAGGGATGTCTCCGATAAGATTTCAGACGCCTGTCTATACTAGAAGCTTGATGGCATCTTAACAAAATCACAAAGTTATTTAAGGTCCCCAAGAAGGCTGGTTGTCCATCGAAAGACAAATGCAAGAGAGGACAGAATAATGTAGAGAATCTCCATGGGTAATCGTGGCTGCAGATGTGCTGAAGTCATTGAAAGCAAAGATCTGTACACATCCTAACACATTGCTAACTGCAACCTTTCAAATTTAGTTATAATCTTTCTCTGTGCTACATTCATTGCTGTTCTCTAATTATGCTCAGCAGGTTTGCTGCAAAAAAAAAGCTTTCATGTTGATATACTTTGGTAATTTTGAAAAACACTTCTAGTGGCATGGAGTACCCTTCACAAAAAAATCCATTAAATGTATATTAATGGAGCTTACAATGTTTATTTAACTGTTACATTGTTATCTAATTTTGATCTCCAGTGTATGTATATGCTCAGTGTATACTTCAAAAGCTTCCCTGTCATATATACTGAGCGAATAAAGAAAATGACATGTGAATGTAGCCCAGGATCCACAATTCATATCTCTCCTATTTTCCTGCCCTGCATAGACAGGAGAGTAAGCATGCCTATAACATACTGTTGAGAAGCATGCTGCTCCCATAATCACATATAAAAAATAATACTTCCAAAAAAATAATATAAATCCACTTCTACTCAGCTCTTTCTGTTCTGTAACATATTCCCTGTAGATAAAGCACTATGTATAATCTGCTCAGCTCCTCCTGATCTATAACATATTGGGGCAGATTTACTTACCCGGTCCGTTCGCGATCCAGCGGCGCGTTCTCTGCACTGGATTCGGGTCCGGCCGGGATTCATCAAGGTATTTCCTCCGCCGTCCACCAGGTGGCGCTGCTGCGCTGAAAAGCATCTGAACGCGCTGGAGTTCACCGGGCCGGACCAAGTGAAGGTAAGCGCGTCCCAAGCGACAAATTTCTTTTTTTAAATGCAGCGGTTTTTCCGAATCCGTCGGGTTTTCGCTCGGCCACGCCCCCCCGATCTCCGTCGCGTGCATGCCGGCGCCGATGCGCCACAATCCGATCGCGTGCGCCAAAATCCCGGGGCAATTCAGGGAAAATCGCAGCAAATCGGAAATATTCGGGTAACACGTTGGGAAAACGCGAATCGGGCCCTTAGTAAATGACCCCCACTGCCTGTAGATAGAGCACTATGTGCAATCTGCTCAGTTCATCCTGCTCTATAACATACTGCCTGTAGATAGAATGCTATGTATAATCTGCTCAGCTCCTCCTGCTCTATAACATTCTGCCTGCAGATAGAGCACTATGTACAATCTGCTCAGCTCCTCCTACTCTATAACATGCTGCCTGTAGATAGAGCACTATTTACAATCTGCTCAGCTGCTCCTGCTCTATAACATGCTGCCTGCCAATAGGACACTATGTACAATCTGCTCAGCTCCTCCTTTTCTATAACTTGCTGCCTGCAGATAGAGCAATATGTGCAATCTGCTCAGTTCTTCCTGCTCTATAACATACTGCCTGTAGATAGAATGCTATGTACAATCTGCTCAGCTCCTCCTACTCTATAACATGCTGCCTGTAGATAGAGCACTATTTACAATCTGCTCAGCTGCTCCTGCTCTATAACATGCTGCCTGCCAATAGGACACTATGTACAATCTGCTCAGCTCCTCCTTTTCTATAACTTGCTGCCTGCAGATAGAGCAATATGTGCAATCTGCTCAGTTCTTCCTGCTCTATAACATACTGCCTGTAGATAGAATTCTATGTATAATCTGCTCAGCTCCTCCTGCTCTATAACATTCTGCCTGCAGATAGAGCACTATGTACAATCTGCTCAGCTCCTCCTACTCTATAACATGCTGCCTGTAGATAGAGCACTATTTACAATCTGCTCAGCTGCTCCTGCTCTATAACATGCTGCCTGCCAATAGGACACTATGTACAATCTGCTCAGCTCCTCCTTTTCTATAACTTGCTGCCTGCAGATAGAGCAATATGTGCAATCTGCTCAGTTCTTCCTGCTCTATAACATGCTGCCTGCAGATAGAACACTCTTCCTGCTATATAACCAACTGTCTGCAGACAATTCTATTTGTAGAATTTTATAGCACCCTATAGTACGGCAGCACACACCTACTTGCACTTGATATAAGCATACAGTACAAGACTCCATTAAAGTGCAAAGAATACACATAACAAATCTAACACAGCCCCCAGAGCTTGATTTTGTTACTTTAATTAGTATAATATACATAATGTTATAAAATAAGTATAATTGTGTGACACAACCTCTAGGAAAACAGTACATGCACAATAATAATCCTCAAACGTTTCTACTGCTAAATTACTGGGTAAAGCTGAATTCCTACTGTGCATCCACCATGTTGCATATGAAATCAGTATATATATAGTAGGTCGAGCAGAAACACAATCTGTAGTGTTACAATCTCTACTTACATTACGAGGACTTATTTTTCTACTATCGTAGGACGATCATCTAGGACTCTCCTAAAGTGGGGGAAATGTCTCATATTCCCAATGGAGTAGGGATGTCTCCTATAAGATTTCAGGCACCTGTCTATACTAGAAGCTTGATGGATATGTTGTTTTATACAGCTCAATTCTGTGGCTGCATATAAAGGAAGCAACATGCTAGAACTTTTATGAGGAGGGAATTTGTGGCAGTATTTGAATTTTTCATTGACATTATTGTCAGATTTGAGTGTGTCTTAAAGAGAACCTATCATCAGAAATTGACCTAATAAACCACTACCAGTATGTTGCTAAGCAGCAGAACACCTTCCAGATCATGTTTCTTTTATAACCCAGTTTGGTGACATCATCTACAAAATCAACTTTGAAGTAAGATGTAAACTGGTTGTATAAAGTCAAGGAGGCGGAGATTTTAACACTGAAGTCAAGCTCTCTCTTCCTCAGAAAGCTCCCTTCACTGTTGTTTAGCAGAGACATCACTAACCAGATCTCCCGAAGTCAGTTACATGATGTCAATCATAGAGGAGGAGGCATACAGAGCTCTCGACCTTGACTTCATTGTTAAAATCTCCGCCTCCTTGACTTTCTACAACCAATTTACACCTCACTTCTTGATTTTATTGATCTCACAAGTTGATTTTATGGATGATGTCACCACACTGGGTCATGAAAATACATTATCTGGAAGGACTCAATTGCTGAGGGTAGGGCAATAAATTAATTTTGATAAAAGAGTTACTGTTCATCATGGTTGTCGGTATATTTGCATAGCCTATCGTACACTTAGGGATTGAGGGGATTAGAGGCGGAATCATAGCCAAAATTTCCTAAGGAGTCCACTTATTTCTACTTAAATCACTCACTCGAGTTGTCCACATTGGGCTCAAGAACACTCATTACCCATTACACTTTTATACTTCTGAGCAGATAAATACAATAGTTATTTTAATTAGGGATGAGCGGACACAATCACCAACGCCGAACACGACTTTCAGACTTTCTGCTTAGACTTCAGTGCCCTTCTGGGGTAGAGGCAGCAAGACAAACCATCCCAAATTAAAGACAAAAACAGGCTAAGGGTGCATTCACACTAATGCGCTGGAGAGGTGTATGGCACGTGTATGGTATGGTACGGTGCCACATGCAAGTGTCACCATACCTCCACCGGATCACCATAGCCATCCATGGGGACATATATCTTGCTGCAAATTTGTGAATGGAGCATAACATGTATCATGCAGAATAAGAAAACATAATATATAATACATTCATAACTGGTGTACAAGCCCCAACTAGAACACAAGAAACCAAACCAGTGATATATCCTACAAGTGGGTCAAAAGGTGAAAAGGGAAAAGGCCCCATAATGTGAGGGTCCTTATCTTCAAGGCAATGTCTGAAAGGTTCCCACCTTGAAAGCCACCATATTGGGTCAAGAAGAATTTCCCAATAGGAAGGTGATCGTATAGCAAATCAAATCAAGTTCACAATTCAAATGAAATCAAATCAAATAGCACAGTCAGATTTGTAGACATGATCACTATAAAATAAATGCCTATTATGAATGAAATAAATCATACCTTTTTGTTACTGTAATATGGGTCGATGTCCTCCATTGGTTCCGAGACCATTCCTGGTGGTATGTCTCCATATATAAAAGGCAAGCCTTTGCCTGCTTCCAAGTCCGAGTTCGGCTTGGGGCCATTTTCATCATCGTCATCTCTACGATCCTTTGGTGGTTTCTTAGCTTTTTCTTCTGCAATACGCTTCTCGATAGCTGCAAGAGATTCTCTAGTGAACAAGCGAAGGCTGTCAGGTCCTGGTGGGGGTACAAGTGGCTGTTCCATCTTCTCATCCTGCAGTAATTACCAATCAGCCTCTCACGCATGAAGGTGCTAGCGGAAAAAAAGAAAGAAAAATCAATACAAATTGCATAAATTTTCCATGTTTAAAACCACTACAAATTCAATGCACCAAAAATGTATAATAAAAATATTATAGACTCTAGAAGTATACATAGCTCTGGGATGTACATGGGAGGAGAAAAAGACCCCTAATATTAAATCCCTCCCCTTGGGTTGCCAACCTGCACCTTATGAGAGCCAACTATTGTTTTCACAACCAACCCACCCTTGCAACTTGGACAGTGGGATTTTGTTTCGACTTTTTTAACATGGAGAAGTGAATTGCACAGCCTCAAGTGCCTTGCCCCAATTTTTGGGTGTAAATTATTATATGATATTTCAACCATTCCTACAATTTTGGCTGAACTGTAGCACTTTCATTGCGTATAATATATCACAAACAGCAATTTGAACCAAGATTTTCCCATGATACCGCATTCTTCTCTATGGTAAGCAAGGCCTCCGTTTTTACATTACGGAAAAGTTTTTTGGGGTTTTTTTTAACTTATTTCACACTATTAGCATTCTAATGTCCATCATAGTATCATGAACAAGGTGCCCAAAAATTAACAGTGCTACAGTCAAAATGTATGGTAGGAGGTCATGGCAGAACACCCAACACCACTATTTTAAATAAAAAATTACTGAAAAAAATGAATACACATGATGGAAACTGAAATATATGGCAGCAAGGATTAAATAAACTCAACAGCAGGAAAATATTCTATTGCAAAGGAAATGTAAACCAATTTAATTTATTCTTCATACCCAAAACCACCCCTACAATGGATGGTGAATACTCCAGCCAGTAATCCACTTTTAGTGCTCCCCATGGTCACAAGAGAAACAGGATAGATACCGTATTTTTCGGACTATGAGGCGCAGAGGATTATAAGGCGCACCATCAATAAATACCAGCTAAAACGTCTAGGTTCATATATAAGGCGCACCGGATTATAAGGCGCACCTGATTATTAAGATGAATGACCAGCAGACCTGTGCACAGTTCAAGGCAGCTGTTGTCTGTAAGTACGGTTGAAGGCGCACTGGACTAAGGCAGGAGGGAGGAATCAAAGGATTTTTTGTGCACCTTATAGTCCAAAAAATATATTCTGTTTATAGGAAACCTACCATCAGAAGTAGATCTAATGGTAGATTAGTTCCTCCTGCCTCTGCCCTAATTCCTTTAATTTCTAAGAAAATCTAAGGATTTTTTGTGCACCTTATAGTTCGAAAATTATGGTATATATTCTGTTTAAAGGAAATCTACCATCAGAAGTAGATCTAATGGTAGATTCCTCCCTCCTGCCTCTGCACTAATCTGTAATTTAATAATCCTGGAACCTAACTTGTTAAAAACTTTATTTTAGTAATATGTAAATTAACTGCAGAGGCTACTGGGGCGTGTACTAGCCTGGCCGGGCACTGGGAGCTAAGGCTACTCCACTCCCCAGGAGCCCCTGCAGGTAATTTACATATTACTAAATTAAAGTTTTTAACAAGTTATGTTCCAGGATTATTAAATTACATATTAGGACAGAGGCAGCAGGAGGAATCTACCATCGAATAGACTTTCACATTCCTCTTGGTAGTTTCTTAAAGTGGTGAGGTCAAGGTGTGAGGTTGCTTTCCCTATATTTGTTTTTTAGGAAGAAGATTTTTATTTTTCAGTGTGACCTTTTTGGATATATATTTACAGTAGTTTGTGGATTAGCTTTCATTATTATGTTTCAAACGTAGTAATTTAAAAACTGTTACTACCTGGATGTGGTACTGGAACCAAACTTTCCACACAGAACACAGTCCCACAAGCAAGCCTGCTACATTATACAGTACCATATACAAATGAAGTACATAGATGAAGAACCAGAACAAGGTTTCTTACATAGAAATTGTACAATCCCCTATCTTACTGCATAGATACAGTACAAAAACATTTTTATTACATACATAGTACAAGAACAAAGCCTACAACATAGATACAACACAGGAAACAAGCTTACTATATAGGTATAGTTTTAGATCCAATATTAAAACTGCATTACATGCTTATAGCGTTTATACTACATATCCAATATTTTGGCAGCGCAGTGAATAAAGTTAAAGTCATGCCATGATTAAGGGTGTTGGTTACACCTGAAACACGTAGGCTTATTTCCCATGAAGGAATACCTGGTGAAAGCTATGCATGTGAATTGATTTGTCTTCTGAAAGACGAGGAAAAAATAAAAGATTGAAAGTTTTAAACAGATCTTCGCTGCCGGAGAGAACCATTTTTCAGATTTCATCTAAGGTCTACTCCATGTATGTATCTGATCACAGCATGTCTCCATGGAGGATGGGGGGAATAAAAGTCTATGTCTATGTGATCAGATAGATACACGGGGTAGACATTGCAAATGTAACAGGACCTTAGAAATCATCCTGGTCACATGACATGTAGTGTTCAATGATGTAAACGAGCTCTTGCTCAATGTTCTACGCAACAGCATGTCCTAAGCAGTGAGGCCTGTCAATCAGGAACAAGGAGGCAGGGCAATGCAAGTAAAATTTATTATGCAAGACTCATGGTCAGTGGACACTAGTAGGAACTATTTAGTGATAAGGACACTGCATCTTAATCATAGTTTTTAATAAAGTATTAATTTGGGGTGGGTTAATTTTAAATGGCAGGTTCTATATGTTACTGTATTCACACTGCTAGGAGCTACTCAGCAGGGTGAACGCTTCCTACCAGTTAAAATGACAGGTTGAGTTCCTCTAAACAATTTTTTTATAGATCTATGTTGAGATGCAGGTATAAAGGAGCTTTCCTTACTAATTTCACAGCGCATCAAGTAGCCATCAAAGGTATTGAGGTGCAGTGAGCAGCCGTTAGCCCCTCAAGGAGCCTAAAACACAAGGAGACTGCCCAAACTGGCCTATTATGACGCGCCATTGCCTATTACACTTTATTAAGTTGTTATAACTAGTTCTCATCCATACGAAACAAGAATATTATTTTCAATAGACATAACACACGACAAAAAATAATAAAATCATGGTGATTGTTACAATATATACAGTGCAAATTGTAATCTACACTCCCAAGTACAACGGTGCCTATAATTTTCCAACTAGCAGAACAAAAGAGCACATGAAATAAAACATATCCCTGAACGAGTTCACAGAATGATCCGCAGATTTAAAAATGGGGCACACAACACCCTCTGTTCACGTCTTTGACTGCCGAACAGCAGGAGTCGGATTTTTCCCTTTTATGTGCCTCATTATAAAATATAGGTTATAAGTACAATGTGCAATAGACTTCTTTTTACCAGTTTAATGAATGTATCTTTGACACTCCACATTGGCAAGAAAGGCAAACCTGATCGGGGGATGCTACTTACAAGAATGAACACAAAAAAGACCCTAGCTCCTTCTGGCAGCTAAAAAGTTTTGTATTCCCTAATTGTCTTTTACGATAGGGGTGTCTGGTTTTAAAAAAAAAAAGAATTTACAAAAATCTGCTAGAAGGGTAAAGCCTGAATTAGGATGGAGTTAGGCACTTACCTACCATTGGTTTCATTAGTTATGGTTAAAAAAAAATGGGTTTTGGATGGGGTTACAATGTTAATTCCTGTTTCTTTTCTACTTCTGCTTTGAAAGCTACAGGTTACAGTGGGCAGTGTTAGGCTATGTTCACATCTCGCTTTTTGCATGCGCTGAGCGTCTACATTGACATATTCTGGTAGACTTAGGCACAGTTTTTGCCTCTAGTATAAGTTCATATAGTGTGTAAAAATCAGGATTGAAGGATGCAGCAAGCTACATCTTTGCATCCTGAGTGACACATATGCTCAACGGAGGCCACTAAACTCTATAGGCGGCAGATGCAGCACTACTGCATCTCCCCCCTTCCTCCGCTGAGCAGGGGGTGGATCTCAGTGATGTCACTGTCCATATAAGGATAGTGACATCACTGAAAAACACCCCTTACATTGACAGCAGTCAATCACTGGCTGCTGGTGATATTTACTCTTCCTTCCACAATCAGGCACCAGATGACATTTCCCGACATCCTCACAACAGAGGAACACAACGAAGTGTGAATCCAGCTATAAAAAGTTTGATACAGATACAACACCCCTGCCAATGTATAGACAAGGGGGTAGTTGCGAATAGGGCCCTCTACCTGTCAGGATCCATCTGGTGAGCCTGCGCAACTCACCCAAGGGATAATGCAGAGAGATGTCAGGTAATCAGCAGATGTAGCCTCTGCCTGGAAAGGCAATAGTTACATGGGTGTAAGATGTTATCCAATTATGTGTCTGTATTGTAAACTGGAGTGTGATTGAAAAGTTTAAAACCCCTGTGCAGTGGGAGCACATAGTCTTTGCCTGTCAGCAGTCCAGACCACATGGTCTGAGTGAAGAAAGAGAGACAGTGTGTAGCACACCTTCAGTGCTGCCACAGAAACCAATCCCAGGAACTGAGTCAGGAGACTCTAACCCAGAGATGCAGCTTCCACATTTTGGACACAGCTCCATCTCAAATCTCCCAGTCTGCATCTACTATCCGGCTGGTGCACTATTCCTTAGGACCGCTCTCCACGACCACTCCAGTACCAGAATCCGAATCAGCTGTTTGACCATTTTGGCCCTTTCTGATCCCTGGATACAGCTGGATACGTCTACCATCACTGGCTTCCCCATCCATTACCCAGCGACCTATCTTACAGACACTCAGGGGTTGCCACAGGGAGAAACCAGTACTTCAGCCTCTGCCTCCATATTTCTTGCACACACCACCTGCTGGAGACCTGCCAGACTTTAGGACAGCCCTCCAGTCCCTGTACCAAGCACCGTGACATCAGCACACCCTAGGCCGCAACCGCCAGCCACTCCGGTATTCTGGGCCCCGGCTGCCTCCAGGATTTAGGTTAAATAAAAGCTGTGGCTGAACACAAGTTTTACAGTTGTCCTGTGGTTATTGGAGGATAAGTCACGACTTACTGGGTTACCTCTGGGGTACATGGTTTAGCCTATCAACATTTTTGTTTCCGCCTAGATTTTCATGTTAATAAATTGATTCAAGGTAATAACATCTGCATTGCATACCAGAGTCATCATAACCATGCCAACTAGAAGTGCGCACAAACCCGTTATGCCTGGATACCTCATGATTTATATCTGTAACTGCTGCATTGCTCAAAAATGTGTAATCTACCCTCTGTCCATAGACTGTCAGCCATTCACTGATAGATATCTAAGTGATCACAGATATGGTCTGTTTCTATTGTAGAAAGAGCTCATCATTTTTTGAGTCATGTATGATTCCTGATATCCTGCTAATTGGCTTCTAAATCATATATAGAGTTTATATCGGGATTTAGCATTTTATTGACTTAATGTTTTTCAGATTTGTTAAAATCATTACATGAAATATTAACACTAATGATGAGTGGACACTCCAGTCAAAGCTAATTCATTGAGTAACACATGGTGCAGGGCCTGAGCATGACTCATTCATTGTACTCCTAGAAGCTCGCTAGAACCTGGACCCTTCAGGTCCTGCATAATTCAATGTATCAGCTGTGACTGGAGTGTGCCTTTAAATCACTCCAGCCACGCATGCACAGACACTAACATGCGCGTGGTGCTGTGTGCCGCGATTTTTGCGAGGGTCGTTTTGGGATGACATAATTGGAGAATGATGCTCCTGCCGGCGTGGATGTGTGACTTAAATGTGGTATTTAAAGCTTTAATGGCGAGTGGTGTTGAGCCGAACCTGGACCTGAACTTCTACTAAAGTTCAGGGTTGGGCCCAGGGAACCCAAACCCACAAAGTTCAGTACTAACACGAACTTTGTTGTTCGGGTCCGCTAAACTCTAATTTATTCCTTTCCACCATATAAATAAAAGTTGAATACATTGGGGGAGATTTATCAAGCTGCCTAAGAGTAAGAATGTGCTTAGTTACCCATGGCAACCAATTATAGCCCCCCCCCCCCGTAAAATATTCATGAGCACTGGTTAAATTAAAGCTGTGCTGTAATTGGTTGCCATGGGCAACTTAGCACATTTTTACTCTTAGGCAGCTTGATAAATCTCCTCCATTGTGTGTTAAAATGTCTTAAAATTTGGTCACTTCTCATAATTTTAGATACAGGATTAATGCACTTCACTGTGATATTTTAGATATATTTGTACCAGTTTATAATGTGTTAACAGTAGAGATGAGCGAGCACTAAAATGCTCGGGTGCTCGTTATTCGAGACGAACTTTTCCCGATGCTCGAGTGCTTGTCTCGAATAACGAACCCCATTGAAGTCAATGGGAGACCCGAGCATTTTTTTAATAAAACTGAACAGTAAAAGAACAGTGCAAAAAAAAAAAATTCCAGATGTTTGCAGATGTTTTGCTTGTAAGAACACATTGAAATAACACTATTCTTCACTTTGCCGGTGTTCGCGCGTGTCTCCCGCTAAGTTAGGAGATGTGCACGAACATCTGGAATGTGAAGAATAGTGTTCTTTCAATGTGTTCTGCACTTAAATGCTCCTGTGTTCACTGTTTTTAATGTTTTAATTCTATTCTTCACATTGCAGGTGTGCGCGCGTGTCTCCCGATAGGTTCAGAGATACGCGCGCACAGCTGCAAAGTGAAGAATAGAATTAAAACATTAAAAACAGTGAATACAGGACCATTTAAGTGCAGAACACATTGAAAGAACACTATTCTTCACATTCCAGATGTTCCGAACATCTCCTAACTTAGCGGGAGACACGCGCGAACACCTGGAAAGTGAAGAATAGTGTTATTTCAATGTGTTCTTACAAGTAAAACATCTGCAAACATGTGCAATATTTTTTTTTACAATAAAATACTTTTATTCAATTTATTTTATTAATTTACTGCTCGATCTCGAGCCGGCGAGATACTCGTCCGAGTAACGAGCCGGTCCGAGTATGCTAATACTCGACCGAGCAGTATACTCGGACGAGTATACTCGCTCATCTCTAGTTAACAGTATTCTAATGTGATTGTGCCCTTTAAATATGTAATTTAAAGGGGTTTTAGCAACAATTTAAGTTACCTCTAGAGATGAGCGAATATACTTGTCCGAGCTTGATGCTCGTTCGAGTATTAGCGGACTCGAAACTGCTTGTTGCTTGGACGAGTATTTTGCCCGCTCAAGAACTGCTCGAGCCAATGCAAATTGGCTTCTGAAAAGTTAGCAGATGTATGGAAACATCTGCAATGTGTTCTTCACACATATTGTTCTTCACATACTATTGTGAAGAACACCGTTCTGCACTCGTGTCTCCTGCTAAGTTAGCAGATGTACACGAACATCTGCAATGTGTTCTTCAGTGAAGAAGAGATTGCAGATGTTTCCATACATCTGCTAACTTATCAGAAGACATTATTTCTCAATAAAATGACACATTTTATTGCCAAGCCTTGGTCCCTTTCAAAAACGCTTGACTCTTGTCTCCCATTGACTTCAATGGGACTCGTTATTCAAAACGAGCACTCCAGCATCGGCACTAGTTCGTCTTGAATAACGAGCATTTTAGTGCTCGCTCATCTCTAGTTACCCCGTTCCCAGGGTTCCTGTTCTCGTGAATGGTGTGGGGGTCCCTGTAGTCACATCCTAGCCAATCAAATTGTTATCTCCTTTCCTGTGAAAAGGGGATAACTTAAACAGTTAGTAATATCCCTTCAAGTTTTGCAGAGTTGGTGTTTAGACTCAGTACATGCGAACGTCCAAGCAGTAAGTGGTCAGTTTATAAAATGAGCCTTCCCTAGTAAGTACCGTATATACTCGAGTATAAGCCGACCCGAGTATAAGCCGAGGCCCCTAATTTTACCACAAAATACTGGAAAAACCTGTTGACTCGCGTATAAGCCGAGGGTGGGAAATGCATTGGTCCCAGCCCCCTCCAGTATTTAGCCAGCCAGCCCCTGCCCCAGTGTATATAGCCAGCCAGCCCCTGCCCCAGTGTATATAGCCAGCCAGCCCCTTCCCCAGTGTATATAGCCTGCCAGCCCCTGCCCCAGTGTATATAGCCTGCCGCCGCTGCCGGAAAGATAGCACAGAAGATATACAGGGGTCGCCGGAAAGGTGAGTTTAGATATATTTATTTTTTTGACTCGAGTATAAGCCGAGTTTGGATTTTTCAGCACATTTTTTGTGCTGAAGAACTAGGCTTATACTCGAGTATATAAGGTAATTTGGAGAAGTGTTCAGTAATACCAAGATGAGAGCCAGACCCGGCAGCAATAGCTATATTATCAGAAGTTTTAACACCACAAGAAACCTATAGCATTGGGAACCTGCTCTCAGGAAACAACTCAAGTACCCATTACCTTAGTAGTGTGGCCCATAGGAGCAGCCAAGTGAAAGCCAGGGGATATAGTAGTGCTGAAGAGCCTAGAGCAATGAGACTTTGAAGAAGCTGAAAGGACTACAGATTTTGAACACTAGCGGGGCCTGGAGGAGATAAAGATCAGAGAAAGTGGAGCTGTGTATTTAGATATTCAGACCGCTGCTGTGGCAACTTTGAACTTGGGCCTAAAATTTTCATCTTTTTATGGAGGATTATAACTACAAAGCTTTTAGTTAGCAAACAGTCATTTAGTAAATTTCTATGTTGGATAACTTTTCCTGCCTGCTGGTTCTTGTTGTCCTGTCATCATCAAGGACACCCTTATTTATCACCTTTGGGCCAGGATATTACCATACAAGGTTTTTGCCTTAGGGGTTCACTGGTTCACCATCTTCAGGGCTGGAAACAGCACTGGGCATTCCCTGGCAAGTGCTGGGGCCCAGAGCTGCTGGGGGGGGCCCATATAAGGCTGTACATAAGGAATCTATAGGGTGTGAGGGTATCTTTATATAAAATAATGGGGCTTATATAAAATAACCATGTTGGGGCTGTTTGGTATGATAAACTAGGAAATATTTTAGGGCAAAAGACTGTTTTAGTTTCAGAATTTTTAATGCCGCCATGTGAGTTTACTGCAAAGAGGCCTACTGAGGCTCTGTCACCCAGGGGCCTACTGATACCTGGAGCTGACCCTGACCATCTTACACCTTACCTGCCTGCTGACCACTGCCCACAGTCTCGTGACTACTGCTAATAGACATTTTAGATTTTCACTTGAGTGACAAATATACAGTTTGTATATATCTGCAAATGTAACTTGAAGCTGATGATAACCCAATGTAAAAATTGCCCCCTCCCTATTCATACCATAACATACTAGATAATTTATAACTTTTGTCTATTAAAGGAAATCTACCAGTTGCATGGTAGTAAATTAAGCTATATAACCTTACCTGTATGAAGTCACTTATAAAATATATACATATTTGTATTCTCACACATGCGAGTTACAATCATACACATTTATACAGACACAAAGATATAGCAGCCGGATCACGCTCACCGCTCTGGGTGACCCTGCAATACCACGTTCCTTCCACGCATGCGCCGTGTGCTCTTAACTCCGGCCCTGTATTTGGTCACACTCAGGCGCCACTATTGTGCTCAGTGTTGCGGGAATTACATCAACGTATACTCTACCTATTACCGCTACAGCAGGTACTGTTGTAGTCAAATTCCCTATTGGCCCGTGGTAGTTTAAGAAGCGGATGCTTCTCACACTAAACACTCCCCTTGATGAAGCGATAGCGAAATACGTGTCGGGGTCAATTGCGTGCTGTCCTGTTTACTGGTATGGTATCCTCAGTCTTCAATCTGGTCTTATATTTGTGTCCCCATATGGGTCTTATTTACTATTTAACTGCTGTTATTGCTCAGCCTGATATCTTGTAGTGATTCATCTCCAAGTATTGACTGTTTAGCCTACCTCCTTGCCTACAGACTATTACTTGTGGTCTATTTATTATTGCCCTTTCTCTGTGTAATTGTATTCTGTATTTGATGTATATTTGTGTTAATTTTGTATTTTTCAAGCATTTGTTGTTTTCTTGGAGGAGTACATATTTATTAGCATCGGGCACTCTATGACGTACACTAATTAGTGTGCACTAATTAGCATATTTTTAAAAGTTCCTTTTTTAACAGGAAGAAACACATTATGGGTTCCCTTAAGCTCATGGGCCCAGGTCTGACTGTGAAGTAGACTTTAAGGCCTGAAAAATTTGATACTCCCCATTGCTACGTCACCAACCCTTTTTGAGCACAGCCTTATCCTAACCCTTAAGATAATATGAGCGACTATATAATATGTCCAATTATACATATGTATTAAGATACATTAATTTTCCTGCGGTAATTTGCATCAAATTTATCAAATGTTGAAAAATATTTATAAAACCTGACACATCTTTAAGTCTAATAATTCTGTCCTTAGATATCTGGCTAGACAGGCTAACCAAGGCCCACTTTTTGAAAATGTAAAGGTTTTTCAAGTCACAAACCTAAAAAAGTAGCTAGACCCTAAAATATATTGTATATATTATATATATCATGATTTTCTGACACCAGAATCCTAGCATGCTGTACTTCAGGAAATCATTCCCCCAGTGACTTTCGTATTACCCTAACTTCCATTCAAAAATATGAGGGCCCACTTATTATTCTAGGCCTTGTTGTCAGTCACCTTTCACATTGCATCTCTAAGACAGTTTAACAAATGAAAGTCTCACAATGATTTCTTGTTATGGGTTACATGGCCCTCATTTTGGTACTCAACTTTTAGGCCCTCCTTTTGTACTGCTTGGTCAAAGGTTTATGATCGCATTCATTTCGCAGCTGACAGAAACTTTGGTGCAGAGTGATTCTGAGGTATGAAGCTTCTCTATTTCAATGGCTGACATGTGATATGTCTATTAGAAGTGTCCATCATCGCACAACCTTTATACTTCACTATACAAAAAAAAGGCGGGAAAAAGCAAATCGCACCAAGTTCTGTCATACAGGACTGGACATAGTATGGAGACCGAGATGTGTGTGTGCTACAAAACATTTGCCCTGACACAATTCCTGTCAGCCATTTTAGTTCTTCTTGACTAAGATTTTGGTTTTCCAGTCAGGTGTTACCTCAGACAACACTCCCTTCCCTGTCAAAGCACCGAAAGTATGTCATAGCTGCAGGACAACATAGATTTAAAATCTCTGGCCTAAATTATGTGATTTCATTTTTGAAGTTTAGGCGCAGCTTAATTTTTTAGACTAAACTATTGACTTTTTCTCCCACACCAACCAATATTTTATTTTTACAAAACGTGGTCAAGTTCGGAGGGGCAAGGCCTTTGACAATGTCACAAATTTACTAAAATGTATGCCACAAAGTGCTAAAGGACATCTACTACCAGGATTCAGGATTGTAAACACATACTGGTGTGCGTCCTCTCTGACAGGAGCCGCTCTTCTTTAAGCTTCTTATGCCTTTGTTTTTAAGATGAAAAGGCTTTGAAATTTATGCAAATGAGCCTGTGGGGCTCCAGGTTCCATTAATATCTATGGAGCCTGGAGCCCCTCAGGCTCATTTGCATAATTTTAAACCTTTTTTTGAGGGGGAAAAACAAGGGCATAAGAAGCTAAAAGAAGAGCAGATCCTGCCAGAGGGGGCACAACATTTACAATCCTGAATCCTGGTGGTACATGTCCTTTAAGTCATCAGACAGATACAGTACATGGCAGTGGAGGCCTGTGTCCACATCATGATTTTAACTACAGCCTAATTTTCCTCCTCCCCCCTCCCTGTCACGAAGAACACAAAATGTGATAAACACGAAGCCGTTTCTGCTAATAGCCCACAAAGAGGCCAAGGTTACGTGGATGCATTATAACCCTAATAGAATTAATTGCATTTACTCCTGTAATATTACCAAGTGTAAAAGCTATTCAGCCTAATAGATAAAATTTGCTGTTGATCATAAACAGAGAGACTGGAGTGAAAGAATTCATTATCTGCAATTACAGACATTTCCTGGATTTAACTATTAAAGTGTGCGGCGTCCATGGGGAAACTGAACTTTCAATGCGAATAGCGTTTCTGGTAAATTCCATCCATTATTAAATCATTACTGTCATTTATTATTTATCAAATTCTGCATATTACACCACCAAACTAGGAGGTAAACATGTGCCCCGCAGGTCATTGCAGCAAAAATTATGCCATTTTGTCCAAAGTGACAAAAATCTGTAATGTCAGTGCGGGGGGAGGGGGGGAGCACCACTGGACTAACGTATCTACATACAGATATAACTTTATACATTTTATTGAAGCAAGAAAACAATAGGAGGTGCAGTGAGTGCGGTTACACAAGGCCCCAGGATCCCTCAATGACCAATAATTAAGGAACCAAAATAAGGAACCCTACACCCTCCCATCAACCCAATTTCTCTCTATATAAGTAAATGTAAGTCAAGGGGCTCTGGTAAACAGTAATATGTGGGAACAAAAAAGAATAGGATGTCAGTTATGTTGTTACATAAGGGATGACAGGGGGGAAAGTAATTCCTATATGCAAAAAGGGTTATTGAAACACAGGTATTTACCTTATATACTCGAGTATAAGCCTAGTTTTTCAATACAAAATTTGTGCTCAAAAACCCTAACTCGGCTTATACTCGAGTCAACAAAAAAAATTAAGTCAAAACTCACCTTTCTGACATCACCTGTAAGTCCTCTTCTGTCTGGGACAGTCTGAGACAGAAGAGGACCTATGGGGGACGTCGGAAAGATGAGTACAGTGTTATTTTTTTTCCTACTACAGGGGCTGGGCAGGCTGTATGCTACAGGGGCTGGCAGACTATATACTGGGAGGCTGTAACCAATGCATTTCCCACCCTCGGCTTATACTCGAGTCAATAGGTTTTCCCAGTTTTTTGTGTTGAAATTAGGGGTTTCGGCTTATACTCGGGTCGGCTTATACTCGAGTATATACGGTACTGGAGGAAATGGGTACATCCTAATCTGACTTTAAAGGGTCTCCGTAACCATCTAGTCCCCTCATGTACGTCATGAAATGTCCTTTCTAAAGTTCCCTCTTTTATGTGAATTCTCACCTGTTTGCCCATATAAAATTTCCTCCAAAGTCATAAGAAAATGAGCTGAGAAGCGTCATATTTTTCTGAGATTAGTCAAGTTTAGAGGCTGCAGATGGAGTGTCACTTTGGGCACCCCTTTTCCCCTTTTATAGTGTCCTTTTTGTTGTTATATTAAAGATAACAATCTCATCTTTTAGAGAGGCTTGAGGTTCTGTGATTTACAGATCCAGAGATTCTGTCGATTAATTTAGTATAATACTCATAATATCTCACTATTATACCCACTTAAGGGGGTAAATTTACCTTAAACCCTCTACATTTTCCTACAAAAAAAATGAGGTATGTAATATATATGCATCTCAGTGAAATGTGAGACAAATTCTATTCATGAAACCTATGTGATCTCCATTCACAATCTAAAGGATGATAAAATCCAGGTAAGACAAAACAAAAAAAATAAATAAAAAATTAGCCAAAAAAAACAACTTTAGAAAAAAAAGGGTTTTCTGCAAAATCAGTTGCATCATAGACTGTAATATTATAATGGTGAACACTATACTGTAAACTATACGATAGGGCTGCATATACAGTGTTTCTCTGTATAGGGTGTGGCTGCATAATAGGTTGTAGCTATATAATGGTGAAGATGTATATCTAGTAAATATACGTCTGCTTATATACAGGGTTATATAGTCAGTACGGTTGAAAAAAGACATCAAGTTTAACCCAGAAAAGAAAGGGAAGGGATTACATAAGGAAGGGATATAAGGGAACACAATTCCATATTATATTATAACCATACGTGTTATTTTGAAATAAAAAGGTATCTAGGCCCTTCTTGAAGCTTGCTGCTGTTCCTGCTGTGAGCAGCTCCTGAGCTCAGCTATTCCACAGATTCACAATTCTTACAGTAAAGAAGCCTTGTTTTCTCCAGACAGAGACAGCGCCCCCTTGTCTTTTGATGTAATTTAACCAGAAACTATTTTCCAACCATCTTTTTTGTATGGACCATTTATATATTTATATAAATTAGTCAAGTCCCCTCTTTAGAAATTTGTTTTTAAGACTAAATAAATCAAATTCTTTTACTCATTCTCCATACCCCCTTTTAATGTTGTGGCTCTTCATTGTTCCCTCTACTGCTCCAGGGCTTCCTTTTTATGGACTAGTACCCAGAACTGAACCCTATATTCCAAGTGAGGCCCAACCAATGCCTTGTACAGAGGTAATATCGCAGCCCTATCCCGGGAGCGCAGACCACTTCTGATACATGACAAGATCTTACTTTAGAGTGACATTGCATGCCGTTATACGGGGTGTTGCTCATTATAGGGTGTGGCACTTTAATTGGGTATGATTGTTTGATAGGTTGTCCCTGTAAATGGTGTAGCTCAATATTGTCAGGGAGGATTTATTCATTAAGCATCCCACTGAAGTTTTGGGGTCTCAGAAATCAGCCCCCCCCCCCTTCCCCACACACACCTCCTCAGAACACCTATTTATGACACCTTAGAGGGGGTCTACAGATATAACTTTGCTTATGGAGTGAGAGATACCAAATAATCCCTATAAACAAAAATGTAGAGCTGTATGATAGGATGCAATTATATCATAGTGTGTAGCTGTATAATGGTGTAACTGTATAGACTGTAAAGAAATGCAGAACTATATTAAGGGTGTAGCTGTATATGGAATACAGTTGTATCAAAGGTTGTAGCTGTATTATGGTGTATTGCATATACTGGACTGTACTGTTGAACTGTATATGGAGTGTAGCTGTACAATAGGATATAGTTTTATCAACGGTTGTAGATGCATAACGTTGTAGCTATAGATACAATATTTTAACGAGGTACGTAGTGTGTACTGCAGCTATATACAGGTTGTAGCTGTATACTAGGGTACAGCGGAATCATACAGTATGTTGTGACTGTGTAATGGTGTAGCTTTATGTACAGTAATGCAGAGTAATATAAACAAGGGTTCATTTGCATCATAGGTAGTAGATGTGGAGCTATATATATATATATATATATATATATATATATATATATATATATATATATATATGGCTGTACATATGATACAGTTCTAGCTGTATAATAAAGTAGCTGTATTTAGGGTGTGGCTGTACTATGGATACAATTGTGGCACAGGATGTGCAATAGTATAACTGTATATAAGGTGTAGCTGTGCAATAGTGTAACTGTATATAGGGTGTAGCTGTATACCATGTGTATTTTAGGTTGTACTGCATTCACAATCTATAAATACTCTAATGTTTCCCTTATACTATGCCACACATCTACGTCGTTACCAAATTACTGTAAGTGTGGCCTGACATCACTATCTAGTCTTGGAAATGGATGCCCTAGTGCTTTGTCCTTGTCCTTAGAGCTGCGTGCCTGTCACAGAACGTCTGGGAAGAATAATTTCACTTTGGCTTTGTTTTTTTCCGCTGACACTCACTAGAATCTATACATCCCATTACGCAGCTGGCTGTGACTCAACGCTGCTTTGGGTGACAGCTTGTCCCATTGTTACCGCTGCTCTGAAATTGACACCCCTTTCATATGCGGAGTGGAAATCAGGTACCTTAAAAGAAAGTCTGGCGATGAAGAATCTCCGTATACCGTTCCCAAACACAAACTCAACTTTTTGTTACATCTGGTTGTAACAGTGACATGTATCATTTTGTATCAAGTTTTACTTCCTAACTTGTGAGTAGTTGTCTTGCAATACCTATTGCCGAGAGGCCCAACTTTAGATTTTTTGGTTGTGCAGATTACAATACTGTAGACTAGACTAATTTTTAGTTACAAGGGTTTTTTGGCCCAATCAGTGTAGGTGATACTGATTTACATGACCAGAATGTGTACACCTCCATTTTTTTAATATAGTTGCAATCATTGTACATAAATTATATTAACATTAAAGGGGTTGTCTAGTTTCCTCTATCTACCGGATACGGGATAACTTGCTGATTGGTGCATGTCCGAATGCTGGGACACCAATTGATTACAAAAATGTAGGTATTGTACCTCCTAATGATCAGAGCAGCTGATTAGATCGGGGCCTGCTGATCTAATTATCTCTAAGGCACTGACCGAGATAGCCGAGTGTAGGCCACTTCTCCCAGTGCCACAGACAGAGAGTGTCCGTCCAGCCATTCCATTCATTTTGGGCCCAACGGCTTCAACAGTCCTATGGATAGGGGAAAACCAACTTGATGTGGCACTTGATATGGCTGGACAAGCCCTTTAAGCTATTACAACGTTATTTGTAAAGAGACATTTTTAGTTTAAATAGTTCCATAGGGTTGTCTTTTATCCAAACCTCTATAACCAAGGACCCATTATAAAGGACCTTTGTCAACCAAAAGGACCTGTAGTATCAAGGTAGGCCAAGGTTTTCTGAAAATAAAGACATTTCCCTAATAAAAAACAACTATTCCAAATTTATGAAATCCATCACGAGTCCAGTGTCGCCGCCCCAGTGGTTCCCATTGATTTTGCATTATGTTGTATATAATTCCCATGACTGCTAGGACGTACAGCTCTTGATCACCGACACCAGGGACCGACTGATGCAGTCATTACGGTCTGGCAATGTTATTGCAGCTCACTTTCCATAGCATGGTCGCTACACAGTGTACAGAGAGAGTCCGCCTTACATATTGGGTTGGGCCTGAGTGTCACCAATCTCCCATGAGTGCCAGACCATGATTGGAGAACGCTATAACCCAGACGCAAACCTTAATAACCATTTATAAAAAAAAAAAAGCAAACATCCGATCAGTTGATTTTATTGTAAGCTACAGATTGGTGAAGTAACAGATTGGATATCTGTCATATGGCCGACCAATCGGTGGAGCAAAAAATTTAAAAAAAAATTGTAAAAGATGTAAAAAACTAAAATTTTTCTGCTTTACCTGATTTTTACGTCAGATCTACAGTCTTCTGGTTTACTAAATATTACTTATTTTCAAAGAGCAATGCAGAATTCTTGTTTTACTATAGTTACGATTTCTGAGGCCCATGATTCCTAGAGATATTTGTATGGTAATGAATATAGACCTCATATGTGTCCAAAACATTTTTTTTTAAATATAGTCAATTTGTGGAAAGAACCTAACTACACCCATAGTGGTAATGTCCTAGTGGTGTCACTTACAATATGACATGTGCTAGTACTGTACTGTATGTATCAATATCACCACCACCTCCCGTGCATTTTGTCGATTAGTAGTCCTAAACATATTTTATATACTTTAATATTAAATTTGGGATGGGGGCAGAGGATGGGAACCAGTATAACAGCCGGAGGCTTCCATCAGCAGGTGCTGCATAACATTGTTATCATCCATTAGAGACTGGGGAGAGGCTGACTGCAGCAATATTACCAATGAGAACGTCTGCCGTCTATAGTTCCTTCCCCTCTACAGAGAAATCTCTACTGCAAATAAGGTTTTTGGGTTCACATATGTGGATTTTATTATTTTTTAGCATAGGCCACAAACGGATTTTAAGATTGAGTATCCCTTTAAGACAACACCTTACGTGGATCCAGCACTATGTCCTATGATCAATTCTGGCTTTTATTTATGCAATTTACTTAATGATGATGATTGTATCATACGGTTTATACCGTCAATACGTAAGATGATACGGAGAGAGCACAAGGTCAGGGACAAACGGCCTTTCCCGCTGTCTCCATATAAAAGCTCGGAACCTTATATGAGACCTTGTGTTATGCTAAAGGATTGTGACAGGAACTGCTCTATAATTAATGACCATTTCAAAGGAAGTGACCATTTCTGATGAGTCAGGTGAATTCCGTAATGTAGACGACTGCAGCGAAAGGGGGGTAAGAAAAAAAAATGGAGATTCTGCGAGGAAGAGCGGATTCTACAAACACAAATGATCCTCACGTTCCATCTGATTTATGATGTTTTTTTGTCTTTTATGATAATGAACAGACCCTGGATGACTGCACATCCCGATCATTGTGCCCTTTGATGTTTCTAAACAAAGGGGCCCTCTGGGACATGATCCAGCACCAGGCCTGCCCGGGACACGAATGAACCGATCACTGATAACGGGATATGCAACCTGATAATAACTTCATCTTACAATAAGCCCCTTACACTGCGTTTCTTAAACAGCAACCCCCCTCCCCTCCAGGCCAAGGCTGTGATCAGACCCCATATATGAGCCTCCATCTGCACTGCCTGGACACATTGGAATATTTTCAAGTTCATTTGGCCAGAAAAGAGAATTATATGCTCAGATTTAGGATTTGATTTGAGAAAATAATTTCCTATTCAATGTGCAAAGCAAATTCCACCAGACAGAGACTATGTGGGGGGTTTGTGATGCCCATAGAAATGCAGATATACACCAGCACTATACATTTTGGGAAATGCGCAAAAGAAATCAATGGTGTCACATTAGTTACAATATGCAGCATTGCCTGAGCTTGTGAAACCAAAGAGCGCCATCTAATGGGGCAATATCATGATGACACATAGCAGGGAAAGTGATGGTCTGCATCCTGATGTATTGCTGGTGCCTCAACCCTATATAAAGCTCTCTTACATGCAGTGTTAAAATCCTTATCCCTGTGACAAAATTCCCGGATCAGGGATTCGGACACAATAATTATAAATTAACCCTTCTCCATCTACAATACATTGTATTATCCTTCTAAATGGACACTATTACCATGCACATCCTAGTAGGCAGGGTTGAAAAATTCCAAGAAATTTGCATTTTATTCCCAGAGTCCTTCAAATTATGATAATTAATGAGTCTTATAAATTAAGGCCCTGATTTTGGAAAACCATAATTACTCAAATAGCATGGAAAATATTCTTCCTGTCCTGGTAAAGAGCTTGATAAAGTTAGTCCCTTGACCAAAAAACCAGTGCAAAAAAAATTTCTAATTTATTAATGGGATCTAGCCATGTCCTCCTGCAGACAGTGCCCCAATGCCATAGCACCCAACCTCATGTGAAGGGTGCACCCTGAGTCACGTAAGGAGGAGACCATACGATAATCCAGCTGTAATCTCTGCATTGTGTCTACAACAATGTCCCGGGAAACACTATCCTGCAATATGCGCACAACCAATATGACCTCCATTGAAGACACTGGATGCAAAACTTCCTGATTTTTTTTTTCTCCCTGTTTATGCTTATTCTACAGCATCAGCATCAGGACCACCACAGGCCACTAAATCAAGGTGGCACCAAATGCAGCAGTGCCAGCACATAGCATCACTGCTCCATTCACCTCTCTCCAGTCTCATGCACTGCACCCAATTGCTGCAACACTATGCTTAATACATGAAGCTGGCACAAGAGAAGAAAGCTGCAGGCTTACCTGATGTAGGAGAAACTCTGCAAATCATATCAGAAGAGGGACCTGCACCAACAAATAATCAAGATGGAATGCTGCTCCTGCTCAAGAGGCTGAAATCCCTAGCCACAAAAGCTGACAAAGCATTTACCCTTAATCCATTATGACTGAAAAAGACCGTGAAGCTCCTTCACAACCCTCTTCTTTTCTCCCTCTGCTTCCTGCTCTGAGCATCACTGTACAGTGGCTAATATATAGCAAGAAAAGGCTTACAGAAGCATCCAAGGCTGCAAAGGAAGAGTGGACACCAGCGCCACCTGCTGCACCAGCGCCTAACTGCAACATGCAGCTAGCACACGCTTACAACAATTTTCTGCAAAGGGTTTGCCGCATGACTGACAACACAGAGGGATAAATATTTTAGAAGAAGGGGGTAGGGCATCCTCTGAGATGACAGATGCATGCTAGAGAAGGGTACACCCCTGAAAGATGATGCATGGATATTCTCTATGGCCACTACAGATGGAAGCATTTCTGTTCCCTGGTGCATTTGTTATGCAGTCAAGCATGGCACCAACTTCGATTTGCATTCAGGATGATATATCATTATAGTGAATGTATGGTGCTTAGCAGCAGGGAAGCTATTGAGCGGTCACTGACACCGTCCTGTATAGATACATACAATACGCTAGGCCATAGTAGATAGTAGTACTCCAAATATTGGATTTAGCAAGAGGCTGTTTCTCAATAGAATGATGTCACATAAGGTGTCGACTCTCAGGCAGTATAGAAGGATCAGATGTGTTATTTTTACGTAACATGTAGTAGTAGGAATCCACCTTTGGAAATTTCGCAAATTAATGTTTCGCAAATTAATGTTTCCGATCCCTATTAGACAGGGTTGTCCTTCATAATGTAAGAGGTCACTTATCAGTCACCCCATCCAATAAATGCCAAACCTATCCCCTCTCCAGACATGACCGTATACTTGTATTCCCCATTGCTAGCATGTGAATTCTACTCCAACTATAAAGTATCATTTGTTCTGGCCTTTGTATGGACGCACCTACTCCTGATTTCCCCATGAAATAACAATTCTGAGCTCTTTATTATTTTTGGTATTTATACGCTGTTATAATTTAAAACTAGTGACATCCAGTTATCAATTTTCTCATAAATATTCCAGACATACGCTACAAGAAAAGACAAGACTTACATGTAGGAAATTATTCCACAGAATTATCATTATATGGGGCAAATATTCTGGAAAACAGGCATGGTAGATTTGCTGGCAGGGGTTTACATGTGGTTGGGAGCCATTTTTGATAGTAATGACCATTCTCAGCATAGATTATCAGTTCTTTGGAACGCTTGGACCCACATTGATCCACTGTTACATGCAGATTCTGCTGCTAGATACTATACAGTGAATGATGGCGGAAAAATATGGCTATGCCCTTAAAGAGAGCATGTCACTAAATTTTACCGCATTAAACTATTAGCACCCTGATGTGTGGAATGAAATTGTCTTTCCCTCTTTTTCCCCAATGTGGAATCTCACCTTTTTATCTATAAAATATCTCCTCCAATCTCATGTGAGAAGAGAAGAGTCATATTTTTGCCTAAAAAAGTCAAGTTTAGAGGCTGCAAGGGGGTATCACTTCAGTTGCCTCTATCTTCTGTTCTACAGGACTTAGAAACATTCTTTTGGTGTCATATTAAAGATAAGAATCTCATCTTTCAAATTTCCACTTGTGGTTCTGTGATCAGGAATGTTCACACGAACATGGGCTGGCCAGATTTCATGGACCAACTAGAGGTCTTTTATTGACCAAAGTGATATATGAGACACAGAGACCCATCCTCTATTTGTGTAGGCAAATATTTTATATAACTTTTTAGCATTGATCTAATAGAAAGATGTTTTAATATTATCGCCTAAAATCACCTAAAAATTGTGTAACATCCTTGGATTTGGTTTACAATGGAGAATTATTTATGACACCTTCCAAGGGCTGTATGATGTGTAGATGGAAACAGGAAAAGATAACATCTAGAGGGGAGACAAAGAGTTAGGTTGTTTCCATCTGCCAACTAATTAGCCAATTGCAGCTTTGGGAACTTGTGTTTGAAACTTTGTTTCAACCAATAAAATATCTTCCACATACAAGTCAATGGGAAATAATCTGTAGGAGGTAGAAGTATAGAGAGGAATAGATATTGCTGATATCACCATTGTCTTTGACTTGTTGTCACTGGGCCTGAAATCCGAAAAAAAAAGCTTCAACTCTGGAAAAGAACCAAGGTCGTCTGTCCTGGTTTATTACCTGGTTAAGTGGTATAAGGTGGACTGGCTAAGCTACATCATCATCATCGCAAATATTGGGGCACATTTACTAACATTGTGTGCCCAATAATCTGCATGTGTCGCTTCCCCGCTCAGGTTCGTTGGAGTTCACCTTCTTCTTCCTGGTGCATGTAAGTGCTTGGGCTTGCGACACAATTTGAAAGTTAAATCTCTCTCAGTCCGAATCAGTCGGATCGTCCAACAGCTGCACCAAAAACCGATCGAGTTCAACACAACACAATGGGGCACATTTACTTACCCGGCCCATTCGCGATCCAGCGGCGCGTTCTCTGCACAGGATTCGGGTCCGGCTGGGATTTAAGATGGTAGTTCCTCCGCCGTCCACCAGGTGGCGCTGCAGCGCCGAAAATAATCTTAACGCCCCGGAATGCACCATCCCATAGAAGGTGAAGGTGAGCGCTCCCCAAGCGACACATTTTCGGATTTTAAATGCGGCGGTTTTTCCGAATACGTCGGGTTTTTGTTCGGCCACGCCCCCCCGATTTCTGTCGCGCGCATGCCGGCCCCGATGCGCCACAATCCGATCGCGTGCGCCAAAAACCCGGGGCAATTCATGTACAAGCGGCGCAAATCGGAAATATTCGGGTAACACGTCGGGAAAACGCGAATCGGGCCCTTAGTAAATGACCCCCAATCTGTTAAATACAAGCCGTGCAATCCCGGAAAACGGCGGACAGTCTGACGAAAGTGCGTTCTGCGACTCTTGGTAAATTAGCCCCACTTTCAATCAATTTCAATCAAAAAACGACTGTATAACCACTGACCTAAAAACATACTTGGCAACCATTCAAAGTTCTGTTCTAGGATGCAGACTCAGAAGAGCAGATCAACAACATGTTTAAAGGAAACCTACCATTGCAGATCGTCGGTGTAAGCTGTAAACACCGAGCAACTTTATAGCAGAAACTGCTTCGGCGCTGCGTGCGCACGATCGTGCGCGCGCCTACATAGGAAATGCCGCAGGCGTTGCGCGCGCAGCTCCGAAGCGGCTTCTGCTATAAAGTTTAAAAAGTGTTAAAACCGCGATACCGCGGTTTATAACACTAACGAAACTAAGCACCGGCACCAGCTCACCCTGAGCTGGTGCTCGGTGTTTACAGCTTACACCGACAATCTGAAATGGTAGATTTCCTTTAAGGCTGGCAATGCCCCTTCTTTGGACACGACACATGCTCTTTTTGTTTCTATAATGGATCTTTTAGTTTTGAGGGCATCATGGTTCAAACCAGTTGTAGGTGGGTGCCTTTTGCTGCCCCCTGGAGATTTGCTTAGTCTTATAGGCAGGGAAGAACCTGCCATGAGGCATGTTGAGAAACTTGCTGGACGATGTGGGAGAATGGCCCCATAGGGACTGAGCCACCTGTGACAGTTTCATTGTGTTTTTGTAGCAAAATGCAGTGAAATCCAGACTGAATTTTTTGCTGAATCAGCGTGCATTGCATGTGGATTCACCCCAGATTTTCTTCCAGATTCAGATGCACAGACTCTGCACATTGAGACCCTATGCAGCATATGTCAATCTCTGTCAATAAAAATGTAGCATCGTGTGCGCTATAGCTTGATCACGTTGAAACAAATCTGCAGAAATTAGAGCAGATGCTTATTGTGTCTCAGAATTTTTTGCTACGGAAGATTTTTTCTGTAAATGGCTGTAAATTTGATGAATCTACAGTATACCATGCCAAATTTAAATCCTGATTGATGCACAAGTTGTACCGATTACCATTTATGCAGACTACATGCACTTATAGAAAATCTACCATCAAAATCCATCACGATAAACCAGGGACATTACTCATAGATCCAGGCACCGAGACTGTGGTAATCTGCTTATATTTGTTATCCATGCCATCACGTTCTAAAACCAACTTTTAAAATTATGCTAATGAACCAGAAACCAGAAGGGCTTCTAGGACGGTTCCCTTAGCCACTGTGCTGCAGATTCACAGGCTGTTATACTGTGCAGTAGCACTTACCACCATATGCTGATACTTCCTCTACTGCAGTGAGATTACATCTGGCAGAGGGAGGGGGAAGTGCTGAGGGAGGAGAGGGGGAGGGAGAGTTTAACAGCCTGTGAATCTGGACCGTGGATGGGCTCTGGAAACTACTCCAATAGCCGTTCAGGCTCCCCTCAATGAGGGTTTAGTAATTTAGATATACCAAAATTCTAGCTCAATTGGTGCCAAAACTGGTGTACATAATGAACATTAGGTTTATTATGAGCTATAGACACTTTTCGTGCTTTTCGAAAACAATCTGTGCCAACCGACCCTTAAAGCACATTGAAGATCAGCAAACCTTTTTCTGTGTCAAACACAGCACTATGCAATGTATAGTGGCTGCACAGGGTATTACAGCTCAGCCCTATTCACTGGAATAGGACTGAACAATAAACAAACCATATGTGTGGAAATGCAGAAAAACTTATTGTTAAGACTCTAACGAATTATTCTGATATTGATGACATTAATGTTGTAATAATCCTAACATTCAAAAATTATTGCATTTTAGGTGATGATGGGGATGATATATTACAGTGGTGTCTTAAAGGAAATTGACCACATGGATGCAGGGCTTCTAAACCAAGTACACTTAAGTGCTGGCATGTGCCTCCTTCTTCTTTTCGCTTTTAAGAGCTTAGTTGTTGAGAAAACCATCATTTATAATTATGCAAATTACCCTCAGGGGCCCCTAATTATGTCATAGAAGCCCCTTCAGGTGTGTTTTTCTTCTAATTTGGCTATCTGTCTAGGGAGGGGGAGGCTGCATTTAACAGTGGGGGGTATGAATATTTAGCATAAAACTAAGCCAGTTGGAGCTTCTGTAAGGTAGCCAAGAGCCCCTGAGGTTCACTTGCAAAGTTTTAAAAGACGGTTTCTTCAAAAACTAAGCTATTAGAAACAAAAAGAAGAACAGATCCTGTTTTAGGAGGCACATCCCAGGCATGTAAGTGTGCTTGGTCTAGAAATACTGCATCCATGTGGTAGATTTCCTTTAAAGGGAACCTGTCAGTAGATATTGACCTAATAAACCACTACTGAACTGAACTGAACACCTTCCAGATCATGTTTTTTTCATGGTTCAGTGTGGTGGCATCATCCATAAAATGAACTTTGAAGTGAGATGTAAATTGTAAATTGTATAGAGTCAAGGAGGCGGAGAGTTTAGCACTGAAGTCAAGCTCTCCATGCCTCAGAACCCCCCATTCACTGTAACTGATAGTCCTGCATCCAAAAACATAACTAACCAGATCTACAGAAGTCTGATGCATTATGTCAATCACATGGAAGAGGGCGTTCAGAGGTGCGTAGCAGCTTGACCTTGATGTTAAACTCTCTGCCTCTGTGACTTTAAAAAAACGGTATAAATCTCACTTCAAAGTTTTTTTTTTAAATGATAGAACCACACTTGGCCATGAAATAAATGTGATCTGCAAGGTGTTAAGCATCTAGACAACATAGTAGTAGTGGTTTATTTGGCCCGTATCTGATGACAGGTTCCCTTTAAGGGGTTTTCCAGGTTATTGATATTGATGACTTATCTAGTATCAGATCGTGGGTGTCTAACACCTCTACCTACCAACAGCTTGTGGTTACCATCATTGGATCCAACACTAAGAATGGAGCCAGAACTAGATGGCTCAGGGCCCAGTCAAGATTGTAGAGATATGAATGCTTTATAGCCAGCAGAAGAAATGCCTAGCATAGACATAGTGTCATTGATCTCCCCTGCCGCCTATGAACCATCACTCAAAGCTTCTTCCAGTAAGTCGTGCCCCCAGCTATTACACATTGTGATAGTATTACCTCAACTCATCATAGATGACAGTCCTGAGTTCTGGTCGGGGACAGTGGGATGTTGGGAAGAAACAAAGTATGAATGACCCTGACCTAAGCAGTGGGTTATTGGAGCAGACATGCTATCCTTGTTCTAGGGACTACGTAAACACAAAATATCAGTATCCATTGATCGGGACAAAAATATCTGCCGACACATGGGACACATGGGATTGCTTCGATGTCTGATTTTTTTCTTTATAGTAGTGGTTTTACATTTCTCCACAAGGTATACCACACACGTTTGATAGATGTGGGTCTCTCCTTTGGGACCCACTTCAGAACCAGGTTAAGGGGTCCTCAGATACCCTTCTCACCTATTGTGGGGTCTGCCAACTCCAGAGAATGAACTGAAAACTGAGCTCTTGTGTCTCCAGCTCTCTCCATTATTACGGAAATAACCATTCAGAGCTGTCATGCCATCATTTTATGATCGGTAGGGGTCTGACCTCTGGGAAATCTCAGGAAATTTCGCTTTTGAAGTAAGTAGAGTCAGCCCTTTTGAAGCTCATAACTTTCCTTGGTTCAGACCATTGTGTATCATCTAAACAAAATTCATTCATTTCGTATATTATTATTAGCTTTTGCTGGTTAAATCGGTGGTGTAACTTGAAACAGTTTGGTCCCCAAAGCTTCCCAGGCAATGTAACTTCAATAAAGGATGAGTAAAAAGTCCCAGGGCATCCTTTTACTTCAGAAATAGAAGGGGAAATAACCCTGAATACCCCAGCCCATTTATTAGGTCGTGTCTGTTATTATATTAACAGATATAAGAAGATTACCATAGTCACTGTATCTGGATCTATGAGTAAGTGTCCCTGGTTTATCATGAGGGATTCTGATGGTAGATTTCCTTTAAACATCTGTTTGGATGTTCAAGACAAAGTTTAGTGCTGTTTGTGGTGCCAGTACACAATGAGGGGGTGGGGGTTCATAAATTTGACTAGCCAGATGTGTTTTTTTTGCCAAAAAAGTTGCTTGCCTGTAATTGTGCCAATGGTGGTCGGGCTGTTCCTGTGTTTACTTTTATTTGATTAGGAGACACACCCCGGCAATTATCACCACCAAGATACTTAGGCTAGGCTTTTTTTCCTTATACACTTTTTCAACTTTTTGCAACTTTTTTCTGCCCCTAAGACAATCTCCCTTCAAAATTCACATTGGACAAATTTCTTGCAGTGTTTCCTGAGTTATCAACCTATTCCATATGTGGTTCTATTTCATTTTTTCACAGCAACTTTTTTAAAAGTTGAGGAACAAAAATGCTCCTGTCGGAGCAGGCGTTAGCATTTGAGGAAATTGTGTAAAAATGTGTGATTTTTTTGCAATTTTTTAAAAAAAAATTCAGATGCACCAGAATTCATTATTGACTTGTTGTGCCTTATTTATGAAGTGTTGCAGCCATAATATTTGTGCTTTCTCTCACAAATTTTTCATATTTTTTTGCGCACAATTTCGGGTGTACTCCATTGTGTATGAGAACCATCAAGTCGCAGACAAACAATCATTTTAGCCTGTTATGTTCATGCTTAATTGTAGGGTTGTCCAATCACTGTTTTGAAATGGGACCCGACGTCTCTCCTGGTACTGAACCATAATGTCTCCATCATATCTATAGATATAGGATCAGTACTACACATATATCATACCTGACCAGGGTTGGCTCCAGTTGTCAGTAGGCCCCTGGGTGACAGAGCCTCAGTGGGCCCCATTGCAGTAAACTCACGTGTTTGGAATAAAAAAACCCCCAAAAACTAAAACAGTCTCTTGTTCCCTAAAATATTCCCTAGTTTATCATACCAAACAGCTCCCTTATGGTTATTTTATATAAAGCCTCCTCACCCCCATGGATTCCTTATGTTCAGCCTTATGTGCCCCCCCCCCCCAGAAGCTCTGGGCCCCGGCACTTGCCCAAAAATGCTCCTGTCGGAGCAGGCGTTAGCATTTGAGGAAATTGTGTAAAAATGTGTGATTTTTTTGCAATTTTTTAAAAAAAAATTCAGATGCACCAGAATTCATTATTGACTTGTTGTGCCTTATTTATGAAGTGTTGCAGCCATAATATTTGTGCTTTCTCTCACAAATTTTTCATATTTTTTTGCGCACAATTTCGGGTGTACTCCATTGTGTATGAGAACCATCAAGTCGCAGACAAACAATCATTTTAGCCTGTTATGTTCATGCTTAATTGTAGGGTTGTCCAATCACTGTTTTGAAATGGGACCCGACGTCTCTCCTGGTACTGAACCATAATGTCTCCATCATATCTATAGATATAGGATCAGTACTACACATATATCATACCTGACCAGGGTTGGCTCCAGTTGTCAGTAGGCCCCTGGGTGACAGAGCCTCAGTGGGCCCCATTGCAGTAAACTCACGTGTTTGGAATAAAAAAACCCCCAAAAACTAAAACAGTCTCTTGTTCCCTAAAATATTCCCTAGTTTATCATACCAAACAGCTCCCTTATGGTTATTTTATATAAAGCCTCCTCACCCCCATGGATTCCTTATGTTCAGCCTTATGTGCCCCCCCCCCCCCAGAAGCTCTGGGCCCCGGCACTTGCCCAGGTTTGCCCGATGCTGGCGCCGGCCCTGTACCTGACTAATTCGGACAATGAATACAGAATCCTATTTTCACTATAGAAAAAGACCCCACGGTCAAGAGGAACCCCTGTGATTACACAGGGAATTCTCACTCCGATGATAAAAATAAAAAAATAAAAAATCAGAGCTTCCCTATATTTATACATTAATTTTACATCCTAATAATTCTGAATGTTCTCCCTAAAAGATCCTGAAATAATTGGATGGGAAATTTAACAATGAGTTGTAATCCCCAGTTTACTTATTATCTACACGCTGACAGCACCAAACTAAGCAGATTGTTTGCATTAAGGACCGGACACCAAGGAATCCTTCTAGTGTTAGGAAGATGGAAAAGCAGACAACACATCTATAAGTAATGCACCTACTTTAGCGATGGCACTAGGGTTGAGATCTCCCAGGTGATTGAAAGCACTCGTCTCGCTAATGATGTATAATGCACACATTATCTGTGGTTGTTAATACACTACTATCTCAGGCCATGCTTTTTGCTCTCTTAATTTCCTCCTAAGTGTGTCGGTACAACTTGGCCCCCCTTTCTTTTAAGTTCATTCGGCATATATTATCGGATCTGGTCTTCCTAAATGTTTATAATGTAACGCAGAGGTTATTTGCACTGGAATAAATTTTTTGTTGTTGTTTTACCATGGGTTTTCAGTACAGGTAGTCCCTGCGTTACGTACAGGATAGGTTTTATAGGTTGGTTCTTAAGTTGAATTTGTATGTAAGTCTGTGACAATTGGGTTGACAAGGGCACAGTGATTAACAATAAAGCTTTGTTACAGACACCTTACAGTCACTGCAGCCTTGAGCTATAGGACAGTAAATGTACAGCATCCAGAGAGCTTAATCAGAGGTCACAGTGAGGTCCGTCTGTAACTAGGGGTCGTCTGTAAGTCAGGTGTTCTTAAGTGTGGGACTGCCTGTAAAGGGTTGGCTTGAGTTAGATTAGTCATGTGTATCTATTGTGACCCTAAAAAGATGTATGTTACAGGGGATTAGAGTTGCCAATCAGAGTCTACATCCAAGCAAATGGTGAGGGATCCCTTTGCATTTACGGTTCAAAATTCTTGGTGAGTTTTATTGTATTCATAGTTCCTAAAAATGCATAGTACTACACTGGATGACTAGGGAAATATGTATTGTGGAAGTTGCAGCTACGTCTCCCTGAACTTACACCCCTTACACCCCCTGTCCAGGGTCGGCTCCAGGTTTCAGTAGGCCCCTGGGTGACAGAACCTCAGTGGCCCTTGCAGTGAACTCATATAGTGGCATTAAACATTCAGAAACTAAAACAGTCTCCTGTTTCCTAGAAAATTCCCTTTCATCCCAAACAGCCCAATCATGTTTATTTTATATACAGTCCCCTTATAGTTTAATTATATACAGTCCCCTCAGAGTTATATTATATAGAGCCCCACACATGGTGAAATTATATACAAACCTCCATGGATTCATTATATACAGCCCTCCTAACCCTCCATAGATCCATTATATACACCCCTCCTTATCCTCTATGAATCCATTATAAACAGCCCCTCACCCTCCATGGATCCATTATACACAGACCCCATAACCCTCCATGCATCTATTATATACAGCTGCCCTCATACTGCATGGATCCATTATATACAGCTGCCCTCACCCTCCATGGATCCATTATATACAGCCCACCTCACCCTCCATGAATCCATTATATATAGACCCCCTAACTCCCCATGGATCCATTATATAGAGCCCCCTTCACCCTCTATGGATCCATTATATACAGACCCCCTCACCCTCCATGGATCCATTGTATACAGACCCCCTTCACCCTCCATGGATCCATTATATACAGCCCACCGAACCCTCCATGGATCCATTATATACAGACCCCCTCACCCTCCATGGATCCATAATATACAGCCCCCTTCACCCTCCATGGAGCCTTTATGTACAGCCCCCTTCACCCAACGTGGATCCATTATATACAGCTGCCCTCATACTCCATGGATCCGTTTTATACAGCCCACCTCACCCTCCATGGGTCCATTATATACAGCCCCCTCACCCTCCATGGATCCATTATATACAGCCCCCATAACCCTCCATGGATCCATTATATGCAGGCCCCCTAACCCCCCATGGATCCAGTATATACAGCCCCCATAACCCTCCATGGATCCATTATATACAGCCCCCATAACCCTCCATGGATCCATTATATACAGCCCCCTTCACCCTCCATGGACCCATGATATACAGCATTCCTCACCCTCCATGGATCCATTATATACAGCCCACCTCATCCTCCATGAATCCATTATATATAGACCCCCTAACTCCCCATGGATCCATTATATACAGACCCCCTCACCCTCCATGGATCCATTGTATACAGCCCCCTTCACCCTCCATGGATCCATTATATACAGCCCCTTTCACCCTACGTGGATCCATTATATACAGCTGCCCTCATACTCCATGGATCCGTTTTATACAGCCCACCTAACCCTCCATGGGTCCATTATATACAGCCCCCTCACCCTCCATGGATCCATTATATACAGCCCCCATAACCCTCCATGGATCCATTATATGCAGACCCCCTAACCCCCCATGGATCCATTATATACAGCCCCCATAACCCTCCATGGATCCATTATATACAGCCCTCCTTACCCTCCATGGATCCATTATATACAGCCCTCCTCACCCTCCATGGATCCATTATATACAGCCCTCCTCAATCTCCATGGATCCATTATATACAGACCCCTTCAACCTCCATGGATCCATTATATACAGCCCCCTTCACCCTCCATGGATCCATTATATACAGCCCACCGAACCCTCCATCAATCCATTATACACAGCCCCCTTCACCCTCCATGGACCCATGATATACAGCATTCCTCACCCTCCATGGATCCATTATATACAGCCCACCGAACCCTCCATCAATCCATTATACACAGCATTCCTCACCCTCCATGGATCCATTATATACAGCCCCCCTCACCCTCCATGGACCCATTATACACAGCATTCCTCACCCTCCATGGATCCATTATATACAGACCCCCTCACCCTCCATGGATCCATTATATACAGCCCCCTTCATCCTCCATGGATCCATTATATACAGCCCACCGTACCCTCCATGGGTCCATTATACACAGCCCCCTTCACCCTCCATGGGCCCATTATATACAGCATTCCTCACCCTCCATGGATCCATAATATACAGCATTCCTCACCCTCCATGGATCCATTATATACAGCCTCCTTCCCCTCCATGGATCCATTATATATACACCCCTCACCCTCCATTATATACAGACCCCCTAACCCCCCATTGATCTATTATATACAGCCCCCTCACCCTCCTTGGATCCATTATATACAGCCCTCCTCACCCTCCATGGATCCATTATATACAGCCCACCTAATCCTCCATGGATCCATTATATACAGCCCACCTAACCCTCCATGGATCCATTATATACAGCTGCCCTCATACTCCATGGATCCATTATATACAGCCCCCTTCACCCTTCATGGATCCATTATATACAGCCCCCTTCACCCTCCATGGATCCATTATATACAGCATTCCTCACCCTCCATAAATCCATTATATACAGCTGCCCTCATACTCCATGGGTCCGTTTTATACAGCCCACCTAACCCTCCATGGATCCATTATATGCAGACCCCCTAACCCCCCATGGATCCATTATATACAGCCCCCTCACCCTCCATGGATCCATTATATACAGCCCCCTTCACCCTCCATGGATCCATTATATACAGCCCACCTAACCCTCCATGGATCCATTATATACAGCCCCCTCTCCCTCCATGGATCCATTATAAACAGCCCCCATAACCCTCCATGGATCCATTATATACAGCCCCCATAACCCTCCATGGATCCATTATATACAGCCCTCCTTACCCTCCATGGATCCATTATATACAGCCCTCCTCACCCTCCATGGATCCATTATATACAGCCCTCCTCACCCTCCATGGATCCATTATATACAGACCCCCTAACCCCCCATGGATCCATTATATACAGCCCCCTTCAACCTCCATGGATCCATCATATGCAGACCCCCTCACCCTCCATGGATCCATTATATACAGCCCCCTTCACCCTCCATGGATCCATTATATACAGCCCCCATAACCCTCCATGGATCCATTATATACAGCCCCCATAACCCTCCATGGATCCATTATATACAGCCCTCCTTACCCTCCATGGATCCATTATATACAGCCCTCCTCACCCTCCATGGATCCATTATATACAGCCCTCCTCACCCTCCATGGATCCATTATATACAGACCCCCTAACCCCCCATGGATCCATTATATACAGCCCCCTTCAACCTCCATGGATCCATTATATGCAGACCCCCTCACCCTCCATGGATCCATTATATACAGCCCCCTTCACCCTCCATGGATCCATTATATACAGCCCACCGAACCCTCCATCAATCCATTATACACAGCCCCCTTCACCCTCCATGGACCCATGATATACAGCATTCCTCACCCTCCATGGATCCATTATATACAGCATTCCTCACCCTCCATGGATCCATTATATACAGACCCCCTCTCCCTCCATGGATCCATTTTATACAGCCCCCTTCACCCTTCATGGATCCATTATATACAGCATTCCTCACCCTCCCTAAATCCATTATATACAGCTGCCCTCATACTCCATGGGTCCGTTTTATACAGCCCACCTAACCCTCCATGGATCCATTATATGCAGACCCCCTAACCCCCCATGGATCCATTATATACAGCCCCCTCACCCTCCATGGATCCATTATATACAGCCCCCTTCACCCTCCATGGATCCATTATATACAGCCCACCTAACCCTCCATGGATCCATTATATACAGCCCCCTCTCCCTCCATGGATCCATTATATACAGCCCCCATAACCCTCCATGGATCCATTATATACAGCCCCCATAACCCTCCATGGATCCAATATATTCAGACCCCCTAACCCCCCATGGATCCATTATATACAGCCCCCTCTCCCTCCATGGATCCATTATATACAGCCCCCATAACCCTCCATGGATCCATTATATACAGCCCCCATAACCCTCCATGGATCCATTATATGCAGACCCCCTAACCCCCCATTGATCCATTATATACAGCCCCCTTCACCCTCCATGGATCCATTATATACAGCCCTCCTTACCCTCCATGGATCCATTATATACAGACCCCCTAACCCCCTATGGATCCATTATATACAGCCCCCTTCACCCTCCATGGATCCATTATATACAGACGCCCTCTCCCTCCATGGATCCATTATATACAGCCCCCATAACCCTCCATGGATCCATTTTATACAGCCCTCCTTACCCTCCATGGATCCATTATATACAGACCCCCTAACCCCCTATGGATCCATTATATACAGCCCCCTTCACCCTCCATGGATCCATTATATACAGACCCCCTCACCCTCCATGGATCCATTGTATACAGCCCCCTTCACCCTCCATGGATCCATTATATACAGCCCACCAAACCCTCCATGGATCCATTATATACAGACCCCCTCACCCTCCATGGATCCTTTATATACAGCCCCCTCACCCTCCATGGATCCATTATATACAGCATTCCTCACCCTCCATGGATCCATTATATACAACTGCCCTCATACTCCATGGATCCGTTTTATACAGCCCACCTAACCCTCCATGGATCCATTATATGCAGACCCCCTAACCCCCCATGGATCCATTATATGCAGGCCCCTCACCCTCCATGGATCAATTATATACAGCCCCCATAACCCTCCATGGATCCATTAAATACAGCCCCCATAACCCCCCATGGATCCATTATATACAGCCCCCTCACCCTCCATGGATCAATTATATACAGACCCTCTAACCCCCCATGGATCCATTATATACAGCCCCCTTCACCCTCCATGGATCCATTATATACAGACCCCCTCTCCCTCCATGGATGCCCTGTATACAGCCCCCTTCACCCTCCATGGATCCATTATATACAGCCCCCTCACCCTCCATGGATCAATTATATACAGCCCCCATAACCCTCCATGGATCCATTATATACAGCCCCCATAACCCTCCATGGATCCATTATATACAGCCCCCATAACCCTTCATGGATCCATTATATACAGCCCTCCTTACCCTCCATGGATCCATTATATACAGACCCCCTAACCCCGCATGGATCCATTATATACAGCTGCCCTCATACTCCATGGATCTGTTTTATACAGCCCACCTAACCCTCCATGGATCCATTATATGCAGACCCCCTAACCCCCCATGGATCCATTATATACAGCCCCCTCTCCCTCCATGGATCCATTATATACAGCCCCCATAACCCTCCATGGATCCATTATATACAGCCCCCATAACCCTCCATGGATCCATTATATACAGCCCCCATAACCCTTCATGGATCCATTATATACAGCCCTCCTTACCCTCCATGGATCCATTATATACAGACCCTCTAACCCCCCATGGATCCATTATATACAGCCCCCTTCACCCTCCATGGATCCATTATATACAGACCCCCTCTCCCTCCATGGATCCATTGTATACAGCCCCCTTCACCCTCCATGGATCCATTATATACAGCCCACCGAACCCTCCATGGATCCATTATATACAGACCCCCTCACCCTCCATGGATCCATAATATACAGCCCCCTTCACCCTCCATGGATCCTTTATATACAGCCCCCATAACCCTCCATGGATCCATTATATACAGACCCCCTCTCCCTCCATGGATCCATTGTATACAGCCCCCTTCACCCTCCATGGATCCATTATATACAGCCCACCGAACCCTCCATGGATCCATTATATACAGACCCCCTCACCCTCCATGGATCCATAATATACAGCCCCCTTCACCCTCCATGGATCCTTTATATACAGCCCCCATAACACTCCATGGATCCATTATATACAGCCCTCCTTACCCTCCATGGATCCATTATATACAGACCCCCTAACCCCCCATGGATCCATTATATACAGCCCCCTTCACCCTCCATGGATCCATTGTATACAGCCCCCTTCACCCTCCATGGATCCATTATATACAGCCCCCATAACCCTCCATGGATCCATTATATACAGCCCCTTCACCCTCCATGAATCCATTATATACAGCCCCCTCATCCTCCATGGATCCATTATATGCAGACCCCCTAACCCCCCATGGATCCATTATATACAGCCCCCATAACCCTCCATGGATCCATTATATACAGCCCCCATAACCCTCTATGGATCCATTATATACAGCCCTCCTTACCCTCCATGGATCCATTATATACAGACCCCCTAACCCCCTATGGATCCATTATATACAGCCCCCTTCACCCTCCATGGATCCATTATATACAGACCCCTTCACCCTCCATGGATCCATTGTATACAGCCCCCTTCACCCTCCATGGATCCATTATATACAGCCCACCGACCCCTACATGGATCCATTATATACAGACCCACTCACCCTCCATGGATCCATTATATACAGCCCCCTTCACCCTCCATGGATCCTTTATATACAGCCCCCATAACCCTCCATGGATCCATTATATACAGCCCTCCTTACCCTCCATGGATCCATTATATACAGACCCCCTAACCCCCCATGGATCCATTATATACAGCCCCCTTCACCCTCCATGGATCCATTATATACAGACCCCCTCACCTTCCATGGATCCATTGTATACAGCCCCCTTCACCCTCCATGAATCCATTATATACAGCCCACCGAACCTTCCATGGATCCATTATATACAGACCCCCTCACCCTCCATGGATCCATATTATACAGCCCCCTTTACCCTCCATGAAACCTTTATATACAGCCCCCATAACCCTCCATGGATCCATTATATACAGCCCTCCTTACCCTCCATGGATCCATTATATACAGACCCCCTAACCCCCCATGGATCCATTATATACAGCCCCCTTCACCCTCCATGGATCGATTATATACAGACCCCCTCACCCTCCATGGATCTATTGTATACAGCCCCCTTCACCCTCCATGGATCCATTATATACAGCCCCCATAACCCTCCATGGATCCATTATATACAGCCCCTTCACCCTCCATGAATCCATTATATACAGCCCCCTCATCCTCCATGGATCCATTATATGCAGACCCCCTAACCCCCCATGGATCCATTATATACAGCCCCCATAACCCTCCATGGATCCATTATATACAGCCCCCATAACCCTCCATGGATCCATTATATACAGCCCTCCTTACCCTCCATGGATCCATTATATACAGACCCCCTAACCCCCTATGGATCCATTATATACAGCCCCCTTCACCCTCCATGGATTCATTATATACAGACCCCTTTACCCTCCATGGATCCATCGTATACAGCCCCCTTCACCCTCCATGGATCCATTATATACAGCCCACCGACCCCTCCATGGATCCATTATATACAGACCCACTCACCCTCCATGGATCCATTATATACAGCCCCCTTCACCCTCCATGGATCCTTTATATACAGCCCCCATAACCCTCCATGGATCCATTATATACAGACCCCCCTCACCCTCCATGGATCCATTGTATACAGCCCCCTTCACCCTCCATGGATCCATTATATACAGCCCCCTTCACCCTCCATGAAACCTTTATATACAGCCCCCATAACCCTCCATGGATCCATTATATACAGCTACCTTCACCCTCCATGGATCCATTATATACAGACCCCCTCACCCTCCATGGATCTATTGTATACAGCCCCCTTCACCCTCCATGGATCCATTATATACAGCCCCCATAACCCTCCATGGATCCATTATATACAGCCCCTTCACCCTCCATGAATCCATTATATACAGCCCCCTCATCCTCCATGGATCCATTATATGCAGACCCCCTAACCCCCCATGGATCCATTATATACAGCCCCCATAACCCTCCATGGATCCATTATATACAGCCCCCATAACCCTCCATGGATCCATTATATACAGCCCTCCTTACCCTCCATGGATCCATTATATACAGACCCCCTAACCCCCTATGGATCCATTATATACAGCCCCCTTCACCCTCCATGGATTCATTATATACAGACCCCTTTACCCTCCATGGATCCATTGTATACAGCCCCCTTCACCCTCCATGGATTCATTATATACAGCCCACCGACCCCTCCATGGATCCATTATATACAGACCCACTCACCCTCCATGGATCCATTATATACAGCCCCCTTCACCCTCCATGGATCCTTTATATACAGCCCCCATAACCCTCCATGGATCCATTATATACAGACCCCCCTCACCCTCCATGGATCCATTGTATACAGCCCCCTTCACCCTCCATGGATCCATTATATACAGCCCCCTTCACCCTCCATGAAACCTTTATATACAGCCCCCATAACCCTCCATGGATCCATTATATACAGCTACCTTCACCCTCCATGGATCCATTATATACAGACCCCCTCACCCTCCATGGATCCATTGTATACAGCCCCCTTCACCCTTCATCGATCCATTATATACAGCCCCCATAACCCTCCATGGATCCATTATATACAGCCCCCTTCACCCTCCATGGATCCATTGTATACAGACCCCCTAACCCCCTATGGATCCATTATATACAGCCCCCTTCACCCTCCATGGTTCCATTGTATACAGCCCCCTTCACCCTCCATGGATCCATTATATACAGACCCACTCACCCTCCATGGATCCATAATATACAGCCCCCTTCACCCTCCATGGATCCTTTATATACAGACCCATAACCCTCCATGGATCCATTATATACAGCCCTCCTTACCCTCCATGGATCCATTATATACAGACCCCCTAACCCCCCATGGATCCATTATATACAGCCCCCTTCACCCTCCATGGATCCATTATATACAGACCCCCTCACCCTCTATGGATCCATTGTATACAGCCCTCCTCACCCTCCATGGATCCATTATATACAGCCCACCGAACCCTCCATGGATCCATTATATACAGACCCCCTCACCCTCCATGGATCCATTGCATACAGCCCTCCTCACCCTCCATGGATCCATTATATACAGCCCACGAACCCTCCATGGATTCATTATATACAGACCCCCTAACCCCCCATGGATCTATTATATACAGCCCCCCCAGCCTCCATGGATCCATTATATACACCTCCCTCACCCTCCATGGATCCATTATATACAGCCCCCTTCACCCTCCATAGATCCAATATGTACAGCCCTCCTCACCCTCCATGGATCCATTATACACAGCCCCCAGTATAGTATAGGCTAGCGTCCTGCAGTGCACGCTGCCAGGCCGGGTGCACACAACTGTGGTTGGTCCAGGAAAAACCTACTGTGTCCTGGACGAATTTCACAGACTCTTCTCCACACTTCAATTCATGTGCATTGGGCAGGCAGAGGAACAATGTATGAGCGTAAACAGGCTGCATCTGCCCCTCCCGGGATTCACCGAATGCTGCTGGCATGGGGGCCAGGTAATGTGAATCAAACTATTATAAACTACTGAAATGATTCCGACTGCTGACCAAAGCATATTTAATATTAGCATAGCATAGGCTATTGGAACCTGACACCAGCTAAACATAAAATAGCTGGTGACAAGTTCTCTTTAAAGGTTCTCTCTAACAACTCCCCAAACACCCCATAAATAAATAAAGCATGGTGTAGGGCACTCTTATAGCTCCCCTGACATAACTTCACTATTTTCCAGGAATCTGTTATTTCAGAGAACATTTAAAGGGGCATTTTAATCTGGGCATACTGTACACATTTAATTTAAATGGTTTGTCTGCTTTCAGCAAATAATTGTTATGGTTTCTGTAAGAAAAAGTTATCCATTTTTACAATATATGTTTTGTATCAATTACTCACAGTTTTCTAGATCTCTGCTTGCTGTCATTCTGTCGAAATAAAGCAGTGGAAGAAACTTTCTAGAGAATGACAGCAAGCAGAGATCTAGATTACTGTGAGGAGTGCCCAACACAATTAAAAAGGAAACATGGTAGCATGGTATCTGGTAGTAAAGGGTCATGATGTAAGTCTAATTGTCAATATAATCAGTGTGCTGAAAAATAGCTGACCAATTCCTCAGAGAGATCAAGTGATCCCCTATGCATAGGAGCAGACACTGAAGATCGTATTACTTGACTGTTTGCCAGGAATTGCTGATTAAACAGAAGTGAAATCTCACAATATTCGGCTCTGGAGCATAATATTAGTAAAGAAGCCTCAGCGGCAAATCTGCATTAAGACTACATTCACATGATGTGTGCCCGCCATACCTTAGTACGGCAATCACACGTCAGAGCTGGCGCTGCTCACCCCAGCCCCTCTCCATAGTGATATGTGGCGCACGGCGCCGTATTCCGTGGAAAGATAGGACATGTCCTAACTTTCTCCCGGCTACAGAACAGTGCCGCACCTTGCAGCAATGTTCCGCCCCCATACGGCGCCGTGTGCCCATTGCCTTTTATGGGGGACGTATATACGTCCCCCATACGGATGTGTGAATTTTGCCTTAACCAGATAGAAAGTGGAACAAGATTGTAGTAGTGTTGTTCTAAGAATGTCCTCCTCTCAAGTCCAAGAGAAGGCATTTTGGAGTCCTAAAATGCCCCCCAAACCATAAAATCTATTTAAATAAATAGTATAAGTCATTGATGTTGAACCTTGTAGAAACCGAGTGCCTAAACTACAACCAAAATCCACTTATTTACCATGAAGTGCCAACATGGCATTTCAAGCAGTAACTTATTGCTACCTGTTCTTAAACATCATTCAATTGTATTGGATTTCCTCAGGCCACCAATGCAGTTGAAATAAGGTGGGCAAATTCAGACCATCATTGTAGCTTCTCCTTGGGAAGAATGGTGGGTCCAGCAGGAGGACCTCCAAAGATAATGCAGTTCAGTCAACACCTTCTTACTTTTCCAGGTGTTTCAAACCGCCAGTGAAGTGTTGCTTTAGAATCGCACTGAGAGCAGCATTCCTTAAGTTGTCCGACAGAGTTCACCATCTTTTTTGTGGTGCATCTAAGTGCTTGGCTTGTGACACAATTTGAAAGTTAAATGCTGCGCTCAAACCGAGTCAGTTGGATCGTCCTTCGGCACTCCCCCTAAATTGTGTTGCATGGGAACAAGGACCGTGTGCACCAAAATCCCAGTACAGACACTTGTTAAATACCTGTCCAAGCTGTGAGCAGCGCAACCTTTAGTAAATGAGCCACATTATTTATCTCCGTGGTCTCTGAACTGGGAATGAGCAGCCGTAAATGGCAAAGTTTAAGTTCTAATCTACGGTGCTTGCGCAGGGAAGCCAGTGTTACTAGCTGCAAAGCACAGTCGTCAGCTGTCCCAAACAAAGGTAATTATAAATATTTGGGAGCTTTTTTGTGTGGCGGTGTATGGGGCGACTTTGGACACTAAACCACCGTTCGATTAGGACCTGTGGGTGGATTAGTGTCCTAATTTTCCATGACAGGTTCCATTTAAGTGATCTGTAGCATCTTACCCTTTATTTATTCAGCTGCCAAGTACAGTGGGACAGAGCCCGAAAATCTCTGGGACTGTCTTGCTGATGGTTGGCCTCCAGACCCAATGTTGGTCAGTGAAAGCTACATAACCGGATCTCAGATTCTGTACCCTAAACCAGAAATATATATTACACAATTCATGCCTACTGCTTCAAATGAGAAAAAATATTAAAAGCACCTAGGACATTAATCATGCAGTGTCGGATTACATTACCATATTGAATAGAATTTCATATTAAATAGGGATTTTTGATGATTTTTTAATGCAAATCACTGAAACAAAAGGAAACATTTTATAGCACCTTTATCCACTTCTTCTACATCTATTATACAGGTTATTGTTCAGATACAAAATAGTAAAATTGATGAACTATTGGTAAATTGAATGAAACAAGAGGCAAAATAAATGTCATTAATTTTATTTTTATTGTTTTGAGATAACAATACTTTTTTTCATAAAAATGGAAATGTTTTCCTGGAGGCAGGTCTCATGGATCGCCATGCCTAACCTGTAACCAACCACAATGGAGTTGAGAGACTTGAGAGACTTATTCCGACATGGAATCCATACGGATATAGAGAATGTAATGGAATGTGGAGTGGCAGGTGGTGGCTTCTAAGGAATGAACCGGAAGGTATTCAGAAACCTTGGGGGAACGAGGAATCGGGGGAAGATGGACAGTTCTGGAGGTGCTGGGAGGACTTCACTCAAGAATTTAGTCACATTATGCAGCCAATTTTAATATTTGGAAGATAAGCAAAAAAATTGAGCTGAAAATCATTCCGGGACGGAAGAATCACATATTCTGAAAGAATATAGATAAATATTTCTTGATGAAAAGTCATATGTTTAATATATAGATGACCGAAATGACATAGCAGGATCTGTGATAGTATCTCTAACAAAGATCCAACAGAGATCCAGCTAAATACCAATGTTCTATAATATAATTGGAGTACATTGTTTCAGCAATCATGCCCCTCTAGGTACAAAAACTCTAGGGGGCCAAAAAGAATAGTAAATAAAAAGGGAAAAAGTGTAACAAAAACTAAAAAGACGTTTAATTCCAGTATTTTTGCTTCCCTAAAGGGGTTCTCCAGCGGGTCAATGTGATTTTTTAAAAATATTCCTGTTCCATATATTAGTGGCTAATCTTCCTATTTCTTTATATTTTTAGCCCTCCAGTACCTCATATCCAGCTTTATGTTGGTGTCTGGGACAAGACGGCCGCTACCCGCTGGATGGGACTTCAAGTCTAATCAATTCTTGTGCCTTCCCATAAGCTCCTGCGCTTCCACGCTACATCTAGGAGCTCGGGTCGAGGTGGAACTCTGGACATACACTGCATATGCGCTCTCTGCTACTGCCGGTGTGAGGGCGCATTCACTTGTAATAGAGGTGAATTTTTGCAGAGTACCGGCAAAGAGAGAATCACTGTGCATGCGCGATGAAGAAGGAAGAAACTACAGGTTGTATTTGAGCGGATTAAGGAGAATGTCCTTGGGCTCTATTGGCCTTCTATTTCACGTCTGTGGTTCAGTGATTTCCACGGAAGCCTCTGAAAGCCATTGATTTCTATGGGTGTTTTCACATAGGCTTTTATTTTCACGTATCCGTTGTCCGTGGAAAACATTATGAAACATCATGTTCTTTTCACGGATGTGGATCATGGAAGGCATGGGACAGCAAAAAAAAACTGATGAAGTATCCATTTTCACTGATGAGGCTGAAAAAACCAGGTGTGATTTGTTAAACCTTAATTTTTTTTTCGGAGACGGAGACAAAATTAACAAAATGTAATTAATGTGAATATATTGCTGAATATGATTATGAAAGAAATGACAAGGCATATCATTTGGTCCACACTAACTAATTTTTAAGGGGGCTCTCTGCTGATCACATTATTTATGGGGGCACACTGCTGGACTCATTGTTAACGGGGTTACACTCATTATTAACGGGGGTACATTGCTGGACTCATTATTAACGGGGTCACACCGCTGGACTCATTATTAATGGGGGCACTCTGCTGAACATTTTATTTATTGGAGGGGCAGCTGTGGACATTACACAGGGATGCAGGACCACGGGTAGGCAGGACCACGGGTAGGCAGGACCTCTGGAAGGCAGGACCTCAGGATGCCAGGATCTCAGGATGTCCACCGGGATACAGGACCACCAGAGGAACACAGGACCGCCACAGGAACACAGGACCGCCACTGGAACACAGAACCGGCACAGGTACACAGGACTGCCACAGGAATACCACAGGAACACGGGAAACACGGAGGCGCCTGAAAACGGACAGGAACACGGAGGCGCCTGGAAACGCTTAGAAAACATGGAAGGCTCGCTCTTCAATGGAAGGACTTGTAGATCAGGCATGGGATACTGGGAGCCGCCGGGCTATATAGGAGTCCGGAAATGCCAGCGTCAATTAGGAGGACAATTAGGCTGGCCCTTTAAATCTTGAGGGAGTCGGCGCGCAAGCGACCTAGCAGCGGGAGCACGCGGCCTAGCCAGGAAGCAGACCTGCGACCTGGACGGGACCGCGACGGAGCCATCAGGAGTCAGGAGAGGTAAGTACGGACCTGGAGGAGAGGGGACAGGGACAGAAGGCATGGGTAACCGTGACAGTACCCCCTGCCCTTTAGGACCCCTCTTCTTCTTCAGCTTACTCTTATTCTTCCTCTGCTTCCTCCAATTCTTCTTGGTGATGAGACACCTGTGGAGGAGAGCAGGAACAGTGAAGACAGGACTAACCATGTGGTGCTTGGACCTGGCATGGAACAAGCCGAGGATATCTTGAGGACGTCTAGAACATCTTTTTGGCCAGAGGCTGGAGTGGCCCTTGGGAAACTGCAGTCTGGGGCGACTCTTGGGAAGCCGCTGGAGCAGTACTGGGAAACTGCGGAGGCTGGGAGCCGCTGGAGCAGCACTGGGAAGCTGCGGAGGCTGGGGAGCCGCTGGAGCAGCACTGGTAAGCTGCAGAGCCTGGGTCGCGGCTGGAGCAGCAATGGGAAGCTGTGGAGGCTGGGGCGTGACTGGAGCAGCACTGGGAAGCTGCGGAGGCTGGGGCACCGCTGGAGCAGCACTGGGAAGCTGCAGCGGCTGGTGTGCCGCTGGAGCAGCACTGGGAAGCTGCAGAGGCTAAGGGCGCCGCTGGAGCAGTACTGGGAAGCTGCAGAGGCTAAGGGCACCGCTGGAGCAGCACTGGGAAGCTGCAGAGGCTAAGGGCACCGCTGGAGCAGCACTGGGAAGCTGCAGAGGCTAAGGGACAACCCGGGCAGGCATGGAAACCAGACTTGAGATTGTTCAAACCTGGATTGGATTTTTTCCAGAAACATGGTATAGGTAGCCATGTCTGGATCACCACTATCCCACAGAGGGGTAGCCCAGGTCAGGGCCTCTCCAGAGAGCAAATAGAAAACAAATGCCAGCTTTGTTCGTTCAGTGGTGCAGCAAGCACTGAAAAACAAAGCTCCTGCAAAAATTGGAGCAACAGGAGGAGTCGCGGAAGCCTGATGCTGGGAGGCAATCATCTGTCGAAGGGTGGCAGCGAGTTTGTCCACAAGTTCTTTTTGAGCTCAGGATGGCATAATCTCAAGATGGCCACCTGGATACAGCACCACCACAGGAACACTTGACCGCCACAGGAGTACAGGACCGCCACAGGAGTACAGGACCCCTACAGAAACACAGGACCGCCACAGGAACACAGCACTGCCACAGGAACACAGGACCACATGACGACCACAGGAACACCGGACCTCAGGATGGCAGGACCTCAGGATGGCCACTGGGATACAGGACCACCACAGGAACACAGGACCACCACAGGGCTACAGGACCGCCACAGGAGTACAGGGCCACCACAGGAACACAGGACCGCCACAGGAACACAGGACCACCACAGGAATACCACAGGAACAAGGGAAACACAGAGGCGTCTGGAAACGCACCGGAACATGGAGGCATCTGGAAACGCTCAGGAAACGTGGAGGGCTTTCTCTTCAATGGAAGGACTTGAAGATCTGGCAGGGAATATTGGGATCTGCTGGGCTAAATAGGAGTCCGGAAATGCCAGCGTCCTCCTTTAAATCATGAAGGAGTCGGCGAGCGTGCACCCTAGCAGCAGGAGCGGGCGGCCTAGCCAGGAAGCAAACCCGTGGCCTGGACGGGACCGTGACGGAGCCATCAGGAGCCGGGAGAGGTGAGTACAGACCCGGGGGAGAGGGAACAGCGGCAGCAGGCACGGGTGCTGGTGTAACTGTGACAATTACATTCATGATGGGAGACTACTGGACATTTTATTAGAGAGTAGCAGCTGCGTTTCGCTAGGCTTATACTTGAAAAAAATATGTTTTCTCAGTTTTTTGTGGTAAAATTTGATACCTCAGCTTATACTCGGATCGGCTTATACTAGAGTATGTACGGTAGGCTGATTTGGCAAATTACTATAAAAAAATTGATTTGGTCCAAATCAAACTATAAACACTATTACAAAGCAGCAGGAAAATATATGTCCAAAAATAGTGGTCCAGTTACTCAATGGAAAAGGATGGATTTTGATGTATGTCAAATTTTGTGGATCCTGTCTACTGCACACATCAGTTTTCCATCACATACATTTACTCTGGGCTGTAAAGAGATAATTGCCTCTCCTTTGATCTAGAGTTTTTATCTTTAGTGCATAAAAACAGTAATATACATAATTTTTTTACATATATTGTAAAAAAACAAGACTTTTTCAGTGTTTTGTTTACCGTGAGAAATACAATATTCTGGTGTTGATATTTTTTAGTCTGAATCATCATGATCAACAATTCTAAATATATAGTGGATGGTCCAGAAGCAGTTACATAGGACTCTGTTTACAATTTTGGGATATTGATGATCTATCCTTTGGGTCGTCAATCGGATCAGTGTGGTTTGACACATAGCGCCCCCACCAGACAGCTGTTTGCAGTAGAGTATTACCCCAAATACAAAGTGGAAAGAGATAGAAGACGACTTCTCAGTCCACTCTATACAGGCAGTCCCCTACTTAAGAACACTCGACTTACATACAACCCATAGTTACAAACGGACCTCTGGATATTGGTAATTTATTGTACTTTAGTCCTAGGCTACAATAAACAGCTGTAACAGTTATCACAGGTGTCTGTAATGAAGCTTTAGTGTTAATATTGATTCTTATGACAACCCAACATTTTTAAAATCCAATTGTCACAGAGACCAAAAAAGTTCTGGCTGGGGTTACAATGATAAAATATACAGATCCGACTTACATACAAACTCAACTTAAGAACAAACCTACAGACCCTATCTTGTATGTAACCCGGGGACTGCCTGTATTGTTGCAGGATACTGGAACTCCTTGGCACAATAAAATTGCAGCTTGTTTTGTTGTTTTTTTTTTTTTTGAAGGGTGCATCTGCATTGGAAATCACATTCAATTGTGTATTTTCAATTGTATTTTAAAATGTAACCCTTTTGGCCCAATGGATTTGCCTAGTGTACATGCTGGGAGCCTTTCCTGATTCATACACCAGATGTAGGTCCTGGGCTGAAATCCTATCCAGGTCAACATCTGCAAAGAGTTTGTCGGGCACATTTACTAAGGGTCCGAATCGCGTTTTTCCGCCGGGTTTCCCCAATTTTTTCCAATTTGCACCGAAATGCCCTGGGATTTTGGCGCACGCGATTGGATTGTGGCACATCGGCGCCGGCTTTCACACGACAGAAATCGGGGGCGTGGCCGTCGGAAAACCCAGTGGATTCGGAAAAACCGCAGAATTTTTTTAAAAAATTGTGTCGCAAAAATAGCACTCACATACACCGAAACGGAGGAGGTGAATTCCGGCGGACTTCAGCGCAGCAGCGACACCTAGTGGACATCTGGTGTACCATCTTAGTGAATCCCGGCAGAACCCGAATCAGCGTCGAAGAACGTGCCGCTGGATCGCGACTGGACCGGGTAACTAAGTCTGCCCCTGTGTGTTCTCTCCATGTTTCCTCAGGTTTCTCCCACACTCCAAAACTTTTAGATCTCTCTGTAGCATTGATCACCAATTCCTCCTTAGGATGCTGCATACTTTTGGCTCAGTGTTTGTGTGGGTTTCCTCTGGGTCCTCCGGTTTCTTCCCTTACTCCAAAAACATACTGGTAGGTTGATTAGATTGTGAGCCCCTTTGGAGACAGGGAATGATTTAGCAAACTCTGTGCACCGCTGCGTAATCTGTGTGCACTATATCAATAAAGGAATTATTATTTTACTTGATTTATACAGAATCTAAAGTCATTATATACTGCGAACATAAACTGCTGTGTATCTTCTTGGTACAGGCCTTGTGGTGTTGTGTTTGCAGCTTTTGCATCTCCAAAAATTCAGTGCTATGCACCGTGTGACACTTTTCCTATTTAGTAGATATGAGATATCACGTATCACACACAGATATATCTTAGTCTGATGCATGTTTTTTTTGGTTGTAATTTAGTGTCTTTTTGGGGTATCTGGACAATATTTTGCACCTTTTTCCAGCAGTGCGCTGGAGTTTGCCGTGTAGCAATAATCCTGGTTTGCGCCTAATTTGCCTTTTTATTTCTCCCACTTCCAGATGTTTCATCTAATCCAACATTGATTTGTTGGATTAGGGTGCAAATAATGGCATATAAACACTCCAGTTCTAAAAATGCGCACGAAAAGCAATGGCATGAGTTGCACAAAAATATGTGCTATTGACAAAGAGGCGAAACTACAAAGACAAATGAAGGGCAAGAAAAAGACTCAATGGAGGCGCAAAAAGAGCTCAGGGAAAGGAAAAACAGGATAAACGACACCCAAAGTGTAAGAAGGAAAAACCTAACATTGAATGGTGGATTGTAGCTGTTATGGGGCAGGGGTATCAGTGATTTCTGGACACGGAAGACTGTCGGGAGAGTAGGAACAAAACTGCAGTGAACTTTTTTCATTTTCCAAATAGGCTTAGGTCTTTATTCCTTACTACTTGTGCACTGTAAAAATGTTTAAAATGTCTTTTGTTGTATTGTTGTTATTTATTCTTAGATAAGTAACATTTTTGTTTTTCCATTGATTTACTTACTTTTAAAATTAACATTATATTGATGTGTCAGAAGGGCTCTGGGGGGCTGTTAGCAGAGCCTCTCAGTGCTGTAGCTTCACAGGCTGTTACACTATCTTCTCCTCCCTTTCACTTGTATTTCACATCCTTTACTTATATAGCGCACACAGATTACACAGCGCTGCACAGAGCTTGCCAAATCAGTCCCTGTCGCCTATGGGGCTCACAATCTAATCAGCCTACCACTATGTTTTGGAGTATGGGAGGAAACCAGAGGACCAGGAGGAAACCCACGCAAACACAGAGAGAACATACAAACTCATTGCAGATGTGGACCTGGATGGGACTTGAACCAAGGACCCCAGCACTACAAGGCTGTAGTGCTAACCACCGAGCCACCATGCTGGCCTAATACCCCTCTTTGTCGCCCTAATTCTTTTTTTGCTCTTTTATGGAAATAGAAGCAGCAATTAGGTCCTGGACTGCCATGAAATACCGCAGCCCTCCGCAATTACATCACTGGGGGGCTAACGGCTAAACGAAGGAACCTCTTTCCTCTATAGATGTTTTGATGTTCATGGATTGACAGCAAGCAGATATTTTTACAGTGGTGAATGTCGGGGTTATCCAAAAATATGTGCATGTTGTTTCTGCAGTGAATGAGCTTTATTGCCCTTAAAGCATATTTTTGACTGATTTGTAATAAATATACAGGCGGTCCCCTACTTAAGGACACCCGACTTACAGACGACTCATAGTTACAGACGGACCCCTCTGCCCACTGTGACCTCTGGTGAAGCTCTCTGGAGGCTTTACTATAGTCCCAGACTGCAATGTCCAGCTGTAAGGTGTCTGTAATGAAGCTTTATTGATAATCCTTGGTCCAATTACATAAAAAAATTTTTAACTCCAATTGTCACTTGGGCAAAAAAAAAAATTTGTCTGGAGCTACAATGATAAAATATACAATTCCGACTTACATACAAATTCAACTTAAGAACAAACCTACAGAACCTATCTTGTACGTAACCCGGGGACTGCCTGTATATTATTTTACCAACTCCCACAAGGACTGCAGTTTACAGTAGTTGTTTCTATATGGCTGCATAGCCACATGTGCTTTAACTTGTAACCGCGCCTCGTCATAATCTTAGTGCCCCCTTGTGGTAGAAAATTGGAATAAATCACAATGATAGATAACAGCTGCCAGATGTAAGGGTATGAGCAGGTCTAAGGAGCCCCGATCTCTGCCCTCACAGAAAATAAGTGTCATGTATACTTACAATTATGTGCGTATATATGAGGACATATCATAAAAAGAGCAATTTGAATTAGTAGCAAAGAGCTACCGTGTTTCAACGAATCAGGACCAGGCACAATTTATCCAATTTGACTAACTCTTATCTTTGGGCTAGCGATGTGATTTGTGCAATGCTTTTTTTTAGGAGCAATACGGGATTATTATTATTATTTTGTTTAAATTTTTTTCTGGTTTGAATTTTTGCTTTTTTAACTTAACCTTAAAAGATAAGATAAATGTTAAAAAAAACCCAAATAAATAGCCCTTTAATGTCACCCTTACAGACATGTTAATAGTGTTTGGGACTTCTGTGTTTAGGTAACTGGCCCCCCCTAGACAACGAGCATGCCTCCCCCTAGACAACGAGCATGCCTCCCCCCCCTAGACAACGAGCATGCCTCCCCCCCTAGACACTGAGCATGCCCCCCCTAGACAACGAGCATGTCCCCCCACCTAGACAACGAGCATGCCCCCCCCCAGACAACGAGCATGCCCCCCCAGACAACGAGCATGCCCCCCCCTAGACAACGAGCATGCCTCCCCCCCTAGACAACGAGCATGTCTCCCCCCCCTAGACAACGAGCATGTCCCCCCCCCCCCTCATGGCTGCGTGCCCTTTTTTGTGTGTTTGTGTTATTTTTGTCTTCCAGGACCGTGCCTGCTGTGGACTACTTCGGATTCGAAGGATTACGTCTATGACCGACATTTCTAACAAATAAAATGGACAACGAGGATGTGTCTGCGTTCTTTGTTCAATTAAACTTATATTTGTTAAAAACGGTGTTATTATTATTTCTTTTTTTGCGACACTCTACATAGTTTGCCATAGTAGTGGTGCCGGCTAGATGACAGTGCTCATTACTAAGGGCTGGCCTTAGTGTTTGTCTTAATTTTTTTCTATAGATGGTCAGGTAGTGGGGCGGCTGCAGGCTGTTATTGGTGCGCTGGAATAGCCCCATAACAGTGGGCTATCCCAGCTCAGTAATGGCAGGCTGCTGCTGCTTTTTTGTAGCTGGCTGATTTGAACAATAGGGGGCACCCCATGCCGTTTTTTCTATAAATTTTTGACAAAAATATGCGTGGGGTCCCCCCTTTAAAGGGGGCTCCCAGGCTGTTTCCCCCATTTTTACAAAAAATGGGGGGGGGGGGGGGAAACGGCGTGGGGTGCCCCCTATTGTTCAAATCAGCCAGATACAAAAAAGCAGCAGCAGCCTGCCATTACTGAGCTGGGATAGCCCACTGTTAGGGGGCTATTCCAGCGCAACAATAGTAGCCTGCAGCCACCCCACTACCTGACCATCTATAGACGGTCAGGTACTGGTTTGTACCCGGCTCTTCCCGGCACCCCTGGTGGCGGTGGGTACCGGGGTAATGGTATGGGCGTTAGTGTGAATTTGCCAAAAAAATTAAGGCAAACACTAAGGCCTTAGTAATGAGCACCGTCACCTAGCCGGCACCACTACTACGGCAAACTATGAAGAGTGTCGCAAAAAAAGAAATAATCACACCGTTTTCAGAAAATTTTATTGGACAAAAAACGCAGACACACCCTCGTTCACCTTTTTATTTGTTAGAAATGACGGTCATCGACGTAATCCTTAGAATCTGAAGCAGTCCACGGCATGCACAGTCCTGGAAGACAAAAATTAAAAAAACGTACACACAAAAAAGGGCACACAGCCATGGGGGGGAGGACATGCTCGTTGTCTAGGGGTCGGGGGAGACATGCTCGTTGTCTAGGGGGAGGACATGCTCGTTGTCTAGGGGTCGGGGGAGACATGCTCGTTGTCTAGGGGGGGGACATGCTCGTTGTCTAGGGGTCGGAAGGAGACATGCTCGTTGTCTAGGGGTCGGGGGGGACATGCTCGTTGTCTGGGGACAGGGGGGTAAATGCTCGTTGTCTAGGGGGGACGACATGCTCATTGTCTAGGGATCGAGGGGGGACATGCTCGTTGTCTGGGGGGGGGGGAATGCTTGTTGTCTAGGGGGGAGGAAATGCTTGTTGTCTAGGGGGGGGGGACATGCTTGTTGTCTAGGGGGGGGACATGCTCGTTGTCTAGGGGGGGGGACATGCTCGTTGTCTGGGGGGGGCATGCTTGTTGTCTAGGGGAGGGGGGGACATGCTCGTTGTTTAGGGGGAGTGGAATATGCCCCCCAATTATATACATAAATATACATTGGTGGCAGGGGGGTTAAACAGCAATATATGTGTGTGTATATATATGTTGCTATATATACATTGGTAGCAGTGGATACGTCCCAAAATGCCAGATCTATCAAAATATAAAAACGGTTACGAGGCGGGAAATGGCGCCCAAATGTCTGAAATGCGACTTTTACACCTTTTTACATCACATAAAAAATTAAATAAAAAATTATCAATATGTCGCACAGACCTCAGAATGGTAGCAATGAAAACGTTGCCTCATTTCGCAAAAATTGACACCTCACACATCTCCGTGCGCCAAAGTATGAAAAAGTTATTAGCGTCAGAAGATGGCAAAATTATTTTTTTCCTTTTTGTACACATTCGTTTAATTTTTGAAAATGTATTAAAACACAATAAAACCTATATAAATCCGGTATCACCGCGATCGCACCGAACCAAAGAATAAAGTAGGCGTGTTATTTTGAGTGCACAGTCAAAGTCGAAAAAACTGAGCCCACAAGAATGTGACGCACATGCGGGTTTTTTTCAATTTTTCCACATTTGGAATTTTTTTCAGCTTCGCGGTACACGGCATGTTAAAATAAATAACATTACGGGAAAGTAAAATTTGTTACGCACAAAATAAGCCCTCACACAGCTCTGTACACGTAAAAATGAAAAAGTTATGGATTTTTGAATTTGGAGAGCGAGAAATGAGAGGAAAAACCCTGCGTCCTTAAGGGGTTAAGGGATTAAGTATATGGTACAATAAAAACAGAATAGAAGGGCACTGGGGGGATTAGGGATGGGGGCAGGGGGTCTATGGAGGAAAGTGAAGTGTTTAACCCTTTAGCTGCTGCCTGCAGTCACTGTAGAGTACCTGTTATCACACTGCAGCAGCTGCACACACTCGGCTCTGCTTCATCAGACGAACTTCAGTGAGGAGCAGGAGGAGGTGGGGGCAGGGAGCTGCTGCTAGGGGATGATGTAGCAGTGCTGGAGAGCTCCCGCCTGCACGGAGGCTGATCTCCTGGGGCTCCTGTGCAGGGGCAGTGCAGAGAATATGACACTCTGCACTGCTCCATCCATCCATCCATCCATGTGCCTGCATCCTGTGCCGAGTGGCAGCCTGAGGACAGGGAGGGCTCTGCCTCCCAGGGGAGGGGATGGGGGGGGGGGGCTATATATAATGAATCTATAGGGTGTGAGGGGGGCTTATACAATATAACCATGAGAGGGCTGTTTGGGATGATAAACTAGGAAATATTTTAGGGTACAGGAGACTTTCAGTTTCCAAATTTTTAATGCTGCCACGTGAGTTCACTGAAAAGAAAGGGACCCACTGAGGCTCTTCCGCCCAGGGGCCTATTGAAACCTGGACAGTATGAAGCAAAGTGCACCATACCGGGGGGGGGGGGGGTCCGCTTCTCCGATCGGGACTGCCAGTGCCCGGGGCTGCGCGATCCTCTTCCTGGAGCCGGGTCCTGCCTTATTACACTGTGTAATGTGAAGAAGAGCTTGAACAAGTGGATCAGTAAATCGCTTGTTCAAGCTAATTTGTAAAAGTTAAAAACATTATATAAAATCATTTTTTAATAAAAAGAATTAATTAAATAAAGTTAAAGTCCCCTAAACACAAATATTTCCTATACACATGCAATAAAGTGCAAAAAAACACAAAATCGCCAAAAAAACCCACATATTTGGTATCGCCGCGTCCATAACAATCCGTACAATAACTCGGAAACATTATTGGACACACTTGGTGAACTCCGTAAAAACAAAACCCGAAAAACACGCCAAAAGTTTACATTTTTCATAAAATCTCTACACAAAAATATTCTAAAAAGTGATCAAAAAAAGTTATGTGCGCCAAAATGGTACCACTGAAAAGAACAACTCAACACGTAAAAAATAAGCCCTAAAACTAGCTCTATCAACCAAAAAATATTAAAGTTACGTCTCCGAAAATATGGCGATGCAAAAACAAATGAGATTTCCTCTTTATTAGTTTTTATCCAGTAAAATTGTAAAAATAAATGAAAAACTATATAAATGAGGTATCACCGTAATCATAGTGACCTATAGAATAAAGATAATATAGTATTTTTAGTGTACGCTGTAAGACCCCCAAAAAATATGAAAAGAAAGTAAACCAAAATTGACAATTTTCTTTTCACCCATACATTCAAGAGTTAATAAAATCTCATCAATAAGCTAATGACCCACTAAAATGAAATATTTGTAAAGTGCATCTCATGTCGCAGAAAATAAGCCCTTATATGTCCGAATTTCCAAAAAAATAAAGATTGTATGGCCAATAAAAAGTGACAATGCATAATCTGCTCTGAATGGCGCAGCTTCCCTTCGATGCCCTGGCGTGTGCCCATACAGCAGGTTACCACCACATATGGGGGATTGTTATACACGGGAAGGATTGCGTATCAAATTTTGTGGAGCGTTTTGGTATTTTATCCACTGAGAATTTGTACATTTTTTAAAAAACACATTCATTTAGCCAAAAAAATGTTACTTTCAAAATTACATCCGATTTTGTTTTAACCCGTGTAAATCAATTAAAGGGTTAACAAACTTCATTAAAGTTGTTTTACGTACGTTGAGGGGTGTAGTATAATGGGGTCATTTATGGGGTTTTACTTTTATTTAGGTCTCTGAAAGTGATTTGAAACCTGAGCAGGTCCTTGCAAGCCCGGAGGCGTATAGCCGTTGGGCTAATGACTGCACAAAGGGGGGTCTTAGTTAGCGGGGTTTTAATTACAGGAATAAGGCCCCTTTGACTGAGGTGGTTTTTCCTTCCCTTTCTGATATCCTGCGTATGCCATGGTGGTGGGGGCTACGTGACTAGGGGCGGGCCTGTGTCGTGGGTGGTACAGGAAGTGAGCATAGCTTAAATAGGAGCTGCAGCCGTCACTCACCCTCTTTCTGGATCGCGTTCCCCACCCGCCTGCCCTTTGTTTAAGGTGTTTTCGGCGTTACATATGTCACAGCTGGCCGATAGTTGGGGTTATTTGGCCTACATGCCCATTGACTGGCCGGCATACAGGTGGGAGGGGTTTTGCACTTTATGTTTGCTGTTATTTAAATTTGTTTATTTGTTCAATCTATGTTTTAGAAATAATACAAAAAAATATTATAAAAAAATAAGAAATGTTTATATAATGGTTTACTTATATAAAGCTGTGGCCGACCCTCAGGTCAACCCACATGTTCAACTGGAATACAAGTCTCCGTTTGTTTATTAGTGGCGAATATTGGTTCAGGGTAAAGGGGCCTTTGCTCCCGGTGGTTTGGACTTTATTTGGGCAGTCCTCAATAGCACCTGACGTTCAAAGCCCCTTAACAACCTACAAAAATAAGAGTATGCATAAAAAACCATGTCCACATAAAGTAGACATTCGGTGAATATTAGTTATTTAGTATTTTTGCGGTTATGACTATGTATGGAAAAAGTAGAACACTTTGAAGTTCGAAAATCAAGAAATTTTCCAAATTTTCACCAAATATCTGATTTTCTCATAAATAAATGCAAAACATACCACCAAAATTTTTCAACTAACATGAAGTACAATGTGTCACGAGAAAACTATTTTAAAATCACTTGGATATGTTAAAGCGTTTCGAAGTTATGACTGCTTATAGTGACACAGGGCAGATTTGAAAAAATGGGCCGTGTCAGGAAGGTGAAAAGTGGCTTCGGCAGTAAGGGGTTAAAGGGTACACTAAAGTATAGCCAGTCAGCAAGTATCTTTGTCCTCGCAGCAGCTTGCTTAAAGGGGTTGGCCGCTTTGCCTCATGTTTTGTGTAATGTGTGTGTAATTGTGGGGGGGCAGGATATTTGGTGATTTACTAATATACATCTATTAATAGTTCTGCTCTATTTTCTTGATATGTAAAGTGAAGCCTCCTGTCTTTTACCTCATCAGTTGCTTTTCCTGTCCATAAAATAGAGATGGAGGGTCATAGGACCCGTTTGTTGTTTGCTGAGCTTGGCCAAACTCGAATTGGAAAGTTTGAGTTCGGGGACCTAAACCCAAATGCTCAGCCCCATATCTAAATGCCATTGGCGTCTATGATCCACCCTTGTCCCAAGGTGATTTTCTGTGGCATCATTGGGGAGGGACGATCCTAGAGTAAAGCACCGATTGTTGACATTATCAGCGGGGGTGAGCCCGAAAACCAAACTCCCACTTCGGGTCTGCTCAACATTACTCATTAAATTGATTTTCATAATTCAAGATTTTCAATGATACATTCCCATTCCCTTTGGTCTTATCCATAAATTCTTTGGCATTGGAATACAGTGTGTCCTCATATTCAGGGCATATGTCTACAAATGATTTGGATACATTTAGTATTTTTATATTAACACCATCAGTTACTTAACAGCCTGAGATTAATATACATGGGGCAATCCTGGCTCGGGCTCCGATTATTCCGTCTGTTATTGTTTGAGTGGAATGCGGGTGAACAATATTTCATTTGTTCCCACTTTAAAAAGTTGATATTTGTAATGCATGTGCATATGTCTCTGTCTTCTTATGTCATCCACGGATTCCTATCCAACAAGTGCAAATACAGGTAAGAAATTTTAACTATGTTGTATTGTTTATAGTGCTGGATAGGTCACCATTATCACATCAGTGAGGGTCCCACACCCAGTACCCACACGGATGAGCAAATATCAACTGCTGCAGTCACCAAACCAGATTACAGAGCCATATATTTTATAGTGGTCAGCTTCGGTACTGCTGCTCAGCTCCACTACCTTGTAACTTTTAGGGGACTTTAAACTTGGAATCCATAGTTAATGTCCAGACTTCCATCTCCAGGGCGCAGAACAGGGGCTTCTCTAGATTTCACACTAAAGCGTAGCCAAATGGTCCGAATACAGATAATAGGAGTGACACCCTTAAGTATAGGAAAGACAGAAGTTAACACTTGTTGGATACATTTCTAGAAAAATTGAAGAACAAATGGAAATCACAAATCCCTGCGTGTCACATTCTGGCTGAAGTTGCACTTTCTCACTACTGTTGTCTTACCCCTAGACTCCCTAAAAAATTATCTGGGGCACATCCAGCTTAATTTCCATTTGCATAGAGCACGGATTGGGGTGTTCACCATAGCTCCTAACCTTCAGGACGGTCAAAGAGAGAAATATATTTTGATGTTCGAAGCTACACCCTTTACTCCAGCCCCAAAGTATAAAACCCCCCCGCTCTTAGAGGCCAGAACACCGGAGGCAATTTTCCATCTGGGTTGGTTGGGAGCTAGGTCTACGTTGGTGACCAGTGGAGCTCTTCTAGCAATCAGTTAGAGCTCTTTTTTTAGCTTCTTGGGTTCAGTGGAGAGGGACAGTCACCTCTATCGGTCAATTGCCACATCTTGAACTAACCACAGACTGCAGTATTTCTAAGCCTGACCTTTACAACCCGCTGTTTACACTGTGACTCGCAGGTTTTTCTAAAGTTTGAATAGTAGGGACAGGGACCAATTTGTCATGCTTTGTGCAGCGCTGCATAATCTGTAGGTGCTCTATAAAGAATTATTATTATTTTATATTTATTTTTTTGGATCAGTGTATGCTAAATCCTTTCCCTTGTATTGCCAATTAAGAAGAATACAATGGGGCTCATTTACTAAGGGTCCGAACGCCTCACTTTCATCGGGTTTCCCGAATATTTCCATTTTGCGCTGAATTGCCCCGGGATTTTGGCGTGCGTGATCGGATTGTGGTGCATCGGCGCCAGCTTTCACTCGACAGAAATCGGGGGGCGTGGTTGTTGGACAAACCTACGGATTCGGAAAAAATGCGGAATTTAAAAAACGATTTGTGTCCCAAGATCAGCACTCACATGCACCGGGAAGAAGAAGGTGAACTGCGGCGGACCTCGGCGGGGGAAGCGACAGATGCAGGAAATTGGATGCACGATCTTAGTTAATCGCGGCAGATCTGAATCCTCGTCAGACAACGCGCCGCGGGATCGTGGGAGTGGAATTATATTATACTCTAATGAAAGAACATTGTGTTCAAATAATGTCATTGTATATCCTTAGAAATTTGTTGATATTTCAAATAAATATCCTTGGTGTCATCACTGCTTGTAATCCATCCCCGCAGCAGAATAATATATATAGCAGGAGCCGTATACTGCGAATAGAAAGGTCAGAAAACACTCATTAGTTTGGAGAAATCCTCTGCCTCCAGCGTTTTATACTATCTGTTATTTAATTAGTATTGTGAGAAAAAAATAATATAACTTCTGTTTATCTAAAGTGTCTGGGAATTGTCTTAATATGTCCCTAATGATGAGTATCTTATATTATGAGAAAGGTCCAAAACCCCAAACTGGACAAATGTTAAAGGGAAACTGTCATCAAAATCCATCATGATAAACCAGGGACACTTACTCTCACATCCAGGCACCGTGACTGTGCCTCCTTCCTTCTAAAAAACAACATTTATGCTAATGAGATGCTTGGGGTTGTTACAAGAGCCCATCCGTGCTCTGGCTTCACAGGCTGTTACACTGTGCAGCAATACTTACTCCTTCCCACTGTATAAGAAAGGACGTTTTGAGAGAGCAGCAGGGTGTACTTGCACAGTGTAACAGCCTGTGAAGCTACAACATGGAGTGTAACACCTCCCAGAGCACTTGTATGAGTAAGTGTTCCTGGTTCATCATGCTTGATTTCAATGGTAGATTTCACTTTCAGGGAATCTGTCAGGTTGTTTGAATATGTTGTCGCACCAATATCCAGAGCACATGTAATGCAGTGTACTGCTCACAGCTGCACTTGATGCACTGAGCACATTGATGTACTGGTGGTTTTCTGTGGACTCACATCAGTTGACCTCTAACAGTCTGGGTGTATACAATTTTGGTTGTCTCTGGATATGACCATAAATCTTCTGACTATGGTCAGATTCTTCTCATGAATAGCTTCTACTGTCTGCACGCTGCAGTTCTCTCTGCCTCCTGTCCCTCTCCATGCATTACAAGACCTGCTCAGAAACAGGCATTTCATGTCGGCAAGCAGAAGTGTGCAGAGACTTGATCTACAAGCTACAGACAAGAAAAGGTCTTTATCCAGGGGAGGGGGGCACAGCAGAGCTGAGTGTGTTATAGATATAGTGCTGTGTGTTATAGGTGAGATAGCAGTGTTAAGAGTGTCATTGTTACTTATATACATCTCATGACTCGTTTCTCATCTCTCTTTCTATGTTTCAGATACCAGTAGACTGTTCAGAAGCTAAATGAAAGTGTACCCTGAAAGTGAAACCCTGTACCCTGATAATCTAAGCACATTGTTAGCACACAGCATCTCATAACACAGAGGAATCATGAAGTGTCTGCTTAGAGAGTCCACACTCTGAAATATTACACTGACCATCATTGAGTGATAGCAGCTAATAAACAGCAATAAAACTGAGTATAAATTGTAAAGGGTTTCGTTAGGGTTTAAAAGTAAAGGGTTAAAATCTTTAATGTGTAAACAAAACTGGGGAAATAAAATTTGAGAACTTTCTTTCATGGGCAAACCCCTTTATGTAGCAGCAGCAAGTAAATTTAAAGTATGTATAATATATATATATATCAGTTAGATGTTAATCCATCCCCGCCCCACACTATATATATATATGGAGGATAAAGTATATATATATATATATATACTTTATGGAGGACCTTTCACCACCCCCATCAACTCCTATTCTTTGCGTGCTTTAATCCTTTATGATAGTATAGAGTCAAATTACCAGGAATCTGGGCAAAAAAAGGCAATATCAAAGGGGCAAAACAATAAAGAGGGACCCTAACAAGGCACTAACGTTAAAAAGCACCACATAGGAACAATGAGGAAGCTAAAGATGGAAAGGGGGGCACTAAGATGTCAAAAGGGGGACACTAAGATGGAAACTCAGTTTTCTTGCTGTTTTAGCTCCTATCACCCAATGATGGTCAGTGTAATTAATATTCCAGAGTGTGGGTGGGGACTCTCTGAGCAGACACATTATGATCCCTCTAGTGCTATAAGTTGCTGTGTGCTGACAATGTGCTTAGATTATCAGGGTACAAGGTTTATATACAGTTTCATTTATCTTCTGAACATTGTTCTAGTATCAGACACATAGAAAGAGAGACGAGACAGATCAGAGATGAGAGATGATGAGATCCATAAGATGCATATCTGTCTGTAGCTTTACTCTTCTCAGGATGTGTTGCTTGTCGGAAGAAAGTCTCTGCGTGAGCTCGTCCTGGAATGTAAAGGTGGGGACTGGAGGCAGAGAGGAGCTCATCGCAGCGTCAGACAGGAGAAAAATATGTTAACCCAAAGTCAGAAGATTCAGGGTCGGGTCCAGGGGCAACCGAAATTGGTTCTGTAAAATGCTGTTTTTTAATTAATAAAAGTGAACTAGAGAATCTGTTATTTTGAGTATATTTAAGAATCTTGGCTTCGTAGGAATGCACCACCTAAAATAGAGCATAAACCTTGGTAAAGAAGTGAACAATTATACTAATAGCGCCGAGGAGGCCACTAATCTGAAGAGGAAGCAAATAAAGAGGTGCTAAATTTAAACGGTAAGGGAACACTTAAGTTTTACTAGGACAGGGGGTGCACTAAATATCGGTGGACAGCGTTATACTTCGAGACAGATGTGAGCAAAATTTTGCTAGGTAGGGAGGCCTGTTAAGATTTTTTTTCGCAGGGCTCAGCGAGCTATAGTTACACCACTGCTGATAGCTCAGAAAATTCCCCTTTTGCCCTGTACTTGTGCGCGTAGTGGGGTTTCTCCATGCATCTTTGCAATCTTTCTGCAATGTCTGCTTCCTCTTCAAACTGACCATATGCAGCACCATGTGTCCAGAAAGTATAGAAAATAGAAACTTTCTTTTCATCAAATGTTTGGTTTAGGGAAATTCTTAGAGATGCTATATCTTATTTGGACACCAGATGGCGCCCAGTTCATAGAGTGAGAAATCCAGTGACACATTCCAAGGTCTATCCCAGAAGGAATACCCGGGTAACCTGGCACCTGCTAGAGAATATTTAATTACACTCTAGTAACCAAGGAAAAGGTTTTATTTCATTGTAGGATATTTCTGCAAATCCCTATTAAAGGAGTTGGCCGGGAATTTTCCAGTTTCTGTAGTGTAAGTAACATCTTTTAATAAATATAAATCTAATGTATTTATGCTCATAAACTTTTCTTCTCGTTGCACTGTGCTCATGAGACCTGCCCACTTGCACTTTTGGGACATTCCCACTGTGTTAGATTACGTCAGGCAGAGGAAGGGGAAAAGTGCTGAGAGAGGAGGGGGGCAGGGAGACAGTGTAACAGCCTGCGAAGCTGTACAGCCCGAGGAGCCCTTATGGCTCACACAGTTTCATTTCCCTTAGAATATATGTGACACATACCTGATAATCCTAAGTAACTGGCTGCTAATTCTTATTGCACTCCTGCTGATGGTGTTGTACACATTAGTAACTGAATGGAATGATAGTTGCAGTGTAAAGCATGGTGGGTGGACTGATCTTCAGGTAGGTGGCCACGCTGCTTACTACTCACCAATACTTATATACAGTATCGGACATTGTACATCACAACTAACCATACAATTAATATTGTATTATGTTTATACAAAGTAACTTTATAAATTCAATAAAATATAGACAGGAATCTTTATTTCCCATCGTTTACATAGATTGTTAAGATATTGAACTCTACAAGGAAAAAAGGGTTAGAATTAGCATAAGGGTTAACCATGACCCTAACTCTAATTTTTTTAAAAATGGTGGAAAATTAACAAAAATAATTAAAATTCTGTGTTTTGGAGGGCTAGGAAGGGGTTATTAGGAGGTAAACATAAACTCTCTACCGCCTGAGGTACATGGCTCAAATCGCCTCATAGCTGGTGAGCCAATTTCCAGAATAAAAGGAGCAACATTGTTCAGTCTAAAGTGAATCAGAAAAATGACAATTGCTTTGGAAAATATTCACATCAATGGAAAATACAAGAATGTTTTTTATTTTCTTAAATGGGTTTAAGGAGATCTATAATCAAAATCCATCATGAAAAACCAGAGACACTTACTCATAGATCCAGACCCCGTGACTGTGTTAATCTTCTTATATTTGTTATCAATGGCCTCCTTCCTTCTAAAATCAACTTTTACAATTATGCTAATGAAGTGCTTAGGGGATGTTACCAGAGCCCCTCTGTGCTGTAGATTTGCAGGCAAACTTTGGACGGGTATGGGATGTGGTGATATCTGTGTTGGGTGGTCTGTTATTGGAGGGTGTAGGGTCTGTTTATGTTTATTTATGGTCATTTATGTTTGTTTGTGGGTGTGGCTTGTCTTTGTTTATGGGTTTGGTTTAGCATGTAATAATTGTTGGGTGGGGGTTGTGGTAATTAGTGGTTAATCATTTTGGTGTATTTTTAAGTTATTAATATTTTGCTAGGTGTGAATGGGGTTGGAGCAGCAGGTAAGTTGTAAATATTTTGCATATATTGTATATTATGTTTGGTTTATGTTATGTACTGTTATGTTTTATACTTTATAGTTTAATAAAAGATCAGCAGTGTGCCAGTGAGTACTTCCCCTTCCCTCTGTGCGAGATTACAGCAGGAAGAGGGAGGGGGAAGTGCAAATGGAGGAGGCGGGAAGGGGAATTGCTCCTGAAGTCTTCCTGTGAAGCTAAAAGAAGATAGGGCTCTGGTTATGCTGCTCATTAGCATAATTTAAAAAGTTGATTTTAGAAGGAAGGAGGCCATGGATAACACATATAAGAAAATGTTCACAGTTACGTTGTCTGGATCTATGAGTAAGGATCCCTGGTTTATCATGATTGATTTTCATGGTTGATTTTTTAAGTGTAAAAACTGTAATTATATAGATGGACCCTTCCCCTTCCCAAAGTTCCGAAGAATCTAGGGAGGACCTCTCCAGCTACCTGTTAGTCACCCATCCTCATGGAGTGCTGGCACTTCTCTCTGTACCTATGTTCGGTTTGTACTTTTACCAGTAGATGGAGCTGCCATATTGAGGTGTTGCATGTGTTTTTATATATTTATTTCTTGTGCAGTTTCATGCATTTACAGACCATAGAGAAAGCACCAGCACAGGAGATGGAGAACATTAAGAAGAGCTTTATGTTCTCTTTTGGAAGCAGAATGAAATGAATGTGGCAGCTTTGTGCAGATCTGTGCCTCGCAGCGGAAATCCTGCCTGGGCAAGACCCCCACGTACCGGACCCTGTGCTATGATATCTCACGTATCAGGTAAGATTACAGAACCTCTTCTGCCTGTAACACATGGTCTGTGCCTTATAGGAAATCATCTATAATTACCTGCTATATCTATATGTATATCTATAGCAACACTGTAATCTGCCCGGTGTCCCCATGGCATCTGCTCAAGTTAAAGGGATGAATTAGGAGGTTTTTTTTTTTTGGGTTTTTTTTTACTGCTTCTAATAATCAAGCAATCAGCATATAATTATATCTACTTCCTTATCTGTGCCCATGAGGTAGGAGATGCTGAACTATATCTGCTTACTGTCAGCTCTCCCCCAGCTACAGACTAATCACAGATCAGGATCAAATCTCTCATTGAAAGCCGCTGCTTATTACACACTGCTGCTATTTTCCTGAAAAAAAAAAAAAAAAAGAAGAAAAAAAAAAAAACATATCCTTTAGGCCTCTAGATTTTCAGACCACAGAGGCCTTTCCCATCCTCTTTATTATATGTTATAGAGGTTTGAGTGTTTACAGAACCTTCCATAAGTTTTATTAAAAAACAAAAAATGTATACAAAAATTGAGACTTTTTGAAACGATTTTTTTTTTTTGTTCTTTGCTATGGCATTTACATTGAGGCATGTTTTATTGTTATTACTTTTTAGTTCTGGGGCGTTGTTCTATGTTATAATCGTATTCCCGGACAATTGTTCTCTTTGTTCTGTGATCCTTGCAAGAAAGGTTAATTGTAGAGAAATCATGCAAAATCATGGTAATGTATGCAGATTGAGGGGCGTCCTTTAAATAAGATAACGCTTTAGTGATTACATGTAACATTAGCATGAGGGGAAGCCGATGTGGTTTTTTTTTATTTTTAGTTTTTTTTAATTTTTTTTTTTTTTGCCATGAGTGTGGGTGTGGCAGGGCTGACCTCCCTCTTAAGGCTAAATTGCCAATCTGTACAGAGCAACATGAAACGATACTAACTGTGCTCAGACTTTCAACCCTATTTTACATGGTAAATTCTGCGTATGATTGTTTATTATGCTATTTTTTTCCCCCTCTATATTAGATTTTTTTTTATTTATTGCAGATGTTATTTATTATGTAAAATATATATTTTTTAATTGATACTTTTTTATATCATTGTTAGACATTACAGTATACAAGCGGTCCCCTACTTAAGAACACCTGACTTACATACGACCCCTAGTTACAAACGGACCTCTGGATATTGGTAATTTATTGTACTTTAGTCCTAGGCTACAATAATCAGCTGTAACAGTTATCACAGGTGTCTGTAATGAAGCTTTAGTGTTAATCCTGATTCTTATGAGAATCCAACATTTTTAAAATCCAATTGTCACAGAGACCAAAAAAATGTTGACTGGGGTAACAATAATAAAGTATAGGGTTCTGACTTACATACAAACTCAACTTAAGCACAAACCTACAGAACCTATCTTGTATGTAACCCGGGGACTGCCTGTACAATGTAACCAAAGCTACAGATCATAAAGGAGAATTACATTTTTGTTATTGCTTTAAATATTTTTGTATTTTTTTTGCATTAAAAATCATAGAATGAAGGCTCTGTTCCTTTTTTCCCTTATACCCTACAGTATAACTTTTGTACTTTGCAGAGCTGATCTGAAATAACTATAGACACAACAACCCTTACATACATTTTGAATACTCTTTTACATTTTCTTCAACTAAACTGACCATTGTTGTCGTTCTTATGCACTTTTTTTCTTTATTCTACACATTTTATTTTGTACATATAATAAAACCGAGCCTGTTATAATTTTTTATCTACTTTGACAACTTTTGGTTTTTTTTTTACATGAGTTTGGAACAAAATTAAAAGTAAATACTAGCGGTCTCTTACTTAAGGACACCCAACTTACAGACGACCCCTAGATACAGACGGACCTCTCTTCCCCCTGTGACCTCTGGTGAATCTCCCTTGATGTTACTATAGTCCCAGGCTGCAATGATCAACTGTAAGGTGTCTGCAATGAAGCTTTATTGATAATCTTTGGTCCCATCACAGCACAAAATTTTTAAAAAATCCAATTGTCACTGGGGCAAAATAAAATGTCTAAAGCTACAATTATAAGATACACCTGTTATGACTTACATACAAATTCTACTTAAAGGGGTTGTCCAACAGCATTAAAAAACCTATTGGTTTTATTGAGTGATGGCAGTACAGGACGCTGGGAGGGACCGCGGAGGTTAATAAATTTTTTTTTTTTTTTTGACCAGCCCCTTCCCGGCCACCAATAGGTTTATTTATGCTGTCGGACAACCCCTTTAAGAACAAACCTAAAGAACCTATCTTGTAGATAACATGGGAACTGCTTGTACATCTCTCATGTCATTCAATTAGAGAACACTGAATCCAAGTTCTTATGATGAGGATCTCAGCTGTGGGATTCCCAAAGTTGTTTTCACGTAACTTTTTCCAATTATTTTTTGCAGCTTGAGATTATATTTAGCATGACGGCTGGCATATTGTGTAGTTTTGCTGCAGTCTACTGTATTCCCGATCTGTGAAACAGGATTGTAACACATTGGCCCTGATATATTGTTGTGTCTGAGACCATTTTTGCATGGTTTGCATGAAAAAAAGTGTCTTTGGAGCTTGCATAAGTATTTATTATGTTTTTGTGCCACTTTTGTGTCGCGGCTGCAATGTGTCTGACACTTTTGAAAACTGTGCACCTAAAGTGGTGTGTTGGTGTTCTTAGTTTGCGCCACATTTATTACTGCGCTGCACCAAAATTGTATTGCAATAGTATGTAGCAAAGTGCACCAAGAAAAAATAGGTGCAACTGTGTCACATCCCGAAAACAGAGAGGATTACCTAAGAGCGTGAAACATACTGGGACACATTTACTAGGGGACGTGCACCAGTTTTCTTTTGGAGCTTTTAGGTGCCAACTCCTTGCACAGGTTTTTAAGAAGTGTCCGCACCAGATTTGTGTCAACCGCAATATTTTTGGGGCACGGCTGCACTAGGCATCACGCCACACAAATTTCTGCACTGAAATAGGCGTTCCGGTGCTCAGTTGGACCGTGCATCACATTTATCATGCAAATTCCGACAGAAATGTGGCGCACTCTCCATGTTAAAGGTGGCCAAAAAAAAAAGTTGGTGCACTCTGTCGGAGCAGTGCAGGGGGCGCAAGATCCAGCTCCCCCTGCACACTACACAGGCAAACTGCACATAGTACAGACCGCACTGTCCTCAGTAAATGTGCCACAATGTAGTGCAACTTGCACATTAGCGAGGCACACTGCACTAGGGCAACTTGCACCAGTTTTTATACAACTGGGCCATTATGTTATAGATAGAACATTGTGGCACATTCACTAAGGCCCGTGTGCCAGTTCTCTGTCGCAAACTGCTAGCCCAGGTATTTAAAAAGTGCCTGCACCACAACAAATTAGGGGAGGTTACGGTGCTCAGTCACACTGTGTGCCAGATTTATCATGCAAAGTCTGATAGAGTTGCACACTCCATGTTAAAGGTTCACTAAATAAAGTTGGTGCACTCTGTCAGAGCAGTACAGGGGGCGCCAAATTCATGAAGAACGGGCGCCAGAAATCCTGAATCTGGCGCCCCCTGTACACTACACAGGCAAACTGCACAGGCAAACTACACAGTGCACTGTTCTTAGTAAATGTGCCCCACTGTATGGGCAGTATACTATACTTCATGAGCGGACACAAAATCAGAGTGGAAACTACGGAATGGTTGAGACTTCATGGGGAACATGTAACATAAGTCTTGCTTTGTGCGCCTGCATTTTTTTTACTGTATTCCCGATCTGTGATACAGGACTGTAACAGATTGGCACTGATACATTATTGTGTCTGCGACCACTTTGGCTTCTGCTGGTCAGATGCATCATAGTGGCTTTAACTTATTGATACATGTGGTGTTTGAGGAGTTTAGGCCTTTAGTGAATTTGTGACTTTTTTTTTTTTAAACAAAAGCTGCAAAAAGTCTTCTAAAAGTCACAAAAAGTTCTATGCTATTTTCTACACCAGGTCGGGGGAAGGTGTGGATTTCTATCAAAATCTGCACATTTTTTGCAACTTTGTAAAAATGTGCAACTTTCACATATGGATTCAGGTAATAACTGCAGAATATTAAAGAAAACTAGACAATGGCGAACTTTGAAGGGAGACTTAGGCGTCTTAGGAGTCTTAGGCACAGAAGAAGTCATAAAAGTGCACATATTCTACAAAAAGTCACCAAAAATGAAAGTAAAACAAGTTAAAAACTAGATACCTGTGTTGTCTGTATGTATAATTCTCTGCAATTTAGCTTTTAATCCCATGTTTTAAAACAGACATAACTTTGGTTCAGTAGAAATGTGTACAGTGTGGAAGGTTCCTACTAGAGATGAACGAATCCCTTCATGTGGTGTTCCAGAACAAATATGACATTTTGCAGGCACTTAATTAAATAATAATTATTTATATAGCGCACACAGATTACACAGCACTGCACAAAGCATGTCAAATTGGTCCCTGTCCCCATGGGGCTCACAATCTAAACAACCTACCAGTATGTTTTTGAGTGTGGGAGGAAACCAGAGTACCCAGAGGAAACCCACGCAAACACAGAGAGAACATACAAACTCTTTGCAGATGTTGACCTGGGTGGGATTCAAACCCAGGACTCCAGTGCTGCAAGGCAGAAGTGCTACCCACTCAGCCACCTTACTCAGCTTCAGATGAATCTTTACTAATAGCTAATACTGTCATTCATCATGTAGCTTATAGAGGGGGCAAAAAAATACTTTACAAATTTCCAAAAGGAGGACTGTAGGAGATGTATACCAATATCCCATTAAAGCAAAATTGGTTCGGGCTAATTGCATTCAAACTTGAATAGAATATTTTGGAAAATTTGCCATAGATCAAATCTTGGATTCTTTGCTCATCTCTAGTTCCCACCTTAAAGGGATCCTTTCACCAGATTTGACCCAATTAAACAACTAGCACCCTCATGTAGGGTATGAAATTAATTTATTTTCTAGAATTCCCTCTTTTATATGAAATCTTGCCTGTATACCAACACAAAATCTCCAAAACCATGTGAAACTGAGCAGAGAAGAGACATATTTTGAATGAGTTAAGTCAAGTTTCAAGGCTGCAGGAGGGAGTGTCATCCTATATTTACTTCTATAGTATATAGAAACATGATGTAGTCTTCCAGATTGCATCAGGTTTATGTTTTTGTGAGCTACAGAACCAGACATACAGACAGTTAAAAAAGGCAGGTTAGAAAAAGTTAGATTTTTATCCCTAGCTCGTATTTCCAACTATGTCTTTATCTGTATCTCCAGGTCTGAAGCTCATAGAAACATAAACCTGATGCAGTCTGAAAGATGAGATTCTTATGTTTGATATGACACCAAAACTGTTACTAGGTACTACAGAACCAAAGATAGGACACTGCACCTTTATAGCCTACAGTGCTATACTTCTGATTGTGGTTGTATCTAGTAGTGCAGCTCAGGTCCTCTGAATTGTAATTCCAGACATATTCACTATGAAAAATACGAGCAGCACTCTACATTGTGAACTATGCTGACATGACATTTATAGGGAAGGCTATGGAGCACCAATCACCTTCACCAATCCCAGTTCTTACAGTAGAGATCCAAAAAAAATTATATTGACTACTTGGGAAAACTTGGTGGCTTACGAGAAAATTCAAAGTACAACAAATCATTGGAGCAGTACATGTAAAAGGAGGCAAAGAGATTATGGAGGAGGTACTAGAAGGTCCTCTTCAAAGGGGTAGTTTGTGATCTAAGGCAAAGAGAACCCAACACCCATCCGGATGGCACTTCTCCTCTGGAGTTACCCCCCTTGTCAGTGACATCAGAATCCTGTGCTAGCGCAATGCAGCCTTCATTGCGCAGCTGGGTAGCAGGCGGATGCACAATACAGACCGCATTGCACTTGAACAGAATATATCAAGGGAAGAGGCTGACATCAGCTCTGGAGGAGGCGGGTAAGAAGGGGCTCTGTTGACACCCCTAGAGCACTTCTGCCACATTTACATATTTTTATAACTTCTTTAGTTCTAAACTTCTAAAACTTCAAGACAAAGATATTTCCCAGATCCACAAGTAAGTCCTGCTTCTTTATCATTTCCAAATCTGATGATTAAGAATAGATAATCAATTTTGTAGTCCTGAAGGACCCTTCAACAATGACCTTAACAGTATGGAGTATGCTCTCATGTGATATGGATGAAACATTTTGGTTTGATTAATTGTGGGATCCTCTAAACACAATTTAATGGGTATTTAAATGGCCAGTTAAATGAGCATCTGTAGATTCACATTTAATGTAATTCATCTGCCTTATACATATATATAATCAATTGGATGTTATTAAAAAATGTACTTGTGTGAAGTTAAAGGACACCTGTCATCAGGTCTGTGTCACTTGTCCTGTCACCTCTACCTGTTGGAGCAGATCACAAGGATTCCATCCCAGCCTTTATCAAGTTATTTCATACATTATTCATTGTAAAATCATCTATTCTTTATCATGTAAATGAGGCTGGTCACATGGTCAGAGGCAGTGATGTCACCCCTGTTACCCCTCCCCTCTCCTCCCCCTGCTCATGTCTGTGTGTAATGTATAGTAAAGCATGGCTAGTGTGTGTGCTGCATCTGCTGACATGCTGCATCCTCCTAATACACAGGTGAGAGACACAGACATCAGCTACACATGAATCTGACATGTTCTGCTGTAACATGGCTGCCTGGAGCTGCTGTATCTCTCCTATACACACACAGGCTGCAGGGGGTGCCAGCACCAGGAAGCACATCATTATACAGCCTCACATCATTATACAGGCTGTCAGTCAAGCACTGGGGGTGTGGCTGTGCCTCCCACTCATGAATAGAGTGGACAGCTTGAATATGCTAATGCTTCATTGGACATTTCACAGGTCATTTGCATACAGCTTTAGGACCTCATTGCTTAGGATTACAGGCATGTAGAGGGACAATAAAGGGATAGAGGCAATGCTCTCTAATGGCAGTTTATGAAAATATATTTAGTTTAGGGGGGTTATTTTGCATGACGGGTTCTCTTTAATTTTCCATAGATGTTGCCATATTGTTCCTTAGGTATTATATAGCTGCCCTTGGATACAACCCCCTCCAAGCACTCTTCCAGCAATAGCCACACCAATGTGGATTCAACATTTCTTTCAACAGGATGGCTGTGAGACATACAGTCACTCCCGACCATTTCATGTGAAAAAAAACGACTTGTTTCTTTGTGAAATGACTCCAACAGAGTTGGTCATATCCAAGGACAGCTATCTTGTTTCTTACAGACCATATGGCAACATTTATGGTAGATTATCTTTACATCGTATCTTTTTTGTAGAAATGTACAGTAATGTAACGTATAGTATGTATATGGCAGATGAAATTAAATGAAAAGCCATTTCCCAGATGAGAATACCCCTAAAAGTTTGATGAACTTCCAATAAACAAAAATACCACAAGAAGTATGTTTCACATTAGTTTATGTGTATATGCAGTTTATTAGTATATGCAGAGTCAGAATAACTCCCTGGATCAAAAGAACTACTTACAAAATATCTTATTTCTAAGATGTGATATTCTTGTTCTCCAGAAAGGCATCCAAACCCCTCAAATTTTCAGCCATTACAGCATCTTTTGCTAGGGATTTCCATAGTCTAATTGCTCTAAAAGTAAAGAATCCCTGTCTATGGTGATGGTAGAACCTCCTCTCCTCAAGGTGTATACAAGGGCGGTTCAATAAGGGTGGTTTCCAAATTTTTTTTTTTAATTATTTTTCAACATAGTCCCCTTTTAGAAAGATACACTTCTCCCAACATTCCTGCCATTTTTTTAACCCCTCCAAAAAATAGGATTTGTTGAACACTCCAAAATATGCCTCTGTCTCAGGGATGACTTCCTAAATTTTTTTCCTGTGAGCCATTTCCTCAAGTTAGGGAACAAGAAAAAGTCGCAGGGAGCCAGATCGCGTGAATACGGGGGGGTGCGGCAGCAATTCATAACCTAATTTTGGGGGACGACAACTCCGGATGAATGTGCTGGTGCGTTATCGTGGTGAAACAGCACCTTCTTTTTCGCCAAAATGTGGCCGTGTCTCCTTCTTTGGAGCAGATTCACAGAAATCCATTGTTTTGATTGTTGCTTAGTTTCTGGTGTGTAATGATGGTTCTGGTGTGTAATGCAGGTTTCATCAACGGTGACAACTTAACGCAAATACTCCTTCGGGTCTCGCTTAAATTGCTCAAAACATGCTTCGAAGTTGACAGCCGCGTCCGCTTGTTGTCCACCGTGAGCAATCGCAGCACCCATCGGGCTGAAAATTTTGTCGTCCCCAACTTCTCATTTAAAATATTAATTGTCATTCCGGTCAACGCATCTACGGCCTCTGCTACTTCGTGCACTTTTGTTCGTCGATCAGCGAGCATCATGTCATGGACATTTTGAATGATTTCCTCGGTAACCACGTCTGCCGGGGTCCTGGTCGCTCCTCACAAAAACGGATGTTCGCCCACGTTTAATTTCGGTGAACCAATATCTAAATGTGGTCATAGATGGCAAAGTGTCTATTTTATCTCCTCAAATTTTTTCCCATCCAAAAACAAAAAGCGAATTATCAAACGATGCTGCTCTTTTTCCATCTTAGCGAAAATCACAAAACACATCTTACTCAAATGGCTGCCAAATCCAAACTAACCAATCAATCAGTCTGCAATTTGTCGTTTGATAGATGGCAGCAAATGATGATAACACTAACTTTCCTCAGGAACGCCCTCTGTCGTCAAACACAGGTACTTATTGAACCGCCCTTGTATCCTGTCTATGGTGATGGTAGAACCACCTCTCCTCTAGGTGTAGAGGATGGCCCCTACCTATAGGGATGGTAAAACCACATCTCCTCAAGGTATATAGGATGTCCCCTGTCTATGGGGATAGTAGAACCTCCTCTTCTCTAGGTGAAGATGATCCCCTCTGTCTATGGTGATGGTAGAACCTCCTCTTCTCTAGGTGAAGATGATCCCCTCTGTCTATGGTGAGGGTAGAACCACCTCTCCTCTAGGTGTAGAGGATGCCCCCTGTCTATGGTGATGGTAGAACCTCCTCTTCTCTAGGTGTAGAGGATGGCCCCTACCTATAGGGATGGTAAAACCACATCTCCTCAAGGTATATAGGATGTCCCCTGTCTATGGGGATAGTAGAACCTCCTCTCCTCTAGGTGAAGATGATCCCCTCTGTCTATGGTGAAGGTAAAACCACCTCTCCTTTAGGTGTAGAGGATAGCCCCTGTCTATAGTGATTGGAGAAAACCCTCTGTTCTAGGTGTAGAGGATGCGCCCTACTTGTAGCGTTGTGAAAACCACATCTCCTTTAGGAGTAGAGGATGCTCATTATCTATAGAGATGGTAAAATCACAACTCCTCATGGTGTATAGGATGTCCCCTGTCTACGGTGATTGTATAACCGCCTCTCTTCTTTCTGTAGAGGATGTCCCCTGTCTATGGTAATGGTAGAACTGTCTCTCCCCAAAGTGTATAGGATGTCCCCTGTCTATGGGGATGGTAGAACCTCCTCTCCTCTAGGAGTAGAGGATGCCCCCTCCCTATGGTGATGGTAAAACTCTTCTCATCTAGGGGTAGAGGATGCAGGGGGTATATGGCGATGGTAGAACCGCCTCTCCTCTAAGTGTAGAGGATGCCCCTGTCTATGATGATGGTAGAACCTCCTCTCCTCTAGGTGTAGAGGATGCCCACTGTTTATGGTAATAGTAGAATCGCCTCTCCTCTAGGTGTAGAGGGTGACCCTTGTCTATGGTGATGGTAGAACCTCCCCCCCTCTAGGTGTTGATGATGTCTCCCGTCTATGGTGAGGGTAGAACCACCTCTCCTCTAGGTGTAGGGGATGCCCCCTGTCTATGGTGATAGTAAAACCTCTTCTCCTCTAGGTGTAGTGAATGCCCCTGTCTATGTTGATGGTAGAACCGCCTCTCCTCTAGGTGTAGAGGATGCCCCCTGTATATGGCGATGGTAGAACCTCCTCTCCTCTAGGTGTAGATGATGCCCCCTGTCTATGGTGATGGTAGAGCTGCCTCTCCTCTAGGTGTAGAGGATGCCCCCTGTCTATGGTGATGGTAGAACCTCCTCTCCTCTAGGTGTAGATGATGCCCCCTGTCTATGGTGATGGTAGAGCTGCCTCTCCTCTAGGTGTAGAGGATGCCCCCTACCTATAGGGATGGTAAAACCACATCTCCTCAAGGTATATAGGATGTCCCCTGTCTATGGGGATAGTAGAACCTCCTCTCCTCTAGGTGAAGATGATCCCCTCTGTCTATGGTGATGGTAGAGCTGCCTCTCCTCTAGGTGTAGAGGATGCCCCCTGTCTATGGTGATGGTAGAACCTCCTCTCCTCTAGGTGTAGAGGAGGCCCTCTGTCTATGGTTATAGTAGAACTGCCTCTCCTCTACGTGTAGAGGATGCCCCCTGTCTATGGTGATGGTAGAACCGCCTCTCCTCTAGGTGTAGAGGATGCCCCCTGTCTATGGTGATGGTAGAACCTCTTCTCCTCTAGGTGTAGAGGATGCCCCCTGTCTATGGTGATGGTAGAACCTCCTCTCCTCTAGGTGTAGAGGATGGCCCCTACCTATAGGGATGGTAAAACCACATCTCCTCAAGGTATATAGGATGTCCCCTGTCTATGGGGATAGTAGAACCTCCTCTCCTCTAGGTGAAGATGATCCCCTCTGTCTATGGTGAAGGTAAAACCACCTCTCCTTTAGGTGTAGAGGATAGCCCCTGTCTATGGTGATTGGAGAAAACCCTCTGTTCTAGGTGTAGAGGATGCGCCCTACTTGTAGCGTTGTGAAAACCACATCTCCTTTAGGAGTAGAGGATGCTCATTATCTATAGAGATGGTAAAATCACAACTCCTCATGGTGTATAGGATGTCCCCTGTCTACGGTGATTGTATAACCGCCTCTCTTCTTTCTGTAGAGGATGTCCCCTGTCTATGGTAATGGTAGAACTGTCTCTCCCCAAAGTGTATAGGATGTCCCCTGTCTATGGGGATGGTAGAACCTCCTCTCCTCTATGAGTAGAGGATGCCCCCTCCCTATGGTGATGGTAAAACCTCTTCTCATCTAGGGGTAGAGGATGCAGGGGGTATATGGCGATGGTAGAACCGCCTCTCCTCTAAGTGTAGAGGATGCCCCTGTCTATGATGATGGTAGAACCTCCTCTCCTCTAGGTGTAGAGGATGCCCACTGTTTATGGTAATAGTAGAACCGCCTCTCCTCTAGGTGTAGAGGGTGACCCTTGTCTATGGTGATGGTAGACACCCCTCTAGGTGTTGATGATGTCTCCCGTCTATGGTGAGGGTAGAACCACCTCTCCTCTAGGTGTAGGGGATGCCCCCTGTCTATGGTGATAGTAAAACCTCTTCTCCTCTAAGTGTAGTGAATGCCCCTGTCTATGTTGATGGTAGAACCGCCTCTCCTCTAGGTGTAGAGGATGCCCCCTGTATATGGCGATGGTAGAACCTCCTCTCCTCTAGGTGTAGATGATGCCCCCTGTCTATGGTGATGGTAGAGCTGCTTCTCCTCTAGGTGTAGAGGATGCCCCCTGTCTATGGTGATGGTAGAACCTCCTCTAGGTGTAGATGATGCCCCCTGTCTATGGTGATGGTAGAGCTGCCTCTCCTCTAGGTGTAGAGGATGCCCCCTGTCTATGGTGATGGTAGAACCTCCTCTCCTCTAGGTCTAGATGATGCCCCCTGTCTATGGTGATGGTAGAGCTGCCTCTCCTCTAGGTGTAGAGGATGCCCCCTGTCTATGGTGATGGTAGAACCTCCTCTCCTCTAGGTGTAGAGGAGGCCCTCTGTCTATGGTGATAGTAGAACTGCCTCTCCTCTAGGTGTAGAGGATGCCCCCTGTCTATGGTGATGGTAGAACTGCCTCTCCTCTAGGTGTAGAGGATGCCCCCTGTCTATGGTGATGGTAGAACCTCTTCTCCTCTAGGTGTAGAGGATGCCCCCTGTCTATGGTGATGGTAGAACCTACTCTCCTCTAGGTGTAGAGGATGCCCCCTGTCTATGGTGATGGTAGAACTGCCTCTCCTCTAGGTGTAGAGGATGCCCCCTGTCTATTGTGATGGTAGAATCTCCTCTCCTGCAGGTGTAGAGTATGCCCCCTGTCTATGGTGATGGTAGAACCGCCTCTCCTCTAGGTGTAGAGGATGCCCCCTGTCTATGGTGATAGTAGAACTGCCTCTCCTCTAGGTGTAGAGGATGCCCCCTGTCTATGGTGATGGTAGAACCTCTTCTGTTCTAGGTGTAGAGGATGCCCCCTGTCTATGGTGATGGTAGAACCTCCTCTCCTCTAGGTGTAGAGGATTCCCCCTGTCTATGGTGATGGTAGAACCTCTTCTCCTCTAGGTGTAGAGGATGCCCCCTGTCTATGGTGATGGTAGAACCTCCTCTCCTCTAGGTGTAGAGGATGCCCCCTTTCTATGGTGATGGTAGAACTGCCTCTCCTCTAGGTGTAGAGGATGCCCCCTGTCTATGATGATGGTAGAACCTCCTCTCCTCTAGGTGTAGAGGATGCCCCCTGTCTATGGTGATGGTAGAGCCGCCTCTCCTCTAGGTGTAGAGGATGCCTCCTGTCTATGGTGATGATAGAACCACCTCTCCTCTAGCTGTAGAGGATTCCCACCTGTCTATGGTATGGTAGAACCTCCTCTCCTCTAGGTGTAGAGGATGTCTCCTGTCTATGGTGATGGTAGAACCACCTCTCCTCTAGGTGTAGAGGATGCCCCCTGTCTATGGTGATGGTTGATCCTCCTCTCCTCTAGGTGTAGAGGATGCCCCCTGTCTATAGTGATAGTAGAACCATCTCTCCTCTAGGTGTAGAGGATGCCCCCTGTCTATGGTGATGGTAGAACCTCCTCTCCTCTAGGTGTAGAGGATGCCCCCTTTCTATGGTGATGGTAGAACTGCCTCTCCTCTAGGTGTAGAGGATGCCCCCTGTCTATGATGATGGTAGAACCTCCTCTCCTCTAGGTGTAGAGGATGCCCCCTGTCTATGGTGATGGTAGAGCCGCCTCTCCTCTAGGTGTAGAGGATGCCTCCTGTCTATGGTGATGATAGAACCACCTCTCCTCTAGCTGTAGAGGATTCCCACCTGTCTATGGTATGGTAGAACCTCCTCTCCTCTAGGTGTAGAGGATGTCTCCTGTCTATGGTGATGGTAGAACCTCCTCTCCTCTAGGTGTAGAGGATGCCCCCTGTCTATGGTGATGGTAGATCCTCCTCTCCTCTAGGTGTAGAGGATGCCCCCTGTCTATAGTGATAGTAGAACCATCTCTCCTCTAGGTGTAGAGGATGCCCCCTGTCTATGGTGATGGTAGAACCGCCTCTCCTCCAGGTGTAGAGGATGCCCCCTGTCTATGGTGATGGTAGAACCTCCTCTTCTCTAGGTGTAGAGGATGCCCCCTGTCTATGGTGATGGTAGAGCTGCCTCTCCTCTAGGTGTAGAGGATGTCCCCTGTCTATGGTGATGGTAGAACCACCTCTCCTCTAGGTGAAGAGGATGCCCCCTGTCTATGGTGATGGTAGAACCACCTCTCCTCTAGGTGTAGAGGATGCCCCCTGTCTATGGTGATGGTAGAACTGCCTCTCCTCTAGGTGTAGAGGATGCCCCCTGTCTATTGTGATGGTAGAACCTCCTCTCCTGCAGGTGTAGAGTATGCCCCCTGTCTATGGTGATGGTAGAACCGCCTCTCCTCTAGGTGTAGAGGATGCCCCCTGTCTATGGTGATAGTAGAACTGCCTCTCCTCTAGGTGTAGAGGATGCCCCCTGTCTATGGTGATGGTAGAACCTCTTCTGTTCTAGGTGTAGAGGATGCCCCCTGTCTATGGTGATGGTAGAACCTCCTCTCCTCTAGGTGTAGAGGATGCCCCCTGTCTATGGTGATGGTAGAACCTCTTCTCCTCTAGGTGTAGAGGATGCCCCCTGTCTATGGTGATGGTAGAACCTCCTCTCCTCTAGGTGTAGAGGATGCCCCCTTTCTATGGTGATGGTAGAACTGCCTCTCCTCTAGGTGTAGAGGATGCCCCCTGTCTATGATGATGGTAGAACCTCCTCTCCTCTAGGTGTAGAGGATTCCCCCTGTCTATGGTGATGGTAGAGCCGCCTCTCCTCTAGGTGTAGAGGATACCTCCTGTCTATGGTGATGATAGAACCACCTCTCCTCTAGCTGTAGAGGATTCCCACCTGTCTATGGTATGGTAGAACCTCCTCTCCTCTAGGTGTAGAGGATGTCTCCTGTCTATGGTGATGGTAGAACCACCTCTCCTCTAGGTGTAGAGGATGCCCCCTGTCTATGGTGATGGTAGATCCTCCTCTCCTCTAGGTGTAGAGGATGCCCCCTGTCTATAGTGATGGTAGAACCATCTCTCCTCTAGGTGTAGAGGATGCCCCCTGTCTATGGTGATGGTAGAACCTCCTCTCCTCTAGGTGTAGAGGATGCCCCCTTTCTATGGTGATGGTAGAACTGCCTCTCCTCTAGGTGTAGAGGATGCCCCCTGTCTATGATGATGGTAGAACCTCCTCTCCTCTAGGTGTAGAGGATGCCCCCTGTCTATGGTGATGGTAGAGCCGCCTCTCCTCTAGGTGTAGAGGATGCCTCCTGTCTATGGTGATGATAGAACCACCTCTCCTCTAGCTGTAGAGGATTCCCACCTGTCTATGGTATGGTAGAACCTCCTCTCCTCTAGGTGTAGAGGATGTCTCCTGTCTATGGTGATGGTAGAACCACCTCTCCTCTAGGTGTAGAGGATGCCCCCTGTCTATGGTGATGGTAGATCCTCCTCTCCTCTAGGTGTAGAGGATGCCCCCTGTCTATAGTGATAGTAGAACCATCTCTCCTCTAGGTGTAGAGGATGCCCCCTGTCTATGGAGATGGTAGAACCGCCTCTCCTCCAGGTGTAGAGGATGCCCCCTGTCTATGGTGATGGTAGAACCTCCTCTTCTCTAGGTGTAGAGGATGCCCCCTGTCTATGGTGATGGTAGAGCTGCCTCTCCTCTAGGTGTAGAGGATGTCCCCTGTCTATGGTGATGGTAGAACCACCTCTCCTCTAGGTGAAGAGGATGCCCCCTGTCTATGGTGATGGTAGAACCACCTCTCCTCTAGGTGTAGAGGATGCCCCCTGTCTATGGTGATGGTAGAACCTCCTCTCCTCTAGGTGTAGAGCATGCCCCCCTAGAGGAGAGGCGGTTCTATCATCACCATAGACAGGATGCATACTCTTGTCCTTGTCACAGGCCTAGTTATAAAAAGATCTTTGGAGAGATCTCTGTACTAACTATTCATATTTTTGTACAGTGTACTGATGTCTCCCCTTAGATGTCTTTTTTTAAGCTGAATAGTTTTGTAGAGATGTTGATCTCTGCCACAAATGTAGCAGAGCTGAATTAGACCTTGGTGTGGCAATGCTGCATGTATCTGTGTGTATATACAGTACCACATAGAAGGGATGATACAACAGGGTTAACTTCTGTCCGAAATAAAAAAGAGATACGAGGTGTGCCAAATGACAAACACGTCTCTTTTCCATCCATAACAACATCTGATATTTACATATATACATAGATTAATTAATCCACATACCCACACAAAGAGCCATGCAATATCCAGACAAATCTGCTGCTGTGATACACATGGACTTACAGTAATGAACATTCGCTGTCAGCTCTAGAGCTGAAGAAACACTTTTTTACTTAATATGCTTTTTTTCAGCTTAATTTTTATTTGCTAATTGGATTTTGTCATTATACATGACAAAAGGATTTGAGAGTGCAGCAAATCCTAAAATATGGATTGCACAGTATTTTGGATAATCTGGGAGTCACCAAGGAAAAAAAGCATCTTAATACGCTATAAGTAAGGGCATTTAAGGAGAGTTTAATGATTAACACTCATTAGATCTCGCGGTAGTAGCCGAACCGATATCAGGGGCAAACTTACAGCAACAACAAGGTCTTCACTACACAAGAGTTAAGGAGGAATCTTCTCTTAAAGGAATATTCTTATATTACGTTTCGTTATGATATGTCATTAGGTTACATCATAACTTTCTGACTGGTGGGGATCTGGTCTCTGCAAACTACCGATTCCAAGAATCAGTTCAAGTCATTGAACCTTAATTGCAGCATATACAAGCAAACCTATATGTAACGAATTAACCATTAAGATCTCAATCAAAAGTGCCATATTTTCCTGAAAAGTCATGTATAACACAGTCTTTAAATAATAGCTATATCCAGCTCTGAAGTTAAGAAACAATGTGGCCCCTGGTCAGAGTTTGGGACACCTAAGGACCAGAGTCTTGGAAAGCTAAGGGCAGAACTGTTCTGATTATTATATATATAACCTTACTGCTACAAAACTGCTACAAAACTCTATGGAAAGTTTAGCAGGATAAATCTGGGAAGCCAACCACCTATTCTTCTGATATCCCCAGCAATGGTCATTTGTACTCTGTCTGTCAATGGAAAGTTCAGTGGGACAACTCCAAGAACTCATCCATATACCCCCTCTGAGGTCATCCCCTATCCAACTATCAACATCTGGGATACTTGTGAGAGACCTTGGTTTTTGGCTGCTTAAAGAAGGCTCAGAGGAACAACTCTGGGAAAATATGCAAATACGTTTTCCAGGATGGGATAAGGTAAACCACACCTCTTTTAGCTATCTTGTAAGGCAACTCCTTGGCATTGAGCATGACCTTCATAACTCTTACTTCCCGACCCTAGTAACAACTCTGGAAAGTCATCTGCCTGACCCTCCAAGGTTCCTGACCATGGCTATTCATACCATGTTCAGATGTCCCCATCTGGTGTTGTGAAAATATGACCTGGACAGTGTTCTTCAGGTCTATGAACAATTCAGCAGGACACGTCTAGGAAGCCAACCCCTTCAGTTCCGGGTCATGGATAGTGGTATCAGGCTTGGTTCCTCTTTATTTAGCAAATAAAATGCAGTTCTGAAGATTAGTTACAGCTCTCTCATTCTGTCGGTCCTGTCAGTCAAATAGCCCCAATTAGTCAGTGAGAGCCCCTCCTATTCATATGCAGAGCAACTTTATATCACACAATTTAGATGCTTCAAGACAGATATTCTTCAATAAGATATTGGACAGGTACTGCAGATGTTAATTAACATGAATTATCTAACAGTAATGTGTTCTTTCCACACAGGCTAATGCCATGGGCATGGAGTTTGTATATTCTTCTTCTACACTTTCCCTGCCAAACATGAAGGAAAGTTGTCCCCAGAACCTGGTTTTTGGTTTACTCAGTCAATATTATAGGCCTATTGCCCACTAGACCCATATTTGTGAAATGTTTCACATTAATCATTACCAAAGTCAATGGATTCAACAAAGATTGGATCTACAGTCTCTAAATTTCCCATGTCTCTATGGTGAGCAGGTGGCAGCAGTTATCTTCTCTATTAGGCCCGCAATTAACTTAGAACTAAACAGAATTAATAAATCATTATGTACAGTATAAGTCTCTTCTCTAGGAATCACTAATGGATCATATCCATTTATTGGTACTTCCTGAGATCTAATAATTTAATTGATTGGTCAGAGATATATTACAATCTACAAAGTCATTATCCATTAGAGTAATGAGGAAGATTCAGTATGTATCAAGCAAGGATTAGAGAAACAACATAGGAGACTGGCCATACATTTTGACATATGTGACCCTCAAGACCCAATTGATCTGTAGAGCAAATGTATGCATTACACTGGTACCATAACATTATATAAGACATTATATATCATACAGTGAGACCATTACTGTCAGAACCCATTGAAAAGAATCTGGCTGCATCGTTATGAGCTTGTTAACCACACCCTGGGATTCTTTGCTAGAGCTGTTTTTGGAGCTGCCTTTCAGAATTGATTCCCTTGGTTGAGCTGGATGTATGTTTTATGGGAAGCTGGGTGGTTTCATATTACTTCTGAGCTGGGTGTTTTCAGGTGTGAGTTGATTGATAGAGCCGAGCCAGTCAGCTGCATGGGCGGCATCCAGAATCGCCTTACATATTCACTCCTCAGTGCACTCAGGGCTGGTTAAACTATCTCCTATGATTTGTAGTACTACTTTCTGTTTTGTTGGACCTGTTCCCTGTAAACTCTCCCCAGCCTGATCCAGAATCCCAAACCTGTACCCGAGCCTGAACCAGGGGTAAAAGTAATGGAACCAGCTAGGATTGGGTCCCTGGTCTACCTGTTGCCTATTGCAGCGTGTTTTGGCCTCTGTGGTATGTACCTCACTGTTTTTCATCTTTCTTGGGATGTCAATTATCTTGGAAGCCAAATATAATGAATGTTAAAAAGTGTGAAGACATCTAGTGCTCCAACACTTCCACGTTCATTAAAATCCAAAAACCCCTTAAACACCCCAGTCCCTATTAGACATAAAGTATGTATAAGCCTCTTCCCCAGGGCTTCTCTAATGGATCATTACCATTCATTGGTGAAGCTTTAGTTTTGATAGTTGAACCGATTGGTCAGTGCTCTCGATATATAATACAATCCGCTAAGTCATTATCCATTAGAGGGATGAGGAAGAGTCGGGTGAGTAGGTATCGCATTGCTTCTTTTGTAGTTGAATAGGAGAAAAATATAAAAACTGTTCATTGTTTGTTATAATATGCAAACTTTTATATGACAAGGGTTTTCTTTCTATGAATAGCTAAATGTTTTTGATAATTTATATTGTTTTTTAAAATGTTTTATTCTTTTGTATTTTTGTAACAATAAGGAGATGTGGGAAAGAAATGCAAATTTTCTTTAAAAGATTTTCATTTTAAAGACAACACTTGTCAAAGTGAGGCAATCCTTATGACCGCCTTACTCATAGCGTCACTGTGGTCACGTGCTTAAAGGGGTGTTCCCATTTCAGCAATTTAATGTTATTCTTTGTATGATGAAACGTTATACAATTTTCCAATATACTTTCTGTATCAATTCCTAAGGGTTTTCTAGATCTCTGCTTGCTGTCATCCTATAGGAAGCTTCTATGGTTACCTCCAGTGGATAGAAATCTGACCATGGTCACACAGGTGCACGGCTCTTTATATCACACAGCTCTGATTACTCTCTGTGATACTAACGAGCTGCGCACCTGTGTGACCATGGTCTGATTTCTGTCCACTAGGAGTAAACATTGAAGATTTTCATAGAATGACAGCAAGCAGAGATCTAGAAAATCATGAGGAATTGATACAGAAAGTATATTGGAAAATTGTCTAACTTTTTATCATACAAACAATAACATTGACTTGCTGAAATGGGAATATCCCTTTAATGGTTATATATCTAGGGTGTATTGTGAGACCTTAGGTTTAGGACTGCTGGAGCAGTTGCCCTATGGCCGAATTCCAACAGTGGTGGGTCTAAGAACGTTTGGTGTGCACAGTGGTGCTGTCTCATAGAAAAAGGTCAATCATGACACAATTTAGTATCTCAGTGGATTCTATTGATGGAACAAGACAAGATGTTTTGATATCGGAATGAAATTATTTGGCCCCCTTGAACTTTTAATAATAATAATAATTACTTATTTATATAGTGCACACAGATTATGCAGCGCTGCACAAAGCATGTCAAATTAGTCCCTGTCCCCATGGGGCTCACAATCTAAACAACCTAACGGTATGTTTCGGAGTATGGGAGGAAACCGGAGTACCCGGAGGAAACCCACGCAATCATGGAGAGAACTTACAAACTCTTTGCAGATGTTGACCTGGTTGGGATTTGAACCCAGGACCCCAGCGCTGCAAGGCAGAAGTGCTACTCACTCAACCACCGTGCCGCCCAACTTTTCTACCCATTGCCACATTTCAGTCTTCAAACATAAAGATATAAAATTGTAAATTTTTGTTGAAGAATCAACAAGTGGGACACAATTGTGAAGTGGAACAAAATTTATTTGATATTTTAAACTTTTGTAAAAAAAATAATAATCTGAAAAGTGGGGCGAGCAATATTATTCGGCCATTTTACATTCAGTACAGCAAACTGACTGTACTCAACTTCTCTTTATTGATGAACAACTATCTAAACTCATGACCTGAAGGTTATGTGAAATGAAGAAGACATCATTTCAATGTCAAAAAGCAAGATCTTGTTTTTTCAATAAAAAAGACACCTAATTGTGTCATGATTGTCCTTGTGCACCAAGGTGGTGCCACTCTGAACATCCAGATTTACCTGATCTTCTACAATTGATTAGTCTAACCCAATTTGTTACCCGTGTAGTGTACAGCAGTAGTGAAGGAAGAAGTCCACAGAGCAAATTCACCAGCATTTATAGTACAGGCAGTCCCCGGGTTACATACAAGATAGGGTCTGTAGGTTTGTTTTTAAGTTGAGTTTGTATGTAAGTCGGAACTGTATATTTTATCATTGTAATCCCAGCCAGAACTTTTTTGGTCTCTGTGACAATTGGATTTTAAAAATGTTGGGTTGTCATAAGAACCAGGATTACCAAATAAAGCTTCATTACAGACACCTGTGATAACTGTTACAGCTGATTATTGTAGCCTAGGACTAAAGTACAGTAATTACCAACATCCAGAGGTCCGTTTGTAACTAGGGGTCGTATGTAAGTCAAGTGTTCTTAAATAGGGGACCGCCTGTACTTATATCTCAACTCATCACCGTTGTTAAGAGTTTTGTGTAAGTACCTCACATTTGCTGGATCTCTTGTATTTCCTTCCTCTACGCAAATGAATTTAACCAAATTGATGGTTATTCAGTTTTTCGATGGCTGCATTAGGATGACCACCACTGGCTCATGGTGGCTCAGATGTCTTCAGAACGTACCTAACAATACTGTTAGTAAGGATTCAGGTAAGGGCCTTCCTCAATAATGGAATTGCTACCAACTACATCGATGTTAACATTGTCAAGATGTAAAATCTTACCCCTTTTCATTGACCGTTAATGTGACCAATTTTGAGAACCAATTAATGGTAAAAGTGCTTCATTGTTAGGCTTTAGATGTGAAGTATAAAATAAGACAAAACCATGTGAAAATGAACAATTTCGTTAATCTCCTGGTGGGTATAACTGGGAATGATCTGCCTAAGAAGGTCCACTCCCGTTTTAGCATGCTGGAAAGAAGGGCCTCTACTTGCAGTGTCATATCCATGTTACTGATGTTGATAATTTCCTGTTATCTCAAAAGATTGATTTTTTTTTTTACTTCTCAAATCTGTGTCCTTTCAGTTTTACTATAAATCCATGTAATTGTCTTTTTTGAGATCACTGTCTGCACCAGTTGTGTAGGACGGGGTGCATCAGCAACTGGGGGACACAACTTAATGAAATTCTGAAGGTCATGTACATCACGGATATGGAGGCCTTTGAGAGATTGAAAGCATCCCTCATTTCATGCACTGGAGACCTCCATTAGACTAAACCAATATGATCTGTGGAGATGTCGAGGTCTAGGCTGTGAAATATCTTGTCCCAGAGCTCTCCTACTGCACAACCTTGTAAAACGTATTTAAGCTGCACTTCTATGTACGTGGCCACCATTACCTAGGCCAGTGATGGTGAACCTTTTAGGGACCGAGTGCCCAAACTGCAACCCAAACCCCCCTTATTTATCGTGAGGTGCCAACCAAAAGTTAAAGCAGTAAGTTATTGCTCCCTGTTCTTCAACAACTTTCAATCATATTGGCCTCCTGAGGACACCAACACAGTAGAAAGATGAAAAATTTGCTTCATTTTAGCTTTTTTCCAGTATCCCTCTGTGCACAGAGAATCGTGGGTCCAGCAGGTGGTCCTCCAAAGATAATTTGGCCCTGTCTACTCATCTCTCCCTCTTCCTACAGTCCTGTCTGGTGTGCTGGGGCGATGGCCCGGGTGCCCACAGAAAGGGCTCTGAGTGCCGCCTTTGGCACCCGTGCCATAGGTTCGCCACCGCTGACCTAGGCTGTACATAGGTATAGATAGAATACAGGCCTTATGGCAGAACATCCTGGAATCCAGTAAAAAGTAAGATTCTAACCTCTCGGTTCTGAAGGAACACACTAAATGAGAATTTTTTTTTTTCCTCCAGACTAGGGGTACTAAGAGGGCTACAAATTTCTAGGTGGGCTGGACTTCGGGTCTTATTAGATATTTGCAGACTTGTGTCAGCACTAGAGTATGGTCTAGTTATCTGGACCCTACCTTAATGTAGCATGGGACCATAATTCCAGGAATTATTTGACTAATATATGTCTCCATTTCTTGGTTGTCATAGTCCGACGTAGCCAAGTAATGTCATTGTAAATAAATCAATGGAGCCAGTGGTGCAGGAGCCATTTTAGGGAGGATCATCAATGTCTAATGATGTCATGAGGAGCGACAACCTCCCCCAAAATGGCGGCGCGTAGCACATCGGGCATACTAGTGGCAACATGCATATGACCACAGTGATTTTAATTTCTTGTGACATTTAAACAGTTAATACCCACAATCTGTGCCGATCAGATTTTTGTAGATCCGCTCTTGACTTATTAACATTTCATCCCACAAATTATGAGGTTACGTGGGTCTTGATGATAATATTGTATCATGAGATCCAGTTCATGCGCAAATGTTGGAGGGCTTTATGTGCCCTTTTATACAAGACGAGTAGAAGCCCAATTATAAGCGTTCCAAAGGTTTTCTTAGATTGGGAACATTTAAATACCTCAAACCCTTCTAACTTCTATGTGTCGCTTTCCACCACCACAATGGGGGCCATTTATTATCGCTTTTCAAATGGAAAACTGGCTGTGTTTCTCCCCCCCCCCTTTCTGCGTGTCTTGCGTCTTAATTTATGAGATGTCGGCGCCATAAAATTGGTGTTTTCCGACACTCAACTTTATTTTGTTGTGACAAAAAATTGTGGCGCCACCTGTGAATCCAATAGTTTTCTGGCGCTTTTGTTTTTACAACTAGCTTTTTGGCGCAATTTGTGGCGCAAGAAGAGAGCAGCTAAAAGCAAGTCTCGGGGGTTCTAAATCTTTAAGTCTGTGCGACAATTCATTAATTCCTTGTCCCACAAACTTACATCCTGCTGAAAAATAAAGCACTGCTCCAGCGCCACCCTGCACCCAAATTAATAAATGCCCCTAAATGTATTGAATGTTGCAACCCAATCAGGAGACTCCTAGGCACATAATGTAATGTATTTTCAGTGCCATGTATGGGTATTTGCTTTCTGATATTTGTATTTCTTTGCGTGTATTATAGTGCTTGTGCTCTATCACTGGGGCAAAGTTCTTATGTTTTGTATTCGGTCTTTTGTATGTGATGTAACACTCAAGAAACATTTCACCATCCTCACTATTGTGAAAACAAATTCATTTACCATTGTAAATAATAACACGGTTATTGCCATGTCTCAGTATGAGCCTGCTGACCTTTCCTAAGAATAGGTGTTGTACATCGCTGTGAATGTCATCTTCAGCTTGGACACCCAGTTAGACACTTACCACTTAGTTGGTTAAGATCCATCGTCAATTTTAAGATAATACTAATATGGCAATATGTGACCTGTTCAGCTTAGCCTATAAGGGGCAGTCCCAGGATTTGACAATAAATTAATTCATGTGAACACTTTCAGAGAGGTGGAGCAGCAAGACATCGGAGCTCATTTACTTACCCGGTCCTGTCGCGATCCAGCGGCGCGTTCTCCGACGAGGATTCGGGTCTTCCGGCGATTCACTAAGGTCGTGCGTCCGAGGTCCACCGAGGTTCGTCGGAGTTCACCAACCTATTCCTGGTGCATGTGAGTGATTGATTTTGCAACACAAATGGTTTTTTAAATTCCGCATTTTTTCTGAATCCGTCGGGCCCCCTGATTTCTGTCACGTGAAAGCCGGCGCAAATGGCGGAATTCAGCGCAAAATGGAAAAATGCGGCCAACTTGACAAAAGTGCGCCTGCGGAGCCCTTAGTAAATGAGCCCCATCATGTTACACCTGTGTCTCTGTCTCTCTCCCCAACCATCTCCCACAGGAGGGTGGTTGGCCCTATTATCCCTGTGTCTCTGTTTCGTCAGATTTTCACACCCATAGACAACTGGTCAAACCCCTTGCAACAAATGTTATCCAAAGAACTGACCATCGGGCTAGTCAGTAGTAATGTTATTTCTTACAATCACAATTTTTCTTGTGGTGCTTCAGGTTATCACATCCAAATACATCTGTTTCCTTTCTCTCTACTAGTGGTTTGTATCTATCATATACTGTACAAGGGGGGGGGGCATTTATCAATTTTTAGTGCTTCTAACTTTTTTCGTGCAACTTCACTAATGAACCAGCTGTGCGTCCAAATGAAAACAAGTATGCTATAGGAGAGGTATAGGAGAGGGCCAGGACGACCAACGAAGCATGGAGAGGGGGCAGAGCAAATTCCAAGCACCAACCAAATTAGTCGAGTTAATAAAACCAAAGTCAATACACTGAAGATAAACCTTTGCATTTGAATCAATGACACAATAAAGAACGGCACATATTTGAAATCAAAAGGCTTTTGGAATGCAGCTATTACTTGTTGGGGTAAACAGATAAGTGGTGACATTGAATATTCATTTCAGGTTTCGCTAAATATGGTGTCCTAGCTTGTTTAAAGTTCGACACTTTGGCAGCACAGTGGTTAGCACAACAGCCTTGCAGCGCTGGGGACCTGGGTTCAAGTCCCACTCAGGTCAACATCTGCAAAGAGTTTGTATGTTCTCTCCGTGTTTGTGTGGGTTTTCTCTGGTTTCCTCCAGCACAAAACATACTGGTAGGTTAATTAGATTGTGAGCTCCATGGGGACAGCGACTGATGTGGAAAGCTCTGTGTAGCGCTGTGTAATCTGTGTGCGCTATATAAATAAATAAAGGAATTATTACCTTGGAATATTCTTCTGGGTATGTTTTAGAACAGGTTTTAGCTTGTCCAATTTTGCGCCTATTACTACACCCAAAATCGGCATAAATTAAACATATAAAAGGCATAAGAGAACGGAGACAATAAGCCACGCCCCTTTGACATTGGAAAAAAAAAGTCGGAAGGGTTGTCGAATAGTAAGTGTCGCAACAAAAATGAAAATAAGGCTCACATGTTCTAGAGGCGACTCAATGCAAAACTGGAACACTTTTCTGGGGCTAAGGACATGATAAATGCCCCCCAAGAGGAGCAAACAACACCCGATACGCAGCCTGCCCGACATGACAGTATAATTTATTAGAAATGTGTTGAATGCATTGATACTTTATAACTCCGTGCCAATTTGGAACATTGTATCCCAGTTTCCATGATCTTAATGAAAGGGCAGTAAATGGATTATGTGAGTAATATGTGGACAGACTCCCATCTGGGAGAGTGGGTGCAGAATTGCGGACTATTATTGTGGTCTATTACAACTTATTTTTTTCTGCATTACAACATTTCCACTGGAAAAAAAAATGCTTAGCAGCTTATGTGATGTTCAGAGCACAGCTGCACACATCGAGTCCTGAGGGAATAGCTTGGGTTAAGACTGTCTGAGAAATATCAGACGCTTGCCTCTAGAACTGGTGTCTGTCATCCTAATGCACCTACTGTTCTGGGTATTGGGATTAGGCACGGGGTCTGTGTGTAAATAGACACATATGTACTGTATACTGTATACTTCAAGGCTTTATACATTATATACAGTCAGTAACATCTTATATGACTTGGTGCCCCATATAAGAAATATTAGTCTACAGGAAAGGCAGGAGACCGCAGTCTTACAGATCATGAAGATAATTATATCTTATCTACATATAATAGCTATTGCTATAAATGCTTAGATAATCGAGCATTAGATTGCTAATTTATATTACAGCTCATGGTTGTCGTGTGTGTCAGGTTTGACCAATAATTCATAGATTAAACAAAATCTACCATCAAAATCCATCATAATAAACCTGGGACTCATGGATCCAGGCATCGGGTGTGTGCTAATCTTCTTATATTTGTTGTCCATGGCCTCCTTCCTTCTAAAAGCAACTTTTAAAATGATGTTAAAAAGCCAGAAGGACATTGGGGAGCCCATTCTGGCTATAGTTTCACAGGCTGCTACACTGTGCAGTATCACATGTTCCCCTCCCCCTCTGCTCCCCCCTCCCTGTGCCTGCTGTAATCTGACACAGTTGGAGGGGGAAGTGCTCCTGTATAGTGGATATCAAATATAAGACGATTACCACAGTCATAGTGTTGGGATCTCCGCATAAGTGTCCCTGGTTTATCATGTTGGATTTTGATGGTGTATTTTGTTTGAAGACAAGGTTTACATGAGTGGTTGCCAATTTAGGTAACAGCCTAGGCTGTTATAGAAAGTGATGGCACAATGTATGCATTAAAGTAAAAAACAAAACAGACCCTGGGGCACATTTACTTACCCCGTCCCCGGAGTTCATTGTCTGACTCCAATGCCCTGTGCCGCAATTCACCAATATCGTGCGCCCGAAGTCATGAATGTGTCGCTTCCCCCGCTCAGCTGGGGAAGAGTTCACCATCTTCTTCCTGGTGCATGTTAGTCCTTGGGCTTGTGACACAATTTAAAAGTAAAATCCCGCGCTCAGTCCAAATCAGTCAGGTCCGAATCAGTCACGGCCCCTATATTGTGTCTCATGAAAGCCAGCACAGCTGCACAAAAAAGGGTTGCGTGCGACACAATCGCAACGCACCCGCTACTTAAATACTTGTGCAAGCCGTTTTAACCCCAAAAAACGGTGCACAGTCTTACAAGAGTGCGCATGCGACCCTTAGTAAATGAGCCCCCCTGTATCTTTTTTGCATGGTTTGCAGGTTATAGCTCAGTTTTATTTATGTCCAGTAGATCTGCCACAGCTTCACTTTAACTACTCAGCTCTTAATGAATATATTTAAGTGAATTTAACTGGACTCTTGCCAAGTACCCCAATTTTTTATATTCTCCAAAGACTGAATCCACAATAACAACCAGACAGTGATGTTCTATGTTCTCCATGTACTATTTTATTTTAATTTTGCATGATCATTTTACGCTTTTCATAACTTTTCATTTTTTTTTTTGCTTGCATAACTCTACGGAGACTCGTATATTGTTGGATGGGTTGTATTTTCAAATACCTTTTTGCGACGTGTTTAATGCATTTTATAGCTTTGAATCTTTACTTTTTAATCAAATTACTTTTCTGAGAGAGAATTGAAAAAACTGCAAAAACGCAGCAGAAAAAAAAGCCACTTAAGTTCCTGGTTACATAGGTATAAAGTTTATATTGTTGAAAAAAAACCATCAAGTACAAGCAAGGAAGGAAAGGGATTGAAAGCAAAGTATGATGATCACCGCTCCTTATTGCACAAGGAATGTCCCAGCCGTGTCCGCATATTTTTTGTGGAGACCCTCACTTCAGATGCAATAGAGAAAGAGTCCCTTTAAACCAACACTGACAATAGAACTTCCAGTGTAAACAATTGTATTCCATCCTCTTCTTACTGCATAAAACTTCTCAACACCAACACAGTGTATGTCCGAATGAACAGGGTAAAAATCCAACGTGTTTCATGCGGCTATCTCTTACACTTACTCATGGTTACCACACGAAACACGTTGAATTTTTACCTTGTTTATTCAGACATACACTATTGTTTACACTGGAAGTTCCGTGCTGGATTAAAGGGACTTATTCTCTAAGGAAGGGAAGGAGTTGGAGGAAGGGCTGTAAGGGAAACAATTCTAGCCGTGGAAACAGTTAGGCTGCATTCACACGACCGCAAGGGAGACGTATATACGGCTGATATACGTCCCCCATAGACAGCAATGGGCGGCACCGTACCACTCCTTGCCCCGTGAAAAAATAAGACATGTCCTATTTTTCAGGGCATACGGCGCCGTGTGCCATGTTTCCCTATGGAGAGGGGCGGGAGTGAGCAGCGCTCTCCCCCTCCTCCTCTCCCCGTGCGCTGCCGTGTGCCCGCCGTGCTACGGTACGGCGGGCACCGGTCGTGTGAATCCAGCCTTAGGGTTTGTTAAAGTGACTACAGGCAGTTCCTGGGTTACGTACAAAATAGGTTCCATAGGTTTGTTCTTAAGTTGAATTTGTAAATCGGAACTGTATATTTTATCATTGTAGATACAGACAAAACTTTTTTTTGTCCCTGTGACAATTTTAGTTTCAAAATTTTCTGCTATAATGGGACCAAGGATTATGAATAAAGCTTCATTACAGACACCTTACAGCTGATCATTGCAGTCGGGGACCATAGTAAAGCATCCAGAGAGCTTCACCAGAGGTCACAGTGGGCAGAGGGGTCCATCTGTAACTAGGGGTCATCTGTAAGTCAGGTGTTCTTAAGTAGGGGACCACCTGTATTGATTTTCTTTTGTTTTTTTAACAAATATATATACACTCACCGGCCACTTTATTAGGTACACCATGCTAGTAAGTGGGTTGGACCTCCTTTTGCCTTCAGAACTGCCTCAATTCTTCGTGGCATAGATTCAACAAGGTGCTGGACGCATTCCTCAGAGATTTTGGTCCATATTGACATGATGGCACCACACAGTTGCCGCAGATTTGTCGGCTGCACATCCATGATGCGAATCTCCCGTTCCACCACATCCCAAAGATGCTCTGTTGGATTGAGATCTGGTGACTGTGGAGGCCATTTGAGTACAGTGAACTCATTGTCATGTTCAAGAAACCAGTCTGAGATGATTCCAGCTTTATGACATGGCGCATTATCCTGCTGAAAGTAGCCATCAGATGTTACAGGGTACATTGTGGTCATAAAGGGATGGACATGGTCAGCAACAATGCTCAGGTAGGCTGTGGTGTTGCAACGATGCTCAATTGGTACCAAGGGGCCCAAAGAGTGCCAAGAAAATATTCCCCACACCATGACACCACCACCACCAGCCTGAACCGTTGATACAAGGCGGGATGGATCCATGCTTTCATGTTGTTGACGCCAAATTCTGACCCTACCATCCGAATGTCGCAGCAGAAATCAAGACTCATCAGACCAGGCAACGTTTTTCCAATCTTTTACTGTACAATTTCGATGAGCTTGTGCAAATTGTAGCCTCAGTTTCCTGTTCTTAGCTGAAAGGAGTGGCACCCGGTGTGGTCTTCTGCTGCTGTAGCCCATCTGCCTCAAAGTTCGACGTACTGTGCATTCAGAGATGCTTTCCTGCCTTCCTTGGTTGTAACGGGTGGCGATTTGAGTCACTGTTGCCTTTCTATCAGCTCGAATCAGTCTGCCCATTCTCCTCTGACCTCTGGCATCAACAAGGCATTTCCGCCCACAGAACTGCCGCTCACTGGATGTTTTTTCTTTTTCAGACCATTCTCTGTAAACCCTAGAGATGGTTGTGCGTGAAAATCCCAGTAGATCAGCAGTTTCTGAAATACTCAGACCAGCCCTTCTGGCACCAACAATCATGCCACGTTCAAAGGCCTCAAATCACCTTTCTTCCCCATACTGATGCTCGGTTTGAACTGCAGGAGATTGTCTTGACCATGTCTACATGCCTAAATGCACTGAGTTGCCGCCATGTGATTGGCTGATTAGAAAGTAAGTGTTAACGAGCAGTTGGACAGGTGTACCTAATAAAGTGGCCGGTGAGTGTATATAGTTTTAATTTTGTGTGGGAAACCCATTAAAGTGGTTGTACTAAATGTTATCACTATCCCCTATCATTGTCCTAGGGGAGAATGATCTCATCAGTGGAGGTGCAACTGCTAGGACCCTAATCACAGGAACGGACCACCAATGTTCACAAGAGCCAGGATCCTGTTCTCACTAACTAAATGAGGCAGGTGAAGCTTATGTCCTGCTGCTCCATTCAATGCTTTCAGAACGGTCCCGATTCACTGTCTAAGTGGTTACCAAGATAGGTGAAGGATGTTCTGAAATTGCCAAGAACATCGTTCAGCTATCTGTGGCAGCCACCTAGACAGTGAACGGCACATGCTTCACCTGCTGATTTATCCACGTAGCTAGAATGGGACCCCAGACCCCCCACTAATCAGATGGTTACACCCTGTCCTATGGATAAGGGATAACTATTATAACAACCCCTTTAAGGTAGTAATACATGAGACTTTCAAGGGTTAATTAAAACCAAAATAATGAACATTTTTTTGTTGCTGTTATCCTCCTGTTTCCTTCCTGCACAAGGTTCCACACATGTAAATTTCATTTGTTATCCATTAACATGGATGAAACCAAAGAGCTGTCAACTCAAATGAGACAGAACATTGCGGATCGGCACAGATTAGGAAATGGCTATAAATCAAATAACAGTCAGTAAGAATTACAAGAATCAGGTGCATGACCCGTGAAGGTCAGTGTCTGGCTGGGGTGAGACTGCCATTTTGAACTTGAATTGGATTTACCCAATTTTATTTGAAATTTGAGCAATTTCCAGTTTTTTTTCACCCAATAAGGTTGTAGCTCATGGACCTAGATGTCCAAAACAAGCTCAGGACATGGATAATCCTGATGCATCTCCACAAATTGATTGTATCTGTTTACCTTTGTAGAAAATATTCCTTTCCAATTCTCAATACGGCAGTCAGGGGAATAATCATACCTGGAGACCTTTTCTATAAGAGCAAATGTGAATCCCCAGTTCTTAGAAATATGTAATCCTTTACAGAATATTAAGCTCCTGAGAAACGAAAAATAAATGATACCAAATCAACAGCTGCCCTAGGCAGGACCCTTTAAGGGTGTGTTATATATTGTATATTTGACACTTATCAGGATTTGCTTGTTTCTGTAATATTCTATCCCATGATTATAGATATTTGCCCAGTGTTAATGAAGTCTATAAAACTAGATGTTGACCCTTCCCCCATTTCAGTAGAATTACCCATTGTGTTCCAATTCCTCTATACTGTGAACCCACTATCCCTCCACTCCCATACATTATGACATCCCTGTTCCCTCCAATAGACCATTAACCTCTTTGTGTATACTCCCATATTTACCCTGCAATGTATAAACTTAGGGAACTGGTGGCAAACCTATGGCACGGGTGCCAGAGGTGGCACTCAGAGCCCTTTCTGTGGGCACCCAGGCCTTTACCCCAACACAGAGTTTGCCAGCTAAGACTCAAGGCTTTCTCCTGTGATCCTATCCACCCCAGGATGTGCCAAGCTCAGCGCTATTTTAAAGCAACATCCTCGGCTGCCAGGACTACAGGAGGAACGAGAAGGTGTGGATAGAGATGGATTGTTGTTGGAGCTCCTGTTCTGGGTCTCCTGATTCTTCCTCTTCAGGGGACCCTGGAGGGAAGCTACAATCCAAATTTCTCCATCATCTTTCTATGGTATTGGTTAACTTAGGAGGCCAATATGATTAAAACCTGTGATACAGCAGGGATCAATAAGTTATTGCTTAAATTGTCATGTTGGCACTTTGTGACATATAAGTGGGTTTTGGTTGTACTCAGACTCCAAAAGCCTAGGGCAATGATGGCGAACCTTTTTGAGATCAATTGCCCAAAATGTGACCCAAAACCCACTAGCTTTTCCCAAAGTGTCAACATGGCAGTAACATAACTGCCTAAGTGCCCTAATATCGTTCAAAGGCGGAAGGGCACCCTGAACAGGAAGAGTCGTGGGGGCCTGGAGCAAGTTCTCTTATAGCTCTAAACCATCCTTAATCAGACCTTCTCACTATTCCTACAGTCCCAGGAAGCCTAAGATGGGTCTCTTTAAAATAACACAGACTGTATGAGAATGCAGTTTGCCAGGTCTGGCAAACTCTGTGCCTGGGAAACAGCCTGAGTGCCCACAGGGAGGTCTCTGAGTGCCACCCCTGGCACCCGTGCCATAGGTTCGCCACCACTGTCCTAGGGTATCCAGTCAGTAGTATATTGTAATACAGGCTGTTTCGGCAGCAGTCCAGGAATGCTTCATGTACATACGGCAGTGCACAACCGTGTACAACATGTATTTTAAATGTTCCCATACGTTTCTATGCGGTTTCCAGAGAAAAAAGGACCTGCCATCTCGCTCATGGTACGTTACGATAGGGATTACGGCCACTTAAATGGATGACCATGTTGCCCCTTGTAATCAATGTTGGCCGTGTGCTATCCGTATGAAAACGGTATGGTTTGGGTAACCCATGGTCTTTTAAATAAGCTTGTGTGAAAGGGGTCTTAGGCCGGTGGCACACATGGCCTTTTTGAAAATGGATGTGTTTTCAAAAGAGTGGATGCGTTTTTTTAACGGACTGCTTAAAAACGGCCCAAAAACGGGTTCAAAACGCCACATGTGTCACCACCTTTAGTCTTAGCTGACCTGGATTAATCTCAAATGGAAGCTCAAGACTGAAGTGAGCTGTGACGTTTTCTAACTTTTTAGTAGTATTTAATCTTGCAGTGTGCATCATACTTAGGCTGCGTTCACACAATCCGTTTTTCAGATGCAGTTTTCAATGTCCAAACCAGGAAAAAAAATAGGAGAAGCTTCTCTCAATCATATGTTTTACCATTATGATCCACACTTGCTTTTGGCTTTAAGAATATCCTATTTTTCCCATAAAAGGGTTTATGAAGGTAACCTGTATTTATAAAGCAGGCGTCCATGCTTCCCTAATCCCTGCTAATAATAGCTGATCGGCAGGGGAAGCCGCGCCTGGCAGCAGGGGAAATGCAGCGTTATTTACCAGCCATTCCATCTACTGCACAGACTTGCTTTGTAATTTGCAATATATCAGGTGGTAACAATCCAAAATTGTGGGAAGGGCATGAGATGTGCCCAAGACGTATATAAAGTATATGTGGAAAGCTAGGAAATGTTTCCTAGTTGCATTAGGAATAAAGGTCTGTTTTTAGAGCTGACATGAGAGATGTGACTCCTGTGTATCAAAAGAAACACCTGCCCTAATCACCACTTTCTATTTTAGCTGTACCAGAATCCCACGGTGCCCCAGATATCTTTAGACCTTACCAACACCTCCATCATAGTAATAGTGTCCTGAACACAGGCAGCATGTTATAGAGCACAAGGAGCTGAGTAGATTGTACATAATGGGGGTCATGTACTAAGGGCCCGAATCGCGTTTTACCGGCGGGTTATGTGAATTTTTTCGGTTTTGCACCGATTTTCCCTGTATTGCCCACGGGATTTTGGCGCACGAGACCGGATTGTGGCGCATCGGCGCCGGCATGCGCGGAGAAACCGTCGCATTTAAAAAAAAAGTGTTGCGGGACACGCGCTTACCTTCATCAAGTATAGGATCGTGACCTCCGGCGAGCCTCGGCGGACTTCAGCGAAGCAGCAACACCTGGTGGACGTCGGAGGAACTGCCTTAGTAAATCGCCGGAAGACGCGAATCCACCGCAGAGAACGCGCCGCTGGATCGCGAACCGGTTAAGTAAATCAGCCCCAATGTCCTATTTACAGGCAGCATGTTATAGAGCAGGAGAAGCTGAGCAGATTGTACAGAGTGTCCTATCTGCAGGCAGCATGTTATAGAGCACAAGGAGCTGAGCAGATTGAACATAGTGTCCTATCTGCAGGCAGCATGTTATAGAGCAGGAGGAGCTGAGCTGATTGTACATAGTGTCCTATCTGCAGGCAGCATGTTATAGAGCAGGAGGAGCTGAGCAGATTGTACATAGTGTCCTATCTGCAGGCAGCATGTTATAGAGCAGGAGGAGCTGAGCAGATTGTACATAGTGTCCTATCTGCAGGCAGCATGTTATAGAGCAGGAGGAGCTGAGCAGATTGTACATAGTGTTCTATCTCCAGGAAGCCTGTTATAGAGCAGGAGGAGCTGATCAGGTTTATCAGTGTCCTATCTTAAGGCAGCATATTATCGAGCTGTATGACCTTTATCAGGTTGTATATAGTGTCATATAAGCAGATTGGACAATATACAGCAGAGAGAGTGCAGTAAATCATACATACTGGGGCTCATTTACTAAGGGTCCGCGGAGTGCATTTTCTTTGGGTTTCCCGACGACTTCCACTTTGCGCCGAATTGCCCGTTTTGCGCCGATTTTGGCGCGCGTGATCGGATTTTGGCGCATCGGCAGACAGTTCCCTTTAACATGCATTCACTGATCAGACCATTACTTCATTCAGAAATTGATATTTTGCATCAAAAAATCAGATTCCTTTCTGAGTAACAATCTCTTCCGATGACCTTCCCAGTTTCCTTGTGTGCACAATCTCTCCAAAAGGTCCTGTGAGGACATGGGTCATTTCAGTGATGCAACATCTGCAGCTGCCGTAATCTATCCTGTAGCCAAGATTAAAGCTCACATACCTGAACCGCAACTTTGTGTCACTTTTAGCAAAAATACACAAAACTAGCAAAATTCCATTACAACGAAAAAATAGGGGTCTGGGAATATACCAGAAATGGTGCATAATGCTCCGGCACATATACCTGTGTGCGCAGAATTGTGGTGAACCTTGTAGAATGTATCCAGCAAAATTACCAATTCATAACAAAGGATTTTTAACCCCTGAGTGACCTGCTGGTCTTTTTTTTTAATAAGCTTTGTGTAACAAAATCCCTTTTTTACAAAAAGAAAAATTTGCTTCTGTGTCACCCCTCACCGAAAACATTATATTTTTCCATGCACTGAGCTAATCGAGGGCTTGTTTTTTAGCAAAACATGATGCTCTTTTTATTGCCTCCATTTTTTTCTCCATATGAATTTTTAAATGTTTTTTGATTTCCCTTTACTGGAAGTACAAAATTGGCCTTAGGCCTCATGCACACGACCGTATGGTCCTTTCTGTTTCGTATATGCGGCTGTATTCTAGCCGTAAATACAGGACGTATTGCAACAGTATGGCAACGTATAGCACCGTATCCATACCGTATCTGTATAAAATACGGCTCATGATGGATGGCTGACTATTGGCCACCTGATAGAGTGCACTTCCCACTGGTTCTGGATACTGAACGTATATACGGCAGCATACAGTACACAGCCGTATGCAGGACGTAATTAGGCTGCATTCACATGATGTATGCCCGCCGTACCGTAGTACGGCAGACATACATTGGCTCTGGGGAGAGGAGGAGGGGGAGAGCACCCCTCTCCATAGCTTAACATAGAGCCCAGCGCTGTATTCCATAGTGCCGACATGTCCTATCTTTCTCTGGGCAACGGAACGGCCCGGTGCCGCACGTGTGCAGCACCGTACCTCTCCCATATGGCTCAGTGAAGCCATTGATCTGTATGGGGGACGTATATACGCCACATATACGTTGGCTGTATATACGCCCCCCATGCCTTAGCCCGTATTTAATACATTCCCATTGACTTCCATGTTCCATACTGGACGGAAAGACAGTGTAAAATAGGACATGCTCTATATTTTTATACGGCTCACTTACAGTATGGGATGGTACCATTACGGCTGTTCAAGTGCATGGGGCCTAAGACGGTGATTTGGTCAGCTTGTTATGGAGGCAGTGATACCTATTATGTGTGAGTTCCTAAATTTATTTTTACTTTAAAAAATTATGTTTAGGATTTTTTAAATTTAAGCATTTTTTTTTTTTACTCTTTGTTGACATTTGTGCTATTTTAATTTTTTAGTGTAACTATTTAACTTGCAATCTTTTAATCCCTTGCATAATACATTTTAATACTTCTTTACTGCAGTGTATTATAAACTGAAAGGAATCCTTTTCTGAATGGGGGCCTGATAGGCTTATCTACATGGTAGAAATTTTTGGCATCACAGATAGGGTACATTCACACGCGGTATGCGCGTATGTATTGTTAGTTTTTTATGTTTTACCACAATTTCCAAGACAAGTTGCATCTTAAAGGAAATCTACCATCAAAATCCACCATGATAAACCACTTCTTCTTCTTCTTTTACTATCCATGGCCTCCTTCCTTCTAAAATCAACTTTTAAAATTTGTGCTAATGTACCAGAAGGACTATGGTGGGTGTTACCAGAGCCCAGGCTGTTTCACTGCCTCACCCTCTGCTCCGGCTCGGCACGCCCCTCCCTCAGGATGATGTAATGTCACTGCTGCAGAGGAAGTTGCAGCACACAATGGGAAGGTGATAGTACTCCTGCACAGTGTAATAGCCTGTGAAGCTACTGCACGGAGGGGCTCTGGTGGCCCCTCATTAGCATAGTATTAAAAGTTGATTTTAGAAGTAGATTTTTTTCTTTCCTTTAACTCCTTGTTTTCTTCTAGATTGCACAGCGAGCTGCAAGCATTTATATAGAGACCAACAAGAACAATTCTTAGCTTCACCAGATAAGACAAGCAGATACACGCTGGACTGTTACCAAAAAACAACTTGCAGCGAAACCCCTTAAGATCAGCTGTTGGCATGGAAACCTGCAATAAGTTATAAGGGTGTCCCTAAGCCCATTAAATTTTACTTATTGCCTCCGTTTTTGGCATCTCTCTAAATACACATTATACATCAAGTAATTGGTTTATGCAGTAAGGCAACGATCCAAAATAAGAAGCTAAAAATAAAAAGTCTATATTTCAGTGACTGAGGAGACCTAACATACAACAACTTGTGATATCCTGCAGCAAGACTTGGAAGAAGCAATTAAAGGGAATTGTCGCTGGTAAAAAATAACTTCTTCTTAAACAGTTTTTCTTTTAGGTTTTCCATATCACTGCCTATAAAAAAAGATATTTAATATTCAAATATAAAAAAATTTCACTCCTGTCAGATAACAGTAGCAGTTATCTGTGCAGCGCTCATCTCATTTATATCACAGCATCATTACATAACTACTGACAATAGATGATGTCACAGCTTATCTCCTCCCCCTCCCTGTACAATGACCTCCATATATATAACACTGACCCATCATTACATCACTACTGACAATAGATGTTGTCACAGCTTATCTCCTCCCCCTTCCTGTACAATGACCTCTATATAGATAACACTGACCCATCATTACATCACTACTGACAATAGATGATGTCACAGCTTATCTCCTCCCCCTCCCTGTACAATGACCTGTATATAGAAAAAACTTACCCATCATAACATCACTACTGACAATAAATTATTTTAAAGCTTATCTCCTCCCCTCCCTGTACAGTGACCTCTACATAGATAACACTGACCCATCACTGCATCACTACTGACAATAGATGATGTCACAGCTTATCTCCTCCCCCTCCCTGTACAATGACCTCTATATAAATAACACTGACACATCACTGCATCACTACTAACAATATATGATGTCACAGCTTATCCCCTCCCCCTCCCTGTACAATGACCTCCATATATATAACACTGACCCATCATTACATCACTACTGACCATAGATGATGTCACAGCTTATCTCCTCCCCCTTCCTGTACAATGACCTCTATATAGATAACACTGACCCATCATTACATCACTACTGACCATAGAGGATGTCACAGCTTATCCCCTCCCCCTCCCTGTACAATGACCTCCATATTTATAACACTGACCCATCATTACATCACTACTGACCATAGATGATGTCACAGCTTATCTCCTCCCCCTTCCTGTACAATGACCTCTATATAGATAACACTGACCCATCATTACATCACTACTGGCAATAGATGATGTCACAGCTTATCTCCTCCCCCTCCCTGTACAATGTCCTCTATATAGATAACACTGACCCATCATTACATCACTACTGACCATAGATGATGTCACAGCTTATCTCCTCCCCCTTCCTGTACAATGACCTCTATATAGATAACACTGACCCATCATTACATCACTACTGACCATAGAGGATGTCACAGCTTATCCCCTCCCCCTCCCTGTACAATGACCTCCATATATATAACACTGACCCATCATTACAACACTACTGACCATAGATGATGTCACAGCTTATCTCCTCCCCCTTCCTGTACAATGACCTCTACAAAGATAACACTGACCCATCATTACATCACTACCGACAATAAAGAATGTCACAGCTTAACTCCTCCTCCTCCATGTACAATGGCTTCTATATAGATAACACTGACCCATCATTACATCACTACTGACAATAGATGATGTCACAGCTTATCTCCTCCTCCTCCCTGTACAATGACCTCTATATAGATAACACTGACCCATCATTACATCACTACTGACCATAGATGATGTCTCAGCTTATCTCCTCCCCCTCCCTGTACAATGACCTCTATATAGATAACACTGACCCATCATTACATCACTACTGACCATAGATGATGTTTCAGCTTATCTCCTCCCCCTCCCTGTACAATGACCTCTATATAGATAACACTGACCCATCATTACATCACTACTGACAATAGATGATGTCACAGCTTATCTCCTCCTCCTCCCTGTACAATGACCTCTATATAGATAACACTGACCCATCATTACATCACTACTGACCATAGATGATGTCTCAGCTTATCTCCTCCCCCTCCCTGTACAATGACCTCTATATAGATAACACTGACCCATCATTACATCACTACTGACCATAGATGATGTCACAGCTTATCTCCTCCGGCTTCCTGTACAATGACCTCTATATAGATAACACTGACCCATCATTACATCACTACTGACCATAGAGGATGTCACAGCTTATCCCCTCCCCCTCCCTGTACAATGACCTCCATATATATAACACTGACCCATCATTACAACACTACTGACCATAGATGATGTCACAGCTTATCTCCTCCCCCTTCCTGTACAATGACCTCTACAAAGATAACACTGACCCATCATTACATCACTACCGACAATAAAGAATGTCACAGCTTAACTCCTCCTCCTCCATGTACAATGGCTTCTATATAGATAACACTGACCCATCATTACATCACTACTGACAATAGATGATGTCACAGCTTATCTCCTCCTCCTCCCTGTACAATGACCTCTATATAGATAACACTGACCCATCATTACATCACTACTGACCATAGATGATGTCTCAGCTTATCTCCTCCCCCTCCCTGTACAATGACCTCTATATAGATAACACTGACCCATCATTACATCACTACTGACAATAGATGATGTCACAGCTTATCTCCTCCCCCTCCCTGTACAATGACCTCTATATAGATAACACTGACCCATCATTACATCACTACTGACAATAGATGATGTCACAGCTTATCTCCTCCTCCTCCCTGTACAATGACCTCTATATAGATAACACTGACCCATCATTACATCACTACTGACCATAGATGATGTTTCAGCTTATCTCCTCCCCCTCCCTGTACAATGACCTCTATATAGATAACACTGACCCATCATTACATCACTACTGACAATAGATGATGTCACAGCTTATCTCCTCCTCCTCCCTGTACAATGACCTCTATATAGATAACACTGACCCATCATTACATCACTACTGACCATAGATGATGTCTCAGCTTATCTCCTCCCCCTCCCTGTACAATGACCTCTATATAGATAACACTGACCCATCATTACATCACTACTGACCATAGATGATGTCACAGCTTATCTCCTCCCCCTTCCTGTACAATGACCTCTATATAGATAACACTGACCCATCATTACATCACTACTGACCATAGAGGATGTCACAGCTTATCCCCTCCCCCTCCCTGTACAATGACCTCCATATATATAACACTGACCCATCATTACAACACTACTGACCATAGATGATGTCACAGCTTATCTCCTCCCCCTTCCTGTACAATGACCTCTACAAAGATAACACTGACCCATCATTACATCACTACCGACAATAAAGAATGTCACAGCTTAACTCCTCCTCCTCCATGTACAATGGCTTCTATATAGATAACAGTGACCCATCATTACATCACTACTGACAATAGATGATGTCACAGCTTATCTCCTCCTCCTCCCTGTACAATGACCTCTATATAGATAACACTGACCCATCATTACATCACTACTGACCATAGATGATGTCTCAGCTTATCTCCTCCCCCTCCCTGTACAATGACCTCTATATAGATAACACTGACCCATCATTACATCACTACTGACAATAGATGATGTCACAGCTTATCTCCTCCCCCTCCCTGTACAATGACCTCTATATAGATAACACTGACCTATCATTAAATCACTACTGACCATAGATGATGTCACAGCTTATCTCCTCCCCCTCCCTGTACAATGACCTCTATATAGATAACACTGACCTATCATTAAATCACTACTGACCATAGATGATGTCTCAGCTTATCTCCTCCCCCTCCCTGTAAGATGACCTCTATATAGATAACACTGACCCATCATTACATCACTACTGACAATAGATGATGTCACAGCTTATCTCCTCCCCTCCCTGTACAATGACCTCTATATAGATAACACTGACCCATCATTACATCACTACTGACAATAGATGATGTCACAGCTTATCTCCTCCCGCTCCCTGTACAATGACCTCTATATAGATAACACTGACCCATCATTACATCACTACTGACAATAGATGATGTCACAGCTTATCTCCTCCCCCTCCCTGTACAATGACCTCTATATAGATAACACTGACCTATCATTATATCACTACTGACCATAGATGATGTTTCAGCTTATCTCCTCCCCCTCCCTGTACAATGACCTCTATATAGATAACACTGACCTATCATTAAATCACTACTGACCATAGATGATGTCACAGCTTATCTCCTCCCCCTCCCTGTACAATGACCTCTATATAGATAACACTGACCTATCATTAAATCACTACTGACCATAGATGATGTCTCAGCTTATCTCCTCCCCCTCCCTGTAAGATGACCTCTATATAGATAACACTGACCCATCATTACATCACTACTGACAATAGATGATGTCACAGCTTATCTCCTCCCCTCCCTGTACAATGACCTCTATATAGATAACACTGACCCATCATTACATCACTACTGACAATAGATGATGTCACAGCTTATCTCCTCCCGCTCCCTGTACAATGACCTCTATATAGATAACACTGACCCATCATTACATCACTACTGACAATAGATGATGTCTCAGCTTATCTCCTCCCCCTCCCTGTACAATGACCTCTATATAGATAATACTGACCCATCATTACATCACTACTGATAATAGATGTCACAGCTTACCCCCCCTCGCTCCCTGTACAATGACCTCTATATAGATAACAGTGATCCATCATTACATCACTACTGACAATAGATGATGTCACAGCTTATCCCCTCCCCCTCCATGTACTATGTCTTCTATATAGATAATACCGACCCCTCATTACATCACTACTGATAATAGATGATGTCACAGCTTATCTCCTCTCCCCCCTAATCTGTTCCAAAACCACTGTCTACAGTTCATTTTACAATATTAGGTAAAAATCACAAACTGATTCCCTTGGTAACAATAGGGGAACATTTATTCAATTTTTCTGACAAATTTGGTATTATATTATTTGGTTCTTTTATTATGTACTCACCCTGTATTGTATAAGGGAGAGTGGCACATGGCAGAGTTTGATACCTGTAATGTCGATCTGTTCTTCAGAAGCATAGTAATTCACTGCCAACGGGAACTCTTGTTTAAAGTGCTTGACAAAACAAATTTGCTGAACATTTTGTTCCAGCTAAAGTTCAGAAGAGAAAAGCCACTAAATTGTAATGTTTGATTCATATCACTGACATACAGAAAGGTGACGCGGCGAAAACGTTGGAATTTCTACGCGTGGATTGAATCGAAATGAGACCCATGGTTTACTCAACCTGTTCACCCCTATTATACTATACCACAGGGGGGGTCTGCCAAGCGCCAGGCACACACTGGGCAGTTTGGAGATGCCCTCTCTGCAGGATCCACCAAAAATGTTTGATTTTTGTGAGCAGCAAAGTGAGCAAAATTCTAATATTTTTTTCGCTTATTACAGCGGTCATATGAGATTATATTCACTCCCTAGAAATAGCGCCTCTGCGGTCTGTTGTCCTGTCTAGTATTGGAGATGAGACCTAATCACTCACATTACCATGGGCGAAGACTCTTTCTTCAAATATGGGATACATTTGGGTTTGCAATTTTTTGGGTTTTTTTCTTCCCGGTGCTTGTAAGTGCGTGTGTTGTAACACATTTCTAATTGTTGAATCGATGGCCCGCTCCCCGATTTCGATGAATGCCGGTGCCGATGCACCAAAATCCTATCACATGCGCCAAAATCCCGGGGAAATTCGGTTCCAAATGGAAATCGCCGGGAAACTCGACAAAAAAGCGTCCAACAGACCCTTAGTAAATGAGCCCAATTATGTCTAAAAAGTCCATAGGCTCTATACTGTATGCCCGTCAATTTGGACCCACCTTGGATGGGTATGCTGGGTGCCCATGCGCTCATCGAGGTACCTTAAAGGGGTTGTCCACTTTCAGCAAATAATTGATATTGTTTGTGTAAGGAAAAGTTGTACAATTTTCCAACATACTATCCATGGATAGCATCTGTCCACACCGATGTGATGGACATGCAGGTGCAAGAGCTGTTATTGGCACACAACTCCTATTACTCTCAGTGATAATAATAGCTCATGCACCTGCATGTCCATCACATCACCATGGACAGATTCTATCCAGGGGAAATAAATAGAGAAGCTTTCTGTAGGAGGACAGCAAGCAGAGATCTAGAAAACCATGAGGAATTGATACAGAAAGTATTGTATAACTTTTCATTACACAAATAATATCCATTATGTACTGAAAGTGGACACCCCCTTTGACTCTCCACTAATTGAATCAAAAAGTGCTGACATGATGTTTGGTCCTGAAAGACCACCCTCAAGGGGAAGTACTCCAGATCACCAGATACATATCATCAGATAGATCACCATCTTTATCAGTGGTGACCGGAAATGTTAAGAAATCTGTATAGGTCCAGGCTCGGGTAACAACATGCCGACAGCGCTGAACTCTGGTACGCACTGTGCTGGTACATGGCAACATCAATTTAAAGAGTTAAAGGCATTTAAAGTGTTAAAGGAAATCTACCTTTTGTTTTTGTGCATTGTCAGCCAAACATACCTTGACAATGTTGTAGCAACACTGATTCAGAAACATATCTAATCCAAGTGGCTTTGCTTTAAAAAACAACTATAAAATTCAAGACCTTGGGAAAGCTGGGTTGCATGCTGGCTGCCATTCATAAACACCTTACACAGAGCTTCTTGAATTGTCCAGACAGGACTAATCAACCTGAACTGGATGACTCCTACACAGCAGCAGGGGGATGGTGCAGTGATTGATTACTTTTGCCTGTCAGGAACAACACAGTGATGATGTATTCTCGGCTTATGCTCGGCAGGACAAGGCTGGAGCAGTGTATAATTAGGGTAAGAGGAGAAGCACCGGGGCAGCCACGGGAGCAACAGAGCCTTATTATCATAATTTTATAATTGTTTTTTCAGAAAAACCACTCAATTCAGGGATTAAACAAGATATGTTTCTGCATCAGTGTAGCTACATCATTCTCAAGGTATGTTTGGTTCACAATGCATGAAAACAAATGGTAGATTTCCTTAAAAGGCAGGATGTGAATGGCAGTGAGAAGGGGGTGTGTTGAGCCAAAGCCAGACCTAAACTTCTAATAAAGGTCCGGGTCGGGTACAGGGAACCAAAACCCCCAAAGTTCGGTATGAATTTAAACTTTGCGATTCGGGTCCGCTCAACACTAATCTTTATATATTTGTCTAACAGGAAAACACAGCTCCATTGTTCCAGACTTAGAAGCATACAACATTTGGTAGGGCAGAACAGTCTTTCAATGCACAAAATTCTTAGTTTAGGAAGTCTTAACGGGCCCTACCACATCCCAAATCCCCCTACAAGTTAAACCAGTATTGTGTAGGGCAGTTTATTAGCTTTCCAACCAGAACATTCCCATTTCCTCATCAAAATTCAATTTTTATCTAAATGCAAATGAGGTTTCCGGTTCACTTGGGGGGCGGGGCTGTATCTACGAGTGTGCTTCCTTTTATTTGCCCTTGGGAAAGATAAATGATAGTTTAAGCTGCAACAATAAGTGGGTCACCAGGAAACAGGAAGCACGATACCGGTACCGGAAAATGTAAGAAATTGCAAGTGACTTCTAAATTCAAGAATACAAATACATTGTAAGCTTTCCGCTCATTTCACTGTGTTCATTGCAAAGGGTGAAATCTTTGGTGCACTTTGCATTTTCTTCTGTTTGTATTTTTTTTTCCCGAAAATTTCTAAAAAAATCTCATCCACTCTGCTGATACTGTACAAGCATCACTATGACCCATATGGACATACCCTTAAAGGACCTCTAAAGGAGCCACCAGATCTTCTAGGACAGTTTCCTAGGTTACACAGAAAAGCTATAATTTTTATTTTACTCAATGAAATGTTTCATCCCACGTTTCTCATAATGTGGCCGAGAGGCAAATTGCTGAATTATTTAGACAATTTTTATTTTGTTACTGTCTGTGCTGATCACCTTCATGTAACAGTTGAAAGTGACAAATATTGGAGATTTTCTATAAAATTGTGCTAAAAATGTTCTTTTGATCCGAGCTATCGTTCTATACAAAGGCCCCTTCCTAATTGTACATCACAGGCAATGTATAACAGGCTAAGCCGCCATAATTACTTTGTTTTGGAGTTAATCTCTTGAGGCTGTCTCATAAGATACAAACAATTAGTTTAGCCAAGTGTCTGGCTGTTTAACTCTTTCGGGTATGGCGGAGACTATGTGCAAAAATATTCACTTGTACAGACTTTATAGCCGTAATTAAGATCAACATTAAATCTTAATGATCTCTACTGTATATTTGATGCACAATTGAAATCTAGTCTCCCTAAAACAGGCCAAAGTCATTTCACTTTAGTAGTGTTCATTTTGCTACGACCTTTCCAAAGTTTCAAATTCTTCAAAAAAATTATTTGAGGGAACATGTCACCAGTTTTATTACTATTTAATTATTGAAACATACTTTTTCTGTAATGATGGAACAGTGTTAACTATATAGAGGTCATTGTACAGGGAGGGGGAGGAGATAAGCTGTGACATCATCTATTGTCAGTAGTGATGTAATGATGGATCAGTGTTATCTATATAGAGGTCATTGTACAGGGAGGGGGAGGAGATAAGCTGTGACATCATCTATTGTCAGTAGTGATGTAATGATGGGTCAGTGTTATCTATATAGAGGTCATTGTACAGGGAGGGGGAGGAGATAAGCTGTGACATCATCTATTGTCAGTAGTGATGTAATGATGGGTCAGTGTTATCTATATAGTGGTTATTGTACAGAGGGAGGAGATAAGCTGTGACATCATCTATTGTCAGTAGTGATGTAATGATGGGTCAGTGTTATCTATATAGAGGTCATTGTACAGGGAGGGGAGGAGATAAGCTGTGACATCATCTATTGTCAGTAGTGATATAATGATGGGTCAGTGTTATATATATAGAGGTCATTGTACAGGGAGGGGGAGGAGATAAGCTGTGACATCATCTATTGTCAGTAGTGATGTAATGATGGGTCAGTGTTATCTATATAGAGGTCATTGTACAGGGAGGAGGGAGGAGATAAGCTGTGACACCATCTATTGTCAGTAGTGATGTAATGATGGGTCAGCGTTATCTATATGGAGGTTATTTTCAGGGAGGGGGAGGATATGAGCTGTGACATCATCTATTGTCAGTAGTGATGTAATGATGGGTCAATGTTATCTATATGGAGGTTATTTTCAGGGAGGGGGAGGATATGAGCTGTGACATCATCTATGGCCAGTAGTGATGTAATGATGGGTCAATGTTATCTATATAGAGGTCATTGTATAGGGAGGGGGAGTATATAAGCTGTGACATCCTCTATGGTCAGTAGTGATTTAATGATGGGTTAATGTTATCTATATAGAGGGTCATTGTTCAGGGATGGGGAGGAGATAAGCTGTGACATCATCTATTGTCAGTAGTGATGTAATGATGGGTCAGTGTTATCTATATAGAGGTCATTGTAAAGAGAGGATGAGGAGATAAGCTGTGACATCATCTATTGTCAGTAGTGATGTAATGATGGGTCACTGTTATCTATATAGAGGTCATTGTACAGGGAGGGGGAGGAGATAAGCTTGGGCATCATCTGTTATCAGTTGTGATGTAATGATGGGTCAGTGTTATATATATAGAGGTCATTGTACAGGGAGGGGGAGGAGATAAGCTGTGACATCATCTATTGTCAGTAGTATGTAATGATGGGTCAGTGTTATCTATATAGAGGTCATTGTACAGGGAGGGGGAGGAGATAAGATGTGACATCATCTATTGTCAGTAGTGATGTAATGATAGGTCAGTGTTATCTATATTGAGGTCATTGTACAGGGAGGAGGAGATAAGCTGTGACATCATCTATTATCAGTAGTGATGTAATGATGGGTCAGTGTTATCTATATAGAGGTCATTGTACAGGGAGGGGGAGGAGATAAGCTGTGACATCATCTATTGTCAGTAGTGATGTAATAATGGGTCAGTGTTATCTATATAGATGTCATTGTGCAGAGAGGGGAGGAGATAAGCTGTGACATAATCTATTGTCAGTAGTGATGTAATGATGGGTTAGTGTTATCTATATAGAGGCCATTGTACAGGGAGGAGGAGATAAGCTGTGACATCATCTATTGTCAGTAGTGATGTAATGATGGGTCAGTGTTATCTATATAGAGGTCATTGTACAGGGAGGAGGAGATAAGCTGTGACATAATCTATTGTCAGTAGTGATGTAATGATGGGTTAGTGTTATCTATATAGAGGCCATTGTACAGGGAGGAGGAGATAAGCTGTGACATCATCTATTGTCAGTAGTGATGTAATGATGGGTCAGTGTTATCTATATAGAGGTCATTGTACAGGGAGGAGGAGATAAGCTGTGACATCATCTATTGTCAGTAGTGATGTAATGATAGGTCAGTGTTATCTATATAGAGGTCATTGTACAGGGAGGAGAAGGAGATAAGCTGTGACATCTATTGTCAGTAGTGATGTAATGATGGGTCAGTGTTATCTAAATAGAGGTCATTGTACAGGGAGGAGGAGGAGATAACCTGTGACATCATCTATTGTCAGTAGTGATGTAATGATGGGTCAGTGTTATCTATATAGAGGTCATTGTACAGGGAGGGGGAGGGGATAAGCTGTGACATCATCTATTGTTAGTAGTGATGTAATGATGGGTCAGTGTTATCTATATAGAGGTCATTGTACAGGGAGGGGGAGGAGATAAGCTGTGACATCATCTATTGTTAGTAGTGATGTAATGATGCGTCAGTGTTATCTATATAGAGGTCATTGTACAGGGAGGAGGGAGGAGATAAGCTGTGACATCATTACTTTATGAAAATGCCTGCAGTCATGTAAATGGAGGCAAGTGACTGACTTCCTGGGGGTCCCGAAAGCCCTTCTTGCCCCATTTATACAGGAAAATACTGCCACTAGTATGATTTCTCATCTAAGTACATTGCTGACATGTATGCTTTTAAGAGATTAATGTGTTAAAATATTTTCCTTATAAAAGCAAGGAAGGTGACATTTTCTGTAAGGCGGATGTGGATGTCATTAGTCCAGTGGGATGTTTTTGATGTTTGGCGTCAGACTTATCAGTCTTATAAAAAGACTAAAGATTCTGTCTCGCCATAATGTGAAGGCGGCTGCTCAGTTTATCACAGTGATGGCCCAAGTCTGCCCTGAATACCGTACATCATCTGCCTCATTGCACAAAACCGAAGATCAGAGGAAAGGAGAATAAGGCAATGCTAAAATAGGGAATGTAGAAAAACAAATATCACCCACCTTACCATCTGTTTACATAGGTGTCTGGGTTGTAGATGCATCATTCATAGTGACAAGGGGGCACTGATCCCAACTGAGATCTAACGTCAAAGATCTAATCTGCACTTGGATGGAAAACACAATGGGGGACATTTACTTACCCAGTCCCACGGAGTTCACGAAAATGCATTGCCCGACGATCATGCACTGTGCCACGAATCACTAAGATCATGCGGCCGATATCCTGCATGTGTCGCTTCCTCGCTCAGGTCTGACAGAGTTCACCTTCTTCTTCCTGGTGCATGTGAGTGCATTGTCTTGCGACACAATTTGAAAGTTAAATCCAGCGCCCAGTCCAAATCAATCGGATCGTCCGACAGACCGTCCCCCAATTTCTGTCGCATGCCGCGACACAATCTGTTTGCGTGCAACACAATCCCAGCAAACCCCTATTAAATACCTGTCAAAGCTGTACAAATCCTGAAACCAGCGAACAGTCCGAGGAAAGGACAACCCGCAAACCCTTGTAAATAAGCCTCAATGTTCTCCATCTTGCCCACCACTAAACCTGTCTCAAGACTCACATTTCAACTGACTGAAGACACAGCCCCCCTCACTTTATCTCCTCATGGGAGAAAGGGTTTAAAAAAAAATTGTGTCGCGAAAATTTCACTTACCTTCATCCAGGATAGGCCGGTGTATTTCGAGGCATTGCAGCGGACTTCAGCAGCATTCCTGGTGGACGGCGGAGGAACTACCATCATAAATCCCGGACGGACCCGAATCCAGCGCAGAGAACGCGCCACTGGATCGTGAACGGACCGGGTAAGTAAATCTGCCCCAATGGGTATTGGCATACTCAGGAGGAATCCCAACAAACACTGCGACATGCATTTTCCTGTTAACTCCTTAACGCTCTGCGCCGTAGCTCTACGGCGCAGAGGTATAAGGGATGTATGAAGAGGGCTCACGGGCTGAGTCCTCTTCATACAGAGGTGGGGGTTTTTGCATTTTGCACAAAACCCCCACCGCTAATAACCGCGGTCGGTGCTAGCACCGATCGCGGCTATTAACCCCCTAAACGCCGCCGGCAAAGTCGCCGGCGGCGTTTAAAAGACGGCGGCGCGCGGGCGCCGCCATCTTTTTTTCGATCGCCACGCCCCCGAACGTCATCGGGGGGCGGCGATCGGTTACCATGGTAGCCTCGGGTCTTCTTTTGACACGAGGCTACATGGTTTATGCAGGTTCGTTACAATGAGCCAGTGGCTCATTGTAATGTATAACCTGCAAAAATGCCATATATTGCAATACTGTAGTATTGCAGTATATGGTAGGAGCGATCTGACCATCTAGGGTTAATGTACCCTAGATGGTCTAAAAGATAGTGAAAAAAAAAAGAAAAAAAAAAGTTTAAAAAATAAAAAAAATTAATAAAATATTAAAAGTTCAAATCACCCCCCTTTCCCTAGAACGGATATAAAACATAACAAACAGTAAAAATCACAGACATATTAGGTATCGCCGCGTCCCAAAATGCCCGATCTATCAAAATATAAAAACGGTTACGGCCGGCGGTGACCTCCGAGGCGGGAAATGGCGCCCAAATGTCCGAAATGTGACTTTTACACCTTTTTACATAACATAAAAAATGAAATAAAAAATGATCAAAATGTCGCACAGACCTCAAAATGATAGCAATGAAAACGTTGCCTCATTTCGCAAAAAATGACCCCTCACACATCTCCGTGCGCCAAAGTATGAAAAAGTTATTAGCGTCAGAAGATGGCAAAAAATTTTTTTTCTTTTTTGTACACATTCGTTTAATTTTTGAAAATGTATTAAAACACAATAAAACCTATATAAATTTGGTATCACCGCGATCGCACCGAACCAAAGAATAAAGTAGGCGTGTTATTTGGAGCGAAGAGTGAAAGTCGTAAAAACTGAGCCCACAAGAACGGGACGCACGTGCGGTTTTTTTTCAATTTTTCCACATTTGGAATTTTTTTTCAGCTTCGCAGTACACGGCATGTTAAAATAAATAACATTACGGGAAAGTAAAATTTGTTACGCACAAAATAAGCCCTCACACAGGTCTGTACACGGAAAAATGAAAAAGTTATGGATTTTTGAAGTTGGAGAGCGAGAAATGAGGCGAAAAACCCTCCGTCCTTAAGGGGTTAAGGTACAAATTTTAGTGATCACAGAATATATTGTTAAATAAAATTATATTTTCATTATTTCACTTGCATTTATTTTTCCCCCTCATGAAACACTCATAGGGTTAACAAACTTTGCAAAAGTTGTTTTTAATATTTTGAGGAGCGCAGTTTCTTAAATGGTGTCACATCAGCCTTATATAATCACTGCTAACTAAATTGTCCCTCTAAAAATAAATAGGCTTTGATGATTTTCAGGAAAAATCTGAAAAATCCCACCTAAATTTATAAGCCTCCTAACATCCTAAACAAAGGAAATTAAATAAGAAAAATGATGTCAAGGTGAAGTGCACATATGAAAAATGTTAGTCAGGCTATTTTGGTGATATGACTTAACTTTCCAAAAAAAGTAGAACATTTCGAATTCTGAAAAATCAGCAAATTTCCACTTTTTTCCTAAGTAAATACCAAACATATTGGGGCACATTTACTAAGGGTCCGAACAGCCCATTTCCGTCGGGTTTCCCGACTTTTTACCATTTTGCCCTGAATTGACCCGGGTTTTTGGCGCATGCGATCGGATTGTGGCGCATCGGCGTCGGTTTGCTTGCAACACAAATCAGGGGGGCGTGGACGTCGGACAACCCGATTGATTTGGACTAGGCGTGGGATTTAAAAACAAAACTGCGTCACAAGATAAGCACTAACATGCACGGGGAAGAAGAAGGTGAACTCCGGTGGATCTCAGTGGGGTAAGCGACACATGCAGGATATCGGGTGTACGTTCTTAGCAAATCGCGGCAGACCCGAATCCTGACAATGCACAGCGGGGATCGCCACGGGACAGGTAAGCAAATGTGCCCTATCGAAAAAACACGAAAAAACAATCTCAAAATCACTTGGATATGTTAGTATTCCTAAGTTACGACCACTTATAAAAAAGGGCGGTGTCAGGAAGGTGCAAACTGGCCACGTCATTAAGGGGTTAAGAAATCCAGCAGGGATAGATTTCTTGCAACATTTTTTCAGGAATTTAAAGGCCCCATTTCATTTATTTGGAATATTTTTACAACAAGTCTGCCATGTGTGAACATACCGGTTGATAAGATATGAAGATTTTCTGTAATTTTAATCAAGTGTGTGGGAAAAGATGTGAATTCTCACCCTAAATATATCTTTTTGAGATGCTTAAGCAAAAATAAGTCAAAAGTTTTAAACAAGTTTTTACTGCATCTCCAAGCAGTGGTCAGGCTCAGAGCTAAAACATGACTTATGGATGAATCCAGTTATGTCCTGTTAGAAGACTTTGGCCATCAGAAAGTGTTAAGGCTTAAAACATTTACATAGTTACTAAGGGGGAGATTTATAATAAGTCTCTTAGAGCACAACTGTTCTAGTTGCCCATGGCAAACAATCAGAGCTCAGCTTTCATTTTCCCACAGCTGTTTATAAAATGAAAGCTGAGCTCTGATTGGTTTCCATAGACAACTAGAACAGTTTTACCTTAGACACTTCTGATAAATCTCCCCCATAGTTTATATGGTTGAAAAAAAAGACAAGTTCTTTTAAATCCGGGACTCCCAGTCCACCTGCTAGTTTGGATTTGGTAATAGTGTTTAGGGCAAATCTTGTCTTACTGTGCCTCCATATAAATTTTCAAAGCTTTGGTTAATCTAAAGAATGGTTCATGGATTGGGATAGGGAGGGTCCTGAAAACATACAAGTACTTAGGTAGGGTCATCATTTTGTATGCTGCAATACGCCTACACCAAGAGAGTATATTTTTAGAATATTGGGGCAGATTTACTTACCCGGTCCGTTCGCGATCCAGCGGCGCGTTCTCTGCGGTGGATTCGGGTCCGGCCGGGATTCACTAAGGTAGTTCCTCCGCCGTCCACCAGGTGGCGCTGCTGCGCTGAAGTTCCCCAGAGGCGCACTGGAATGCCCTGAAATTCACCGGCCTATACCTGGTGAAGGTAAGTGTAATTTTCGCAACACATTTTTTTTCTTAAATGCTGCGTTTTTTCCGAATCCGTCGGGTTTTCGTTTGGCCACGCCCCCGATTTCCGTCGCGTGCATGCCAGCGCCGATGCGCCACAATCCGATCGCGTGCGCCAAAATCCCGGGGCAATTCAGGTACAATCGGCGCAAATCGGAAATATTCAGGTAACACGTCGGGAAAACGCGAATCGGGCCCTTAGTAAATGACCCCCATTGCATTAGTTCATTATCAATTTTTTTAATAGAGGTATGTGGTTGAATTTGTATAGGTTTTCTGTTGAGAAGGTTAGTTCTATGCCTAGATAAGTGATATTCTCTTTTTGCCAATCTAGAAGGTATCGTTTTTTTGAGGGAGTTTATCAGGTCTGGGTTTAAATTAATTGGGAGAATTTGTGTTTTCATGTACTGGATTTACATATACTCATCAGAAAATGTATGGAAATAAGATCTAACAATATAATGAAATAGCAGAAATACTATGTCACCTTATTCCACTGCACATTGTCCATCGCAGATATTTTGGATCCCTTGCCACAAAAATATATGTACTGTTTAAAAGACAAGTTCAACCAAGGAAGGGAAGGGATTGGATGAGGAAAGGATTTCAGGGAAACAATTCTATATAACATAACCAGCAATGTTATTTAGTAAGAACGAATCTAGGCCCCTCAGTGCTGGAGCTTCACAGGTTGTTACACTGTGCAGGAGCGCTTCCCCATCCTACTGAGATTACAGCAGGCAGAGGGAGGGGGAAGTGCTGATGTAGCAGGAAGGAGTGAGGAAAGTGCAAAAGAGTGAGAAAGCTACAGCACGGAGGGGCTCTGGTAATGCCCCACCGGAACCCTTTTGGTTCTTTAGCATAATTTTAAAAGTTGATTTTAGAAGGAAGGAGGCCATGGATAACACATTTAAAGGGGTTATCCGGGTTTAAAATTTTTTTTTATGGCAGGGCTGGGGAGGGATAGTTAAACATAATAAACATGGACTTACCTCCTCCGGCGCCGCCGATGTCCCGCGCCGCGGTCACTTCGATCCGTCCCCCTGTAAACAAACAGGGGCACGGAAGCCACGCACAGGGAGCTTCCGGTCCGCGTTGTGGACGGCTCCTCCCACCCGTCCCTATCTCTCAGCGTTGTAAGCGGTGGGAAATGGTGCGCATGGCCGGAAGCTCCCTGTGCGCCCTTGTACTGAAACCGGCGCACGGAGAAGACGGGCCGCGGCGCGGGACATCGGCAGCACCTGGAGGAGGTAAGTACATGTTTATTATGTTTAAATAGCCCTCCCCAGCCCGGCCATAAAAAAAATTTTAAACCCGGATAACCCCTTTAAGAAGATTACCACAGTCACGGTGCCTGGATCTATGAGTAAGTGTCTCTGGTTTATCATGATGGTAGATTTCCTTTAAAATTCAGCACATCTTGGAAAGGCTAGCTGTATGATAAAACATAAAAAATTAACAATTAAAGGTCCATGGTAGGTCATAGACTAATATTAGTATTATTTGGTGCCCCCTAAATAGCAAGGTGGAGCTATAAAGTGGAGTTTCCCCATCACCATAATGTTGCATCATTGTTGCAGAATTGTACCAAAAAGTCTGCAGTGTGTTAATGTTAATTTTTAGAAAAAGTACATATTTCCATCAACTGTGACCATTTCATAGACATAAACATTAGTTGATATAACGCCTGCCCTTGGTCTGTAAACCACTGATGGCAGTAGCATATCCTAATATTATAACAGCTGTAACATTTGTGCATTCGCTTGTACAGTTTGGATAGATGCACTTTCTGGAGTGGCTCCATGTTTGTAAGTGTTGTAAATTGAAATCAGGTTAATAGCTCTAAGAAATTACATTAATACATCAATTAGGGACTATCTTTACTCCCCCGGGTGCAAAATTACAGCCATTGTGTGAGAAAGACCATATGAGATGCAGAACACTACAGGATGCACTCATTTCTTCCGCTTCCTTATAAACGTAATGGGCGAATCTCACTCCTGCCTGGTTTATTAAGGATTGCACATAATCCGGCTGCTGTGAGTGCAGTTAGGGTGTGTCCGGCTTCTCTGTAGCCTGGAACGGTAATTAGGATGGTGCCTCTCTTCTGTCTTGAGCAAGTCAACATAATAAACATCTATGGCTCGCCCAGCCCAGCTCCTTTGTTGCGATGAACTGTTTGTAGCTCACACAGTGAAATACAATTTGGACTCACTGCTTGAATTATTATGGAGGAATTAGAATAATTAACTTTAGTGATTGAACGTTTAGCTTCGGAGCAGTGGAAGAAATGTGCAAGTCCCTAATATCCAAGAATCAGAGACGACATCCAGATGTTCCGTGATGAGTATAAATTATTTTGTGCCACAGTTAGGGATACATGGAAACCAGAGGCTGCTAAATCTGTATCATGCCCCCATAATACTGGTCTCCTGCTATGTAAGGAGATGCCTTATGAGCCCCCAAGTCTTGTAGACTCCCCCTTGTAACCACTCAAGTTATTCCCATGACCACATTCTTCTGAAACTACAATGTCATTTGTCATTGGCTTTCTATTTTGCAACATCTGCTGATTGGCCACATTTTTCCCATTGTTAACTGGGGTTAAAGAGTAACCAACTTTTCAGATAATTTTTGATATTGTGGGGAGGGGGCAGTTGTGAATATTTTTCTAATATACTTCAATAAGAAATTCTGCTTAGTTTGTAAATGAACAGGCTGCAATGTGCCCCTTAGTAACAATGTTACTTCTACGTTACTAGGGCAAATCTGAAAGATTGAACTCTCTCTCCTCTCCTGTTTGTTACAAAGCTATGAGTGGTAACCCTTTCTGCTCTCTCCCTGGATGTAGTATGCTATGAGCATTATTTTCAAAGGTCAAGCTGAAATTGAAAAGGTTAATCCTCCCATCTCAGAGCTGTTTAACCAAACACAGGGAGATTAGATGTGAGCTCCCGCAGCCTCCATAGTCGCACACTGTACAGGCTGGAATATGGATCCATATTGGAGGGAGAAGCTTGATTATGTCTTACAAATTAAGAAACTAAGTACATTTTTTAATAAAGTATACAAGAAAAATGCAAAAAAAAAATCTAAAATAACAGTTACTCTTTAAAATAATTAAAGGGGTTGTCTACTTTAAACCCTTCATGCTCTGTGCTGTACATGCGGGGGCTGTACATTCAAGGGCTCAGCCTGCATATTGCAGCAAATACCCACTGCTAATACCCGCGGTCGGTGCTAGCACTGATTATGGGTAATAACCCTACCAATGGTATTTGAAAGATGCGACCTGATGTTGTCTAGTTTCTGAAGTTTCATTACAATGAGCCAGTGGCTCATTGTAGTTAATACTGTGTTAAGATGCCATAAACTGCAATACAGTAATATTTCAGTATATTGTAGGAACGATGGAAACCTTAACCCCTCCCCGACATTTGACGTATTTTTAATGCATGGCGGGAGGTGCGTTCCCGCAATATGCAGTAATAGTACGTCAAACTTCTGGCGCCGGCTCCTGAACGGAACCGGCGCCAGAAGCTGTGGGTGTCGGCTATATATTGTAGCCGACACCTGCCTCTAACAACCGCGATCGGAGATTTCTCCGATCACGGGTGTTAATCCCTAACAGGCGGCGGTCGCGCTGACTGCGGCATGTCAGGGGCATTTAACTGGACTCCGATCGCAGCCCCGGGACTGCCAGTGCCCAGGGCTGCGCAATCTCCTTTCGGGGAGCATGCACAGTGTGTCACATAATACTGTGTAATACATCTGTATTACACTGTATTAGGTGAAGAATAGCTTGAACACGTGATCAGTGGATCGCTTGTTGAAGCTAACCTGTAAAAGTAAAGAAAAAAAGTTAACACTAAATAAACACACTTTTTAATAAAAAGAATTAATGAAATAAAGTTAAAGTCCCCTAAACACAAACATTCCCTATACACATGTAATAAAGTAAAAAAACCCTGAAAATCACCAAAACCCCCCACATATTTGGTATCGCCGCGTCCGTAACAATCTGTACAATAAGTCAGAAACATTATTGGACCTGTATGGTGAACGCCGTAAAAACAAAACCCGAAAAACTCGCCAAAAATGTACATTTTCATAAAATCCCTTCACAAAAATGTTCCATAAAGTGATCAAAAAAACATTATGTGCATCACAATGGTACCACTGAAAAGGACAACTCAACACGTAAAAAATAAGCCCTAAACTAGCTGTCAATCAAAAAATATTAAAGTTATACCTCCGAAAAGATGGCGATGCAAAAACAAATGAGATTTTCTTTATATTTGTTTTCTTCCTGTAATCACCGTAATCACCGTAATCGTAGTGATCTATAGAATAAAAATATTATAGTATTTTTAGTGTACGGTGTACGACCCTCAAAATATACAAAAAAAAGAAACCCAAAATTGACAATTTTATTTTCCTCCATACATTAAAGAGTTAATAAAATCTCATCAAAAAGCTACAGACCCACTAAAATGAAGTATTTGTAAAGTGCATCTCATGTTGCAAAAAATAAGCCCTTAAATGTCCAAATTGCCAAAAAATTAAAGATTGTATAGCCATTATAAAGTGACAATGCATAATCTGCTCTAAATGGCGCAGCTTCCCTTCGATGCCCTGGCGTGTGCCCATACAGCAGGTTACCACCACATATGGGGGATTGTTATACGCGGGAGGGATTGGGTATCAAACTTTGTGGAGCGTTTTGGTATTTTATCCACTGAGAATTTGTACATTTTATGAAAAACACATTCATTTAGCCAAAAAAAAATTAATTTAGAAATTGCATCCGATTTTGTTTTAACCCCTGTAAACCAATTAATGGGTTAACAAACTTCATAAAAGTTGTTTTATGTACGTTGAGGGGTGTAGTTTCTATAATGGGGTCATTTATGGGGTTTTATTTTTATTTAGGCCTTTCAAAGTGACTTGCACCTGACGTTCAAAGCCCCTTAACATCTTACAAAAATGATAGTATGTATAAAAATCCACAGAGCCATAAAGTAGACATTCAGTGAATGTTAGTTATTATGTTTTTTGGGGTTATGACTTATGTGTGGAAAAAGTAGAATATTTTGAATTTCCAAAATTGAGAATTTTTCCAAATTTTCACCAAATATCTGATTTTCTCATAAATAAATGCAAAGAACGAGAAAACAATTTCAAAATCACTTGGATATGTTAAAGCGTTTCAAAGTTATAACCGCTTATAGTGACACAGGGCAGATTTGAAAAATGGGCAGGAGGGTGAAAAGTGGCTTCGGCGTTAAGGGGTTAATGTAACAGAACACAACCGGAAAGCTGGATATAGACAGAGTTGGAAAACCAAAAATCCAGAATTTCGTAGCCCCACAATGGGGCTTATTTACTAAGGGTTCGTGGCTGCACTTTCGTTGGTTTTTCTGAAGTTGTGTCGCACGAGATGGGATTTGTGGCGCGGCTGCGCTGACTTTCATGAGACACAAATTGTGGGGTGTGCCATTGGACGATCCAACTGATTTGGACTGAGCGCGGGATTTAACTTTCAAATTGTGTCGCAAGATCAAGCACTTACATGCACCAGGAAGAAGAAGGTGAACTCCGTCTGACCTGAGCGGGGAAGCGACACATGCAGGATATCGGGCGCACAATCTTAGTGAATCGCGGCACAGTGTATTATCGTTGGACAACGCACTTTCGGCAACTCCACGGACCGGGTAAGTAAATGTGTCCCATTGTGTCTAATAACTGATTGCAACAAGGACAGATTTTCTCATAGATAATTTTCAAACCTATAACACATATTTATCACATAAATATATAGATATATGATAATGTTGCTGCCCCTCTGACGCAGCCCGAGACTCCGGCCTCTTAGTATAACTGGTGGACGGCTGTACAGCAGGTCCTACAGCATGCAACCTTTTGTTCCGCTGCCGGCCTCACTGAGTAGCTGGAGCTGGCATAAAGGGTGAGTAATCACAAGTTCTGGTGAATCACTATTATAGGACTTATTTCAGGGATTCTACACCAGTTTTCTGGCATAGAAGTCCTGATAAATAACTCAATTTATATAACAGAATTTATATTTATATTGTGGCTTTGTCAAGAAAAGTATGAATCTGTAGGCACTTTGTGCCGCTGCATGGTGCCTCCACAAGCATAACCAATGCTTAAAGGACAATACAATTGGAATTTTGTAAACAAATAGCTTTTCCATTGTATGTAATGGTTGGGGTATCATTATGACTAATCTCTAGGTACATTGATAATGATGTTAACTGTTAACTGTTTCATTAGACCCCAAACCAGACAGCAATTTCCAATGTAATAACCATGCAAAAATTCATACACCAGAATTTCCTGAAAAACCGACCTAACTATGTGACTACTTTAGTGGACCTAACTCTTTAGATAACTTTTCAGATTAGGAGGCCATGCAGTGTGTGTGTATACCCGTATTTGTTGTATTTTTGGCAGTATTCCCTCTACAAGCTCTATATTTATTTTTGTCCATTATTTGGTGGTTGGAGATTAGCTATTATCATGTCTCCCATACACTGCACAACCGTAAACCTTTGGTTCACTTCTCTACCTGTGGCTCTCTCCATCTCTCACTTGGTTTCTCCTCCTCCTCTATCGTCCCTCTCTGTAGACTTTTGTGGTGAGCTTTAATTTGACTCTTCATTGAGTTTAAAGCCTATATTGGGAGGCCAAGACAATTTAAGAAGAGTTTTTATAATTAATGTCAATTTTTGGAGAGGGGGGGGGGGGACGGGACTAAGAAATAGAGAAAGAAGCTTTTTTTCTATATATTTTCATATATTTTAAATGCTTCCTTTATTTCCTTGTTATATTGATGTATGTTTAGTTTTTTAGAACTTTAATAACTATTAAACATTAACATTGTCTACTTTTTTTTTTCCAGATTTTTGCTATGCATTAAGCTAGATGATAGTTAAAGAGAGCAGGATGAAAAGATGGCACAGCCAAGGCTTGTACCACCGGGACCTGATAGCTTCCAATATTTTACCAGGGAATCTCTTAAAGCCATTGAGAAACGTATTGCAGACGGAAAAAAGGCAAAGAATCAAAGGCAAGAGAACGAGGAATGGATTTCAAAACCAAATAGTGACTTGGAAGCTGGTAAAAAGTTGCCATTTATCTATGGAGACATCCCACCTGGGATGGTATCAGAACCCCTGGAGGATCTTGACCCATACTATGCTAACCAGAAAGTGAGTCTACTTTGGGAGTGGTGTGGAATGACACATAGAGATATATTTATGGAAACAGTTGATCATGGATATCTCATCTCATGCTGATGGTCTTCTCACCGAGCAGGCCAGGGGTCCGAGATCCTTTTTATCCAGACACATATGTGGTTGTCTTCACACTTACCTTTTGATTGTCTTGAGAGCATCAAAGGACAAACAGCCTTTATTAGGTTGAGTTCACATCACGATTGAACCATACTTTGTAAGGACACATCTGGTCGGATTCAAGAAATGTCCTTACAACGTATGGCACAGACGTATGCTTGTACAGTAGGACACATCATCTGGGGACCTCCCCGCTGAATGGAGGAGTTAACAACAGCAGCAGTAAACCAATTATTGGCTGCTGCCAATGTACGCGGTGTTTCCCCAGTGATGTCACTGTCCTTCCAGTTGAGCGACAAACATGCACTTGGACGCTGGAAATCCAAGATGCAATACTTTGCAACTGCTCCCCATAGCCTCATATTACCTCCGCAGAGCGTAAACGTCGCTCAGCAGGATGGAGAGATGTAGCTTTCTACATCTTTCCATCCTGACTTTTTTGGCAGATGCGTTCTATAGCAGTCAGACGGAGGCAACAACTATGGCTCCTTCTACTATTTCAATGGGTATGCTGAGCGTATATACTAAAGACGCAATGTGATCACAGACAATTTTGGGGTTGTTAATCCTATATCTGATAACCTTGCACAACCTGCTGGTTACTACTGCGGCTGTGCAAGGAATGGTGTTCTCGCACATGCACAAGGTTTGCAGACAGTCGGCGGATGTCACCGGCTATCTGTGAAGAGTGGGCAGTACAAAAGAGTGAGTACCAAATAGCGGGGGCGTGCCTAATTAGTAGACGGCGGAGGGCCTCAGGCTCATTTAGATATTTTTTATAAAGTTATTTTACAGCTTATTCTGAAGCCCTGAAACTATGTTTCTTTCATGGCCTAGCTTGGTGGCATCATCTACAAAATTAAATTTGAGCTTGGGTGTTAACTGTTTGTATAAAGTCAGGGAGGCAGATAGTTTAACACTCAAGTCAAGCTCTCCCGACCTCTTAACACCTCCTCCTCTGTTATTTACATTATGTTCTGGAGATCTGGTTAATGGTGTCCATGGATGCAAGATCACCAATTGCAGTGAAGGCAGGAGAAGCTTTACTTCAGTGTTAAACTCTCCACCTCCTTGACTTCATAAAACTAATTTACATTTAATAACATATTATTAGTGATTTATTTGGTCAATTTATTATGACAGGTTCACATTAAGCTCTAGCTTCAGTATAGGTGGTAACTTACTGTTGACTGCTGAGGCGAGAGATAGAGGTTCCTCTTACCTTTGAATGAAAAGAATGGCTATTCACACAAGAAAGACTTCTTTTATAGTCCAACCTCATGATCGTGAGGGTCTGAGCTGTTAGATTTCTTCTGATTACCAGCCCCTAGTCTGTGAATAAACGTTAATTTGAAATGATCAGAATACACCGCTAAATAAGATGTTGAGGACATTTGAGCTAACAGGAATCTATAGCATAGCCTGTGGATATGTCATGAATATCTAAAGTGAGAATACTAACTTAAAGGGAACCTGTCACCAGGGACCTCATTTTCACTAAAGGCAGGTTACAGGTGCCCTTTACAGCTGCACTGCAAATATGTCTTTCTGCTTTCTCTAAGCATTTGCATTCCAATATAATTGTGTGTTATAACTTTGCACCCTGACAGAATACTCTGTTTAGTACAGGGGCAGAAAGGTGGGGGCTGAGAGCTGAGGAGTGAGCAGCACAGATAAGTCACATGTTGTTTTTTGAAATGCATCCAAACCAAAGCCCAACCCCTGGGACTACACCGTGGATTCTGTCGGGGTGCAAGATAAATTATAACACACAATTATATTGTAATGCAAATGATTAGAGAAGGCAGAAAGACACATTTGCAATGCATCTGTAATGGGCTCCTGCAACCTGTTTTAAGTGAAAATGAGGTCCCTGCTGACAGGTTCCCTTTAAAATAAGAATTTACCATTTATCATGAATACGTTTTTTCCTTTTTAAATAAGGTATTTTATGGAGATTATTTTCCTACTATTCTCCTTTTACAAAATTGTTGTCTTTATGAGATATAGAAATCAGAATCGAGACAGCCATGGGCCAAATTCCTCACTGTTTCCTTGTCTGCAAAGTAATGTAATATCATGACCTTAATGGACACTTGACTTTTCATCTATACTTTTTATTACATTTAAGAAAATGAAAGATATTTATTGCCAGTCTTTGTCTATGAATCAGATGAAGAATATTGTGTTTGCAGTCTCTGGTGGTTGCACAGGAAAATGTTGCAGCTTATGGAGTACAGATGTTTTATAATGGTTTCCATGGCCCTTCCCAAAATGATGGGTACAAGTTTACCTAATTGATAGTAACCAAAATACATTGGTCAGAGTAGTGGAGTGCCACATATAGTGAAAATATGTTGTACTACCTCTACTCAAAAGTCAACAGGATTGGAAACACTTAGCAAAAACATGTCCTTATGTGGCAGCAATGTAGTTTCCAAAATTTGTCTGCCCTGGGGGCTGTGGCTCAAGGGGTTGTCTAGGATAAGGGTTTCTTTATATAGGTCTCCAGAGGTTATAAAAAACAACCGAGTGCATGTCCTCTCCACTCTCAGAATGTCACATGGGCTCGGAGGGGAAATTACACACACCCACTACAGCTTTCAACTACGGCATTGGCAGCTGTAGACATGCTGGACCGGTCTACCAGTAAGGGGTGAGTATATGCTCTTTTTTATTTTTAAACCCTCTTATATAAAGGGAACCCTAATCCTGGAAACCCCTTTAGGTCTTTAATACCAACCATGAATGGACCGATGACTCCTCTTGACATTCTCTCCGGTGCCTCCATCATAAGTGCATTTGTCCAATAAAATCATGGTCACTAATGGTAAAGCCAGTGTACTGACCTTGGCTTTGCTAGTGCAATGCCCATGCAATGGGGACACTATCTTGGGGGGTGCTACAATATTGGGGCACATTTACTAAAGGTCCGAATCACGTTTTTCTGCCGGGTTTTCTGAATTTTACCGTTTTGCATTGAATTGCACCGGGTTTTTGGCGCACGTGATCGGATTGTGACGCATCGGCGCCGGCTGGCATGCGACGAAAAACGGGGGGCATGGCCATCGGAAAACCTGATGGATTCGGAAAAATCGCACTATTTAAAAAAAAATAAATGTGTCACTTGACACACACTTACATGCACCAGGAATAGGATGGTGAACTCCGGCGGACCTCGGCATAGCAGTGACACCTAGTGGACATTAGTCGCACGACCTTAGTGAATCGCTGGAAGACCCGAATCCTCGTCGGAGAATGCGTCGCGGGATCGCGACTGGACCGGGGACGTAAATGAGCCCCATTATGTAGTTGATATAAACACTGCTGGTCCTTACTGTCCCCAATCGTGGAGGATGACAACAGCAAACCTCCCAACAATCCAACATAGCATAGTCCAAAAATACTATACATATTGGGGCGCATTTACTTACCGGGTCCTGTCGCGATCCAGCGGCGCGTTCTTCGACGAGGATTCGAGTCTTTCGGCGATTGAGCAAGCTTGTGCGTCCAATTTCCTGCATGTGTCACTGCTCCGCCGAGGTCCGCCGGAGTTCACTATCTTCTCTCCAGTGCATGTAAGTGCTTTATTTTGCGACACACTTTGTTTTTTAAATTCTGTGGTTTCTTCCGAATTCGTCGGGTTTTCTGACGGCCACGCCCCCCGATTTCTGTTGCATGAAAGCTGGTGGAATTCGGCGCAAAGCAGAAAAAGTCGGGAAACCCGACGAAAGTGCGGCTGCGGAGCCTTTAGTAAATGAGCCCCATTATGATCTGTGGTCCATGTTAGTATTTCCATTGAATATTTCGATTCCCCATTGTCACTGTGCCCGAAAAATTGTCAAATGTATTTTATTTCCCTTTTTCAGACCTTTATAGTATTGAATAAAGGGAAGGCAATCTGCCGCTTCAGTGCCACGTCTGCCTTGTACATTCTGACACCTTTCAACCCCATCCGTAAAGCAGCTATAAAGATTTTGGTACACTCATATCCTTTTATATAGTTTATACAAACTAGTTTTAACCAAAGGTGTAAAGGTTTGTATTATTTTGTTGCGTCACATGTCATATTCTGTTCTGAAGATCCTTTTTTTCTAGTAGCTGGATATAGTTTCTAGATTGATAGATAGTTAGATACTGTAGGAAAACAGAAAGTAGATCTATAGAGAGAGATGTGATGAAAGATGAATAGATAGATAGAGAGAGAGATAAATATGAAAAGAAAGTCCAGGCAGCACACGGCAATCAAGCAGCTGTGGCTGCAGGCTGTATGGAGCTGGGTTCAAGCTCATCCATAGATAAACATCAAGAAAAAAGCAGCACTCCAAACGGTCAAGTTGAAGAAAAAGTGATCTTCTTTATTTCATTTATAACAGTAGCAACGTTTCAGCTCCAATTGAACCTTTCTCAAGCCAGAGAGATAAATAGATGAATATGAGATAGATAGATAGATAGATAGATAGATAGATAGATAGATAGATATCCAAACGAAAAAAGCAGCACTCCCACAGGCAAGGATGAAGAAAAGTGGACCCTTTATTCCATCAAAGTTGCGATGTTTCAGCCCCTATGGAGCCTTTCTCAGGCTCTGGAACAGCCTCTGTGGCAGACATTAAACCAAATAGTGACTCACAAAACACTGAATAGGAACCACGCTAGAGCAATGCTCATGAAAGAAAGGAAATGAAATTTATGGAACACCAACAGATTAAATTGTATGATGCCCACTGCGCTAGTTCTGTCATATACAGAGAAGAAGAAAAAAGTTCTACTGTATGAGGTTAAATGAAAAGCTTATACTACATGTACTGTACTCTGCCCATTGAGGGAGAGAGCAGGACAAGATGTGAGAGCTACTCAACTCAGGAGTACAGGAGTGGAGTATCTATCTATCTATCTACAGGAAGAAATCCAGCAGCACAAACAATAGTCCAAAATGGTGGGTGCAAGCTCAATAAGGACCAGGCAACGGACCTTCAAAAGTATCCAAACGAAAAAAGCAGCACTCCCACAGGCAAGGATGAAGAAAAGTGGACTCTTTATTCCATCAAAGTTGCGACGTTTCAGCCCCTATGGAGCCTTTCTCAGGCCTGAGAAAGGCTCCATAGGGGCTGAAACGTCGCAACTGCTTTTTTCGTTTGGATACTTTTGAAGGTCCGTTGCCTGGTCCTTATTGAGCTTGCACCCACCATTTTGGACTATTGTTTGTGCTGCTGGATTTCTTCCTGTAGATAGATAGATAGATACTCCACTCCTGTACTCCTGAGTTGAGTAGCTCTCACATCTTGTCCTGCTCTCTTCCTCAATGGGCAGAGTACAGTACATGTAGTATAAGCTTTTCATTTAACCTCATACAGTAGAACTTTTTTCTTCTTCTCTGTATATGACAGAACTAGCGCGGTGGGCTTTCATACAATTTAATCTGTTGGTGTTCCATAAATTTCATTTCCTTTCTTTCATGAGCGTTGCTCTAGCGCGGTTCCTATTCAGTGTTTTGTGAGTCACTATTTGGTTTAATGTCTGCCACAGAGGCTGTTCCATTTTTTCTCAATAGGCAGTTTTGTTTTACCAGTACATTTTCTGGAAATGGAAAAAAACACACACACAAAGAAAGCTTATATTTAACTCTCTAGGAGAGCAATCTTTTGTGCCGTAATCAAGAAATGTCACTGCATTATAACCGCGGTGTTGGAACTATTGATTTTCCATATTTATGTTGTTTTAGATAATAATATAATAAAGTATATTAACGTTGTGCCTCCTTGACACGGATTACATTATTCAACATGTTCATCATGTGCACTATTCTCACCAACTGCGTGTTCATGACCATGAGTGATCCCCAGGACTGGACCAAGAATGTGGAGTAAGTATTTGATCAAAATACCAAACATTACTCACTAAAATTTTCAATGAAATATTTGTAAATTGTTTATTAATCTCAAAAAAGCCTTCATCTGTTTATCAGAATGAGTTTTTATTAATCCTATAATCTTTCTGTGGGATTTCAAAAGATTTTTCAATGTAGCCACCCAACCGTGTCAGAGATCATGAAAAAATGGCTTCTTTCTTCCGAAACAGCACCTCATCTGTCCACAGGTTGAGTATGGTCCTGCAGTTCAGCCCAATGTTCATCAATAAAGTGGACTGCAATATCAATTTTGAACAGGTGTGGTGCTGTTTGAAAAAAAATACACATTTCTCTATTGGGGAGCCCTACAAAGGATGAGCCCTACAAAGTGGATGTTTAGGTTAACAAATTTCTTATAGGGTTTGTCTGAGTGTGTTAAAAAATCTACAGATGGCCTGGGAGGCTGTAAAAAAAAAAGCAAACATGTACTTACCTTCTCCAGCACTCCCGTTGTTTACAGGGACAGACATGCTCCAGTCCAGCAACTTCCACCTGCCTGGCACACTCACCCAGTCCCTGTCCACATGCTTTATACAGTATTGCGTTTTCAGCCCATGGACAGGAGACGAGTGGGAGTTCCAGGCGGGTGAATTTTATCGGAAAACATAAAATAATCCTCCCCCACAAAAAAGTAAAATACTATAAAACATTACTATAGTCACCCCCCTGAGACCTAAACAGTGTATATCAAAAGGATAATAACACAATAGGTACCCATTTTATAACATTATATGGGTGTCAATTTCCAAATTTGAAATAAAACTGATTACACAACTTTTTTGGAAAAGTGTAACAGGTTTGTAGGAAATCTACAATCAATATTTGGTGGTTTACTTAGGTTTCTATAGGGTAAACTTTATACATAGTTAAAAGAAATCTATTATCAAAAATCAACCTTGATAAACCAGGGACACTTATAGATCCAGGCACCGTGACTTCGGTAATCTTTTAATATGCGTTATCCGTGGCCTCCTTCCTTCTAAAATCAAAATTATTAATTTTGTGAATTAGTTTGAGGGGTTAACTGTTTGTAAAATTTAACCTTTAGAAAAATTGTACCTAAAAAAGGAACATTTTTAAAATATTCCCAATATGCAACCCTGCTAAAAGGTGTCTTGTTTGGTGAACTGGGAAAGCCCTTAGTGGCCGGTTCTGCCCTCTTATCTGCTGTTGGCACCTCCATGGCCCAAAACGTGAATGTTCTCAGCAGTCACACAACAGAAAACACTAGTGTCCAACAGTGACGTCAACATTCTCTGTGATGACACTGTCTGCCACTGTAGTCATGTGACCCCTGACACCCCAAGCCAAGTCGGAGGTGTCAACGACAGATTGAAAGGTTGTGCCATTAGAACCAGAAGCTAGAAGAAGGAATGTACTGTTTTATAGTTACCTCCTCACCCCGATCAGTCATCCAGGAGCTTTCCTTGAAAGCCTTTTCATGCCTGGTTATTAAAGGGGTTTTTCATCCCTTTTATGGGTTAAAAAAACAGTAGTAGAACTGGGTCATCTGTATTGCACTCTTACTCGAAGACTACTCATACAATATTCACCGGCAAAGAATTAGCGATTTTATGTAGCAGAACGTTGTTCTACATGGTAGTCATAAAAGAACGACGGATATTTGTGGTTAACTTTCGAGTCGTAGCTAGAAGTAGATGGGTAGAAAATTCAGGCTTTTAAGACACATTAGGTTTCCTCATCGGCCATGATATAGGGGAGTACAAGGTTTGTCCCTGACGTGTTTTGCCTGTGGATTTTATTAACATAAAATTTTTGTAAGTGCTTCATTTATCAACATAAAGTACAATTAAACTCCAGTAATGGACCATCCTAAGTGGCTGCATCAACCGATCCCAGCACTTAGACGTGGAGACAATGCGTGTAATTCACACAGTAAGTACAGTCAGTCATTGTGTACTCATTAACCCTGCACAATGTATAAGTAATTAGCTACTGTATCTTATCATTAGTGATATTCTTATTAATAATAATAATAATAATAAAAGGCTCTGTCTTTCAGATACATATTCACCGGGATTTATACATTAGAGTCGCTGATCAAAATCCTTGCAAGGGGCTTTTGTTTAGATAAATTTACTTTTCTCCGGGATCCCTGGAACTGGCTTGACTTTTCGGTCATCTTGTTGGCGTAAGTTTTGTTTTTGTCACATGATATATAAAAAAAACATTTTAGTATATATTACACTACATAGCATAAAAATTTTTTACCGGGGTTTCCTTTAATAACTATTTATTAGTGTTGGGTGGACCCAATCTACAACGTTTGGGTCCGCCAAAGTTTTGGGTCGGCGCCAGTTTCAGCTCAACTTCCCTCCGATATTAACACCTGTGATTGCTTTAAATTCCATTAGCAAAGTCGTTGCTTGCATTAAATTGACTGCGGCTCCACACCGGCACTAACCTGCCCATCATTTTGGGGAGGATTGCTTCTCCCTGATTACATCACTGGGAGTAACAACCCTTCCCCAAAACAGGCAGGCACAGCGGTGGCATGCACGCCCACAGTAGTTTAGATTATGCTGGCGGATTTAGAAGTTATACTGGCATTATTGGTTGGGTCAGGACTTAAACTCCCGAACCTCCACTCTCTACCATTCCATAGAGATACAGTACAGTGCAGTCCACTAGACTATGGATTTACATAGTATTTTTAAAATTTCAATGGGTCTCAATACAATTGATTGACTATTCCCAAGATAGGCCACCAATAGTCATTTGGGGTGGGGGATGTCACCGGCAACTTACATGTTGAGCTAGGAGCAGTTGGTTATTTTGGTGTCAATATAATGATCAGAAGCTGATACTCTGTCAGTGATTTCAATTGACAATGATTGGCAGTTGTACCTACACAAAGGAGAAAATAAGTATTTGAGACAATGCCGGTTTTGCTAACTTTCTCACCTTCAAAGAATGGAGGGGATTGTTATTTGCATTGTTGATACACGGAAAAACAGAATCTAAAGAAATAGATCCAGAAAATCACATTGTATAATTTTTCAATAAATAATTATTTTGCACTTTATTGCATTAAATGAGAATTTGATACAATAAAGAAACAGAACTGAATGTGGACTACCCAAAATTATTTGGCCGTTGCTTTTTGTAGTATGTGGAACAGTTTCTTTACTTCAGGAACATAAGTCTTCCTCTCAAAAAGAACTTTCTCCTACTCTCTAAAGTTGAGCCTGCTGTTGCTGGACCAGCTGATGATGTCTCTGGATCAGCAGGCGGGACCAAGCACAACTTCAAAGAGTAAGGATGTTCATATGTAATTAGTCTGTGGAGCCAAGAGGTGCTCCATCTCATTAGCATATTTGTATAAGATTTCTTTCAGATGGATCCTAAGGGCCACTCTTTAGTGGCCCTTGCTGTGTGTTGTTGGTAATTGTCATGCTAGAAGTCCCAGCCATGACCCATCTCCAGTGCTCTTATTGAGGGAAGGAGGTTGTAGGCCAAAATGCAATGTCCCCGTAACACGGTGCAGTGGTCCTTCTTCTCATTCTTCTTCTGAGTGGGGTTGATGCTCATTTGCTGGACAAGTGCTAGTATGAGAAAGTGGACTGGAGACTTGTAATCCATGACAGTGTAATGAATTAGTAATGGTAATTTTTGAGACTGTGGTCCCAGCTGGTTTCCGGCCATTGACCAGGTGCTCCTGTGTAGTTCTGGGCTGAATCCTGACCTTTCTCAAAATCATCCTTACCCCATGATGTGAGATCTTGCATGAAGCTTGAGGAAGACTGAGAAAGATTGACTCCGATCTTATGCTTCTTCCATTTTCTAATAATTGTGCCAAGAGTTCTCTATTCACCAATCTGCTTGCCTATTGTCCCATAGCCGATCCCAGTCTTGTGCAGGTCTACAATTTTGTCCCTGGTGTCTCTAGAAGGCTCTTCAGACTTGGCCATGGTGGAGAGGTCGGAGTGTGATTATTTGAGTGTGTAATACAGGTTTCAAGGGCAGAATAGGAGCTTGTTTAAGAAAAACTAAAAGGTCGGAGAAAGTCAGAATTCTTTCTGGTCGGAAGGTGATCAAATACATATTTCATACAATAAAATGCTAATTAATTATTTGAGATTTTTTGGATTTCTTTTTAGATTCTGTCTCTCACAGTTGAAGTGTACCTGCAAAAAGATTACAGTCCTCTCCATTCTTAGTAGGTGGGAAAACTAGCAAAATCGGCAGCATATCAAATACTTATTTTCCCCCTGGATTAAATTCATGAATTTAATCCAGTTATTTATGAAATTCGAGAAACAATCGAGATTGGACGATCGGTAATTGTAATGAAACCCTGTCTAACGATATACATATGTAGAAGTAGATAAGAATAGATTGGCAACAGTCCCAAGTTTAAGCAGTCCTCAATGCTGCGTCTGAGGTAGTGAATGGTTTGAAAGGTTTCGTGGTGCATCAGCCAAACAAGAGAAAGTTCCAATCAATCCCATAGTGTGAATGAAATAGCTTCCCAGGTCATAGGTGTGAGAAAGAGTATCTGCGCAGAACGGCATGGCATGTCTAACCCAGGGTCGATTCCAGGTTTCAGTAGGCCCCTGGGCGACAGTGACTTAGTAGGCCTCTTTGCAGTAAACTCACATGACAGCATTCAAAATTCTGAAACTAAAACATTCTTGTGTCCTAAAATGTTCCCTAGTTTATAATACCAACCAGCCCCCTTATGGTTATTTTATATAAGCCCCCCCCCTCACACTCTATGAATTCATTAGATACAGCCCCCCTCACCCCCATGGATTCCTTATGTACAACCTTATGTGGGCCCCCCCAGCAGCTCTGGGCCCCGGGACACTTGCCCGGGTATGCCCAGTGATAGCGCCGACTCTGGTCTGACGACTGACCAATTATCTGCTTCTTTGAAATAAAGTGGAGGAACCATGTCCAGGTGAGTGCAGCTATTTCATTCAAACTACCGGATTGATTTAATGATATATGCATTTTCACTATGCAATAAGCTCTTCATATCTAGTAATGGTCTTATTACTACCACAGGTATGTAACAGCATTGGTACCCCTAGGCAACGTTTCTGCTCTTCGAACATTCAGGGTATTAAGAGCTTTGAAAACGATTTCTGTAATTCCAGGTATGTAGCCAGGGGTGTGAAGTGATGGAGGTAAGGGGAGGGGTTTGTTGGTAGGAATTATGAAGCCCTGCCTAGATTTTGCTACTTTTTTGCATTGATGGACCTCTGACATTTGAAGAGTTCACCATTGTATTCAATAGTTGAAATTGGGATGTTCCACAGCTGCTTCCAGGACAGGACGCCATTTTTATAAAAATCACTTTTACTGAATGTAATATTTCACAATCACAACGGGCCAGTAGTTAAAGGAAATCTACCATCAAAATCCATCCTGATTAACCAGGGACACTTACTCATAGATCCAGGCACTGTGACTGTGGTAATCTTCTTATATTTGATATCCATGGCCTCCTTCCTTCTAAAATCAACTTTAAAATTATTTTAAGGAGCCAGAAGGGCTCTGGGGGTGGTAACAGAGTCCATTTGTGCTCTGGCTTCACAGATTGTTAAACTGTAAACATATCACCCTGCACCCCCCCCCCCCCCGCTCCCTGTGCAATGTCTACCCCCCTCTGCTGCCTGCTGCAATCACACACAGTGAGAGGCGACAAGTGCTCCTGAACAGTGTAACACGGCTTTCTTCCTTCTAAAGAGCCACATCTAATGAGCCACATCTGGTTTCATGGACCAGATAAAGACTATTGCCATGTTTTCTTCAAAATAAGAAGCCCTACAAAATATAAGTCCAACTTCAAAAATAAGCCTCCATTTCAAAAGACTATGGAGGTACTACAGTTTTCTGGTGTGCAGTCCTTACGCCACCTCCATGCCAAGTGGACAAGGAGGGGTCATTGCAGGGTATGGGCCTGGGTGATAAATCCCCCCTATATCTTCTGAACCATGGCACCTAGAAACACACTTCTCACCTTAAACATCACATGTTCCTAGGTGCCACAGACATAGAGATATCCATAGTTAAAGGGAACCTGTCAACTTCGCTACTCCCCAATAGCCCCAAAAAGTAACTACTATACTAGTGTTTAAAAAATTTAATTTTTAAATCTTGAAAACCCACCTCCTCACAGCCTTTACAAGCTGTCCCTACCTTTTCTGTCATACCCTAGATGGTAGGTGAGAACTGTTCGACATTCCCTACCTGCGCCAAAGTGAAGACACAGAGACAACATCAGGACAAAACAAATACAGAGCATAATGCTGTACAGAATTAGAAGACAGGCAAGGGTCAGAAAATCCAAAATATGGAAGTACAGAAAACAAGTTCTAAGGAAGACTTATAGCAAGCACTCAAACCTCTTATGAGCTATCAGAGTTCTGATCAGAGAGTCATTGGGGCACATTTACTTACCGTCCCGTCGCGATCCCTGAGGTGCGTAGTTCGATGAGGATTCGGAGCTGCTGTGATTCACTAAGATCGTGCGCCCAATTTCCTACATGTTTCGCCTCCCCGCCGAGGTCCGCCGGTGTTCACCTTCTTCTTTCTGATGCATGTAAGTGGTAGGCTTGCAACACAATTTTTAATGTTAAATCCCGAATCCCCCCCCCCCCCATTTGTGTCGCGTGAAAGCCTTCGCCGATGCACAAAAATCCAATGCAACAAAAAGCCTTTCTAAATGCGGCGCACATCGGAAATCGGAAGACATCTATATAGCCCATATAGCTTAACCGTATGTAGCCCAGAAGAAAGTCAGCAGGATGGACTCTAAAGTTACTCCACCACAAAATGGACTAAGAAAAGTCTTCACCTGCCAATTGCTATGGCATTATGAGTATGGCGATAAAATGTTGAAGATTATTGTGATTTTATGAAATTTTGAAGTAAACAAAATTTAAACTGGATAGCAAGGCATCGTTTCCTTTATTGTATGAAAGACAGCAGGAGACAGACAAGTGTGGTGGAAATCAATTAAGACATTCAGGAATGAAATATGGTAGAATTCAGACCAGTACAGGACAGAATGCGTCTTCTGTCATACTCTATGGGCATAGGATGGCAATGAAGCCCAAATGTGCACAGCTGTTACAGGGCCTTATCCCATCTCTTCTAGAAACTGTCACCAGGTTGAATTTGCTAGAACCCAACACACTGTAGATATATTAAAAATCTAATGTGTATAATTTGGACCCTAATGCTCACTGTATTCTGAATATGTGAAACTTGCAAAAGGTCAGGAGATTGTAAATGATTGTTTATTCATTTTCTTCATTAACTTCAAGGATTGAAGACCATTGTGGGGGCCCTGATTCAGTCGGTTAAGAAGCTTTCAGATGTGATCATTCTCACAGTGTTTTGTCTGAGCGTGTTTGCACTAATAGGACTACAACTCTTCATGGGAAACCTAAGGAATAAATGTGTTTACATCCCGCATAATGTAACCTTAAATATAAGCTTGGAAGAATATATCAAGAATGAAAGTAAGTCAGTAAGTTCTTAGTAAAGGGGTGGGGGAGCTATTAGGTAGTTTCCTACAGTTATGGCAGATTTGGGGGGATTGCAGTACACCCTATTACCATCTTACCGATAGGATTCTTCTACCTACAGGGAACAGTCTAAAATGGACAATTCCTTTTAATCATCCATTAATTTCCATCATTTCCAACATTATTCATATTAAATCCACCCAAGTAAAGAAAATAATCAGTTTGTAAATCTAATGATTTTAGAATTGCAGAAATTTTAGACGTTCTAAGTCTGCATGGATTGCACTTTTGTTCCAACTCTATGAGTGATGTTAATCTAATGTGTCTTTCAAGCCTGAAGCTGTAATGATAGCATTGATTAAATTACACTGTAAAATGTTACGTCCACATACAAATTGTTTCAATGTTGTACATCTGTATCTTCAGCTAAATGACGCACATTAGTTTATACTTGTCTCATCAAGAGCCGGGTCATCCATCAGTGGGCAGGCTACACTAAGCTTCATGCCAGGGCCACCAGGTTAGATGTGGTTATGCTGATGTGATCGTATATGTGATCATAATAAACCTGCTTATGTAAACTCAAATGCATCACTTTATGTAGAAGAGAGATAACAATTAAGGCTTTACCACTAAGAACAGAAGGGTCTTATGACAACTATAAAATTAAGTCTATGGCCAGATAGAGCAGCAACCTGATGCAGTTATAGCCTTGCCCACCCTGGTATCCCAATGGTTGCAAAAATCTTTTTCAAGACTGCTGCAAAACAACTACATCACATCCATATGACATGTTTTATGAGGAGTTCTCACTATTTAGTGGTTAAAGAAAATCTACCAGGGGTGGCTACAGGTTTCAGTAGGCCCTTGGGCAACAGAGCCTCTGTGGGCCTCTTTGCGATGAATCCACGTGGCGGCATTAAAAAATCAGAAACTAAAACAGTCTCCTGTTCCCTAAAATATTCTCTAGTTTATCACCCCATACAGCCTACTCATGGTTATTTTATATACAGCCTACTCATGATTATTTATATAAGCCCCCCTAACCCCCATGGATTCCTTATGTACAGCCTTATGTGGGCCCTCCAGAAGCTATGGGCCCTGACTAGAGATGAGCGAGTATACTCGTCCAAGTATACTGCTCGGTTGAGTATTAGCATACTCGGACCGGCTCGTTACTTGGACGAGTATTTCCCCTGCTCGCGATCGAGCATTAAATTAAGTGAAGAACAGTGTTTTTATTGTTTAATAAAATATTCCAGATATTTCCTGATGTTTTGCTTGTAAGAACACAATGAAATAACACCATTCTTCACTTTCCAGGTGTTCGCGCGTGTCTCCCGCTAGGTACGGAGATGTTCGGAACATCTGGAATGTGAAGAATAGTGTTCTTTCAATGTGTTCTGCACTTAAATGGTCCTGTGTTCACTGTTTTTAATGTTTTAATTCTAAGAATAGAAGAATAATTTAAAACATTAAAAACAGTGAACACAGGACCATTTAAGTGCAGAACACATTGAAAGAACAATATTCTTCACATTCCAGATGTTCCGAACATCTCCTAACTTAGCGGGAGACACGCCTGCACACCTGGAAAGTGAAGAATAGTGTTATTTCAATGTGTTCTAACAAGCAAAACATCAGGAAACATCTGGAATATTTAATTAAGCACTGTTCTTTTACTGTTCTGTTTTAGCAAAAAAATGCTCGGGTCTCCCATTGACTTCTGGAAAAGTTTGTCTCGAATAACGAGTACCCGAGCATTTTAGTGCTCGCTTATCTCTAGCCCTGACACTTGACCAGGTATGACCAGTGCTGGTGCCGGCCCTGAAATCTACCATCAAAATCCATCACAATAACCCAGGGACACTTACTAATAGATCTTCTTATATTTGTTATCAATTATGGTGAATAGTTTCTTCCCTGATCTGTATATTATAGTATTATACTGTATAGCAGTGTAATGTATATTCACTCAAATATCAAGTATATTCATTAGTATCCAGAACTACTTTTATACATACAATAAATACAATTGTATCTAGAATTAATAATTCTTTTTGTAAGACTTTATGTTACAAATGTTTCAATTTTTTTAAGGTTATGTCTATACAATAAAAGGTCAGAAGGATCCTTTGCTTTGTGGAAATAGCTCAGATGCCGGGTAAGAACATATCCTACATTGATAGAAGTATGCTCTAATCTTACATAGTCTTGTGTCCAGTCATCAGTTAATATTGCATACCAAGAAATAGTGCCCCCTACAGGAACACTTGGTCTTGTTTGTGTTCCAAACAGTAATGATGCTCTGGTTGTGCTCCCACAAAATAATCTCCAAAGTTGTGGCAACTTCTTTTATGCCCCCAACAGTTATATTGGGCTTATTGTTCCTTAGCACAACAATAATAATGAACATCAATCCAATATGGAGTTAAAGACCCACAACAGGGCAGTAGAGCACTTACCTCCTTTCCAGGATTCTGGTGTTTAGTAGGATGCATAGTAGCCCTCAAGGGATGGATTGGAGCCTACTGTTCTGTGTACTGTGTTACAAATATTTATGGTTTAAATAAAGAGAATATGACAAAAAGGTGTAAATACAGGCCACCCACTATCTGCTCCCACAGTCCAATATATTTTCAACACCAAAATTTCCGGCCCAAGGGACAACCAGGTCCTAAGAAGGCACATCCCCACTACAGGAGCCAAGCACGGCCTCAGATTAGCTGCGAGCTTCACACTATCACTCACACTGGTTCCCACCATCCTGTCCCAGCCTCCCCCCTCCCTAGTAAGACCTTACACTAGGTAGGTAGCATCACACATAGAACCTACAATCCCTTTTCTACGTGGTGGTGTAGCACATCAGAATTACCATCATCACACTCCATCTTGCTACTGCACTTGGTTCTTCCTGGCATTAGATGGGACATTGCATTTTCCCCCCTATTCCTGTCACTGTCCCCAAAAGCCTCCCTTTCCTTCACCAATTCACATTAAAACTATCAAAGATAACAACCAACCTCCACGGCTCCTGAAAAATAGTTGGAGGGGGAAAGCTGCTCTTTAGCTCTGGGATCTCAGAGACCCCACACACCTAAAAGTCCTGTAGTGCCAACTACACTGAATTAATCACCTATATGGCCCAAAAAATGTATACTACACCGCTTATTCAGGCCCCTACTATAGAGTGCCCACCATTGTTTGATGCCTTCTTGTGGCTCTGATGCTACTTAATGCCCCCATATGGTCGCCCCAATACTTTATAACGTACCTTTGTGGCTATGTCTGATAAAATGATCAAAGTTTACCTTTCTGCATGCAAAGCTGTGGCCCTTGTCCACTGGGAGGGGCCAGTGAGGAGTGGTCCCCCCCTCCCCTCAGGAAACCGCTCTGTCATGAATTGATTTCAAATTAAAAAACCCCTCCCATGTCCCCTATATCTCCTCCCCCCTGGCACTCCCCCCTCCCCTCAGGACATCATACATGTCTTTCCCGGGCCTCACTGGCCCCTCCCATGGGACTAGGGGACACAGATCTGCACACAGAAAGGTACACTTTAATCTAAGTTTTTTTTATTTTAATAAAACATTGGCAATGTGCACACTATTCTCCATAAGATAGGGGTTAAGGGTTCCTGATGACAGATTCCCTTGACGTATAGTACAACCTCTGTATTAGATTATAATCCTAGATTTTCTTCGTTTTCTGCTATATTTGTGTGATTGGATTGTAATTTAGACTATATATACTAGGTATAGCGCCATCTGTTGTTCATGAATGAAGCTGAAGAGACGATTTTGTTGATGGTGAAATTTAACCACCTATATTTTTATATTTTATTCTTGTCATTTTTTATCTTGATTAGTAAATGCCCTCAGTCATTTACATGTTATAAGGTGGGAAGGAACCCTGACTACGGATATACAAGTTTTGACAGTTTTGGCTGGGCGTTTTTATCCCTGTTCCGGCTGATGACTCAGGACGCCTGGGAACAGCTGTACATGAAGGTAAGTATATTGCATGTTACCCATTTCTCCTCTAGAGGTCGTTCATTTTCAGTTTCTAAGTTCTCAATAATTTTATACTACATATTTATTGGTACTACTTGTGAACTGTCATTAAGTAGACCAGATACCATTGGATTGCATGTTTTTTTATTTATCTTGAGTATACATGCATATACTTTACTCATCTTATTCAATAGAGGGATTTGATTGGAGCACAAGACAAAGACTTAAAGAAAAACTACAATCAAAATCCATCATGATAAACCAGGGACACTTACTCATTGATCCAGACAGTGACTGTTATCCATGGCGTCCTTCCATCTAAAATCAACTTTTAAGATTACGCTACTGAGCCAGAAGTGCTCTTGGGGCAGTACCACATGACCCCTCCGTGTTTTGGCTTTACATTTCACGCCTCCCACTGTGTGAGATTACAACAGGCAGATTGAGGTAGGAAGTGCAACGGGAGCAGGGGGAAGCATGGTGAGATATGCACATTCTGTGAAGCCAGAGCATGAAGACACTCTGGTACCGCCCCATAGCTCTTCTAGCTCATCAACATAATTTTAAAGTTGATTTGAGAAGGAAGGAGGCCATGGATAACAATTATGAGAAAATAACCACAGTAATGGATCAATGAGTAAGTGTCCCTGGTTTATCATACTTGATTTTGATGGTAAATTTCCTTTAAAGGGAACCTGTTATCAGATATTGGCCTAATAAACCACTGCCAGTATGTTGTCAAGCAGCTGAACAGCTTCTAGATCATGTTTCTTTCATGACCTGGTGTGGTGGCATCATCCTGAAAATGAACTTTGAAGTTAGATATATAAAGTCAGGAAGGCGGAGAGTTTAAAATTGAAGTCAAGCTTTCCCTGCCTCTGAATCCTTCTGCCATGTGATTGACATTATGCACCAGATTTCAGGAGATCTGAACAATGATGTCCCTGGACCGAGGACCATAAATTACAGTGAGGAGAGCATTCTAAGGCAGGGAAAGCTTGACTTCAGTGTTAAACTCTCAGCCTCCTTGGCTTCATAAAACCAATTTAAATCTCACTGCAAAGTTGATTTTCTGGAGGATGTCAGCACACCAGGTCATGAAAGAAACATCATCTAGAAGCTGGACAACATACTGGTAGTGGTTTATTAGGCCAATTTCTGATGACAGGTTCCCTTTGCAGAATTTTGTGCTGCAGCAGACACAGAGCAGCTGTGACACAAAACTGGCGCAGACACTATAAATACACGAAAAAGCAGAAACTTTTCTGTGTAAAGTCAGACAGAAAACTGGCGCAATCGTTTTAATAAACTTGGGCCATTCTTTTCAGTAACGTCCATATGGGATATTGAAAAATGTTCACTGTAGGTAAACAATTTTACAACAAAGTCTTAGATTTATGTGGATTTGCGGCAGATTTAATCCTTTGTGTTGCGAAGGCTGAATCAATGGTGAAAATCAGCAACATAAATCTCCATTGGTCAATATCCAAATGGATTGTCATCCGTACCTTCTACTTATACAATGTACTATAGAGTTTTCATCTCAAAACCCATGAAGAAAATCTTATGTCTGAACAAACATTTTTAAAAAGCTTATTAAAAGTAAGTGCATTTTACATGATCATTAGTACTATAATATTACGATTTTATTTCCCACAGACCCTCCGTGCTTCGGGAAAAACCTACATGATCTTCTTTGTGCTGGTGATATTTTTGGGCTCATTTTATTTGGTGAATTTAATTCTGGCAGTAGTCGCCATGGCTTATGAAGAGCAAAATCAGGCCACTTTACAAGAAGCTCAGCAGAAAGCAGAGGAGTTTAAGAAAATGATGGAATCACTTAAAAAACAACAGGAGGAAGCTCAGGTAAAATGTAAAGCACCAGCAGAACTTTGGGATAGTTCTATGTATTTCTTTGGAGCTCCTCTGCCCATAAGATTCATAAAAGTGTTTTTGGCCCTTTAATAAATGTTCTTATAGTCTGTTATTTGTTTGGGATTTTTTTTTCAAAAAGTCTCAAAATGCATTGAAAAGTCCCAGCACATAGACCAGCGGGGGACTGGAGAAACTATGGGGCACATTTACTTACCCGGTCCTCTCTCGATCCCCGATCCGTACGGTGCGACGGAGATGAAGTCCGGCGCGATTCACCAAGATCGTGCGTCCGAGATCCTGCATGTGTCACTTCCCCGCTCTGGTCCGTCAGAGTTCACCTTCTTCTTCCCGGTGCATGTAAGTGCGTGTCTTGCGACACAATTTGAATTTTAAATCCCACGCGTTGTCCGACTGCCCACCCCCCGATCCCGTGCGCCAAAAAACCCTGTTAATTGCGTTGCAAAACGGAAAAAAGGCGGGAAAACCGACGAAAATGCTGTCCGTGGACCCTTAGTAAATGAGCCCCTATGGGACTTTTTATGGGACTATTTGCAAAAGTCCCATGTCATTAATCTGGCTTTGCACGGGGTCCTATCTGCAGGCAGCATGTTATAGAGCAGGAGGAGCTGAGCAGATTGCACATAGTGTCCTATCTGCAGGTAGCATGTCATAGAGCAGGAGGAGCTGACCAGATTGTACATAGCGTTCTATCTGCAGGCAGCATGTTATAGAGCAGGAGGAGCTGAGCAGATTATACATGGCGTCCTATCTGCAGGCAGCATGTTATAGAGCAGGAGGAGCTGAGCAGATTGAACATGGTGTCCTATCTACAGGCAGCATGCTCCCCACGTCCCCTTTAACCCAATAAATTTGTGTTAAAAGTGGAATGGAGAGAAGTTACTGGCTGAACTGTGGCACCCTATTATATATTTAATAGGGAGCCGTTCAGGAGCCAGAAGAGCCAGTTCTTCTTAGTGAGCAGAACCTAATGATCCAGCTCACTAAGAAGAGCCGGACTTCCCATCACTAGTCTGCAGGAAGTGCGTTAAAGAGCAGAAGTAGCTAATTGTGCATGGTGTCATATCTTCAGGCAGCATGTTATGGAGCAGGAGGAGCTGAGCAGACCTATTAGTGGATTCATAGACATTTAATCCAGCAACCTTTTATCTTTCTTTCTTATCTCCAATTATTCTAGGCGGCACTAGAAGCAATTTCAGAAACGGAAGAAAGTGAAGATGGTGACCTGGACGATCTCTCTGTGAGCTCATGTGCACTATCAAATAGGGAGGAAAAAGACAAAATGAACCCAGGACTTGCCAAAGAAATGCAGGTAGAGCATCAGGATGCAAGATTTTATACTATTTACCATCAACAGAATAGGGGATAACAGCAAATTGGTGTCTGTTCCATAGACCCAACAATGGGAATCTGGTTCTCCATACATATCTTACTTCCCAGGGCTCAAAAGTACAATATATTTATATAACATGTGATTATTTTTATACAGCTTTGAATAAAGGTAAAGGTTCTATATTATTCAACAACCCATTTATGAAATTTCTCATGAATCCACAATTTCGCAATTTCCATTTTGGCTGAACTTAAATTCAACCTGGGGCTGTTACCTCTGGGTTAGGGTTTGTGTTCCTCCAGGTGACAGCTGACCACTGCCTAATGGGTGTACCTAATCAAAACCTGTTGCCATCCTGACAGCACTCTACCATGATGGCAACTAGTTTTGGAGGAAAAAAATTTGGAGAGGTAAATTCAAGGGATGACTATAATCCTCTGAGGATCCCTCCTAAAGGTCTGGGCTCCATACTTTCTTATGTAGTCATACTTCTGTAGTCATATGCGGTGTTCTTCCACAGTAATACTAGGGCAGTGGTGGAGAACCTATGGCACAGGTGCCAGAGGTGGCACTCAGAACCCTCTCTGTGGACACCCAGGCCATCACCCAGCACAAAGGTCACCATTGAGGACTCAGGAGGTGTGGACAGAGCTGGATTATCATTGTAGTCCCTTCTCCGGACCTGTGATTCATCCTGTTAAAGGGACCTTAGAGGGAAACTACAATAATAATCTAAATTTCTCCTTCTTTCGACTGTATTGATGTCCTCAGTACGCCAATACGTTTGAAACCTGTGAGTTAATTTAAATTGGCATTTGGCACTTGGTGAAAAATATGTGAAAAATATATTTTGCTTGTAGTTTCGGCACCCAGTCCCTAAAAGGTTCACCATCTCTGTACTAGGGATTATTCTGTAGAAATAGGTTTCATCCCTTAATAGTACATGTCAAGTACAGTATCTACAATATATATTGGGCGATTGGGAGTCATCGCTGGCAGTTGAGTGATCCCCATTGAACAGCTATTGGAGATGAGTATTGTAAGTCAGTTTCTGTTCCTGTTCTTTGATTCTGTGTATTTTTTGTGGTTATCTTTGGCAGACACGGTCGAGTATCCACGTTAGCAGTGCTTTCAGCTTCAGATATCCTGTCAGGGATGGAGGCTCGGAGAATGATTTTGCAGATGATGAACATAGCACTTTTGAAGACAACGACAGTAGAAGGGACCTTTCTATATCTGTGGCCGGGAGAAGAGATCGACTAAATAGCAATCTTAGCCAGAACAGTCCTTCTCTCAGGAACGGTAAAATGCACAGTTCTGTGGACTGTAATGGAGTTGTTTCATTGGTCAGTGGTTCATATGCACGAGCCGAGCTTCTCCCAGAGGTAAGAGGATTGACACAACAACTAATAGGAATGTTTAATTATACTAAAGTAAATTTCTTTCTGATTTGCATTTCTCCAGTTTGCAAAATGGATCATGATTTACTGCTCTAGAATGCAGAAAAATGAGCAATAGTCCTACTTTTCTATAAGGGATCCCGTCATTAGGTTTCCACCATTTAACCTAATGTCAGCTTCCCACAGAAGTCTTCATACTACCCCATGATTTTTTCTTCTATATAAATCCATAGCTCAGATCAGATTTTTTAAAAAGTAGCTGGCTCTTTTCCAGGAGACTCTCCAAGTCTTATGTGGTTAAGTCGCTGGGTGAGTGAGGGAAGGGGAATATGGGAGCTGAGAGAGATGTTGCTTGACTTGGCTGAAGAGAATTACTGAGGGTGGGGAGGAAAAAGTTCCCGAAGGAGATGTTGCTTGACTTGGCTGAAGAGAATTACTGAGGGTGGGGTGGAAAAAGTTCCCGAAGGAGATGTTGCTTGACTTGGCTGAAGAGAATTACTGAGGGTGGGGAGAATGAAGTTGTTGAGGGAGATGTTGGTTGAGTCTGACAGAAGTTTGGCCAAAAAGGACTTGATCATCCCACTTGTGACTCAGTAGGGGAGATGTATTTTTGGGACTTTTCAGCTGGTCAGATGTATCCTTTTTCCTTTTTGATACATGTGGCATTTGGTCTTTAGTGAAAGTCACAAAAAGTCTCCAAAAGTTGCAATCAGTTCCAAGCTATGTTCTACGCTTGGACAGGGGCAGCCGTAGATTTGCGCCTAAATTTGTAATAAAAAGGTAAGCCACAAGTTTGATACATGTGCCCCAGTGAGTCCCCTGTCAGTGTGACAGCTACATTCTCAAAAGTGATTGAAGCAATGGATTTGTATACAAAAAAAAAGCATGGGGCACAGTATGGAGACTTCTGTGAGAACCTGTCATTAGGTTTAATGGTGAATCCTGATGACAGGTTCCTTTTAAAATTATAAACACTTCTTATTCTAGGTACTAATATTCGTTATTTAACAATTAGACTTCAGACAAGTTTCATAAGTGAGATTCATAGACATCCAAATATTTCACTGTGTATAGCAAACAACTCTTCCCAATTCCCTTACTTTATGCAGTAAAGTATTATATAGCATGGGGAATGTGGGATCCTTGGTAGATGAATGTCTAGATCTGTTAATTTCTGGAATTATCCTAAAGATATGTCTCCAATTCTTTTCACTCAGAAAATCAATTTTAATAGTAGAATCCATTGTGCTGTAGCTGTCAATAGAGGGAACTTATCTTACCTGTAGTGATTAATTATTAAGCTCTATGATTGAAGTGTTCGGCTCCCTCTAGTGGTTACTGCAGAAAGTCAGATTTGTATTTTATAACTCAGAATATGGAACTTTCTATGAGAAAAAATGAAGCCATATGAATTAAATCAGAACAAAATTGTGGACATTCCTGAATCACAAAATTTCTCGAATGTTGTTACATATATTTGTGTAGAGGTGCATTCTTTAGACACCTCCAAAGATCAATGGAAATATTTTGCCACTCATTCTACTTCATCAATTACTTAGAAATCATACAGTGCAAGTCAGAAAATCTGAGGTGAAACAGACGTCAAACTACCCATAAGTGTCTTATTTTAAGGATTGTGTGGGCGCATTGTTATTTGAGCTGAACCACCGGGGAATGTACAGTTCAAGGAAAGAAATTGCTTTCATAAGGTGCATACAATCCCCTGTGTAGCATTTTCCTCCTCGGTAATCCTGCTGCAATTATGTGCGATGTACCAATATAAAATGCATCAGATTTACAATAGTCAAGATCTTTTCAAATTAGTGAGTCACTGGAAGTATAAAAGCTCCAGATTTCTTAATGTATCAAAAACAGTATATAGGAAATGTCTTTATTATTACAAGATTTTTGGACCACCTTTGTTATTTAGAATACAATGTATATGTAATCAGTAGAGATAAGCGGAGCCGCAATGTTCAGGTCTACGGTCAACATTGTGGTGTAGGGTCTCGCGTTCAAGCTTATCCCCCTCCCCCCCCCCCCCCCGACAAGAACACCTGCGATATTTGAATGCTTATGATGTCGGCATTTACATACCGGTGACATGACCCACGATATGTGCCTGCAGCGCCCACTTGTGTTACCGATATGGATGCGCATTCTGACCCAAACTAAACTTTCAGGATCGGGTTCTACAGAACTCAGCAAACCCAAACCTGAAAGGGCCCACTCATCCCTAGTATGCACTTTCAGTGTGGCCTGCCAACGTACCAATAGATGGTAGTGGGCCCATGCTGTAAGCCAATATTGGTCCAATAGAAGACAACCCAATTTGGAGGTTACTACAGTAAAGTCTATTTCCTAGATATATATTGAGGCCATACAGTTATTATTACTTTAGGATAGTAAGTAAAAGGTTTGTCCAGGATCAAGAGAAAATTATATATTGCTCGGGGGCTGTAAAAATAATAAACTGCTTATAATTTCCTCTCTCTGTGCTTCCGTGCAGCCACTGTGCTGCCGGCCTACGTTTGTATAGAGATGCCCGGGGTGATGTGGCGACAACAGCCGCACACCTGCTACAGAAGTTTCAGGCTGTAGCAGGAACGGAAGCACGGAGAGAGGTAAGTATACACCGTTTATTATAGTTACAGTCCCTCCAGCCACATATAAAGATGTTTTAATTCCCAGACCATACATTTTTACATGCAATACCATATTTCTCCTGTAGTGGCCACTGTAGTGAAAAGGAGCAACTTACCGTGTTCTCGGCAGTCACAATTATCATATTAGTTTTCAAACACATTTGAAGTATAACTATGTGGTGGTTTCTAGGGTACGACAACAGAAACAGAAATTAATAAAAGAAGACGAAGCTCATACCGAATCTCAGTGGATAGGATGGACAACCAAACTTTCCGACAAAGGGCTCAAAGTATTGCTACTATTTTAACAACTGCAATGGAAGGTAAAGCCTCGTCTTCTTTAGTTTTCTTAGGTCATAGTTTTGTCTTAAAATATTCTTGGTTTTCTATTTAAAAACTAGATGACCTAAAGAACTGGTCATGGATGCTAGTTAGATAACAGTTCTCATTAGTCGAAATTAGTTCAGTACTAAACTTAATTTTTCTACATCCTCCCATTGCCATGGGTTTATGGAGAGAGCTTATGAGCTGAGCCCTCTCCGCACAAGACTGAGTTACACAGAAGACGCTTTTAAGTCACGGTTAGTGCTGGCAGTTAACCTGTAGATCTTTTATTAAAATTGAAAGTAGAAAACATAACAACAATACATAACATAAACCAAACATAATATACAATATATACAAACTATATACCATAACTCACCTGCTGGTCCAGTCCCATTCATACTTGGCAAAAACACACAACAAAAAAAAAACACACCCACAAATAAAAAAATTAACATAAATGAACATAAACACAGCCCACCCCACACAGATATCATCTGATTGGTGGGCGCTTATCACTTACCATGACTGGTGGGAGCATGTGAGAGGCTCCCATAGCTGTCATTCAGCACTTTGCTTTACAGTCTGCCGGAGGCAGAGAAGCAATATATAATGACTCAAGTTGAAGTGCAGTATATTGTTTAAGTGATCAGACCTCATAAAGTTCATGTACCCTCCGGAGCCTTAAATAATAGTGAAAAAAATGTAACATTTGAAAAAAATATGAAAACAAATTAAAAACTACAATTTCAAATCTCCCCGCTTATACTAGAATGCACATAAAAATATAGAAACAAAAATAATCTTGAACATGTTGGGTATCTCAACGTTCCAAAATCTCCAATTTATCAAATAATAAAAATAATTATTCTCCAATGGGAATGCCGTAACAGAAAAAAAAAAAACACTCAAATGTTCATGTTGACATATTTTCACCATTTTGCCTCCCATAAAAATAAAAAGCAATCAAAAGATTGTCCAGTTGTCCAAATGATCAATAAAAATGTCATCTCATCCGGCATAGAATGACACCTCGCACAGCTCTGTACACTGCTGTATGTAGAAGTTCCGGGCACCAGAATATAGCACACAAGAAGTTTTCATTTTATGCTAAATTTCTTCATGTTTTAAAGAGTATTGAGACATAACTAAGCTATATACATTTGATATCGCCATGATAGTACTGACCCAAAGACTAAAGAAGAGGAGTAAGAGACCTGTAAAAACAAACCCCATCAGAACGTAGCACAACTGTGTTCTTTGCCAATTCTACCACATTTGGAATTTTTTTCCAGCTTCCCAGTACATGGCAAAGGATATTAAATGCTGCTACTAGAAAGTAAACTGAAAAATGAAAAAAAAGATGTGACTTACAGAGAGAGCAAAGTGAAAAATGGAAATGCAAAAAATTGGTCTCGATGGGTGTCACGAGAACAGAGCCCTTAGAAATCTGCAGAATGGTCATCCTGTTCTCACTAATGGGTTTAATTGCCAGACGACCTTGCATCCCGTCTCTCCATTCAAGAAGTGATGAAAATTGCAGAGCAATGTGCTATTATCTATCTCTGGCACACCGGAGAATACCGGAGATACCGGCAAGCTGTGCTCAGCAATTTTCAAATCTCCCGTACTATTGAATGGAGCAGTAGGATAGGTATGCATCCCTGTACTCCAGATTGATGGAGATCTGTTCCCATATTATTATTTTTATTATAATTATTATAATTATGATTGATCCCAGCAGTCAAATCCTCACTGATCTCCTTGCTAACATACAAACCCTTTTGAGGGGCTGTCCAGTTTAGAAAATCAATTTTCTGAGTTCTGATTACTAGAGGGGTTCTGAATTGTCTGATATACAGTATCAAAAAAGCACAGGTGTCTTATTGCTTGTGGAATAACTAATATCTAAAAAAGTCAAGAGATTTATCACAGGTGTCTGCGAGCAGAACTGCTCTAGTTGCCTATGGTAACCAATCAGAGCTCAGCTTTCATTTTTCGACAGCTGTTTATAAAACTAAAGCTGAGCTCTGATTGGTTTCCATTGGCAGCTAGAACAGTTTCATCTCAGACACTTCTAATAATTCTCCCAATGTAACTAGAAATTCTTTCTGTTATCCACTGTGCATGTGACTATTTCATTTGTTATTTTATCAAACATTACACCAAATTTACAAGTTGTGATATGTTTTCAGAACTTGAAGACTCAAGACAAAAGAAGTGTTCTCCATGCTGGTATAAATTTGCTAAGTGCTTTTTAGTCTGGGACTGCTGTGATCTGTGGCTGAGGTTCAAAGACATCATAAAGCTCATTGTGATGGACCCATTTGCAGACCTTGCCATCACAATCTGCATTGTCCTCAATACGATTTTTATGGCCATGGAACATGACAAAATGTCTCCACAATTCAATAATACTCTTATTGTCGGAAATAAGGTGGGTTCCCTTTTTTTGTGCATGATGCTAAAATAGTATAATGTGTAATAGCATTGAACTATAAGGAATAAAATTAAAATTGTTTAGATAATGCAGTCACATAATTATTTTTTAGCAGTCAGAACAGTTTTAGAAGGGAAGGGGCATTGAAAGTCCTGGTAGATTTGGACGCTTTCAAGGGGTTCATGACCGAAGAGTTATTTTACAAGAAGAAGGAGAAGCAGAGAGGATGCGTATAAAAAAAACCAAAAAGGTAATCAAAACAATAATCTTTGTTAACTATGTAATCTGTACAAGGACACCTAAAAAACACATAAAACCACTTAAAAACGCACAGTATATACTGTGCAAACTGTCCATTGTCCATTTGGACAGCAGACAATGGAGTTCATTTACTAAGGGTTGCGCTGCTCACTTTTGTCGGACTGTGAACCGTTTTTGAGGATTACACAACTAGCACAGGTATTTAACAAGTGTCTGCGCTGGGATTTTGGTGCATGTGACCGGTTTTTGGCACAGCTGCGCCGGCTTCCATGTGACACAATTTAGGGGCCGTGTCGCCGGAAGATCCGACTGATTCGGATTGAGTGTGGGATTTAACATTCAAATTGTGTCCCAAGACAATGCACTTACATGCACCACGAAAAAGATGGTGAGATCTGTCGGACCTGAGCGGGGAAGTGACACATGCAGGATATCGGGCGCACGATAATAGTGAATCGCGCCACAGTGCATGATCGTCAGACAATGCACTTTCTGTGAACTCCAGCGGTCGGGTAAGTGAATCTGCCCCAATAAGTTAAAATACTTGACCTAAAGCAAAGACAGGTGGTAAAGAGTAGAAAAAAATGTATAGATGAAGTACAGCCCAAGTGGGCATTACCATACATTGCCCCAATAAGAATCAATGCATGTCTCTCCCTCCTATTTTCACCGTACTTTGTGCTGGAGCCGTTTGTACACATTATACATTGATTCTTATTGGGGCAGTGTATGGTAATGCCCACTTGGGCTGTACTTCATCTGTACATTTTTTTATACTCTTTACCACCTGTCCTTGCTATAGGTCAAGTATTTTGATTTATTGGGACTTATTTAATAAGGGTCCGCGGCCACACTTTCGTCTGATTTTCCGACGTCTTCAGGTTTTGCATGGCTGTGACAGGTATTTAACAGGGGATTGTGTCGCACGCGTTCGGATTGTGGCGCGGCTGCGCTGGCTTTCATGCGACAGAAATCGTGAGGCGTGCCGTGGAATGATCCGACTGATTTGGACTGAGCGCAGGATTTAACTTTTAAATTGTGTCGCAAGATCAAGCACTTACATGCACCAGAAAGAAGAGAGTGAACTCTGTTGGACCTGAGCGGGGAAGCGGCACATGCAGGATATCTGGCGCATGATCTTAATGAATCGCCGCGCACAGCATTATCGTTGGACAATGCAATTTCAGTGAACTCCTACGGACAGGTAAGTAAATGTGCCCCACTGTTGTCTACATTGGGTTACACTTAATAGGAGGGATTTTAGGCTTAGTCAACATCTGCCCTGAGACATTTTGCGCAGTATATACTGTGTGTTTTTAAGTGTATTTATGTGGGGGGGGTGTTCAAGTGCCCTTGTACAGATTACATTGTTAATAAGGATTTCTGTTTTAATTACCTTTTGGGGAGAGGGGGGGTTTACGCATCCACAGCTTCTCCTTCTTCTTGTACATTGTTATTAGACGCACTATACCTTTGGTAGTGCCTGCCTCCTCTTCATATTTACAAAGAGTTTTTTTAGTGGTCATTGGTAGTGTTGAACAAGGGTTGTCCGAGATAATTTTTTTTATTTATAAGAAAACTTACTTACCTAATTCCTCACACAGATAATCCTTCTGTAGATCTCCTTTGATGATTCATAAGGAGGATTATAGACCAAAAACTCTAAATAGAGAAATTTTTGCTACCATATTAGCATTCCGCCTTAGAGAAGTTTTTGGAATTGATTTGTGGAATCACACTGCATCTTACGTGTGAAATGGCCACAAAAATGGTTGCAGAGGGAAGGGGTTAAATTGACCATGACATTTGGGTAAAATGTTGTACTTGAATTCACCATTTTAATAATTTACTGTCAAAAACAATTTTTTCTGTTTCTTAGGTTTTTACGGGAATATTTACAGCGGAAATGGTATTAAAGCTGATTGCACTGCATCCATATTATTATTTCCAGGAAGGCTGGAATATATTTGATGGATTTATTGTGGGCCTTAGCTTAATGGAGCTTGGTGTTGAATCAAAAGGAGGCTTCTCTGTTCTTCGATCCTTCAGACTGGTAATTTCATGTGGTTTTAGATTTCCACAATGTATTTGTACTGCTTAAGGCCAATTACCGACAGAGCGAGCGTCAAACCATACAATTTTTAACAGAGTTTGGTCAGAGTTCATATATTGGGAAAATTAAGGCTGTGTCCCTATGTGGCATTCACCTTGCATTTAGAAAAGCAAGACAAACCCTTTTGCATATGTGTTTTCATAGAAACGCCTGCCATCGGTTACAAGCACCCTCTGTTTTCCATTTAAATAATGCAAAACAGTGGGTGCTCCTTACCGATCACATTCATTTCCATGGAAACACATATACAATCAGGCCGAGCACCACCCACAAGGGTTTTCCTTGAAGGGTTCAAGTCATGGTCCTTCTGATTTTAAGTTGCTTATGGCTTCATCAAGATGAAAGGAAGTAAAATAATATTTCTCCTTTCGCAGCTAGGACTTGCGTGACAATGTTCGGGTGTACAAGCCTTGAAGTAATCACAATTTCTGACAAACCATCAGGGATTGCAATTATATTCCCCTTTAAGCCACCTCTTTGCCAAGTGGACATGGAGGAAAGGAAGTAAAATAATATGTCTCCTTTCGCAGCTAGACCAGCGGGTGGGGGGCTCCTGCTGAAGCCATTGAGGAAGATTTATCAGGACTTGCGTGACAATTTTCGGATGTACAAGCCTTAAAGTAATCACAATTTCTGACAAACCATCAGGGATTGCAATTATTTTTCCCTTTAAGCCACCTCTTTGCCAAGTGGACATAGAGGAATGTGAAGGTTGAGTGGGCTTCTACAGAGCAGTTCTGCCCCACACCAGCACATCCTTTATAGCTTACACCTATTCAGGCTTTAATGGTCACAGGTAAAAGCCCAATTTTATGCCAGGCAGGGCATATGTGCTAAAATGTCTTAGAGTTAACTAGACTTGCTGATAGATGGGGCACTGTACACCCCCAGCAGTCTTAAAGAGAACCTACCACCACGAATCTACCTATAAAGGTAGATCGGGTGGTAGGTGGATGTAAGGGACGTGAGGATAGCTCTTTTTAGAGCTAATCCTCACGTCCCCGCTAACTTTTGGGAAACTTTATTGACCTAATATGTAAATTTCTTTATGCGGCTACTGGGGCGTGGAGTAGCCGGCACGAGGCTACACAGCATGGCTACTCCACGCCCCAGTAGCCACATTACTCCTCCTACCCTGTTGTGTGCGGCAAGCCAGCTACTGTGCATGCGCAGTAGCTCCGGCCTCGGAGCTGGGACTGCTCAGCCGGCGTTCTGCGCATGCACAGAACGCCATCATGACGGACGAGGGCGTGCAGCTACGAGGAGCTGTGCGCCGCACACAACAGGGTAGGAGGAGTAATGTGGCTACTGGGGCGTGGAGTAGCCGCGCTGTGTAGCCTCGTGCCGGCTACTCCACGCCCCAGTAGCCGCATAACGAAATTTACATATTAGGTCAATAAAGTTTCCCAAAAGTTAGCGGGGTTGTGAGGATTAGCTCTAAAAAGAGCTATCCTCACGTCCCTTACATCCACCTACCACCCGATATACCTTTATAGGTAGATTCGTGGTGGTAGGTTCCCTTTAAACTATGCCAGATTTATCATCCAGCATCTGACACTGCAATAAATCTGGTACCATAAACAGTCTAGTTTTACTCTTCACCTTTGATAAATCTCCTGCATTGTATTTTTTATTTACAATGGTTAGGAGCCATTGAATGGTAACAACCCTTCAAAATTACCCTATGGTATAATAAAGGTGAATGTGCAGGGAACTAGGAATCGGAGGAGTAACACCATAAATTTAGATGAAGATTAAAGTGAACCTCCAACTTTTTTATTCCTTTAATCTATCCTTTTTATTATTAATCTCCAATTTTTTTTAAAACTATATCTTTATAAATAGAAAATGTTTATATTTTAACTTTCAAATAACTCAAATATTCAAATATTTTCTAAATATCATTCTAAATATTCCAGCTTCGGGTCTTCAAGCTGGCCAAATCATGGCCTACCCTTAACATGCTGATCAAGATTATTGGTAATTCTATTGGTGCGCTGGGAAACCTGACCTTGGTGTTGGCCATCATCGTGTTCATCTTTGCTGTGGTCGGCATGCAGCTGTTTGGTAAAAACTATAAGGACTGTGTCTGTAAAATCTCTGAAGAGTGCAAACTTCCTCGCTGGCACATGAACGACTTCTTCCACTCCTTCCTGATTGTGTTCCGAGTACTATGTGGAGAATGGATCGAAACCATGTGGGACTGTATGGAGGTGTCGGGACAATTCATGTGCCTACTGGTGTTCTTGTTAGTGATGGTGATTGGGAATCTTGTGGTAAGTGATTTATAGTTATAGTTTTTTTAATTGGTCCCATTGTTTTTTCTAGCCACACCAATGAAGTGACACAAAAAATATTTCAAATTGCTTATCACCACAGAGGATCCATAATAAGCTATCATTCAGCTCCTAAAAACAACCAGCAACCAAACATTTGAAGGAAATAATCATGTTCTCACCAAACCAAACGGATCAAGTTGGTAAAAATGGCATCTGACTTGCCCAATGTGGAGTTGGCATTTATGTAGTGTATGGAAGGCACGTTGTCAATCAGGGTTATGAAGTCAAATAGTTGCCTTGTAGGATTCCTGAGATGGTCTCTCTCCCTGCAAATTCCTTAATGTATGAAATTCACTGTCCCTTGAGCCTTATATTTGAGACTTCACCTGAGGCGGCAACAACTTCGCCCATAACCTTTCCATTCTTTCCATTTTGACAATAACCTATTGGGCCCAATCCTCAGAGAATATAATCAGGGGTGGTTAGGGTCACTTTAAAGAAATCTGGCAATCTGCCATCTGGAATCTACCTACCTCAGTAGATCTAGAGGTAGGTTTCCTAAGTCAGCCTCCTCACCATATGTTCTGGTGTGCAGTCTATTCATTTTATATTTCATATTATATTTTATTATTAGCTGCAAGTAGCCTCTGGGAGCTCCATGGGGTTAAGCTACCTGACATCCGAGTAGCCTCTGTAGAGCCACCCCCTTGTGCGTCAAAGGGTTCAGTTGCTCCCATCACATTGCCGACTCTGTAAAGCCAGCATGGAGCAGGAGCTTTTGTCCCTGCACTGAGCATCACTGTAGCCGGCTGGAAGCCAATGCACTTGTGCGGGCCGTTCCACTGCGTGCACAAGCTACATGGTGCTAAGAGCTACTGCACCTGTGCAGACCATGCCGCTGTGTTCATAAGTGGTATGGCTGTTTTTTGCAAGGCTACTTGGGGTGTGAAGCAACCTATTCCATGGGGGCTCACCGAGGCTACTCCATCCCCTGAGTCTCTTCAGCTCATTAGCATATAAATAAAATAATGTTTTATGTAATAAAATATCTATAGGGATGAGGCTGACTTGATAAATCTACATTTAGTATCTGCTAAGGTAAGTAGATTCCATATTGTACATTTCCTTTAAAGGAAATCAACCACTCACAAAAACAAAAAACATCTAAGGATACTCACCTGAATTTCTCTTCATCTTGATCCCGGCACTTGTCTTCCCTAGTCTTGACATGCCGGGATCACCTACAAAAGAAACTTATAATAAGCAGCCCGGGGACAAGATGTCCGGCGCTCCAGGCTGCTAATTATGCACGCCCCTGCACCTCCCTCTCCCATGCTCTCATAAACTTTGACTACAACAAGGTTAGACTAAAGTGAACCTTCACCTTTTATCATCCTATAATATATATATATATATATATATATATATATATATATACACTCACCGGCCACTTTATTAGGTACACCTGTCCAACTGCTCGTTAACACTTAATTTCTAATCAGCCAATCACATGGTGGCAACTCAGTGCATTTAGGCATGTACACATGGTCAAGACAATCTCCTGCAGTTCAAACCGAGCATCAGTATGGGGAAGAAAGGTGATTTGAGTGTCTTTGAATGTGGCATGTTTGTTGGTGCCAGAATGGCTGGTCTGAGTATTTCAGAAACTGCTGATCTACTGGGATTTTCACGCACAACCATCTCTAGGGTTTACAGAAAATGGTCCGAAAAAGAAAAAACATCCAGTGAGCGGCAGTTCTGTGGGCGGAAATGCCTTGTTGATGCCAGAGGTCAGAGGAGAATGGGCAGACTGGTTCGAGCTGATAGAAAGGCAACAGTGACTCAAATCGCCACCCGTTACAACTAAGGTAGGCAGAAGAGCATCTCTGAACGCACAGTACTTTGAGGCAGATGGGCTATAGCAGCAGAAGACCACACCGGGTGCCACTCCTTTCAGCTAAGAACTGGAAACTGAGGCTACAATTTGCATAAGCTCATCGAAATTGGACAGTAGAAGATTGGAAAAATGTTGCCTGGTCTGATGAGTCTCGATTTCTGCTGCAACATTCGGATGGTAGGGTCAGAATTTGGCTTCAACAACATGAAAGCATGGATCCATCCTGCCTTGTATCAACGGTTCAGGCTGGTGGTGGTGTCATGGTGTGGGGAATATTTTCTTGGCACTCTTTGGGCCCCTTGGTACCAATTGAGCATTGTTGCAACGCCACAGCCTACCTGAGTATTGTTGCTGACCATGTCCTTCCCTTTATGACCACAATGTACCCAACATCTGATGGCTACTTTCAGCAGGATAATGCGCCATGTCATAAAGCTGGAATCATCTCAGACTGGTTTCTTGAACATGACAATGAGGTCACTGGACTCAAATGGCCTCCACAGTCACCAGATCTCAATCCAATAGAGCATCTTTGGGATGTGGTGGAATGGGAGATTCGCATCATGGATGTGCAGCCGACAAATCTGCGGCAACTGTGTGATGCCATATGGACCAAAATCGCTGAGGAATGCTTCCAGCACCTTGTTGAATCTATGCCACGAAGAATTGAGGTAGTTCTGAAGGCAAAAGGGGGTACAACCCCTTACTAGCATTGTGCACCTAATAAAGTGGCCGGTGAAAATGCTCATATTATTACTTTCATTTTTTTAAAATCATTCTTAATATTCCGGCTTCAGGTTTTCAATTTTGAAAACCACAGTCTACACTAAACAAGATGAAGGGTAATGCAGCTTCTCTGACAGATATCACTGTACAATGTAAAAAACAATCTGAGTGTGAGAAGCAACATCTAAAGAAGAGAAGTTAGGAAAATGTTATAATGAAAACTAACTTATTTTTAGAACCTTAATAGATGAATTTCAGTAACAAAAAATATGTTTCTTTCTCAGTTTAAATTAATGTAGAAAATCATATTATTTCCAAATTTCTTTTTGTAGGTGCTAAACTTGTTCTTGGCCTTGCTCTTAAGTTCCTTTAGCTCAGACAATCTTTGTGCAACCGAGGAGAACAGTGACCTCAATCATCTTCAGATCGCATTCAGCAGAATCCGGAGGTTCTTTGGTTACATTAAAAAATGTCTGCAAGAATTTTTCCAAAAACTGTTTCTAAGAAGCAAAGATGATGTAGATAATACAAAAGAACTTGGAGAGCAGACAATCAAGTATGACAATGGCATTTACACCAATGTGGTGGTGGAGAACATGAAAAACCGAGATCCTTGTATAGTTATTGGTGGGACAAGTGGTATAGACAATATTATTGAAAAGAAAGTTGTCATGGCCGATGACAACAAACAGTGCCTCATCAATGCAGTGCCTATTGCTGTTGGAGAGTCGGACTTAGACAAGCAAAACTCTGAAGACTCCGGGAGTGATTCTGATACCGATGAGGATAAAGAGGTATGATATATGGGGATAAAGAGGTATTTCTGATATCAATATCATATGAGTAACTAGAACCCACATATGTTCAAATATTCTGACCAATTTTTTGGGAGAATTATTTTTTGCCAGTGTACAAATGGCTAAGACTTGATAATATATGTTATACGAAGAGCACATGTGCATTGCAATATACTAAAAAAAAAGTAAAGCTGTGTCCATTTATATATTTACAACATTTACATTTTAGTGTTACAATGTAGTGTCAAAAGCTGTTTAAGGGGATGTCCTGCCAATAAACGTCACATTATTGGTGTTCTTGAAGTGCATTTTAACCTAATGGTGCTGGTGTTTAAGCTCAGTGAGTCTCTTCACAACCAGTTTTCTGCATAATAATCCCACATGTACATTAGAAAGCTCTGATGCTTCCCTGAAAAGCAGGGCAAAAGATATTTCGATTGGCTGCTAATCAGAAAACTGTACATACCATACAGAGACCTGGCTGTGGGGAGAGTAACTCTTCAAGCATGCCCACCACGCACCTTACACAGTGACCTGGGGTGTTCCCCTCCCTGGCCCAATGAGAACCCCCTCCATATCTCCTTGCCGGGCCACTTGGCATGGAGGTACCATGAGTGGGGTAGTTGCAATTCCTGGTTGTGTATCTAGAATTGTGATTTTTATCATGGCTTATGTGTTGGAAAATTAGCATACAAGACGTGAATGCTCACGAGATATGGGAAAACATTTCTTTTAAAATTTATAGGGGTCCACCCATAAAAGCATATTTGTCCTATTGACACAAACAAGTTCCCTATAGTTGTCTTGTGCCGCCAACGTCAGGCATTGGCTCATCCTGTGAGTCGTGCAAAGAGTCCCATCATGGTCAATGGAGCACAGGGCAATTTTAAAAAGGCTATTTGGTAGTGTTAAGCACACCCATGGAAGTCCGGATTCGGCTGAATCCAAACTTGAAATTTAAATTACATAATTGGGGAGAGCCAAATATGGCGGAGCACAATTTAAACAACACCGGCGACTTTGCTTCTGGCATTTAAACAGTTGACCTGATCACAGGCATTACTGGTGGTGGGTTGAGATGAACTTTGTGGTTCGAGTTTGCTCAACACTACTTGCTTAGTCATTTATTCACTAGGGTCAGACAGTAGGTGTTCTCCTTAAAGAGAGATTGACAATTAAGGCCACCTTAAAGGCGTGTGGAGACTTAAAGCCATAGATGCTCCACTAGGGAATTCTGGGAAGAATGCAATATGTTTTCCAAGGTGTTAAATGGAAACACCAAGTATGACCTACAAGAAGTATAAAAACATGGTGTGGGATTAAGCCAAACCTATACCGGTGTTAAGGGGGCTGCCTTTCGAGGTAGCAAAAGGAGGCATTGTTTTCCATTTAACACCTTGGAAAACATATTCGCATTCTTCCCACATTTATTCACAACAGATGTAAACGTACCGTAACATAAAGTATAATACACACTAGAAGAATAACCAAAGGACACTAAAACTCTCTTTTTTGTCTTGTGCATGAAATTTGGCAATAAAAAGTTTTAAATATATCTTTAAATTCAAATGAAAATATTTTTAAAAAATGTACACAGCCATTTCTCACTAAAAGTGTCGTATTTTGACTTTTATTGCTTCCCCTTCTCACTTCCCACAGAGGTAATCCCAAGTTGAAGGAGTCAAGAATTCAGCTCTGGTGTTTGTTTTAACAAGACAGAGCAACGTGTCGAGTCAAGTATTATATATGGTTACGTTACTGACGACTATCGGTCTGCATGCTGCTCAGCTATGGGCCTTACCATCCATTTGCAACTCAACAAGGAATATGCATAGCTATTCCAAGTGCTAAACTGTTTAACGTCACCATAGCATGATCATGCAAGACTGGCGAACCTACCCTGTTTTGTGAAGCATTGGACTGATCTTCTGGATATTCACATAACAGGTTGGGCAGTTGCCACTCTCCATGGTGCTGAAATGAATCGAGCAGCATGATGCTTTATCCAATCATGTTTTCCATCAACAACCAAGTTGATGTTGCTATCTAAGGGCTGCATGTAGTAAGTGGTTGTAGATGCCACTTAACTTCAATGATGTGCATGCCATACTCCGTGGGGAAATGTATTACAGTTACTGAATTACCTGCAAAAAAAATGCAAAGTGAAAATGCAAAGGGAACATGCATCATTTTTCCAATATCATTCTCTAACAAATTCAAGAATGGTCTAGAAAATAAGCTACGAAAATGTGTCCAGGATTGATCCGATGATTCCTCTTTATATTCCAGAAAAATAATGAATGAACCCTTCCTGCATTTCATCATGACGTCATTACCTACATATTTACTCGGTTTGCTTGTGTTTAATTGAGGTTCGACTGTACTTGTTGTTAAATTTGTGAGATACATTTAGTACGAGAAACGTGGTCTTCTAGGGTGAGAGACCCTGTAGGCCCACCAAACCGATAACGATATCTCAATTAAATTCACAACAGAGATTTGCTTGCTTGCTTGAAGGCAATTGTTGGGATATTATTTTTTCTTCACAGGTTTTTTTTTCCCTTAAAATACAGATTGGTGCAGTAAATACCATTCAGGATCTCTGGATACCTTGGTAATAAACTCCATGGTCACTAAAGTGCTTGATATTAATGGGGTTCTCAAAAACAAATAAAGTTGACTAGTTTTTTGGTCATGCATTCATACGTGATTCAATTTCTTTGGGTCTTATGCATATATTTACCAGTCCCATAGTTTTAAATGCAGGGGTGGTCTAATATTGAATGACTTGATACATGGAGGAGGAGCTATTGGAGTTACAGAAGTTAAGGCTGAATCATGGATCCTGAAGCACCTTCTGCTTTCATGTTAGGAGACCAGTACAGTGAGTTACAACATAGATTCAGGAGGACTCAGAAGCCAGGCTCAAACAAATCAGCCATGGCAGGAGCTTATAAGAGGTGGTCCGAAATGATGAATCCACATATGAGACATGATTTATGAATTAGATAACATTCTTTTGTGTAAGTCCAATTTTATTGAAGTTGTGAAGGGTTATAGATTAGCTGAATCACGGATCCCAAAGCACCTTCTGCTTCGAGGAGAACAGTACATCGAGTTACACCATAGATTCTGGAGCACTCAGGAGCCAGGCTCAAACAAATCAGCCATAGCATGAGCTTATAAAAGGTGGTCCTAAATGGTGATTCCACATAGGGATGTGACTAGAGATGAGCGAGTATACTCGTCCGAGTATACTGCTCGGTCGAGTATTAGCATACTCGGACCGGCTCGTTACTCGGACGAGTATCTCGCCGGCTCGAGATCGAGCAGTAAATTAATAAAATAAATTGAATAAAAGTATTTTTATTGTAAAAAAAAAATATTACACATGTTTCCATATGTTTTACTTGTAAGAACACATTGAAATAACACTATTCTTCACTTTCCAGGTGTTCGCGCGTGTCTCCCGCTAATTTAGGAGATGTTCGGAACATCTGGAATGTGAAGAATTGTGTTCTTTCAATGTGTTCTGCACTTGAATGGTCCTGTATTCACTGTTTTTAATGTTTTAATTCTATTCTTCACTTTGCAGCTGTGCACGCGTATCTCCGAACCTATCGGGAGACACGCGCGAACACCTGCAATGTGAAGAATAGAATTAAAACATTAAAAACAGTGAACACAGGAGCATTTAAGTGCAGAACACATTGAAAGAACAATATTCTTCACATTCCAGATGTTCGTGCACATCTCCTAACTTAGCGGGAGACACGCGCGAACACCTGCAAAGTGAAGAATAGTGTTATTTCAATGTGTTCTTACAAGTAAAACATCTGCAAACATCTGGAATTTTTTTTTTTGCACTGTTCTTTTACTGTTCAGTTTTATTAAAAAAATGCTCGGGTCTCCCATTGACTTCAATGGGGTTCGTTATTCAAGACGAGCACTCGAGCATCTGGAAAAGTTCGTCTCGAATAACGAGCACCCGAGCATTTTAGTGCTCGCTCATCTCTAGATGTGACATGATTTATGAATTCGATAGCATTCTTTCATGTAAGTCCAATTTTATGGAAGTTGTGAAGGGTTGTAGATTAGGTGATAAAATCCTCCTTTTCAGGTAGAAGTTGTCAAAATAGTGTTGTAATTCTCTTTTCTTTGTGACTCAATTATGGTATAGGTACGCGAAAGCAGATTGTGTATTGTCCTCACATTCTTCCACTTCTGAAACTTTCGCATTTCTTGACATTTTGGATATCCAATATTACTCTCCTGTCTTGTAATCTTTTCCATACAGGGGCATATTTATCATGATCTCTGCGCACCGCCTGTGGCGCACAGGCCCTGAAATAATCGCAAATGCTAGCTTATTGCTAGCTTTAGCGATTATTTTCCCCAATCCGCCACCTTCACGCCAGTGGGGCGTGAAGGGGCGTGAAGGGGGGGCGCGGCCGGCCGAGCGGGGGGCGCGGCCGGACGGGAGTGGGCCGGCGCGGGGCATTACTGTCCCCGCGCCTGCGCACTCGCTGCTGCCGGCGACTTTTCATACGTGAAAAGTCGCCAGCTGCGTTTTTTTCTACGCCAGGCCCTGCCTGGCGTAGGATAAACGCTAGGCTGCGAATTCGCACGAGCGCCAGCGTATGATAAATATCCCCCACAGTCTGTATGTTAAAGGGGTTGGCTACTTTACCTCATGTTTTTTGTAATGTGTTTGTAAGTGTAGACGGCAGGATATTCGGTAATTTACCAATATACATATATTAATAGTTCTGTATCGCTTTCTAGATAAGTGAAGTGAAACCTCCTGTTACCTCATTGGCCAGACACTCCTGTCCATAAAATGGCCACAGGTGAGGGGCCATGTGATCTCTAACTGTTCATAAACAATGGCCATTATAGATCACATGACCCTCCATGTTCGGCCATATTATGGTCAGGAATCTCTGGCTGATGAGGTAAGAGACAGGAGGCTTCACTTTACATATCAAGAAAGCGGCGCCAAACTACTAATGGATGTAATTTGGAAAGTTACCTAATATCCTGCCCCCGCACTTACATTACACACAAATTACAAAAAACATGAGGTAAAGTGGCCAACCCCTTTAAGCTCTGTAAAGACTGGACTGGTCATTTACTAAATAGCTAAAGGTTGGAGGGGTTTTTTTTTTGGCAAATTGCTAGAAGGCATTTTGAGTTTTCTTAGAGCTATCTATTATATTACATACAGAAGAAGTATTGGGGAAAAGAATTCTTTAGAAAATATGCCCACATTAAAGGATGTGTCTCATCAAGTCTATGTATTAAAGGGGCTGACATTAAAATGTTAATTAGGGAACCATTTAATGCAGTAAAAACTGTCCCTTTCATTGCAATCATACATAATATCATGTGGAAAGGTTATTCTATTTAAGATACTTTTAAGGGCACAAATTAGATGTCTGAATTGTCTACATTGCTTCGAAAAAAAAAACTATTAGAGACTATTTAATTGTGTGCTCATGCATTATATCATCTCATTGATGAATTTTATTGCAGAAGGACAAACGTTCTACTTCCAGTTCCTCTGAGGGCAGCACAGTAGAGATAAGAGTACCAGGAATGGAGAGAGAAGATGACTTCTTCATGTTTGACTATGAGGAGGCTATAGACCCGGAGCCGTGCTTTACAGATGGTAAAGTCACATTTAATTCATGATCAAAATGTTAAATGTTTTTCCTGCTCAAGACATAAAGGACATCTACTATCAGATTGCCTGATGGTACATGATGATTACTCACCTCCCCATCCCAATCTTGTGAACCATTCTTCTTTTCTTGTAACTTTGAATGGCTGCATTTCAGTGAAATATAAGGTTATAACACATGCAAATTAGCCTGAAGTGCTCTGCAGAGCACCACCAGGCTCCACCCTAATATTATTCACCTGAGAGTGTTCTGAGAGCCAATGATGTTCCCGGCTCTTTCTGCAAATCTCGTGTTGGACAGCAAGCTGGCAGCGCAGGGAATGTTATTGTCACCAGCTCTCCGGACCCCTTGAGGCATGAATAAATTATATTAGCAATGCATGGAGATGCTGTGCAGAGCATCTCAGACTATTTTGCATATATAAACTTATATTTCACTGAAATGCAGCCATTCAAAGTTATAAGTAAGGAAGATTGGTTCTGTTTTGGTGACGTTCTGACAACCGGTGACATCACACTAGATTTGCAGCGCGAGTCGGCAATGTCACCGGCTATCAGAATGCTCTTGCGGCATTAATAAATGATATTATAGCGGAGCCTAGAGGTGCTCTGCAGAGCACCGCAGGCTAATTTGCATATGTTATTAACTTATATTTATCAGGAATTCGGCCATTCAAAGTTATAAGAAAAGAAGATCATTACCATCAGGTAATCTAATGGTAGATGTCCTTTAACTTTTTATGCTGGATAAAAGCGCAAGGAAAGCTATATACTGTGGGATAGGGGCTGCCTAGCTTTAAATTCAGGGGCAGGGGCTGGCAGGCTACATACTGGAGGCAAGGGGATAGCAGTTTATATATTGGAGGCAGGGGAGTGGCTGGCTACATGCCACATGCCTAGTTATATACTAGGAGGCTGGCTATCTATATACTGGGGGCAAGGGGCTGGTAGGCTATATATTGAAGGCAGGGAGCTGTCTGACTATGTGCTGGGGGGCAGAGGGTACTTACTATATACCAAGAAGCTGTCTAGCTATATACTAGAGACAGGAATGGCTAGCTATATTCTGGCGGGCAGGGGTCTGGCTAGCTATATACTGGGGGACAGAGGGCTGGCTAGCTATATACTTGGGGACAGTAGGATGCCTAGATATATATTGGGGCAGGGGACTGCCTATCTATGTACTGGGGCAGGGCTACTTGGAGCTAGCAGGCTATATATTGTAGGCAAGGTAAATGTCTTGCTATGGACTGGGGCAGGGGGCTGGCTAGATTCATACAGGGGACAGGCACGGCCTAGCTATAAACTGGGGGCAGAGCTTGGAAAGCTATATACTGGGGGCAGAAAGCTGGCTAACTATGCACTAGGGGGCTAGCTAGCTATGTTCTGAGGGGTCGGGGGGCTAGCTAGCTATATACTGGGCGGCTGGGGTTGGTTCACTTTATAGTTAGGGTCAAGAGGCTGGCTATCTTTATACTGCAGGGATGATGTGACCAATGCATTTACCACCCTAGTATTATATTCAAGTCAATAGGTTTTCCCAGTTTTTGTGGTAAAATTAGGTGCCTCAGCAGGGGAATAACTAGGAGAGGCTGTGCTCCCCTTCCCATTAAAAAATATATACATATTTGTAAAATCGCTAACATTTATACACCCAAATATACACATTTTTTGTAGCATTTTAGGGGATATTTACAAATAAAAATACTACATTACAGAGTAATACCAGTCATATGGAATAATAGTAGTAAGGGCGCTGCTCGCAAGAGCTTACAGTCTGTAAGGATATAAGAGCTGGTCCAGCCTTAATATTTAAGATAACAGAATAAAATAATTTAATAAATACATCATATAATCACATACAGCATAAACATACACAGATACATTAGATACATATCATAAAAACATATACTGTATATACATGTAATTGGCTTAAACCTCTAGTGGAGGTTTAAGGAAGAAGTAGTGGATGTGTTATAGGTGGACAAGGTTGGGTGGGCGTGCCTTTTGATCACTGGGGTACGAAGGAGCATATCAAGGATAAATTATGATTGTACGTTGTGGGCCCTGTAGCAGCAGCTGCTTCGGCTGTGGTTAGGCTCATGTGCCTCGGCTTGGGTGAGCTTATATTCGAGTATATATGGTATTTTTATGGTGTTTTAAAAAGATTTCCCCAGTAAAATTAGTGTAACATAGAAATTCTGAGAAGTCATTACCATAGATCATTGGTCCAACGTTGTCTTCTCATTTCCTTCAGCTTGTGTGAAGATATTTCCGTGCTGCCAAATAAATGTTGCGGAGGGAAGTGGAAAAGTCTGGTGGAATCTCAGAAAAACCTGCTACCTTATTGTTGAACACAGCTGGTTTGAATCATTTATAATCTTCATGATCCTACTTAGCAGCGGTGCCCTGGTGAGCACAACAATTCTCATTTCAGTCAGAAAACATAATCGCGCTGTTTTATTATTCTCTTTATAGCTAAACGTCTTAAATTCCAGAAGTTTTAAGGGTTTTAACCCAACATTTTTTTTGTCTGCTATATGACCTTTGAATGCAAATGCTTTTAAAGACTTATTTGTAATTATGATTATTTTGATTTATGTTTTTGTAAAAATCATAGTACTAAAAAAACAATAAAGCATTTTATTGTTTATTTAAAAAAAAATTCAAAATTTTGGCTGTAGAATTATAGAATACGAAATAAGCCTGGTCCAGGCTTTTGAGACTGGTATTAAGGTCACAAGGGCACTTCATTTAAGAAAATTATTTTTAGGAAGCCTATAAAAGGGATTGTCTGACAAATTAAAAGCTGATTTAATTCTGTAATAGAGTATATATATATATATATATATATATATATATATATATATATATATAATATAATAGACTTATACAGTCCCCGCAGTCCCAGGGTAACATACAAGATTGGTTTGTTCTTAAGTTGAATTTGTATGTAAGCCGGTACTGTATATTTTATAATTGTAGTTCCAGACAAAAATAGTTTTTGCCCTAGTTATAATTGAAGTTTCAAAATTTTTTTGCTGTAATTGGACCAAGAATTATCAGTAAAACTTCATTACAGACACCTTACAGCTGATCATTGCAGTCTGAGTAAGGGACCGCCTGAATATCTTACATTTTTAAATAAACACTAAACTAACCTTCAAAGTAGTTTTCCTTTTGTGTTACAGGCCTTTTCATATATAACATGTGTAGGTATAATGATATTTTGCATTAGCTTGGGTGTGTGAGTTTTTTTTTTTAGTTTTGCATTCGTCTTATATGGTTACGTACACTGGAGGGCATTTACTAAAACTTGTACATAAGTTTTCTGGTGTACGTGCCATTTAGTAACATGCATGGTCAGGAATTGAGACTGTTTACCCTCTTACACCTCCTAAACCCTTCTGGGCGACTCCAGGTTTCAGAAGGCCCCTGAGCGACAGCGCCTCAGTGGGCCCCTTTACAGTAAACTCATGTGGCGGCATTATAAATTCAGAAACTAAAACAGTCTCCTGTTCCCTAAAATATTCCCTAGTTTATGATCCCAATCAGCCCCCATATGGTTATTTTATATAAAGCCCCCCTCACCCACTATGGATTCATTAAATACAGCCCCCTTACTCCCATGGATTCCTTATGTACAGCCTTATGTGCCCCCCCCCCCCCCAGCAGCCCGGGTATAGCCAGGGCTGGCGGCGGCCCTGACCCCCTTATAGCACATTTCTACACCACGCAAGGCCGGCAGAGCATTTTGAGTTGGCGCTCAATGTGCCGTGTGGTATAAATCCACCTATTATTTGTTTTCTATTTTCTATTTTATGTAGCAGTATATTAGCTTTAAGAACCCCAAGTATAAAAACAACCCATAGAAGTTTTTGCCGGCAAATTACTGGGTCTGAAAAGGGCAAATAAAAGTAAGCAAAATATGGTACTAACGATATAGGACATTTCTATTGTATGGTCTCATATATTTTATAATTTTTTTTCAGGCATTTGATGATATTTACATAGACAATTATAAGACAGTCAAAACAGTCCTGGATTATGCTGACAAACTCTTCACTTACATCTTTGTCATAGAAATGCTTCTGAAATGGGTTGCATATGGATTTGCAGCATATTTTACTAATGCCTGGTGCTGTCTGGATTTTGCCATAGTAAATGTAAGATTTCAGTTGTATACTATATATAATTTTGCAATTTGCAGTGTATTATTATTATTATTATTTACTAGAGATGAGAGAATCTATTCAATGCTTCATAGATTTGTTAGAAATTTGTTAGAAATTTTCCAGGTACTGAAGAAAATTCGAATGTTTTCTGCTTCGTTTAAGGTCAATCTTTTAAAATGGAAGCTAGTTACTCCTCTCATTTACTCCAATGAAATTATATAGATCTAAATTTGTGTTTCAGAGCAGTCTTTCCCAACCACCGTTCCGCGGCCCAAGACCAGGCTGTGGAACACCTGGTACCGGGCCACGGCAACCTCTGTAAAAACAAACAAAAAAAATTACTCACCTTCCCAGTTCCCCTGCAGCAGTCTTCTCTTCCTTTACTTAATTTCCACACTAATGCACTGCTCTATTGATGGCGAGAATCATGATGTCATCGCGTCGTGTCTACCATCTATTAATGCGGAAGAGAAGTGAAGGAAGAGAAGACTGCTGCAGGGGAATGAGGAAGGTGAGTATTCTTTTGGGTGGGAGGGGACATTGGAAGAAGAGGGTAGGGGGAAATGGGAGGAAGGCATGATGCAGGAAAGGAGACATGGGAGGGGGCATGCTCCAGGACCGGGGACTTTGGAGTGGGGCATGCTACAGGAAAGGTGCTTCTTCAGACAATATGAGCTAGGCACACACGGAGTTATGGTGGGGCATGCAAACATACTTTTTTGGCTATAAAACTATGACACTAGACCGCATCCTCCCCACCCACCGGTCTCTGGTGAAAATTTATGTTTACAGCCGGTCCCTGGGCAAAAAAAAAAGGTTGGGGACCACTGAGTTCTGGAGGATATTAACTTTCATTTCCTGAATCCAGTCTGGGATAGATCTTCCTCCTTCACAACTAACTAAAACACCCACAGTTACATGTCTAAATTGTAAAACTTAATAAGTAATATCATTTTTATTATATCTTCATCAACAGTATTGGGCTTACATACTCCTCATGGTTCCCCTAAGCTGATATTCCCAAAACATTGACCATTCACCAGTCTATACAGTCTGCTGCTCCTAGATTCCTACTTCAAGCTTACAAATGGTCTCTCTCTATTTTTCAGATATCCTTGATTAGTCTTATTTGCAATGAGTTGGATATGTCAAATTTAGGGCCAATTAATTCCTTAAGAACATTAAGGGCTTTGAGACCTCTGAGGGCTTTGTCACGTTTTGAAGGCATGAGGGTAAGTTTTCATTACCTAAAAAAATGTTAAATAAAATTAAAAATTAAAATCATTACACCAGTGTTCAATGAGTTCACAACAATTTCTAATATTTGAAGGGGGTTTTGTCATCCCATTGTAACATCAAAGTTCACCAACGATGAGCTGATTTTAGTGAAGCCTTCAAGATGAACTGGTTCCCCTGTGGATGCTTTGTCTGGGAGACTCTCATATTAAATCTATATGCCCTAGTAGGACAAAAGTAAAAAAATACCTTGAAATGTATCCAACCATTAAAAATATACAGTCCCTTGAAGTATATATTTGTATTTGCTTATAATAGCTAAAGAAGCAGGATTGCCAGGTGGCACTACAGTGTTGGATGGTATCCACCAGTCTCCATAGGCTTAACTACAGGGGTAGCAGCCCTAGCAGCTGTGATGGGGCCCGTCATGTCTGGGGGCCTGGCATCCAACATGACTCAGCAAAGTATGGAGGATGGGCACTATTATACACATATTATGCTGCACATTATACAGTATAGCATGTATACAACAGTGCACACCTTCCTCAATACACACCTTAGCCAGCAACACAAATAAGAAATGCAAAAGATGGCAAGACTTCACCCATGTGGTCTGCAGCTGCTAGACACTGGGATAAGAACACTGCTGCCTGATGGTGAGTACATACATAAGTGTATATAAATGTATGTTTGTGTATATGTGATGTGTATATGCTCTATATGTGTGTATAACGTGTATGGTGTGTATATATTGGATGTGTGTGTATATGGTGTATGGTGTGTATATATTGGATGTGTGTGTATATGGTGTATGGTGTGTATATACTGGATGTCTGTGTATATGCTATATGGTGTGTATATACTGGATGTGTGTGTGTATGCTATATGGTGTGTATATACTGGATGTCTGTGTATATGCTGTATGTTGTGTATATACTGGATGTCTGTGTATATGCTATATGGTGTGTATATACTGGATGTGTGTGTGTATGCTATATGGTGTGTATATACTGGATGTCTGTGTATATGCTGTATGTTGTGTATATACTGGATGTCTGTGTATATGCTGTATGGTGTGTATATACTGGATGTGTGTGTATATGCTGTATGGTGTGTATATACCGGATGTGTGTGTATATGCTGTATGGTGTGTATATACCGGATGTGTGTGTATATGCTGTATGGAGTGTATATACTGGATGTGTGTGTATATGCTGTATGGAGTGTATATACTGGATGTGTGTGTATATGCTGTATGGTGTGTATATACTGGATGTGTGTGTATATACTGGATGCTTGTGTGTATGCTGTATGGTGTGTATATACTGGATGTGTGTGCATATGGTGTATGTATATGTGGTGTGTATATTCACTGCATGTGTGTAGATGATGTATGCATGTCTACTGTCAGTGCACAGATATGTAAACCTATTGTTCATCCATATGGGACAGGATGAGGAATCCAACAAAAGATAAAATAAACAAACAAAAAATGTAAAGGAATTGTAAATATTTTAATTCACAAAATTGGTAATAACACACTGATTAAAAATGATGTTGTTCCTGGTGGGATACAAAAATAGAGTTGTATACCGAGCAGCAGTTCTGTAGTATATAATGTGTATATGGACATCAATGGCTGTAATAGTTATAATGGGTATACATGGGGGAGATATAATGCGGATATGCTAGTACATAGTCTTACATAGAGATATCATGATCCAAAAGAAAAATGCTCACCCATATTGTTGCTGGTCGCTGCCTGGAATAACAACAGCCCCGACGTACGTTTCAGCTGGTATACAGCCTTCGTCTGGGGGTGTACAGATATGTATATTTTTTTTAAGGGGGGGGGGGCATGTAGACGTCTGCTTTAGGGACCTGCCACTCATAATAACGACCCTGGGCTCAGGGCAGCAAGACGTACTTAAGATTGTCAAGTCAATTATGTCTCAGACGCAGATGGTCGTCATCTGTCTAAAGGGGTTTACTAGCTTTATTCAAAAAAATACTTACCTTCTGACTAGGAAATACCATGAGCGCTGATCCATTAAGTATTCAGTGCAGCCGTGTGCCAACCATTCAAAAAATGTGCGGCACACGTGCGATTTGTTCTGTGCCACTGGCCATACTCTGCATACTGCTTGACATAGTTTGGCCCTCTGTTGCTCTGTTGTCTATCCTGGCTGGGTTCAGGGTGTCACTGACCACTGTACCACGTCCAGTAGCCATTCAGTAACTTCAGTGGTGACAGAGGCAGGACCAGAAACATCCAACAGTGACTGTGACTGCTGACACTTCCAGCCGAGATGTCAACAGAGCACGGAACAAGGAGCCAGTTGGTGATTAGGACTGTTAATTTCTTTTTCTTGTTCTGCCACAGACCCCCATCTTTGCTGAAAAACTCTTTAAGTGAAACCTACCATCTGGAATCTACCTATTAAGGGTGTTGTCCCAGACATAAATAAAGATATGTGGTCAGGGCTGCTTAAAAAAATAAACATGTTCTTACCTCCCAGTGCCCCGCACCTTGGTCTCTCCCTGCCGTGGCCCTGTTTGTTTACAGGGACATGAACGTTGTGCTTCGGACCCGACGAGGTGGCAAGCCACGCCAACCCATCCCCATATACCAGTGCCTAATACCATACTGGCAGGGTCGGATCCAGGTATCAGTAGGCCCTTGGGCTAGAGAGCCTCAGTGGGCCCCTTTTCACATTAAAAATTTAGAAGCTAAAAGAGTCTCCTCTTCTCTTATTCCTTAGTTTATCATCCAAAACAGCCCCCTCACTCCCTATAGATTCATTAGATACAGCCCCACTCACCCCCATGGATTCCTTATGTGGGACCCCAGCAGCTCTGGGCCCCGGCACTTGCACAGGTATGCCCAGTGCTGGTAACACCCCTGCTTGCCGGGATGCAATGATGGGTGGGTGTGATTGGCCACCTCAGTCAGTTGTTCTGAGCGCAGCTTTCGTGCCCCTGTAAACTAACAGGGCATGGCACAGAGAGACTGTGGTGCAGGACACCGGGACAACCCCTTCAAGGTAGATCTAATGGTAGGTTTCTACTACCATGCTAAGCTCCAATATATCTTTCCCCAATTCACTTTTTTTACATGAATTACACTTATATAACTAGTATGCTAATTTTTGGCAGAGGCTACTGGAGTGTGTAGTAGCCCCTCCAGGCTCCAGTAGCTTCTGGAGTCCAAATACAATTCGATAATGATAAAAGTCTTATTAAGTTTATTCCTATCAAATCTATGTCTACACACCATATACTTCTTGCAAAAACACATAATTTTAAGTAATTTTTAAGTTGAAAAATAAAAGTTTGAGGAAGGTTGACCATTAGGTGGCAGTTTTGTCATCATTTTATCATGATTTTGAGAAATGAAAATGAATGGGACAATTTTTGGAGTAGATAAAGTGTAAAGGAGTAGGGTCCAAATTCATCTTGTCTTTCTTGAATTTTAGGTGGTTGTGAATGCGTTGATGGGAGCGATTCCCTCCATCATGAACGTGCTGCTGGTCTGCCTTATATTTTGGTTGATTTTCAGCATAATGGGAGTCAACCTTTTTGCAGGAAAGTTCTATCACTGTTATAATACTGATGCTAAAGAAAATTTCCCTATCTCCGAGGTCAATAATAAAAGTGAATGTGAGCAGCTAAAATCTGAAAACAAGACCGCGGTATGGCAGAATGTGAAAGTGAATTTTGATAATGTTGGAATCGGATACCTCGCTTTACTGCAAGTGGTAAGTAGCAAATTATTACAATCTAAAATCACCCTTTATAGAAATGTTGCTTTGAAAGAAAATGTACCATCAAAATCCATCACGAAAACCAGGGACACTTACTCAAAGATCTAGGCACCGTGCCTGTGGTAACTTTTTAATATTTGTTATGCATGGCCTCCTTCCTTTTAAAATCAACTTAAAATTTATGTTAATGAGCAAGAAGGGTTCCGGGGGTGGTAACAGAGTTCATTTGTGCTTTGGCTTCACAGACTGTTAAACTGTAAACATCTCACCCTACTCCTCCCATAATTAAAAAATTATGCCAAAAGGACTCCTGGGACTGTTACCAGAGCTTCTCCATACAGTAGCTTCACAGGCTGTTACACTGTACAAGATCACTTCTCTCAAGAGATCAGGAAGACCTGCTACTGCACAGTGTAACAGCATTATTTGAAAGGTTTAAATTTCAGAATCATTGTTCAAGGATCATTCAAAGACATTAGCTTATAATAATCCATGAAAATCGGTGGCAGACTGATGTGAATCGTAATCTGATATGTTTGTCTGCACTCTAGTATATGAAAATACATCATAATGTGGTGGGGGCATATTAAAGGGGTTTTTCCCACCAGAGAAATAGGCCCTATCCACAGAATAGGCCCTAACTAATCGGTGGGGGTGATGATCATCAGTGATGATCATGAGAACAGGGGGTCCAATGGAGTCTTCTTTGGTGGAAAAACCCCTTTAAGAACCACATAAGGTATTAGCCAACATAAGGATACGACCAGGAGATTTTGTATGATGACTATTTTTTTAAGCTTTGCATCAATTTGTTAACATTCAATTACATACATTTATTTTCATAGGCCACGTTTAAAGGTTGGATGCCAATAATGTATGCAGCTGTTGACTCACGAGAGGTCAGTATTATATGAGCTAACTTTTAAAGTTCTCTCCTTCCTGTTTTCACCAAAAATTACTATTCTAGATCTTCTCTTCCTATAACACTAATGTTATGCCATCTATTTGTAACTCCTTATCAGACATTGGGGATCATTTACTAAGGGCCTGATTCGCATTTTCCCGACGTGTTACCCGAATATTTCCGATTTGTGCCGATTTCCCTTGAATTGCCCCGGGATTTTGGCGCACGCGATTGGATTGTGGCGCATCGGCGCCGGCATGCACGCGATGGAAATTGGGGGGCGTGGCCGAACGAAACCCCGACGGATTCAGAAAGATTGCCGCATTTGAAAAAAAAAAAAGTGTCGCAAAACTTGCACTTACCTTCACTAGGAATAGGCCGGTGAACTTGAGTGCATTCCGGGGAACTTCAGCTCAGCAGCGCCACCTAGTGGACGTCGGAGGAACTACCTTAGTGAATCACCGGAAGACCCGAATCCACCGCAGAGAGCGCGCCGCTGGATCGCGAATGGACCGAGTAAGTAAATCTGCCCCATTGACTGTGTGTAACCTAAACAGGGTGCATAGATCGGACAATGTGCAGAAGACAGAATTTTTTATTTTATGGGTGTTGCAAAAACATAATAAAAGAGAAAAGTCCTAAAAAGTGACAGGTGCTATTTACACCTCAAAGTCGGGTGCACAAATCGGCTGCAAATGGGAAATGAGTGGCCAGTCACAGTGGGTAAAAAAAAAAAGAAATCAAATGTGCTATACTAGTTCTGAAGAGGAAGGGGTTAATGATGCTTTTGGATCTGCAGCAAATGCCTCTTTTCTCAATAGGAAAAGTGAAACCCTATGGGGCTTATTTACTAAGGGTCCACGGACGCACTATCGTCGAATTTTCCGAAATCTTTGGGTTTTGTGCAGCTGTGACAGGTATTTAACATGGGATTGTGTTGCACACAGAAGGATTATGGCGCAGCTGCGCTGGCTTTCATGTGGCAGAAATGGGGGGCCGGACGATCAGGCTGAGCGCCGGATTTAACTTTCAAATTGTGTCACAAGATCAAGAGCTTATATGCACTGGGAAGAAGAAGGTGAACTGTGTCGGACCTGAGCGGGGAAGCGACACATGTAGGATATCGGGCGCACAATCTTAGTGAATCGCGGCACAGTGCATTATCGTTGGACAATGCACTTTGAGTGAACTCCTCCTATGTGTATCCAAACTGAAGATGCCCTGAACATGGCTGTTACTGTAATAAGCAGTGGAAACAACTTCAGAATTACACTACATGTCCAATAACATTTGCATATATATATATAAACTAGTTATTATACCATACCTTTTCTTTCTCTGGCTACTAGGCTTAAATTTACCGTATATATTGTAGTCTAAGCCAAAATTTTTTAGCACATTTTTTTTGTACTAAGAACCCCCGTTTCGTACTCACCCTCTGGCACTGTCCCTCACGTCCTCTTCTCCTTGTGGCCCCCCTTTGGGTTCCCGGTTGGGCACAGAAACCATGAGGCGGCAGTGTCTCTTCCTGTTGACGTCATAGCTTGTTGTGCCGGCAGATCACGTAGATGTACATCCGCCAGCGTGAAGAGGTGCTGCAGGGAGTAGAGGACGCTGGGGGCAGCGCCAGGGGGTGACTACTAACTTTGTTCTATAAGGGGGCACTCTCGCGGACATTATATTAATGAGGGCACTATGCTGGACATTATAATAATGGGGAAACCCTACTTATTAACCACCGAATACAGGAGCCATTGTCTGCCGCTGTTGCTGCAGCGTCAGTTGGAAGCTGAGCCGTGATTGGTTGCAGTTCTGCCACAGGTCATTAATATGAGCTCTGAGCTGTGATTGGTTACTGTAGGCAATGAGTATAAGACGCTTAGGTGTGAGATATGGATAGAGATACAGAGATAGGGGGAGATTTATCAGAAATGAGGTAAAACTGTTCCATTTGCCTATGGAAGCCAATCAGAGATCAGCTGTAATTTTATAAACAGCTGTGTCACTGCAGGGCATTCCATTTTTTGCATTTCCATCTTTTATACCCCTCTTTCCACAAGCCATATCATTTTTGTTTTTCTGTTTACAGAGACATATGAGGGCTTGTTTTCTGTGGGACAAATTGTTCTTTCTAGTTAGAATTTTCTCTAGCTGCCCTGTACAGTGAGCAAAATAGTGTCAATGTGGTAGAAATGTCCAAAAAAATATGTGGTCAAATGGATACCTCTGCTTTGGATTGGTACGATCACAATGATACCACATTTGCATAGGTTTGTTATAGTTTAGTTCCAAACACCCTTTTCATACTCCATCTTACAAAGTTGTGTAAGTTGTCGTTTTTTTTTTTTTGCTAAAAAATGATATATCAATTTTTGGGACTGTGGGACTTTTGGATCACTTTTTATTAAAATTTTTATGTGTTGCAGAATTTTACAAAAGTGGTGGTTTGGATAATTGGGTGCTGTTTCCTACTACACGATTCACCGCCGCAATCAATTGTTTTTATATTTTGACAGAACAGACATTTTGGGACATGGGTATACCTAACATGTTTATGATTTTACTTGTTTATTTTTATTTGTGTTTAAGGGAAAGGGTGTGATTTGAATTTTTATACTTTTACTTGTTTTTTTTTAAACTCTTTGAAAATTATTTCTACCATTAGTTCAGACCCTTAGCACTTTAACCCAAAAGGAACTAAACCCTCATACAATACAACTGTAGCATATTATAATAATATTGGCAGACTGTAATACAGAGTCCCAAATGATAGCTAACCTAATAGGTTAACTGCTACTATTGGTGCCAACCCTGACCGGAGGTGAATGATATAGCGGACATCTGCCCCGTGGCCATTACTGTTGTATGACGTGTAAAGTCGTACAGCCGTAAGGAAGTGGTTAAAATTTTTAACCAATGTGAAGCCACAGTCCCTTTTAAACAGAGGACAGCTGTCCTTGGATACGACCACCACTGCTGGAGCCGTTGCGCAAAGGAATTATTTTTGCATACAAATTGGCTGAGATGTCCCACTGCATGTCCCACAGCCGTCCTGTGGTAATGAATGCCAAAGTGGCTGGGTAGAGCTCAATAGCGCTTGTGTGACCACTGCTGCCAGAGTGCAGTCATATCCAAGAACAGCTTCTTTCTAAAGGACAAAATGGCTACCTTTATGGGAAATTATCTGCACATGGGTTAATGGTTAATTTTTTTAATAACAGCCACATGAAGAAATGTATCGATATGGCAGATTAATTAATAGGACAAGTGGCTTAACTTACAATATGCTTAACTCTCTCTATGGAGAGAATTTATTAAGACTGGCATTTTAAACCTAAACTTAAACATAAACTCCCCCCCCCCCCCATCGGCACTCTGCCACCCATATCTTCTAAGAAGATTTGGGTGCATTCTCCACTAGGTTGGACCAAAGACCAGGTCTGATCTGGCTGCAATTTCTACTATAGTTTTTCGGTTTCAGCAATAAATCCGTTGGGGTGGGTTGTTCTTGCCCCTGCCCACACACCACCCTTCCTGTTCCCTGACAAGCCCAAAGTGGGTCGGAAAAGCAGCTCAGATCCTCCTGTTAACAGATCTGCATACTTGCTATGACAAGTTTCCTGGTTAAAATTTACACCGCTGCGTGTGCTACATTCAATTTCCCATTCGCTGTATTTATCATATGTGTTTGATTTCTTCCATAGAGAAATGATCAACCTGATTATGAGAAGAGTTGGTATATGTACTTTTACTTTGTCATCTTCATAATCTTTGGATCCTTCTTCACCCTGAATCTCTTCATTGGCGTTATTATCGATAACTTCAACCAGCAGAAAAAAAAGATAAGTATCCCCAGTCATGTTGTGGCGGATAATATATAAATATAGGATGAAAGTAGAAGAAGTATTGTTGGGAGCCAGGTAGAGATGAGTGCAAGTACATCTGTGTTGCCAACGAAAAATAATTTAAATAATTTATGCACATGAGGTCCCTTGAGGGTGGTCACAAATCTTGTGGGTGCTCTGACCCTAGCGAGTAAATCCTACAGAATGAATACACCAATAATCGAGGCATTAGGCAGTTTACTTGTGAAAGCACTTACTGAGCTTGGGACCACCCTCTGAGCACTTGGGACATTATTTGCATATAAGATAATTATTGATTTTTTTCTGCATTACTAAGTCTATATACAGAGGTATTCCCGGCACGCATCACAATGTTTAAACTTGTATATCTTTATTAAGTAGCGATCACTTACATTAGAACGCGTCTCGGCTCTCACGGAGCCTTTGTCAAGTACTGCAAGTACTACTGATAACTTTCTGTCCACACATAAGATACTGTGGGGCACATTTATTAAAGGGGTTGTATGACTATTAAAAAAATGTATCAGGAGGAGTTTTTAAAAAAAAAATGCCTCCTGAGCCCACCTGATACATTTTTGTAATAGTCGGACAACCCCTTTAAAGAGTGGTGCAAGGTCTGTTTTCTAGCAAATTATTTTAGTGGTGTTTGGCACAGTGATGTGCTATAACGTCCCATTGTGGCACACGGCCTTAATGTATTTGGCGCACCATAAGAAGAACAAATGAGCGTCATAAACCAAATTCATGGTTTTTGGTGGTCTGATGATGAGCCAAAAATTGCACCAAAAGAGACTTGAGGTACATAGAAAGTGATGGGATTCAAACGTTGTGCCCAGCTTAAGGAGCAAAAAAAGAAAAAAGAGAGTGTCGGAAAAATTAGGTTTTTGTGGCACCCACACAACAGGCAGAAAAGACTTTAGGATTTGCCAGAAAAACAGGCACAAAACCATTAATAGATATACTCCTGTGTCCACCAGAGTCACAAGGGGTAGGGGATAACTTCTAAAGTTAGAATAAACCCTTTAAATCTGCTGCTAGATGCACCCAACATGTCAGTTGGAATTGGAGGAAGGTACTGTAAGTCAGTTGACCTTCTTTTTGCCAAAAGTTGATGGTTTTTGAGATGAGACTCCCTCTTGTAAGACATTTCTGGGATATTCTGTGGAAATGCAAAAATACTTCAAATTAATAGGGATTTTTTTTTGTTTTTCAATATATACTTAGGAGGACAAGACATCTTCATGACAGAGGAACAGAAGAAATATTACAATGCAATGAAGAAACTTGGGTCCAAGAAACCACAGAAGCCGATACCCCGACCGAAGGTTAGACTTTGAATCCTAAAGTACATCATATATCCTACATATACATTTCTCCTGTACCTTTGAAAAAGTAATTCCTGGACATGTTCGTCATCTGGGTGCTGTATAAATGTACACTACTGCTGAAAAGTTTGAGGTGACTTAGAAATTTCCTTTTTTGGAAAGAAAAGCACATTTTCAGTGGTTTAATGGTACATTGCAGTTGCCAACTGAGTAAGAAAGCTAATGGATGTTTAGAAAACCTTTAAAACCCCTTGTTCAAGTATGCTAACACGGTTTAGATGATTAGAGAATCTATAAAACTGACCTTCCTCTTGAGCTAGTTGAGAATCTGGAGCATCACATGAAGCTCGACAGTCTATTCTTGTTCCTTGAAATGAAGGCCATTCCACTCGACAAAAGAAGGCTATAACTCCATTTTGCAATGTCATTCCATACCCTGCGGACAGTGCTTGATTGAAGCCAATTTCATCCTACAACAGGACAATGACCCGAAGCCTCCAAATTATGCAGGAACTAGTTAGGGAAGACGCAGGCAGATGGTTTTCTATATGTAAAGGAGTGGCTCAGTTACCAAATGTCAACCCCATTGAGCTGTTGTGGGGAGCAGCATTGGTACTCAAAAAGTGAGCATCAAGCCAATCCAAATTGTGTGTCTTCTGGAAGAATGGGGGGGGGGGGGGTGAAATTTCTCCAGATTACCTCAGCAAATTCACAGCTAAAAGGCCCAAGGCCTTTAATGCTGTAACTGCAGCAAAGGGAGCATTCTTTGATGAAAGCAAAGTTTGAAGGAGAAAATTATTATTTTCAGACCTTATCTGGACTATATTTTCTATTCATGAGTTTTCATGGGTTTGTTTTGGTGACCCCAAATTTTTGAGCAGCAGTAAATGATATTTTGGTTGAAATCTGAATCATATAAAAAAAATAAAATTTTAAATTTACCTGGAGAGGTTTTCCAAAAATCCAGGAGTGGGGATAAAGAAATCATATTTACATTGATATTTACTTCTGGTTCGCAAACCTCCCCAGTTTTATGCACTGTGTGTTGCTGGGGTTCACAGGACCTGCTTCAACCAATGCGGGGCCTCAATAGTGACCCCCCATGATCAAAGGGATTGCTACCCAGTGGGGTCACTCAGTGGCGTAAGCCAGCATGTAGTGCTGAAAAAACAAGGTGCTGGAGCTCCATAGGACCCGAGTGCTGATGCAGGGCAAGTATGCCTTTTTTCACACTCCTGCGCCTGCCCCCTTTGGGTTTTCCAGATTTCTGGCAAACCCTTTAATATACCATTTATCAAATTGCACATGGAGCATATAAATTGCCTAAGTATTCTGTGAGACGCTGGTCATAACAAAAGCTGTGATTCCCATTTACAAATATAGTCATGCCAAAAAGAAGGTACATCAGGACACAATAAATGAAAATATGAAAGTAAATAAGACTTTTGATGAACATTAAAAGCTTAAAAACTACAACAAATTAAAGAGGACCTGTCACCTGTAAAAATGGCACCAGGCACTGCTTACTAAAGTAAAGCAGCTCCTAGTGCTACAACAGATGTGGCAGTGTTACACTGCTAGCGTTATCAGAAACCTCCAATGTACAACAGAAACACCAGACTGCACTCAAAGCGGTCCGGTGTATTCATGAGGGGGGCGGGACTAGGAGGTGATGACTGCCGCATGAAGCTTGGCAGTCACCGCCGGCCTATGGAGTGGGGAGGGGGGGCGATCCGGGGAGAAGCAGCAACTCGGACAGCCCCCTCATGAATAAGTCGGACTACTTTGAGCGTTGTCCGGCGTTCCTATTGTACAGCGGGGCAGTGTCTGCTAGCATTATCGTAGGTTTCCGCTAAACGCTAGCAGTGTAACACTGCTGCATCTGTTGTAGCACTAGGAGCTGCTTTCTTTAGTAAGCAGCTCCTAGTGCCGCTTTTAAAGGTGACAGGTCCTCTTTAATAGATTTTATTTGTAATTCTGAAAATTCTATTCACTACAAGGTAGTTCTATGGAATTTACACCCCCCCCCCCCTCCCAATCTGTTGGTTGTGGTGATCCCAGCAGTCAGACCCTCGATGACCATCTATACCCTGTTCTGGAGATAGATTGTCTTAGATGAGAATAAACCTTTAATATGTAATACACAGCATCAGTTGCAGAAGCTGAAATGTGCAGGACTTAGCTCATGCCTTCTCATTTATTGCACACTGCCGCCTTGAGGCCAGTGGCTCAACTGGCCTCAAGGTAGAACTAGACATTGCAAGTTTAATGTTCCTGGTCCCAACATCAGTTTTATTGACCCCAAAACACCCCTAAGCTGTGGGCAGCTGAGGATAAGTATTGTCTAAAACGTACGTGTGTTTAACTAGTTTAAATCTACGTATTGTTATCAGGACCTGAACCAATCATGTCCTGATTTCAGCACCCAGACCAGAGGCTATCAGTTATATCCTTTAAAGGAGGAACCCCACAGTCTCTGGGGTAAGGAGAACCTTAAATATGAAGAACCAGTTTATATTCTGTTTATTATACATAGATTTTTTTAATAACCACTATTTTATCTCCACAGAATGTTGTCCAGGGATTTGTATTTGACATAGTCATGAACCAAGTGTTTGACATCACCGTCATGTGTCTCATAGTTCTTAACATGATAACAATGATGATCGAAACTGATGATCAGAGTGAAGAAATGAAGAATAACTTGTACTGGATTAATCTGGTCTTCATTGTGCTCTTCACCTGTGAATTCCTTCTCAAACTCTTTTCCTTGAGACAATATTATTTCACCAGTGGATGGAATATATTTGACCTGGTTGTGGTTATACTTTCAATCGTAGGTAAGTTAGTAGCATTGTCCCATTACTGAATATTATAGACCAATAATGTTACTACAGTATACTTAAATGGAATCAGCAAAAATTGATCTAAAAAACACCACCAGTGTGTTGTCAATGAGTTAACATTGACCATGTCTCTTTCGTGGTAGAGCATAGCATTATCAAGAAAATCTAGAAAACAAACTTTGAGGTGAGATGTAAATCGGGTTCATAAGGCACTGAAGTCAAGCTCTCCCTACCTCAGAATACCCTCTTTGCTTTGATTGACATAATTTACAAAAACTTTACGGAGCTGGATATGATGTTCCTGAATGCAGGTGTGTCAGTAACAGTACAAGGGGGCATTCTGAGGAAGGGAGAGCTGGACTTCAGTGCTGAACTCTTCGCTTCTGTGACTTAATACAATCATTACATTTCACTTTAAAGTTGATTTTCTGTATGTTGCCACCACACTGGGCCATGAGAGCAACATTATCTGAAAGGTCCTTATATGCTTGACAACAAACTTATAGTGGTTTAATAGGTCAATTACGACTGAAAGGTTCCCTTTAAGGACTGGTTACGTTATAGAGAACACTGAATAGCTAACAATGAAAATTTTGTATACCCCATCAATATACTTTTTGTTTTACTCCCTCCACTTTTTTAAAATCTCTGCCTGCTGTAATTTATTGGTTACGTATAGAAAATGATAATCTGTCCTACCTATCTGTCCCACTCCCATCTGTTGCAACCGTGTGATCATAACTGTTGTACCAGACTTCAGCTTCTTTTGCACTGTACAAGTAACGTCATGTGGTTTACACAATAACTCTCTATGTAGAGTATTTCTATATACAGGCGGTCCCCTACTTAAGGACACCCGACTTACAGACAACCCATAGTTACAGACGGACCCCTCTGCCCACTGTGACCTCTGGTGAAGCTCTCTGGATGCTTTACTATAGTCCCAGACTGTAATGATCAGCTGTAAGATGTCTGTAATGAAGCTTTATTGATAATTCTTGGTCCAATTACACCAAAAATTTTGAAACTCCGATTGTCACTGGGGCAAAAGAAAAAAAATTGTCTAGAACTTCCATTATAAAATATACAGTTTCGACTTACATACAAATTCAACTTAAGAACAAACCTCCAGACCCTATCTTGTATGTAACCCGGGGACTGCCTGTATTTTAATATTAACCAGGGTTAGTACAGACCCCTAATTGAGTCAGACATATTGAACTATTTCACCTTCTGCCCATAGGACATCTGCTTTTAGCTTCTCCAGGGTTGTCTCGTGTCCTTTCGCACTTCAGGTTTGGGGACAGAGCGCTGACCAGCACTCAAGACTGTTTGCACACCTCCTCTGGGAATACCATTCCCATGACATGGGTTGGATGGCATGCCAAGGACATCCCACATGCCACAAATGGGAGTTTATGGTGTTCATGGAGGAGGTGTATGTGCAGAACATTGGACGTTACTGTAAGTCCCAAAAACGGCTCCTGCTGGGTCACATGACCCGCAGGAGCAAACGGCAGAGTAAGTACCAGAGTAAGTACAGTATAGTTGAGCCCTTTGGGGGATTGTACTTAACTTGCTCTTTAGAGTTCGACACTCAGTATAAGATCCTATCATACCAAATTGACAAAAAATTTATTTTAGGATAAGTTCTAACTAGATGTGTAAAGCCAAGTTCCCATCTTGGTTATTTTTATTTAGTTTTCTGCACCAGTTAGGCCTCAAGCACATGAACCCCGGTACTGTGCTTGCATCGGTGTGTGTCAGGCACTAATAACATGCAGATGACATTCACATGACAATAGAAAAATAATGCCCAGTCACAAAGACTGGCAGGATAGGACCTGCTCTATTATTTGTGGCATGGGAAGTTGCCTACAACAAAGATAGTACCAAAAACCTATATATCAAAGGGCACTAATGGCTACATTCGGCATGTAATCCAAGTGTGTCCTCACGCATTTGTTGAGTCTTTATTACTTATCAAATATGAACAGGGCCTAACTTTAGGGGTATTTCTTCAGATTAGTCCTCCATCTGTATTGAAACTACAACTACCAACAGCTTGGACAGCTTGTGAAGTTTTAGGCCAGCTTGGAGTTGGAGTTGATACATTTGCCAAACACAGTCAACTTTTTTCAACACATTTTTATGTGCCATGATACAGAAGCTTAAAAAATTAGGTGTATTAAAAAACTGGTATTTATGTCTATCTCTGCACCTTAGTTATTCGTTCTGTGAGTCTACAGATGTTTGGAATTTAACACAGTATATTTTTTTTATTATTCCCTACAGGAATGTTTCTGTCAGAGTTAATAGAAAAATATTTTCTTTCACCAACACTGTTTCGAGTCATAAGACTTGCAAGAATTGGTCGAATTTTGCGGCTCGTTAAAGGAGCAAAGGGAATTCGAACTTTGCTTTTTGCTTTGATGATGTCACTTCCTGCTTTATTCAACATTGGTCTTCTGCTCTTCTTGGTCATGTTCATTTACGCCATCTTTGGAATGTCCAGTTTTGCCTATGTGAAGGATGGCGGGGGCGTTGATGACATCTTTAACTTTAAGACATTTGGCAACAGTATGCTTTGCCTGTTCCTCATCACAACATCTGCAGGGTGGGATCTTTTGCTGGAGCCAAATCTTAACACGGAAGAACCTGACTGCGACAAAAATTATGCACATCCCGGAAGTAAAAATGTGACAGGTAACTGCGGTAATTCGTCAGTTGCCATTTTATTTTTTTGCAGCTATATCATCATCTCATTCCTCATTGTGGTAAACATGTACATTGCTGTCATTTTGGAAAATTTTAGCGTTGCCACTGAAGAAAGTGCAGAACCATTAGGAGAAGATGACTTTGACATGTTCTACGAGGTTTGGGAAAAGTATGACCAAAAGGCTTCACAGTTCATTCAATTCGATAAACTTTTTGATTTTGCAGATGAACTGGATCCACCGCTACAAGTACCAAAACCAAACCGGGTTCAACTCATTGCGATGGATCTGCCCATGGTGAATGGTGACAGAATCCACTGCCTTGATATTCTGTTTGCTTTCACGAAACGTGTTCTGGGTGGAGAGGAAGGTATGGACTCCCTACGTATAACGATGGAGGAACGCTTTATGGCCTCTAATCCTTCGAAGAATCCTTATGAGCCTATTACAACTACCTTAAGACGCAAGCAAGAAGAGGTGTCTGCTACCCTAATACAGCGTTGCTACAGGCGTTACCGCATTCGAAAATCTGAGCATGGTGCGGCTATGCCCAGAAAGAAAAAAAGTAAACGTTTTAGTATAGAGGCTAAGTCTGAGCGAAGATTCTCAAAATATATCGAAAATTCTAACACTATTGAATCAGACATGTCTAGCTCAACTATGTCGCCCCCTTCTTACGACAGTATCAAAAAGACATATGAAAAAGACAATGCTGAGAAGGAAGAAGATGAGAAAGAAACACAAAGTCATACAAAATAAATTCATGTTGATTGTGTGATGCATCTTCTGCAAGATGCTAAAAGGCTATAAAGGTTCACAGATGTTTGCTTGGAGATCTATGCCAAATTGTCTACTATATGTATGATGTACATTTAGTGCCTATAAAACTATATGGAAATGAAGCTTTCTATAGGATCTGCTAAAGGCCTGTAAACTTTTTGGAGGCTCATTTTTGTATTCAGTTTATAAACTTTATGATGCAAATTATCCACCCAAGCTAAGGGTCATTTGGGCTTAGGTGTCTATATAATCCGCTGGACAATCACAATGACTTCTGCTGCTTTTTTTAAAAAAAAATGTCATGTGACTATTAACCACATGACCATTGGATGCATTCATTAGATGTAAAAAAACAAAAAGTTCCATCGTTGGTTGATGCAGGAGTAAACAGAGAATTGCCATTCACCATTATCGAAGCTACAGAATCTATTTTAACCGTCTGCAGGCGATGACCAACGTTCGGTAATATGTACAACAATGTTAATGTGCCTCTGACATCACAAATGGTTTCCGGATCTTCAGCTTGAACACGTTCTACACGTTTCTGTAAAGTGCTCTTCTGTACACATTTTAAAAAGTCACTGAACACATTTATTAGGGAATTTCACTTGAACAGATACAGGTAGATTTTTAAGAAAAAAAAATAAGATTTTTCTACTTTTTCGATGACCGTATTCACAAATGCATCGCTCACTCGGAGGTCTTGCCTTGTTTTTTCTAGTCCTCTAATCATAAATATGAATGGGTTTCATCTATTATGATAAGGTGGAGCAAAAACTAAAGAGGCCAAACAATAGGTCCATGTAAGACTGGTGGATCAAATCGGACGAGGTTTGTGTATTTTGCACCTAATATTTTACATGGCAAAGCCGATTTGACTACTCAGACACAGGAAACCAATAAAATTTGCACCAAAAGCTGGTGCTACATTAAACTATTGGAAATTTAGCATTTTCTGGCAGATCTTCTTATTATCCTACAGCAATTGTTGCCTGGGGGAAAGTTTCCAAAAAACCTGCCAAATTTGTACAATTTTCAGTGGCTTTCATTATTGCGACGGAAAAGAAATCTACCTTCTGGGAATCTACTCACCAAAGTAGATCAGTGGTAGATTTCCCATGGAAGCATCAATCCTAAAATGTTTTCATATGTACTGGTATGCAGCCTTTTTCCTAAAAAATGTTCTTTTATGAATATGCTAACTCGCAACTCCCACACAGACCCTAAAGTTGGCGTCCAGCTTGGGCCTGTGTCGCTGCAGAAGTTCAAGGAGGCAAGTCTGCAGGGCTACTGGGGGCGTATAATAGCCTTAGCCTCCAGAGTTCGGAGAGGCTATTACACACCTCCAGTAGCCTCTGCAAAATATTTGCATATTAATGAAAGAATATTTTTTAGAAAAAAAGCTGCATACTAGTACAAAAAACACTTTAGGGGTGATGCTGCCATTGGAAACCTATTGATGGATCTACGTCGGTGAGATTGATCTATTGGTTGGTTCGTAGATTCGGTATGACTCTGTCATACTCCTGCTTTTTGAAATTCTTGTTTTAGAGGAGTAAGATACCAATTTCTAGGACAGTTGGAGCAACATCGCTTTGGACTGAATAGATTCGGACCCCAAACCAAATCTTTTGAAAAATTTTGATTATACGCTCACCCATAAATCGGAAGAGTCATATAGGAAGTTGTTAATTTTAGTGCAAATTTCTTTATGGTGGCACGATTTACACCAAAAAAATTGGCGTAATCTGTTCAGTAAATGTGAGTCATAATGTTTGGCTCGCTGTTTACATTGTGTTAGGGCTACAAGGTATCCACATGTGTCATGTGGCACCAAAAATTGTCTAAATAAATGCCTTTAGGTAAATATGGCTCCCATTGTTAAATACAGTATCTGGGAAATATTTTTTTATTATATTGATTTATTTTTCATTTTTATGCAAAATCCTGTTGTTTTTTTTAAGGGGGTTCCAACCTTTTTATATTATGACTTATCCTTAAAATAGATCATCGGGATCAGATTTGTAGGGCTCTAACAACTGGCACCCCAGGTCAGCTGTTCTCCTCCTCTACTACACACAAGAAGGAAGTAGAAGCTGACTATTTAGTGGCCATGGAAAGGCACTACAGCTCTGCTCCCATTCACTTTAAAGGACATCTACCACCAGGATGTCGGATTGTAAACCAAGCACACTGATATGCTGGTGTGTGCCGCCTTTGGCAGAATCTGCTCTTCCTTTAGCTTCTTATGTCCTGCTTTTTTTTTTTACAAAAAAAGGCTTGTAAAATTATACAAATGAGCCTGAGGAGCTCCGGGCTCCATAGGTGTTTATGCAGCCTAGAGCACCTCAAGCTCATCTGCATAACTTTTAAAGATTTTTTTCTTAAAACCAAGGGCATAATAAGCTAAAAGAAGAGCAGATCCTGTCAGAGTATGTCAGTGTGCTTGGTTTACAATCCTTGATCCTGGTGGTAGATGACCTTTAATGGAAGCCATTCTGCAGTAACTTGCCGCAGCCAGCTAACTTACAGCTATTAAGAAAGGGGGTTCGATTTTTGCCCACCACTGGTGTCATATTATTGGCCTATCCTAAAAATAAGTCATTACTATCAAAAGGGTAGAAAATTCCTTTCGTTGACAATGTTTTTGAATACAGTTTGAATAAAGTTATAGCAATACAGTATATACTAGCCAGACATATATACAACAGAAGTGTATTTGCACCTTGGACACATATATTGGGGACATTTCGCAATATATACACCAAATGTGTGGCTTGAATGCCGTGTTTAAAAGTGAGCTTTTACTTGATTTGTTGTCTTCAGAAAAATGCTCTTTAAGATGTCTTGCATGGCAATAAGATTATATTACGGGGCATTGAAGTTTTAGAAAATATTTTTTTTTATTGTACAGGCGGTCCCCTACTTAAGGACACCCGACTTACAGACAACCCATAGTTACAGACGGACCCCTCTGCCCACTGTGACCTCCAGTGAAGCTCTCAGAATGCTTTACTATAGTCCCAGACTGCAATGATCAGCTGTAAGATGTCTGTAATGAAGCTTTATTGATAATTCTTGGTCCAATTACACCAAAAATTTTGAAACTCCAATTGTCACTGGGGCAAAAGAAAAAAAATTGTCTAGAACTTCCATTATAAAATATACAGTTTCGACTTACATACAAATTCAACTTAAGAACAAACCTCCAGACCCTATCTTGTATGTAACCCGGGGACTGCCTGTATTTATGAATTGATTTATTTATATATTATTTTATTTTTGTACTGTATCATTTTTTTTTTAGGTGTATTCAATCTCTGCTATCACATATTGTGGGGTGGGGGTCCTGTCTAAATAAATTAAGTACAATTAAGGACAGTGGTGTTGCCTCCAGTTATCATTGTGTAAATAAAAGAGAGAATATATTGGCTCAATTTCTACAGCTGTGCACCACTGTTTTCCTCTGTGCTGCTTTTTCTGCATGACATAAAAGGGTTGTATGAAAAAAAAATGTTTAAATTTTAATTTTTTTCTATGAAACAACAGCAGCTTCCTCCATGGGCTCTGCCTGCTATTGAAACTGAGTCATATTTAAAATGTTCTCTTTCCAAAAATAAAGACATTTGTTTGTGTAATGAAAACTATACAATTATGTCTTATCAATAATCAGGCGATTTCTCAATATAATTTCTCTATCAATTCGTCGTGATTTTCTAGATCTCTGCTATAGGAAGCTTCATTGTTTATTTCCTGTGGATAAGAGCCGGCCTCTGGTCATGTGATGTCACACAGGTGCACGGCTCGTTATATCACAGAGTAATAGGAGCTGTGTTTTATAACGAGCCGTAATACTGTATAACATCACATGAAAAGAGATATAGAACGAGTTGTGCATCTGTGTGACATCACATGACCAGGGATATAACAAAGCGTGCACCTGTGTGACGTCACATGGTCAGGGATAAAACGAGCCGTGCACCTGAGTGACATCACATGACCAGGGATATAACGAGCCGTGCACCTGTGTGACATCACATGACCAGAGATATAACAAGCCATGCACCTGTGTGACATTACATAACCAGGGATATATCGAGCCATGCCTCTGTTTGACATCACATGAGCACTGATATAATGAGTCATGCACCTGTGTGACATCACATGACCGCAATGAGCCGTGCACCTGTGTGACATCACATGACAAGAGACATAACGAGCCATGCACTTGTGTGACATCACATGACTAGAGAGATAACAAGCTGTGCATCTGTGTGACATCACATGACCAGCAATATAACGAGTTGTGCACCTGTGTGACATCACATGAGCAGGGATATAACGAGTTGTGCACCTGTGTGACATCACATGACCAGAGATATAACAAGCCATGCACCTGTGTGACATCACATGACCAGGGATATATCAAGCCATGCACCTGTTTGACATCACATGAGCAGAGATATAACGAGTCATGCACCTGTGTGACATCACATGACCGCAATGAGCCGTGCACCTGTGTGACATCACATGACCAGAGATATATAACGAGCCATGCACCTGTGTGACATCACATGACCAGAGATATATAACGAGCCATGCACCTGTGTAACATCACATGCCCGGGGACCAGTTTTGATTCACAAGAAGTAAACAATGAAGCTTCTTGTTCAATGACAGCAAGCAGAGATCTAGAAAACCACAAGGAATTGATACAGAACGTATATTGGAAAAATGTATAACATTCCATTATACAAACTATATCAATTATTTGCTAAAAAGTGGGCAACCCCTTTAAATGACTGGATGAGCAGCAATACCAGACACAGCCTATGGAGAAGAGAGGCGCTATTTCCAGAAAAAAAGTACAACTACATACATTCATACAACCCCTTTATCAAGGCATAACCTGATACAGATTTGTTTATGTATTTGCCTTCACATCTCTGTGTATAATACATACTAAGGGATATTTAATATAGTAGAAAGCCATATTTACAATCTGTTATTAGGACCTTAGATCACATCAGGATGCAACCTGCAGGTAATGCACATTTTTGTAATATTTTACTCCTACCTGATGCATAGCCAAATATAAGGAAATGTATTCCAACATACTCTTTATAAAATAGTCTGAATAAAATATAAATATATAAATATATATACTGCATTTTGTACATAAATTTAATAAAGTATTAGTTGAGGGCTCTGTGTGTTACAACAATGGTGATTTCACTGATGGAACTAACATTAAAAGTTGAAAATAAAAGCACTTAAAGGCAAGATGTGTGGCAACTGGTGTATGTGTCTGTTCTCATTATGCAAAAATAATGTTTATGACAAAACCAAGTACAAAGAGTATGGTTGGAAAGGCTGGAAATGTCAAATTAAAGGAAACCTGTCAACAAATTTTTCACAATTACAGCTAGTGACAGGTTCCCATAGAACCGTGTCTTGCTTGGCCGAGTCCAGCAGCTCTTCCCCATGCCTCCTTCCTACCGTTCAGCACTTTATGTCATGTCATCTAATGTTCTTTTACCCACTAATATGCAAAATCGACCTCATGTATGAATCTGATCACATGAAATCACAGCATGCCTCCATGGACTTCTCCCCATCCTCCATAGAGGCATGCTGTGATTTCATGTGATCAGCTTCATGCATGGGGTAGATTTTGCAAATGTAATTGGGTAAAGGACCTTAGATGACATCATCCTGGTCATGTGACATGAAGTGCTAATTGGTGAGAAGAAGGCATAAGGAAGACTCAGGCAAGCAGTACACCCCTCTGACTTACTGCTGATTCCAGGTAAGATAACAAAGTTGATATTATGGGGATGTGAGGGAAACAATTTTTAGCCAAAATAAGTGTAACATTTAGTTAATAGGACTCTATAGGTAAATGAAAGAATATGCCCCATCCGACAGTGTAAAACTTAAATTTAGTTTCACTACAAAACATTTCACTGTTACTTAAAGGGGCTGTCATATGGAATACCCCTTAAATATTTTATTCTGAGTTGCATTAATGGATTAGTCCATTAGAATATGACTGAATGTAGCCTTCTCAATATTTTTTGATCCATAGACATCACTTTTTGGATCCTCTCGCTTCAGCTCCTTGTAGTGACACCTACAATCTGTTAAGGGCTATAAAACATCCTTCATATGATGTATCATTACTATATATGGGATATTAATACCGTAACCTATAAAATGCAAGAGAAGACTCAGATTTGTTTTAGAACGAAGTGCAGAACCAAATTTAGTATGACAGACTTGGTCAGCGTCAATCGGATTTACTAGAGTAAGTTTCGACTGAATTGGACATGATTGTGTTTAGATGAATTGACTTGGGGACTGTAGATCCGGGAAACACAATATGGCCTGTATCCAATAGATTTCCACAGAGGGTATAAGGAAAGAGTTGCCTAGTGTGTTACTATGGCAGCTTAGTGTTTAGGAATAGCTGCAATTTTTGCCTGATCTCCCTCTTTCTCTCACCAGAACTGGAGGGAAAATGTCTGCAGCTTCAAGGAGTGTAATATTGGGGTTATTATCTCCTACCACACAGATGTGACCACAAACGTCAAGTATATGGCAGAATTATTACCGCCAAAACTCGTCTATTAACTATATCCTCTCATGAACATGCTAACAGTTATTTTTCACATCGTAGACGTAGCTTCATCTCATACAATGGGAATGTTTTACCTCAGGAAATTCATGTAGGCATGCAGAGGGTGCGGTCGAAACCGGGCCCAAGTGGCTTTGGGGGCCCATAAGGTCTCACTTTCCCATATGAGAAGACTACTACTATAAAACATACATTATGGTCAGGGCCCTGGCACAGACTTTGCACTGGGGCCCATCAACAGTTACGCCACTGTTGATAAATCATATTTAGGAGCGTTATTACCTCACATATTGAATACGTGGCCGATGACTGGAAAATATTGGAGAATTATTACCTCAGGAATTCAGTTTATTACCTCATGTATCTGCCCCATTTACCTCTGTTACCACACTACAGGTACTGCCCCTGTGTGGGCCTATTGCAGACATGGCTGATTTATCATAGATGACTGCTTTGTATTTTAGCTTCACAAGTCCAGGTAGCAGTTACCACCTTTTGGAAGGACTCTATACAATAATATATACCAACCAGGGGGCAACCTATGTTTGCCATTACTCTGCTCTCTTTGGTAGGATATTATAGACTCAGGAGCAGCCTGGACAGGGTATATCACATGAATAATGTTCACTAACTCTTATCTCTTTATGTTCTTTATTGACCCTGATGTTAGTGCTATATACTCACACTATAAACTAATTGTATACAGCTGTGTAATGGTCCCTCTCAGTATATGGAGTCGAGTGATGACTAAAAATTGTCATTCCAGGGCTGCATTCTCTAAACATGTCTCCCTTTACCTCATGCAGTTTACATGCATTTTCAGTAGCATATATAGCCCCCATGTGCTAAACTATTACACAAGATGGTGAATGGTACAGAACTGACATTACATGCTGTCTCCCTCCACAGAGCATAAAGACCCCTTAACGTGGTACCCCACCCTGTTTATTGCCCCCTTCAATGTATCATCCATTTTTCATGTTGCTACCCATCAAACTGAATAATGTCTCCCTATGCAACCCAATCTACAAGAATAATATATAAATTAAAAACCATTAACACAAATCTTCGCTGTCATGAAAAAAAGAAATGATCTGACTAGTCGCCTAAGCGCATAACAATAAGAGGAGGAACAAAACAAACATTTGGCAAAGTAATATCTGTACGTATGCTGTAACCTGCCTTATAAATCTGTCCGTGTGTGTCCACTATGGATCTCCTCATCTAATAACCCCAAATAGGACCCACAAACTAATAATGCTCCTTCACATATAATGTCCCTCTTTCTGTAGCCAGCAACTAATGTCCCTCTCTATAACCCCCACTTATTAAACCCCCATGTATAATGCCCCCATTTCTGTCGGCCTCCCACTTATAGTGCCCCTTTTTATTATGCTCCCCCCCCCTCACTACTTATAATGCCCTCCTTTGCTGTAAAAGCCACCTACCCCGCAGCAGGGTTGGAACAAGGCACTTTGGTGGCCTAGGCACCTAGAAAGTAAAATTTAACAAAATCCAGCAATGATATAAGGCACACATGAAGATGTCCCTACTTTGAGTATACCAGGTGACTATGTTGGGAATATCAATATATACCTGCAATGAATGTGATGCTCACATAAATGTAACCCAGCAGAGAATACCTGCACATACATTTATAGCAGCAGTATAGGTACTGCACACCAGGGCTGCTATCAGTCAGACATGCTGTAGACACTTAGGCCTTTTACCCATAAGCGAGTTTGATGTGTCCAACTCACATCACACTTGTAGAATGTGGCCTGAATGCTCAGAAACCAGGGCTGAACGGACATGCTGAGTATAGTTCTAGTTGTAGAGCGTTCAGGCCAGACACAGCAATCTCGCATCTGTGCAAGAGGCCTTACTGTTTAAATTAGGTTGCAGCTGCATCCTCCTCACTTGGTCCATCCTGGAGGACCCCTCACAGGTGATAATTCTTCTCTGAAATAGAATTTCATAAAGACTTCTCCCTTACGGGTGCAGAATTTGCTGCCTTGGTGAATTTGGCATTTGGAACATGTCTCCACACTGTGTTTCTGAAAATACCAGGTCATGGTAAATGGCCCACACTGTGCTCTTAAATAATATATACCTTTCACAACTGACCACAATATGCCCACTATATATCAATTTCTGATTGATGGTCCATCCTGAGGATAAACTATGGCTCTCTGATAGGTGAGGAGCTGACACCACTTCAGCCTCACTGATCAGTGCTCTTGTTGGGAAGAAGCCATTGCTGCAGGCACGGCTGCTCTTTTCGGCCCTCACATGGAGAACACTAATGTCTACTGCACGTTCTGTCACATTCATTATTTTATTGCAACTAAATAGCTATTTAATTTATGGATTTGTTGATGCAATTTACACTTAAGCCTTTAATGCACATATAAACCACAGACAAAACACTCCATGAAGAGACATTTTATTAATTTTCGGAAATGTACAGATACAAAGGAGAAAAACAATTGACATAATTGCATGTATATTTTCCAAAGCAGATTTTTTAAATTCATCCAGGAATAAGTTGCTATTACTATAAGTAGCCTCTAGATGGCGCTTGTGTAACTTAGGCTCACATTGTAGCCTCCAGCTGGGTGTAAACCAGAGATCTTTGTCTTACACACATTTACCTAAGGTAGCTTAGATCAGTCAGATACTAAGAGCAGGATGGATCGTAAGACATTGAGAATGAGGAATTATAGGGTTTATATTAATTCAGTATTGCACTGGCATCTAGTGCAGTTCCCCGTTACAGAAACTAGTGGAATTGCATACAAAAGGAGTTTACATATGTATCAGTTTAGTATTACTCTTAAAATACAGCAATGTAATTATCACTGCCCCTATGGTTGCTATAGAGCTCTTGCTACCAAGGGGGGGGGGAGGGTAATTGGACTAGTTGACATGAAATAGTGATGAGTAAAGGATGTGTAGCTTTACTGTATGTTTTTAGGCATAGACATCTGTTAGAGATCTCAGGGTCAGGTAAGTTCTCCCTATGGAGACTTGGCCAATTAAGGCTGCCCTGCAGGCGTTTGGAGACTTACAGCCATTGATGCTTCACTAGGGGATTCTGGGGCATATGCAAATATGTTTCCCAGGATGGGATAAGGGCACTGTGGCACGCCACCGCCCTATCGCATGTGCGTTTCCATAAAATCAAATCAGTACCTTTTAGGGCAGCCCCTTTAACCACTTCCTGACGCGCGCCGTTCTAGTACGGCGCGCGCCGGGTCCCGGTGCATGGAGAGGGCTCGTGGGCCGAGCCTTTTCCATAGCCGGTAAGTCTTTGCTGCATAATGCAGCAAAGGCTTACCGGTAACACCTGCGATCGGTGCTAGCACCGATCGCGGGTCTTCTCACCTCGATCGCCGCCGGCATGGGCGCCACCATCTTGCCGTGGATCCTCGCTCCCCGATGACGTCACGGGGAGCGGCAATCCATCGTCATGGTAGCCTCGGGTGTTCCGAATACCCGAGGCTACTTCGTTTTAACCCATTCATTACAATGTGCTTATTGCACATTGTAATGAATGGGGGGTAAAATCCCCATATACTGCCATACTGCAGTATGGCAGTATATGGTAGGATCGATCAGACAACCTAGGGTTAGAATACCGTAGGGAGTCTGAAAAATAGTAAAAGTAAAAATAAAAAAAAGTTTAAAAAAAAAAGTTATAATAAAAAAACCTAAAAATTCAAATCACCCCCCTTTCCCTAGAACTGATATAAATATAAATAAACAGTAAAAATCATAAACACATTAGGTATCTTCGCGTCCGAAAATGTCCGATCTGTCAAAATATAATAACAGTTTTTCACTGCGTTTAACCCCGTAACGGAAAATAGCGTCCAAATTCGAAAATGGCATTTTTTTGCCATTTTGAAAAATCTAAAAAAGTGAATAAAAAGTGATCAAAAGGTCGCACAGTCCTAAAAATTATAGCAATGAAACCACCATCAAAGTATGAAAAAGTTATTGGCGCCAGAAGATGGCAAAATAAAAATAAAAAATTTGTACAGGAGGTTTTAATTTTTGTACATGTATGAAAACATTATAAAACCTATCACATCTACGCGATCGCACCGACCCAAAGAATAAAGTAGACATGTCATTTGGGGCGCACAGTGAAAGCTGTAAAATCCAAGCCCACAAGAAAACATCGCAAATGTGTTTTTTTTTACCATTTTCACTGCATTTGGAATTTTTTTCCCGCTTCCCAGTACACGGTGTGGAATATTAAATACCGTCACTATGAAGTGTAATTTGTTACACAGAAAATAAGCCATCACACAGCTCTTTATGTGGAAAAATAAAAAAGTTATAGATTTTTGAAGGTGGTGAGTGAAAAATTGAAGTGAAAAAACTAAAAAAGGCCAAGTCGTTAAGGGGTTAAAGAAAAACTACCATCAAGCATGATATACCAGGTACACTTACTTATAGATCAGTTACTGTGACTGTGGTAATCTTTTTATATTTCCTATCCATAGCCTCCTTCCTTCAACTTAAAAAATTATGCAAATGACCCAAAAGGGCTCTCATGGCATCAACAGAGGCCCTCAGTGCTGAATATTCACAGGCTGTCACGATGAGAAGAACATGTCTCACACAACTCTTCCTTCCTCTACCTGTGTAATCTAGCAGCAGCAGGACTTGCAGGGGGGGAAGACCTGCTCTGCTCATTGTAACAGCCATAAAGCTACAGCACGGAGGGGCACTGGAAACACCCAAAAGAACCCTTCAGTCTCATTACTATATTGATAAAAAGTTTATTTTTAGAAGGAAGGAGTTTATGGATTACAAGGAATCAGTAATCCAGGAATCCTTTTTAACAATTGACCAATTCCAGACACATCTGTGATAGGGCTAGGCAGTCATCTTCCCTGCATCAGCCTCCCATGAAGTACAAGTGCTTCTAACTAATTTAGAATGTCAGCAAAAAGCCATTTTCTTTTCAGTGAGTCAATTCAAAAGTAAAACCTATTTTATAGGGTCATTGGGGGTCATTTACTAAGGGCCCGATTCGCGTTTTCCCGACGTGCTACCTGAATATTTCCGATTTGCGCCGATTGTACCTGAATTGCCCCGGGATTTTGGCGCATGCGATCGGATTGTGGCGCATCGGCCCCGGCATGCGCGCGACGGAAATCGGGGGCCGTGGCCGAACGAAAACCCGACGGATTCGGAAAAAACGCCGCATTTTTGAAAAAAAATGTGTCGCGAAAATTGCTCTTACCTTCAACCAGGATAGGCCGGTGTATTTCAGGGCATTTCGGAGCGCCTCTGGGAACTTCAGCGCAGCAGCGCCACCTGGTGGACGGCGGAGGAACTACCTTCATAAATCCCGGCCGGACCCGAATCCAGCGCAGAGAACGCGCCGCTGGATCGCGAGTGGGCCGGGTAAGTAAATATGCCCCATTATGTTAATATTGATGAATGTGGTTTGCAGTCAAGGAAAACCCGAAAGTCATTGGGGCTCATTTACTAAGGGTCCATGGACCACACTATCGTCAGAATATCCGTCTATTTCCGATGTGCGTATTTAGAAGGGGATTTGATATTTGGCACATTGGCGCATCTGCGCATCGGGGCCGGCTTTCTTGCAACACAAATTGGGGGGGGGGGCATCGGATGATCCAACGGATTCGGACTAAGCGCGGGATTCAACATTCAAAATTGTGTCACAAGCCAAGCACTTACATGCACCAGGAAGAAGATGGTGAACTCCGGCGGACCTAAGCAAGGAAGCGACACATGCAGGATATCGGGCGCAGGATCTACGTGGATCGCGGCAGCTCCGAATCCTCGTTAGACAACGCACTTCGGGGATCGCACACGGACCAGGTAAGTAAATGTGCCCCATCATCTCAGAAAAAAGATTAATTAACCCAAAACACCTGCAAAGGCCTCCTAAGCGTTTTAAAAGGTCCCTTAGTCTGGTTGAATAGGCGATACAATCATGGGGAGAACTGCTGACTCTACAGATGTCCAGAAGGCATTCATTGACACACACTACAAGGAGGATAAGCCACAAAAGGGCATTGCTAAAGATAATGGTCAATGGTCATTAAAAAGGTGCACAAGCAACCCAGGATAACTGCAGCCTTGATAGGGTTGTTAAGAAAAGGCAAATCCAAATATTGTACTAGAATCAGCTTCTTGGGGAATGGAGGATGTGTCCCTTCTTCTGCTTTCAATCTGCAGTTTCAGGACCTTGGAAAGACCTTCAAATGTACGGAAATGGCTCTTGTGTACATGTGTATTGAGAGCAGGAACAGATGTACAAGGATTTCATGGGAGAAGGCCCCTGTCAGTATACAATTTGGTAGGGGTTTGGGGTGGCTATGGGCCCCCTAGAAGGCTTGGGCCCCGGGCTGCCGCTCAAACTGCCTACATCATAATCCATTACTTCCTCTATGACACATCCCCTTTGACTTCTATTGTTTGTGGCTACCAGTAAATAAAAACACTCTGTTGCACCGTTGATCTAGACAATGGAACGAGGACATGTGTGCCTTCAATATGGCCTCTAATACAATAGCTATAGCTTGCTTTTTATATTATGTAACTACATTTGCATAAGTATTAGCTAAGTAAATGTCTCCTTTAAGCAGAAGACTGCTACAGAATATAAGTTTGCATTCTATGTAACGATCCTCACCTTCACCCATACTCACCGTGCCTTCTGGGATAGAGATTGTTTCAAGCCGGTCTCCGTTATCTGTCGATATTCCAAATGCCAGAAGCCATTGTATTGCATTACTAGACAGAATACTAATGTACTCTGATATCACATGTGGCTGTGTACTGATCTGAATCCCTGCTCCTTGTGTTCATTATTCTGCCTCCATTCCTCCTCTGTGAGATCCTGGCTGTTATAATATACACAATCATAATGTATAATATTCTTCCACTATGGATAGAAAGATGGAAAAATGTGTTCAGATTTGAAAACACTTGAAAACAGACACTTCTTATACCAGGTGGATTTCTAATCTACATACCCCCCCCCCCATCCCCCAACATCTAAAAACCTCTAATAACCTTTCAGGTACATATAATAAGACCACCTTTACAAACGCAAATTGGAAATTGGGGAAAAGATTGGGTCTATTATCGTGAGTCTACATACATATATGGGACTGACATCAGGAGGTGGCAAACTGGGAATATGCCCAGGCCCTAAAGGAGCCCATTTCATGTGGATGTATTATTGTGTAGAGCTAAAGGGAGCCTCTTACTGACTGTGACTCTTCATTCAATAGTTCATACAATAGTTAAGACGAAGAGGCTACTATTAGTGATGAGTGCACTCAGGAGTGTTCGGGTACCCAAACAGACTTCTAACACCTGCGATAGGTGCTAGGGCATGCTTGATCATGATGAGAAATTGCATACATGTTATATGTCTCTCCCATTATTACATGTTGGAGATCAAATTTGGGTTTCCAGAATGTCTCTGCCTTCACCAGCTTTTTACTCCTTCTATCGCTCATGAGGCTCACTCAGCTTTATGCTAACAGACACTGATGCTGAGAGTTGTTTAACTCTCTCTTTCTACTCTCTTTATACACTGATAAGCAAGTTTATCAATAGTGTTGTGCGGACCCGAAAGGCAAAATTTGCTTTCGTACCAAACTTTGTCGGTTTGAATCCCTAGGTACAGCTCAACACTACCACCAATAACACGCATGAAAGGTACTTTCAAGGTCATGATCGTCAAAGTCACCAGCAGCATTTAATCACAGTTGCTGTGACATCATCAAGAGCGTCAACGCTCTCCAAAATGCCGGTGTGCAGTGCCGCCGGTATCTTAGTGCGCCACACGCGCGGCCACAGTAATTTAAATGACACTGGCAATGCACCGATCACGGGTATCACTGGTTGGGATCTGGGTTCAGTTCCCCGAGCCCCGACCAGAAGAGGTTTTAATATTCAGGTTTGGTAAAGTTAAAAGGTCTGCTGATCACTATTTATGAGCCTATACAACCCTGCCATCATATAAAACCTGTATGCCTTCCTCCTTCTTCATTTTTAATTCTGCTATGTACAACCTCCTTTCTCAATGGTAGAGGGGTTCAGAGAACAAATAAGGTCAAGATGTATGTATGTATTTACAGACGGTCCCCTACTTAAGAACACCCCACTTACATACGACCCCTAGTTACAAACGGACCTCTGGATCTTGGTAATTTATTGTACTTTAGCCTTAGGCTACAATAATCAGCTATAAGAGTTATCACAGGCGTCTGCAATTAAGCTTTATTATCAATCCTGGTTCTTATGACAATCCAACATTTTTAAAATCCAATTGTCACAGAGACCAAAACATTTTTTGCTAGGGTTACAATTATAAAATATACAGTTCCGACTTACATAAAAATTCAACTTAAGAACAAACCTACAGAACCTATCCTGTACATAACCCGGGGTCTGCCTGTATGTATCTATGTATGTTTCAGCAGGACATAGGCTGTTACATAGGCTTTACAGTTGAAAAAAAATATGACATTTTGAATTAGGAGGCAAATATAGAGGGGTTTTTTTGTATGTGAAGACGACATTATAAGAAAGTAAGTTTGACTGCAAAAAGGAACAAATAAATGATCACAGAATGTGAAATACATTCCAATCCAATGTCAGTACATGTGCATATCCAATCCAAACTCAATATTTTAATGTCAATTAAAAGCCTTATTCCTGATGCTTTAAAGACAGACAACATCAATACTCGCACATTTAGTCTCTTGGTTTTCTTGAAAAGCGCTGTGTTTTTATTGAATTTGTGTTTATTTGTGTGTGGGGGCGGATGGCAGAGAAGATGGAGAAATGCCAGAATGCAATACATCAATCTTGTATATTTTCATAAGTTTGTTATGCAAGAATGTTTTTAGCACAAATCATTAAAATGACATTTAAAAATGACTCTGAATGAAGAATAACAATATTTATGGCGATTATTATAATTTTTACCTGTGCATGGTGAAAACCGCACACTGTATTGCCTAAATCTAACTCTGCAGCACCATATTTGCATCGATGTGAACAAATCAAAAAAAATTTTGCATGTCCCTGTGGCTCTTTCAATTGGCTCCACCTTTCCCTCGCCCTCTCCATAGACCACTATACAGTAGGTAGCTGTGATCTAAACAGTCTATGAACTGACTGACAAAATGTCTGTAGAGGCCAGGATCAAAAATGTCCTCTTTGGCCACAAACTTTTAAGGTAATCCAAAGGGGGGGGGGGTTGATTTGGCCTATTTGCTTTTAGATAGCTAAGGCACAAGCTCAAAATGTCTTTATTACTCTAATTACATTGATGGAAAGATGTCTTTAGGGAGCTGCTGCTGGTTGGACTTGGCTCGAGCTGCCCCATTTAGTAAAGCATAAAGGATTCTAGATAAGTACTCCTACATAAGGATCTAGACTACCAGCGACCTAAGGTCAGGGCAGACTGAGCTTTAAGGAAATCTCCCATTTGCTTTTATGCATTATGAGCCAAACAAACCTTGAGAATGCTGTAGCGACACTGATGCAGAAACACATCTTGTTTAACTCCTGAATTGAGTGGTATTGCTGAAAAAACAATTATAAAATTATGATGATGAGGCTCTGTCGCTCCTGTGGCTGCCCCGGCGCTTCTCCTCTTACCCTAATTATGCACTGCTCCAGAGAATGCTGTAATCACTGTGTTGTCCCGGACAGGCAGAAGTAATCAATCGATTTACCATCCCCCAGCTGCTGTGCATGAGTCATACAGCTGGACAGTTCAGGAAGCTTGATGTAATGTGTTTATGTAGGCAGGCAGCATGCAACCCAGCTTTCCCAAGGTGCTGAATATTATAATTGTTTTTTGAGCAAAACTACTCAGATCAGGCATTAAACAAGATATGTTTCTGTATCAGTGTAGCTACAGTATTCTTAAGGTATGTTTGGTTCACAATGCATAAAAACAAATGGTATATTTCCTTTAATAATCATTAAATTCCAGGAAAGTTAGGACTGGTAAAACCTTTCAACAATTCCAACAACAGGAACACAAGTAAACATAGAAGAAGAATAAAAGAAGAACTGTATCAAGTTAGGTATTTTGCTCAGGCAGCTTCCCATGGAAGAAGTTACTTACATCTCCCACAAGTGCAGCAGAAAGGCTAAAAGAAGACTGAAAGGTCTTCAGACTACACAAAATAACCCCACAGGCAGAAACAGCAGCACAGGGGTTACTGCCAGAAAGAACCGCACAGGGGTCAGCTGTTCCTTCCTCTACACGTCCATGTCTGCTTCTGAAAGACAGTAGGTCACAACTGTAGGTTAACAAAAGTAATCCATTTGTCCACTGGAGATGTAGACCGTGTGGTTGTCATTGGTTTAGTTTACATGAGTGGGTAGGATATCAGAGTCACATGAATGTTCATGCCTTTGGAATAGGATACAGTTCCTATTGTAGCTTCATCAGGGGCGTAAATGCAGTGGTAGCAACCACAGCACCTGCTATGGGGCCTGCAGTGTCAGGGGGCTCCTTCACACACTAAACAGTGGAGATTGTGCACCATTATATACATGTTATGCTGCACATTGTACAGCATAATATATACATATAAATATATATATTACATAATATATACATATATATATATATATATATATATGTGTGTGTGTGATACATATATACACTCACCGGCCACTTTATTAGGTACACCATGCTACTGTAGTAACGGGTTGGACCCCCTTTTGCCTTCAGAACTGCCTCAATTCTTCGTGGCATAGATTCAACAAGGTGCTGGAAGCATTCCTCAGAGATTTTGGTCCATATTGACATGATGGCATCACACAGTTGCCGCAGATTTGCCGGCTGCCCATCCATGATGCGAATCTCCCGTTCCACCACATCCCAAAGATGCTCTATTGGATTGAGATCTGGTGACTGTGGAGGCCATTTGAGTACAGTGAACTCATTGTCATGTTCAAGAAACCAGTCTGAGATGATTCCAGCTTTATGACATGGCGCATTATCCTGCTGAAAGTAGCCATCAGATGTTACAGGGTACATTGTGGTCATAAAGGGATGGACATGGTCAGCAACAATACTCAGGTAGGCTGTGGCAACGATGCTCAATTGGTACCAAGGGGCCCAAAGAGTGCCAAGAAAATATTCCCCACACCATGACACCACCACCACCAGCCTGAACCGTTGATACAAGGCAGGATGGATCCATGCTTTCATGTTGCTGACGCCAAATTCTGACCCTACCATCCGAATGTTGCAGCAGAAATCGAGACTCATCAGACCAGGCAACGTTTTTCCAATCTTCTACTGTCCAATTTCGATGAGCTTGTGCAAATTGTAGCCTCAGTTTCCTGTTCTTAGCTGAAAAGAGTGGCACCCGGTGTGGTCTTCTGCTGCTGTAGCCCATCTGCCTCAAAGTTCAACGTACTGTGCGTTCAGAGATGCTCTTCTGCCTACCTTGGTTGTAACGGGGGGTGATTTGAGTCACTGTTGCCTTTCTATCAGCTTGAACCAGTCTGCCCATTCTCCTCTGACCTCTGGCATCAACAAGGCATTTCCGCCCACAGAACTGCCGCTCACTGGATGGTTTTTCTTTTTCGGATCATTCTCTGTAAACCCTAGAGATGGTTGTGCGTGAAAATCCCAGTAGATCAGCAGTTTCTAAAATACTCAGACCAGCCCTTCTGGCACCAACAACCATGCCACGTTCAAAGGCACTCAAATCACCTTTCTTCCCCATACTGATGCTCGGTTTGAACTGCAGGAGATTGTCTTGACCATGTCTACATGCCTAAATGCACTGAGTTGCCACCATGTGATTGGCTGATTAGAAATTAAGTGTTAACGAGCAGTTGGACAGGTGTACCTAATAAAGTGGCCGGTGAGTGTATGTTGTATATGTAAATGCTGTATGTGTATATGTGTATTGTGTGTGTGTAAATACTATATGCGTGTATGTATGCTATACATTTGTGTGTGGCACTATATGTATATATGGTGTATGGTGTGTGTAAATATACTGTATACTGTGTATATATGCTGTACATTTGTAAATGGCACTGTATGGGGCAGATTTACTTACCGTTTTCCGACGTGGATTCGGGTCTGACGCGATTCACTAACATTGTGCATCCGAGTTCCTTCCTGTGTCGCTGCTGCGCTGAGGTCCACCGGAGTTCTCCTGCTTCTTCCTGGGGGATGTGAGTGCTTGATCTTGCGACACAAAACCTTTTTTAAATTCTGCGGTTTGTCCAAATACGTTAGGTTGTCCGACGGCCATGGCCGCGATTTCTGTCGTGTGCAAGCCTATCGTGGGCGCCAAAATCCCGGGGCAATTCGGCGCAAAACAGAAATATTCGGGAAGCCCGACAAAAGTGCATCCGACGGACCCTTAGTAATTGAGCCCTATGTGTGTCTATATGCCCTACATGTGTGCGCATGAGTGTATAAATGTGTGATTGTAACTCACATGTGTGAGTATACAAATTTCTATATTTTTAAGTGGGAATTGTGGACCCCATTCAGAAGACTGCTATGGGGCCCTGTCTCTTCTAGTCACACCCCTGAGCTTCATGATTTATGTGTATTGTACCCAAGTCAGAGAAGTATAAAGAATCCTTACTGAGACTTTGCCATTTACGGCATGTCGGGAGTTGCAGCCATTGATGCTCTAATGGGGGATTTTGGGGAATATGCAAATACTTCAAAAAAGCACTGTAGCCAGGACGCAGTGGTTTGCTTATGTATGTTTCCTGGAAAGCATATTTGCATATTTCCATAGGCATATTATTGGTTAGATTATTAAGACTTTGCAAAACATGCCGTTACCTTTCCAACCCCTTTGGTGCCTTTGGTGCCATGTAACATATTAGCACTAAAAAGGGCACCTTACACAGGAATTCCTCTTTGCACTCCCCTTTATTAAATTTGCTTAATAATATAAGCTCGGTTATAGGAATACATTCCAAGTATCTTCATTGTTAACGCTAGGAAACATCACTTAACAGACCTCAGTTATAGTGTAATAAGATTCCAGTCTGTGTTCCCTTCTAAAAACAGAATAATTGAGAGACTTGATGTGACATTTCCAAAGAATCAAAGTGATCTCTTTGCGGCTCAGACACGTTTCGGAGACAAGAAAGAAATGTCCTCTTTCACGTATTCTATAATGAAGGTTTCCCTGGAAACACACTGAACTATGTAACGTTATGCTGCATACAGTACTCTCTTTTCATGTACTTTCATGCCCGCTAAGTTAGTCGGTCTTAGTGTCGGCTAGAGGCGAGCTTAGTGTGTGCATTCAGTATAATGCAATGAATACAGGGAAGCAAAGGATTACAATTAACCTGCTGAGATCTACAGTAAAATGACTTCCACTTTCAAGGTTTCCTTTTGAATTATACATTTGCATTCTATAAAACCGCTAAGACCAGTGTCACATTTATCCTTTCTGTCTTCATATTTATAATACATTTTAAGAATAATGAATAGCGGACCTGATGATCAGGTCCGTGCCAAACATTGCGAATTCGGGATCCTGAAGCCAGAAGTTCTGCACTTGGGTCCCTGAACCCTTCCTGCCATTAATATTGTGATCCGGTTCTGGCACCGATTGTGGGAGGTAGCTCCTTCAATGGCTGGTGGGGTGGACGGCCGCCATTTTCCTGAGGATCATTGCTCCGCATATGGTTGCCATTATCAGGGCTCAGGGTCAGTGAACCCCCTGGACCACAGTGGGAGATGACATTAGTCGACACCTGGGCCCGGAATCTAAGTGGCACCCGATCTTCACCAGAGCCCGCCGCAAAGCAGGAAGGTCGAGGTACAGCAGACAGTCTGGTGGTCAGAAGCAGGCAGATGTTCAGGGCAGGCAGCGGAGGTGCAGAGTCTGGAACGGAGCAGGAGATCAAGGCTGGTAGGACCTGACAGGAGCAACGTCAGGGTCAGGTCCATGGTAACAACAGGAGATCAAAGCAGAAGTGAGAACAGGAACAACCAACGCTAGGGAAGCTTTCTTTATGGCTAAGAGCTCAAAGATCCGGCAGGGAATGTTAGGAGCAGCCGGTTTAAATGGGAAACCCGAAAGCGCCAGTGCCAATCAGAGGTTCGCTGGCCCTTTAAATCTACGAGAGTCAGCACGCGCGCACCCTAGGAAGTGAGATAGCTCATGCGGCTTAACTGGGACGGAAGCAGGAGCGTGGAGAGGCAAGTGAGGGCTGGGAGGCGCAGCGCCACGGAGAGGGTAACGAATGTGCCTGCGATCCGAGACATGGATCGCAGGGACACCCGTGACAGCCATTTAAAGGTCAACATCTGTCATCGGTGCCAGCTCCGATCAAGGATGTTATCAGAGGGGGAGAGCATTCAGGTTTGGTACCCTATATACTCAAATTATAACCCCTTAGTGATGTTTACACAAAAAAAGATAATTTTAACCCCATTACTTTACAATTTTATTCAGTTTTATAGCTTTTTTAGGTCCTATCACTCAGTGATGATCAGTGTAAAATTCCAGAGTGTGGGCGTAGACTCTCTAACCAGGCGCTTCAAGATTCCTCTGTGCTATGAGATGCTGTGTGCTGATAATGTGCTTAGATTATCAGGGGCCAAGGTTTATCTGCACTTTTAAGTTTGTCCATGCTACTGCTTACCGGCAGGAAGTGTCTGTGTGTGAACTCGTCTTGTAATGGAAGGGGAGTGGCAGACAGCACCCTGCAGACAAGAGAAGCTATTCATGAGAAGAATCTCCCCTGCTTAACCATAGAAGATAGAAGAATTACAGGCGGATCCAGGGGCAACCAAAATTGTGTACACCAGGACTGATAGAGACAGGTTGGAATTAGATCTGTGAAATGCTGTATTTATGTTAATAACAGGGAATTAGAGAATGTGTTATTTTGTTATCCTGAGTATATTTAAGAATCTTATTCGGCCCAATTGTCTTTAGAAGTCCTTTAATAATGAAGAACATCTGTATGTAATTTAGTTTCAGTAAAACTAAAGATGTCTGTTAGTGAACATAAGTGAATAAACAGCATCATGAAAAGCAAGGCACACCATACAGCTCAGGGATAGAGCTGTAGCAAAGTGTATTGCAGGGTTGGTTTAAAATGAATCATAAAAACATCTCACAATGCACTATCCATCATATGCACAACACCCAAGAATGTCAAAACTTTTAAAATGGTTTTCAATGTAATGCTTTATGTATTTATTGTATACAGCACACATTATACATGCTAGATACTGACTGTCAGTTGCAGTCTTGCCATGGAGAGACTTACATCACAATGATGTCCCATTGGAGCATTGTCACAATGGGGCACATTTACTTACCTGGCCGATGGAGTTCACCCGAAGTACATTGTCCGACCGGAATGCACTGTGCCGCAATTCACTAAGATCGTGTGCCCGATATCCTGCATGTGTCGCTTCCCTGCTCAGGTCCAACAGAGTTTACCTTCTTCTTCCTGGTGCATGTAAGTGCATTGGATGTGACACAATTTGAATGTTAAATCCCGCGCTGAGCCCCAATCAGTTGGATCATCCGACGGCCGGCCCCCTCGATTTCTGTCTCATGAAAGTCGGCGCTGCTGCACAAAAATCCTATCGCCTGCTAAATCCCTGTCACAGCGGCTCAAATCCTGAAAATGTCAGGAAGTCCGACGGAAATGCAATCCGCGGACCCTTAGTAAATAAGCCCCAATGAGTCAATGTGATGTCAGTATGACAAAACTGTGATTTAAGAAGGAGGGAGGAATAGTCACGATAAGGCAGTGTAAGATCGCAATAGGGAATTGTGGTGTCACAGTGGGACATTGTAATCTCACAATGCAACATGGTAATGTCACAATGGAGAATGTCACAATAGGCCACTGTATTGTTCCTATGATGTCACAATGGGGCATTGTCACAATAGGCCATGGTGCAGTCAATTGAGCAAACTATACCTAGTGTCTACTGCACTACCCACCTGCATGGAGTATCTTATAGAGAAAATGGAGTAGATTGCACATTGCGTTCTATCTGCAGACAGCATGCTATAGAACATGAGGGGGCAAGCAATTTGGTCATAATAACCTTTCTTCAAATGTTATAGAGCAAGAGGATCTGAGTAGATTGCAAACAGTGCCCTAGTGTGCAGCTAACATATTACAGAGCAGTGGGAAGTTAACAGATATGGTTTCCTTTCTGCAGACAGGATTTTATAACGCAGTAGAATAGGAGTAGTCTGACTATAGTGTCTTATATACAGGCAATGTGTTATAGAGCAGGAGGAGCTAAATACATTTATAGACAAGATACAGTTCAGTATAAATGCACATGATTGTTTAAAGTGCCTTCTGTGCTTAGAGGTCCAATGAACTAATTCAGTGTCGGACTGGCCCACCAGAGTACCAGAGGATCCTCCGGTGGGCCCTGGCTAAACCCTATACTGAACCCCAGAGGTCCATCAGAAAACACCACAATTTGGAGGCTGCTAGAGTATATTTCCTGGGGGATAATGAAGAGTGGGCCCCCCAATTGATTTTCTCTGGTGGGCCTAAAGAAACTCAGTCAGACACTGAACTAATCTATATTTAAATTCTGCCCCTGACCATGTAAAGAGAAATGGTTTCAGTCAATAATCAATATATAGTTATACTAAACCTTTTCCCAAAACGTAAAGCCTGCGCTATCTGCTCTACCACACCAAGGAAGTTAAATCTTCTTAAACTGTGATTAAATAAACTCTTCTGATAAATCACATGAACATATGGGCTAAATATTTGATTGTGGGGATGTAACTATCAGGATTCCTTATGATAGGGAACTACAAGACCCCCTTAGCTGCCCCCTAATGCCATCTTTCGGCATCTTTAGTGCTGTAAAATCCAAACGTAATCATTGGAGAGCACAACTTTTTTATCTTGTGCTCCATAGTCTGCTGCCAGAATTTTACATAGGAAGCATCCAAACCCTAAAAAACAACAAAAGATGCCACACTATAATCTACGACTTAATCTGTCACATTATAAAACGCAATTAAAACCATGTAATGAATTCAGAAGGATAGGGAGTTCAAAAGTCTCCATGACACATAAAATTGATGTTAGAAATTATATAAAAAAATAGTAGGAAAAATAAAGTGCCAATGCAAAGATATATATATATGTATATATATCAGTGTATATGCTTGGGAAAAACGCTATCAACCCAGGTCATATGTTTGTAAAGGGCAGGACAGACTGTCCCGGGTTATGTACAAGATAGGTTCTGCAGGTTTGTTCTTAAGTTGAATTTGTATGTAAGTCGGAACTGTATACTTTATAATTGTAGCTCCAGGCAAAATTTTTTGGGTCTCTATGACTATTGGATTTTAAAAATGTTGGGTTGTCATAAGAACCAGAATTAACAATAAAGCTTCATTACAGACATCTTTGATGACTTGTATACTCAATGGGGCAGATTTACTTATCAGATCCTGACGCGATCCCGCGGTGCGTTGTCCAACGAGGATTCGGGTCTTCTGCGATTCACTAAGCTCGTGCGCCCAAGTTCCTGCATCCGCCGCTTCTGTGCCGAGGTTCGCCGGAGTTCACCTTCTTCTTCCCGGGGCTTGTAAGTGAATGTCTTGCGACACATTTCTAAATGTTAAATCCCGTGCGTTGTCCGAATCCATCGGGTTGTCATATGGCCCGCCCCCCAATTTCTGTCACGTGCAAGCCGGCGGCGATGCGCCAAAATCCTGGGGCAATTCGGTGCAAAACGGAAATTGTCGGGAAACCTGACGAAAATGCGTCCGACGGACCCTTAGTAAATGAGCCCCAATGTGGGCACTGAGTAGGAACTGTCTCAGACTCTATTTCAATACAACAAAAATGTAATATTCTTAATTATAAACACATACAGTAATATAAAAAAGGAATAAAAGGATAATATTCAGTTTGTTGTGATACAGAATATTATTCTAGATAGTAAATTACCAACATCCAGAGGTCCGTTTGTAACTAGGGGTCGTCTGTAAGTCGGGTGTTCTTAAGTAGGGGACCACGTGTACTGAGTTACAATTATAGTATTACAAATACAAAACATAGTACTACAATACAAATACCGTACCCATGTATAGCACATGTCAGCCATGTCAGCCACTACGCACATTTCATGGGGTCACACCTTCATCTGGGGGTGATGTAAGAGTGAACCCAATTCATTAATCTAAGAATATTCCACCAACTCGATAAGGAGTATCCAAGTGTGCTCCATTAGTTAATAAAACGCTGCCACCTACTGACTGCGCAATCAAAATCTTGGTCTACACATAGGGTTAATCATTATCATAGGGCTGCTAAAAGGGACCGTGGATTGCAGGGGTCCCAATAGTCGCATGATCAGGACTTTGCCAATGCAAGTTCTCACCTACTGAAATGAAGAGAAGACCAACTTGCCAATGGCCCTCTCTCCCCAGGGGCCCCATAGCAGCCGCCTGGGCTTCTTATATCAAGAGTTTTCACTTGTGATGATATTTGCATTCTGTGATGCAACACAGTCCCAATGTGAATGCAACCCATATGCATTCAGGGGTGGACTAAGATGGCCATCGTCCCTTTGCTGTATGAATATTATAGCCCCTACAAGTCTGGAATCACTTCCTACATATGGTGCTAGAATTAAGCTTCTTGGGGAATGGAGAATGTGTTCCTTCTGCTGCTTTCATTCTATGGTTTCAGGACCCTTAGAAGACTCTCAAAAGTCCCCAAATGTCTCTTGTTGACATGTGTATTGAGAGAAGGAACAGATGTATAGGGATTTCATGGGTGAAGGTCCTTCTGAGTAAAGAATTTGGTGGGTGGTTTGGGTGGCCATGGGCCCCCTAGAAGGCTTGGGTCCCGCGCTACCGCCCAAACCGCTTATATTATAATCCACTAATGATCGTAATTGCCCCCGGAGGGCATATATTTTATGTAAAAACAATAACCGCAGGATTCTATTTTTATTCCATAAAACTACAAAAATGTTCTCAAAATTTGCCCCTCACTAGCCTTAATTTCTCATCCTCACTTAGTCCTTTGCCCATTAGCATGCACTGACTCTCTAATTTAAAGCCCTATGTAATGACAGAGACGCTGGCTTTCTTAGAGAGGAGTCCCATGTGATCACACAGGCAGCAGCGGCCACTCACAGGCTGTGCAGATACATGCAGAAGGAAATGAGCTTTTGTGTAGAGTGCAGATCTGATGCAGAATATCACAGCGCTCTATGCAGAATCCACCGGCAATGCTGAGCCAATACTGAGCATCAGTCATCACCTGATATATACAGCATTTTATGTCACAGGATCCCGGACCCTGGTATCACTACTAGACAAGCTGGTTTGGGTAAGTCATGTTTGCCTTGTATATCTTATCCATTTCTGCACAATGCTTTGTGTAGCATCTCAGGGATCCTTTGCTCAATGGGCTGGAGCTTAGATGCAGCATGTTTGGTTGCTTCCATTTAGAAGCATAATATATCTATATATGTATCCATTGCCGTTTATACATAGGATGGCAGTGCCCTTTATCAATCATGTATGAATGGTCACAATGATTGACGGTTTGCTGTAATAAATAGGGACACACCAAGATTACATTTCTCATATAAAAATGCAACATTGTTGCAACTTTGTTCAAATATATATATATATATGCGTGTGTGTGTATATGTATATATGTGTGTGTATATGTATATATATATATATATATATATAAAATACATAATCTATTATTATGTTTTTTTTTAATAATCATAATTTTCTTATATCAATATCATATATATATATATATAGCCAATTTTATATATGACACATACATTTCTTAATACTCGTGGTTGCATGTATATATGGATTCCGCTAACCCTTTAAATACATCTTATTCAAATTCGTTAGTATTAGTATTGCTAATGAATGAAAAAAAAATATTTGTCATGTCACAATTTTCCATAAGTTTATCTATTATTCAATTGTCTGTCAATTATCTTCCAATGTATCTGTCTATTTCATATCTGTCTATTAGTTTATCTATGGATTATCTATATGTCTATCATTATCTATCAACTCTACATCTTATATGCATCTTTCACATTGAATTTATATGAATGTAATAGTTATTTGTTACTCAGTCATCGATATGTCTATCCCCATCTTTCACCAATATCTCTCATTTGAATCTTTCACATTGAATGTAAATAATTTGAATAGTCATTCAATCATCTATCTATAAATCAATCAACTATTAAACTAATATCTGTCTATAGACAAATCCATCTCGTAATTATTCATCTTCCTATTTTTATTCTGATTTGTTTTGGGTTTTTTTTGCTACCTAAATACATTTTTTATATTAGCCTGTCCTGTCTTTTATGACATATGTTGTTAGACAAAAGATGTTTATGAAATACAATTAGATTCTTACTCAAAATTGATATCAAAGTATCAATGATTTTCCGTTATATATGAGTTGTAGAATACTAGAAACTTCATATACAAATTTGACCTAATAAGATGAAATCTTCTGATACTTTTTGATAAGGGAGATACAATGTATCAACCACTGGCATAATACAAATGTAGTAATGCCGGGTTTGTAATTCAGAACACTTTATGTTATTTTTGTCTCGGGGCTGATGGTTATTGTAATGCAAAGAAGAATCCATGACACATTATACACTACTGCAACAATATTACACAAGTAATAAAATAAGGTATTTGCAATTATCTTCTTGATTCATATACCAGCTACTAACTAGGACTCTGTAGGGAGATGGGATCAGAAAATATGTAATCACTTTGTGCATATACAGGGTAGGAGGTGGTGATAAAAAATGATAAATTACAGGGGTTTTACCCATAAAGACTGCCTAACCCCAATGCAGAGGGTTGTAAATCAATGAGGGACAACTGGGACCCCAAAGATCACAAATACAGGGTCCCAAGTCCCCAGGTTACGTACAAGATAGGTTCTGTAGGTTTGTTCTTAAGTTGAATTTGTATGTAAGTTGGAACTGTATGTTTAATAACTGTAACCCCAGCCAATTTTTTTTTTGTCTCTGTGACAATTGGATTTTAAAAATGTTGGGTTGTCATAAGAACCAGGATTATCAATAAAGCTTCATTGCAGACACCTGTGATAACTGTTATAGCTGTTTATTGTAGCCTAAGGATAAAGTACAGGAAATTACCAACATCCAGGGGTCCGTTTGTAACTAGGGGTAAGCTGGGTGTTCTTAAGTAGGGGACCGCCTGTACTCACTGTCTATTTATTTGTGTGGGACTAGCAACTTATATCCATATATATCCCTAATCCATATGTCCATAAATAAAGAATAATACAAAAGTGCAACTGTAGCTTCATCCCGATTAGATAATAGGGCCCTCTTTTAGTCATTGTTGGCATCCTAGAAACTGGAATCATCCAACTTATTCCCCATGCAGTGGATAGCAGATGAATTACCTTTGTGGGAAAACATCTTTAAATTTGGTAATTTTCCTACCAAGCAGGGAAAGCCAAAGGAAACAGAGGGCCCTTGTGCCAGAAATAAAACGCTTCCTCTACAACAGTAAAACATTCCCCCCACCCCCGATGTGCACAATACACTAGTAATTGTGAGCAAGAAACTGTAGGAAACTCATTTTAAAGGGATTGTACCAAGTATTTTTGTTATCCACCATCCACAATCTTATTGGTGGGGGTCCAACTGCTGGCTCTCCTAGTGTTCACCAGCAAAGGGGTCCTCTACTCACTAACTGAATGAAACGGCAAGTCAAGCATGTGTCCTGCCCCTCCATACTCCCTCCATACTATTATATGGAGAGGACAGCCTTTGGCTACTCTGTGACACTCATCCGGAGAACGCTGTGCTCAGCAATTTCTGAGGCTCCCATAGAATTGAATTGAGCAGCAGGACAATTTGAATTAGTGATAATGTAGATGGGGGTCCCAGCACTTGGACCCCCATCGATCAGATTTTTATACCATATTTCCTTTTCCTACTGGACCTCAGGGTAACTACCTTGGTTGTTTATTACTACCTAAACAAGTTATTGGTTGCAGTGCAAACCTTTAAACCCCAAACAAAACACACAGGGGCAGATTTACTTACCCGGTCCATTCGCGATCCAGCGCCGCATTCTCTGCGCTGGATTCGGGTCTGGCCAGGATTCATTAAGGTAGTTCCTCCGCCGTCCACCAGATGGCGTTGCTGCGCTGAAAAGCATCAGAACGCGCTGGAGTTCACAAAGCCGGGCTGAGTGAAGGTAAGTGCAAGCTCCGCGACAGATTTTTTTTTTTTTTTTTTTTAAATTCCGAATCCGTCGGGTTTTCGTTCGGCCACGCCCCACGATTTCTGTCACGTGCATGCCAGCGCCGATGCGCCACAATCCGATCACGTGCGCCAAAATCCCGGGGCAATTCAGGGGAAATTGGCGCAAATCGGAAATATTCGGGTAACACGTCGGGAAAACGCGAATCGGGCCCTTTGTAAATGACCCCCACAGTGTAGTAAACTTCAGTATGCAGCATGGCTTAGAAAGATAGTAGGAGATCCCCGCTTAGTCGTCCACCATAACCCTACCCACCATGATAAATCTGATAAATCTCCCCCATTATGTACAATGCACCTAGGCAAAAATAACATTGATTTGTCTATATAATCTTAGGGGAGTATGATATTGATAAGACATGTCTTATCCGGATAATAACATTCAGTTGAAGTTTTTAAGATAATTTGGGACATGTTTAATGAGGGCTATATATATAGCTATGTATAGACATGTCCTGTACTCCGGTATCATCTGTAACAAGTACCATCCGTGGCTTATACCAAAGAGAACTGTCATGTCCATTTATTATCAAAATTCATTTGAACTGTGTTATGAAAGGAATTGTCCAGCTTTGAAAATGTATTCTCTATTGGGAATTATGAGAAAATAAAGAGATATTAGAGAGAACATCTGTCACTCTGGAGGTCTTGCCGTTCTGCAAGACTTAAAGGGGTATTCCTATTTTGGAAAATTAATATTATTGTTTGTAATCTAAAAAGTTATACAATTTTCCAATATACTTTCTGTATCAATTCCTCAAGGTTTTCTAGATCTCTGCTTGCTGTCATTCCATAGAAAGCGTCTATGTTTACCTCCAGTGGACAGAAACCTGACCATGGTCACATATCACACAGCTCTGATTACTCTCTATGACAATAACGAGCCGTGCACCTGTGTGACCATGGTCAGATTTTTATCCACTGGTAGTAAACATAGATGCTTTCTATAGACTGACAGCAAGCAGAGATCTAGAAATCCGCAAGGAATTGATACAGAAAGCAAATTGGAAAATTACATAACTTTTTAGATTACAAACAATAACATTAATTTGCTGAAATGTCAATATCCCTTTAAATGAATATTTTGTTTCAATGGGAAATTAGTAATTCTTGATTTCTCCTTTGGTGGCTCTGTGAGTAAAATGTATACAGTACTTACTATTTGTTTCCCAGGTTGTAGCTAATAACTGGTAAATGTAAATCTTGGCAAAATGGAAAACCCCTTTAAATTTATTATATGCATCAGTGAGTGGTATTTTTAAGGGTTGATTTTCTATTCTTATGCAATAATGAAAAAAAAATATCTTTCTAGATATTAAAAGCCAATTTCCTATCAAATCTGTATTTGCAGTTTCTTCTTTTATAAATGTGTCTGATACTTTGCACCTTGCTTCAGTAGCTTTTTAGATGAAAATTTATATATGTAACCCCCAGGGATCCATTCAGCAATCCTGTGCCACTCCTGTCCTGGCTGAAGTACTCTCTATTGTTATAGTCATATGCTTATCACTAAGTACCTCGAGCGGTTGTCATAGCAACATGTACCTTTGGAAACCAGTATATAACAAGCATGTGTTACATGGTATTGGATAAAACAAAACGTGTGTATTCAAAAAGTAGAAGAATATAAAAATGTCTATTTTCTATCTCCACTAGAGGGAGCTTTAGAGCTGATTGCATACTCTTTGCCAATAAATTCAATAATATGATATACTGTAATCCTATTCCCCCCCTCCTCATCAATTGGCTGGAAGAAGTCATCATACCACATTTATTAAAGCCCCTGCACCAGTTTTTTGTCTGTCTTTGCACATTCTTTTTAGTGCAAACTGCTTGCACATGTATTTATAGAGTGTCCACAACACATTTGCGTTGCGGCTGTACTTTACCCAACACAACACAAAAGGGGAATTCCGGTGAACAGTCGGACCGTGCACCCCTTTTATCATGCAGTGTCCAACAGAATTGTGTTGCATGTTCTATGTTAAAGATGCACCAAAAAAATGATGCACTCTGTCAGGGCAGTGCAGTGGACACCAGATTCATGAAGACCGCGCGCCACAATTCCTGAATCCGGTGCCCTCTGCACCCTACACAGGCAAACTGCACTGATAAATGTGGGTCATTGGCAGATTTACTTACCCGGTCCTGTCGCAATCCGGCTGTGCGTTGTCTGACGAGGAGAAAAATACAAATGGTGGAGGTCTAGTTTTATCAATAAGTGGTGTTTATTTGTAATAAATAATAGGAGAAGTTAGTGGAAACAAATACAGTTGTAGCGTACAAGCTGACGGTCAAAGGACCTGAGGAGCACACCGGCAGCTGTGCCTGTCGAGGGGGATGCGGGAGCATCGGCCGTGTTGTCAGCAGAGGTGGATGCGGTCCTCCGTAGTTGATCTGCGTAGTTGCTTCGAGAGTAGGTGTATCACGGGCTGGACAGGAGGAGCCAAATGTGGTGTCTGTGTCCAGGCGGTAGTGTATACTCAGTGGTGTATGTACGCAGTGTATAAGGGGAGAGGGGGGGGGGGTTGCACTCGTGGATGGCAGAGTGCGAGGGGTCCCTAATAGGCCCTAATAGGGGCTGAGTGGGAGCCCTAGAAGTCCCTGGTTGGTCCTAAATTCGGGGCGGCAGCCCTAGATGGCCGTCGTCCCGACTGGAACCTGCCCCTGTCCTCGGCCGAGTAACCCTAGTTATGGCGGGGAGGGAAAAGGGGATGTGTGCAGGTTAGGACAAAGGCTGTGGGGATCACAGTAATCTGTCGCAGGTAAGAGACAGGTTCAAAGGTAGAATAGTAGGGTGAAGAGGAAAATTCAAATATAAGTTTAAGGTACGAATCCCTTAATGTAGTATATGACTGTACGTGGTGCGAGTCGTGCGACAAGTTACACCATGCGTTGATGAGGTCAATCTTCCCTACATGCCATGTTTCACCTATTGAATATAGGCTCATCAGGGGAAATAAGACCCTTGTGGTGTGGAAGTTAGCAACATGCCTAGAGGGATTGGGTTGGGGTGCACCGGAGGCGAGTCTGGGGTCTAGGTATAGGTCAAGGAAGTTCTCCAGAGGTAGGTGCACTGGCAATGGAGGCGACAGTATAGTGATGCTGTCTGCGTGAGCGCTGGGACACTGTGTGTCGGTGGAGCTGCTCAGGTTTCGGGTCCGGTGCGATTCACCAACATCATGCATCCGAGTTCCTGCATGTGTTGCTGCTGCGCCAAGGTCCGCCGGATTTCACCTTCTTCTTCCTGATGCATGTAAGTGCTGATCTTGCGACACATTTCCTTTTTTAAATTCTGTGATTTGTCCAAATCCGATGGGTTGTCCGACAGCCACGCCCCTCTATCCTCTATGACTCTATAAGAGATTTAAATATTTGTGATTATGATCCTATAAACACATTACTAAGCTCCGGGTTCTTCTATTCAGCTGCAAAACATCTCCCCTTTACATTTTACTATGAGCTGCCGTGGATGATCTTTCCTCTGTATTGTGCTAAAAACCCTTGAAGACAATGGCCCACATTTAGCAAAATTAGTGAAAATCGTACTATATGCAGTTTGCCTTTGTAGTGCGCAATGTGCGCCAGATATATGAAAAGTGTTGCACGGTGCACCTTCAACATAGAGGGGCTTATTCAACATATAAGGGTCCCGTGGCCGCATTTCCGTCAGGTTTTACAACGTTTAGGGGGATAGCGCCGTTGGAACAGGGCGAGTACAGGATCGTTCTGCTCCATTACTCTCATGGAGCGACAAAGGGTCTGACTGGGGTACCTGAGATCCCATCAGACCCCTGGTTTCCGTGATCTGTGGGTGATCTGTGATCCTAAAGATAGAGCTTAACTTGAATTTATGGGAAAACCCCTTTAAAGATGCGGTGAGCTAACGTGAACTGTAAAATGCTGTAGATTATTTTTCCCCTACAATTTGGAGTGAGCTACTGTAGATCATAGACTACAATGTAATCTTGTAATCTGCCTTTGATAATCTTTCCACTTTACTGTACTTTCAGATATTGTAGTATACATTACACTCTAAACTAGTAACCTGTTGTGGATCATGGTCTCTATTAGAGTACTGTCAGATACAGTATGATACGTTATATTTTTAACTAATAGTTTGCTGTAGATGATCTTCCCACTACCCTCTGCAGTGTGCTACTGTAGAGAAAACACTATGCTGTATTCCACTGTAAATGACCTTCCCCTTGCACAGTGCTCAGTTTGTGTAGATGATCTTCCATTGATCTGTGGCTTTTATTTCAGTTTTTTGAGCTGCTGTAGATGATCTTCCCTTGAGCTGTACTGTGAGCATTATGAAAATAGTGATCAGGTACAATATTGATATCGGATGAAATCAAGAAGTCAAGCTCTCACCACTGACTATTACAGTTTCCCCATTTAAGTGTAACTCTAACTTTTAAGGGTAATTAATCTATCTTGTCCCTTTAGCCTAAATTGCTGAAGCTGATCTCTGTTGGTTCCAAAAATAAAAATTAACCCAAAGTGAAATGTTATTTATAGAGTCTAGCATTCTTCTCATTGAATGCGACAGGAAGCCAGATTCCTCCTGTTTCTTACGAGCCTATTTTAAGAGCGTTTAGGCTGATGGCAGTTCATATTTTGCACTGCAGGAGGTAATCACATTGTGCCTTTTAATGCCCTTTTTTATAGATCATTCATGTGAACAGACCACCTGAGCACCGTGGTTGACAGTATAATTGACCTGTTGAAATACCTATTTTCATAAGTTATTTTTATTCCCTCTGCATTCCCATAGGTTGGAACAAATGTCTACGAAGCTTCTGTTATAAGTAATTCACTTCCAGTTTGTTAAATATTAAAATAATTTTGTCTTTGTCTTAATCTAAAGTCTTGGTTGATCTATTTAATTATATTTTATAGTGAACAGTCACCCAAACCTCTGTTTCCACTCTACAGCCATATAAAATTCAGTATTCTAAACTGAGATACTAAATGCATACAGTGCAAGCTCCCCCTAGTGGTGACTGCAGGTAGTCAGAATGTCCTAATTTGTCTATATGGCTGTAAATATATGGAGCTGAATTTTAGTAGTTGATACTGATAATAGCAAATGTATTATATTTTAGCATTATTAGTATTAATCTCATTATGATTGCTACAACACAACATTAAAATTTTGTCTGCCCTGATGTAACAAGCACAATAATGGCTAAAATGAGAGAAGTAGGTTGAAGGAGCTAAGGAAACAAGCAATAGGATGTAAGACATTTTCTTTGAATATACCATAATTAGTAGCAGTAGGAATACCCCAGTAATTTCACATCATATACCTTTAGGCTGGGATTTAAAACTTTGTCAAACTTTTAACATACCTAACGGTCTCAATAAGATTGAAACGGGTTGAGAATATGAGAAACATATCTCAGTATATTGTATGATATATTGATAGTATTATATCAAAAAGTTTAAGAAAAAAATAGTCAGCTCACCACCGTGTGAATACACTGTGCAGGGAGAGGGGGATGATCCATGTCGGGAAGAAAAAGGAATCTCCAGCACTTCAATTGTTAGAAAAATATATAAAAATTTCACTTTATTTAGACATGATAAAAACTAAAGATGTACAGGCAGTCCCCGGGTTACATACAAGATAGGGTCTGTAGGTTTGTTCTTAAGTTGAATTTGTATGTAAGTCAGAACTGTATATTTTATCATTGTAATCCCAGCCAGAACTTTTTTGGTCTCTGTGACAATTGGATTTTAAAAATGTTGGGTTGTCATAAGAACCAGGATTAACACTAAATCTTCATTACAGACGCCTGTGATAACTGTTACAGCTGATCATTGTAGCCTAGGACTAAAGTACAGTAAATTACCAATATCCAGAGGTCCGTTTGTAAATAGGGGTCGTATGTAAGTCGAGTGTTCTTAAGTAGGGGACCGCCTGTACATCCATAGAAAAAACATCTACGCATTTCGAGCCATGTTTCTGGCTCTTAGTCATGATCCATGACAAAGAAACATGGCTCGAAATGCGTAGATATTTATTCTATGGATGTACATCTCTAGTTTTTATCATGTCTAAATAAAGTGAAGTTTTTATATTGATAATATATCAACACTACTCCCCCCCCCCTCTCAAATTAGTGAAAGACACTCAGTAACCCTTATTAGCGCCAGCCAAAAAGTTCCTCCATAACTGGTGTGGATTTGCTCATGATGCATCCAACTCAACTTCATTCACCCCTAGATATCATAGGGGCCCAAAAAGGTGGTGAAAATAAAGTTCTCCGGGACGACTTGTCAATAAACCAAAGAGATATTGACCTATATCCCTCCATGCCAATACGCCAATACTGTTACAAGCTATGGCAAAGCAGGAAGCAATAGACAAGTATCGATTATTAGAGGGTTATGGGCCAAACAGAATCATGGGTAACAGAAATCTAGTAAGTTCGAAATTAAGGTATTAAATGAGAAGAGAAGAATCTGGGTCAAAATTGGAACTGTCCTTGAAAGAGATGAAAAAAATCCACATTACTAGTTCATGATGCTGTAAATGTTAATTAGGAAATTGGTCTTAAATTTGAAATTCACTGGAGATCTCTAATACTTGTTATTTAATATGTTTAATATCTGGAAACTGCAGGAAATGTCACCAGTGGGACAAGATGGAGAATATAGGTCATTATGGCATCTTGAAGGATCCCTATGCTACCAGCGCACAGCAGCCTCATACATTACATGGGAGATTGTTGTCTATCAGTTTCCAGTACAATTTTTCATTTATGCATATCTGAAGGCTTATTCCTATAATAATTATGCTTTTTATTATTTTCTTATTATTATTTTTTTGGTTTTAACCAGGGGCAGGTCCATAGTTGTCCTTATGCACTTGGTGTCTGGGGCCTAGGGAGGCCACATGTGGAGGGATCATCATGTTTTGGAGTGGGGCCATAGGGGGTAATATTCTATACAAGTGGAGAACAGGGGGTTATAGGACATAGGTCTGATATTGACCTTGTAAACCATGTAAAACGGACATCTGAACCAGACATGAACATTCGCATATAGGCACTGGGATCTATTGTATAATAGATGTATTGAAGAAGTACCGTATTTTTCAGACTATAAGGCGCACAAAAAATCCTTTGATCCTCTCAGATATATACTCCAGTGCGCCTTATATATAAACCGTGCTTACAGACAACAGCTGCCTTGAACTGTGCACAGGTCTGCCACCTGCTGATCATTCATCCTTCACAGGTGCGCCTTATAATCCGGTGCGCCTTATATATGATCCTGGAAGTTTTAGCAGGCATTTACTGATGGTGCGCCTTATACTCCGGTGCGCTTTATAGTCCGAAAAATACTGTATTAGTCAATCATTTGATAAAAAAGTTGTGAGTGATAATAATATTACTAATACTGTGAATCTTTATATCTATAGCGCCATCATATTCTGCAGCACTATGCGGATTATGGGTGACCTCTACAAACACAATAAGACATTACAGAATAATATTTTGGTCATGTGAAGCAATACGAGTGAGGGCCCAGCTCACTGACACCATCCATAAAACATAGAATTCAAACTTTTCAGAGGATATACAAAGTTCATATATGTAACTCAAGGTCAAATATCGAGGCGGTTGTGCTCTATTTTTCTAATTGCAAAGATGATATAACATCCAAAAAAGAGTTTAAATGAATGGCACTCACTGCCGTTCTATATCTCCACAGTAAAAGTTTAGTTAATGAAATATACCTTACAACAAGGCGATGCATGGGAGGAAGGGTTGGGAGTGACATCTCACTGACAGAATGACGGCCGTTTCGCGGTGTGTGCTTCTTCAGGCTCAGGAAGGAGCACACACCTCGAAACGTCGGCCGCTCTGACCCTCACAACCAGGTTTCAGTAGGCCCCTGGGCGACAGAGCCTTAGTGGGCCTCTTTGCAGTGAACTCACATGGTGGCATGAAAAATTCAGAAACTAAAACAGTCTCCTGTTCCCTAAAATATTCCCTAGTTTATCGTATGAAGTCCCCTCATGGATATTTTATATAAAGTCCCCCTCACCTCCTATTGATTCATTAGAGACAGCCCTCCTCAACACCATGGATTCCATATGTACAGCCTTATGTGGGCCCCCCAACACCCATGGGCCCAAGTACTCTTCCCGGATTTGCCCAGTGCTGGTGCCGGCCCTGCTCACAACATTCCCTCCCTTGCATCGTTTTGTTGCAATGTGATTATTGGTCATTAAATAAACTACTACTCCGAAGATATGGAACGGCAGTGAGTGTCATTCGTTTCAATTTATTTTTGGGTGTTATTTAGGTTAAGAATGTTTGTGGCCAGCATCTCCAACGACATCATCACTTGTTTATTTTTTTAAAATTCAAAGGTTACATGCGTACAGATCCTTTTACTGAAATCTACCACTTTGTAGCCAATGTATATATAACAAAGGCTTTAACATTGTCATATGTGCAGTGCAACGTTTCTTTCGGAGCGAACGCAACCTTCACTGTAGAAATGATATCTGATTGTTGCACATGTTTTGTTACTACTAGGATACTATCAGATATAGTATGTAATGTGTTTTATCCGCCCCGGTCACAATATTATTAAATTAGATCCAAGTGTGAAACGGAGCGATGCCTTCATAGCTGTATTCTTCAATTTGATTGCAATTGGAAGGTAATAGGAAGTGACTTTTCCATGGGCAGATTGTGTGCGTGTTCCCCTTTGTCTGAGCATACATGTTCAAGCTGTCGGAAAGCATCAAGCTGTTATATTTGTTACCGGAGGTCTGAGGCCATGCGGTATTCTAAAGTGCATTAGCTTCAGGTACTGACGATGCAAATACGTGGTATATAGGTTCCCTGACCTGGCCTGGTTTAAAAGCTATTGACCTGATCAGTGCAGTCTGGGAATTTCTTCAAGAAGGTAGAATCCATATACCTTAAAAGATGTAGTGTTCTTAATAGGTGTATATCTAGAGCATGTATACTCACAATAACTAAGAGTCAGGAGAATGACAAATGGTTGACTGTCCTTTTATATCTTAGATACCATATGAATTTCATCTTTTCTTTGACTTAAGGAGAAACCTTGAAGAATACATTGAAATTAATTAAGGATAATGAGGGTTCCTGTTCCCAGGTCTCTCGGTAGTCTCTCCCAATAGTGTTAATGAGGACTCATCTTTCCTGATGATGTCTGTTTCAGTAAAGAACTAGAATTCCCCATCAAATTAGAATGTTACAGAATATTGACTGCAGAATATGTCAAACCTCTCTTATCCCAAATGGAAAGAATCGCATATCATTCCTACTGTCAATGGCGTTGTCTCCCCACATGATCCGTTACAAAGATCCAAAGATGATCTGGAATTTTTTTTCAATGTGATGAGAAAGTGAAAAGGATTTAGATAAATTTAGCATCAGTTCTGCCATGAACATTATTATTATCATTATTATTATTTATTTATAGAGCATCATTAATTCCATCCGGCTGTACAATCAGTCCGAGAATCACATACATTACATTAGGACACGAACAAATACAAAATACAAAAATGGCAGAGATCTGGAGGAGAACATTGGGGCTCATTTACTAAGGGTCCGAATCGCGCTTTTTTAGTCCGGTTTCCCGAATATTTCCATTTTGCGCCGAATTGGCACGAGATGTTGCTGCTCGCGATCCGATTGTGGCGCATCGGCACTGGCTTTCACGTGACAGAAATCTGGGGGTGTGGCCCTCGGAAAACCTGACGGATTCAGAAAAAACGCAGAATTTTAAAAAAAGAATAGCACTCACTTACACCGGGATGAAGAAGGTGAACTCAGTGCAGCAGTGACACCTAGTGGGTATCGGCCGCACGACCTTAGTGAATCCCGGCAGAACCTAAATCAACGTCGGACAACGCGCTGCGGGATCGCAAATGGACCAGGTAAGTAAATGAGCCCCATTGTCTGTTAGGGCTCACAATCCATATCGATGCAAATGGGAGAACGGAAATATGTGAACCCCATACACCTGATTCCAGCCATTTATGTGATGTGTATGACACTTTGTATGCAAACCTTAGTGAATCCCTGGAAGACCCGAATCCTCCACTGAGAACGCGCAGCTGGATCGCGACAGGACCGGGTAAGTAAATCTGCCCCAATGTGTAATATAGGACTGTATGGAGGAGAATTTTATAGGAGATGGACAGATTTAAAGATAGATTTTTATATGCATAAATATAAAGTAGATTATATATATAGATAGCTAGATAGATGATAGAAGATAGATAAATAGATAGTTTAATGATAGGAGATAAATAGATACAGAAGAAGAGTTATAGAAGATTGATTGATTGATGGATATACAATGGATAGGAGATAAAAGATATATAGATAAACAGATAGACAAAAAGCTAGATAGATAAATGGTTAGATCATACCCATCTTCACCTGGGCATTCAACCTAGGGGGTATTAAAGGAGCAATACATTAGCTCCCAACAAAAGTCCACATGCAGGGGGCCCATTTAGGAAAAGGGGCCCTGGGCAAATACCCAGTTTGCTGCCTCCTATGCCAGCCCTGCTTAGGAGTCAGGATACCCCCATAACGTATTAAATGATCACGCATTCCTGACAAATTTATCAGATTCATTTGACATTCTCCTAATGTGTATGATCATTGATTGATGTGTTTTTTATTGATCTCTATTTTTATTTATTGATCTTGATTCTATGACTGTACCAGGTGGATCAGGATGAACAGGACCATTGCACCTGCCTAGACAAGATTGTAGAGCAGTGTAACATTCTGCCGAACAGAATTTTAATATAATAAAATATAATATAATATCATACAATGTTTACTACATTGTAATTACTGCTGTCTTCCATGTTCCCTCTGTGTACAAACCGGTTGTACTAATAGGTAGACAGACATGTGGATATGTGAAATTTCCAAATTCAAGGTGTAGCCAGAGCTGTTGTAATGGAAATCAGGGTTTATCCCTATGACGTTTACAGGTTCCTTCTTTGATGGTAATAAAATATTGCAAGGTGAGGCGGAAGTGGAAGGGTTAAATAAATTATTCGCTTCCAAGACACATTCTTCCAAGAATGTCTGGTGCCAGCCAGTGATTTCCCACCAGATGTCGTCCATTTTTTTCCAATACAAACTCCGGTTCTCCTCTTTTTCTCAGTTGTCATAGCAACCATGAATCCGAGCTGCAAAAACCTCTACCATATGGCAGCGAGATATCTGTTTTCTGTGCAATGATAAAAAAAAAAAAAGTGCTGTTCTGCAGCAGAGGAGAGCGAGATAACAATGCTGGATTAGTGCTGGTACCATGCAGGGGTTAAGGATGATGTGCGTTATTATCGTCAGGAGGGACACAGGGAAGGTCTGATGATGGATAACAGATCTGCAAGGCCAGGAGGAAGGGTCCTGGAGGCTCTGTCAGTACAGAACAAACTGGATCATGGACCTCCTGTTACTCGTATTCTTCCTCAGCAGAGGATTCCTGGATAAAGAGGAAGGACAATGACAAAGGCTATTGTATGTGGAGGGTCTTCTAGCACATTACATATTGCAATAAAATAAAAAAATATTTAAAGGGACACCAGGTTTTGCCCCCACTAAACGACTAGAATTCCCTCTTCTATGTTTACCCATAAAAAAATCAGCCTCAAAGTCAGGCAAATATGACTCTTCTCATCCCATTTTCACATGAGACGAGTCAAGTTTAGTGGTTGCTGAGATAGTGTCACTTCTATAGCACCGAGAAACAAACTTTTTGTGCCATTGTGCCATTAAAGAAAAGAATCTCATCTTTCAGATGCTATGCGCTGGAGAACTGGACTTACAGGCAGTTAAGAATAGGTTGGAATTGGATCTGCAGCTTGGATTTCCAACTATGGGGCAGATTTATCATAGGCTGGGCCTAAGTGTCCTAGTGTATGGTGTTCCCATGGCCCCCCTATAAGGAGGCTTCCACCTTTTGATAAATCTTGGCAGGCATCAGGTCTGACCTAAAATAGAATTGTGCCATAGCCTGTGCCTAGAGGCAGTGCACAGGAACGAAGCAAGGATCCCCTCTGTGCTCCCCAGCATTGCCCCCTAAATAATGTGCTAGGCAACCCATTCTTCAATATCTGATGTCTTAGGCCACTCATTCCTCACCCCGCAATTTGCCACACCACCCACATCTCAACCCTTAAGGTGCCAGGCCAGTGATTTCTTAGCCCCAAGTGTACCAGACCACCCATTTCTAAGCCACAAGTGTATCATACCGCTAACATTTCTCAGCCCCCAATGTGCCAGGCATCATTTATGCACCACACCACTTCTCTAACCCCCAAGTCACATATGTATCTGACTGCTCTTTCCCTAGGGAATATGTCAATGCAGCTCCCTGCACATCTATGTCTGAACTTCAAGAAGCCTATTGACGTGATATTAGATTATAGTCAAACCAGAAAGTCTTTTCTAAAATTATAAGACTCTCAACTGTAAACAATTCTTTCACCTAGCCAAACTGATTCCCTATACTGTACTGATGAGATGCAATGTTAGACATTGGCACTTTTTTTGCATATTCCTTACCCAGAATCCTAAGCTGACCATGCTTTGGACATACATAGTCAATATAGTTTGATTGTTGTTTTGTTGCATGTTTACCCTTGTAATATGAAGTGCAATCCATCAGTGCTTGATACACATGGCTATACTCAATGATATACAAGTCTTACATAACGAATGTGAAATAATGGATCCACTCGCTCATAAAATCAATAGCAGCTTTCAAAGGCTTTACATGTATCTCTACTGTTTCCAAAGAAAAACCACCAACCACGCAAAGTCCTGAAAATCTGGATGTGTCTAGGGATATAAATAGAGATTTGCTACCATAGAGAAAGCTCTGAAGTGAAAAGCTCTGTAGGCGACTGATAGAATCTTATATCAGTATCAAAAAGATTCTCATCAAATTAAAGGTCTCTGCTGTGAATAAAGGAAGCATGAAAGGTGCAAGACATCAGCTAGATCATAAAACAAAAAAAAATATATATATATATTTAATCATTAATGATGTGCATGGAACAAGCGACTCTACAACCAATACTGAGGGGAATAAATACCCACTGCAAATATTACTCATACTAGACTGTCTACATACAGACAAGACCCCAGATCAGAATCTATTTTATACATTCCAAATTCCTTCTTTTTATAGACCCCAAACCACTCACAAAGTTTGATCCTGCTCTGTAGAAATAGTGGGGCTCATTTACTAAGTGTCCGCAGAGCGCATTTTGACGGGTTTCCCGTCGATTTCCGCCTTGCGCCGAATTGCCACGGGATTTTGGCTAACCTGATTAGATTTTGGCGCATCGGAGCTGGCTTGCAAGCGACAGAAATGGGGGGGGGGGGGGCATTAGACAGCCCAACGGATTCGGACAACGCACCGGATTTAACATTTAGAAATGTGTCGCAAGACATGCACTTACATGCACCAGGAAGAAGGTGAACTCCGGCGGACCTCGGCGCAGAACTGACGGATGCAGGAACTCGGGCTCAATCAGGTGAATCGCAGCAGACCTGAATCCTCGTCGGACAACGCACCAGGGGATCGCGACAGGACCAGGTAAGTAAATGTGCCCCAATGTGAACAACCTTTAGCCCTATGTTTTGCAACTGTTATATTGCAAGTATGGACACATGACATTACTACTAATATTATCCTGTATGTATGGGCACTCAGTAAGGAATAAGTATCTGACTTTCAAGAAGCCTAGAGACTTGAGGTGAAATAATATCCAAACCTATAAATATTTTCTGAAAACATTGGACTACTGACTGTAGACAGCCTTGTTTCTGTGTTATTACATCTCATCAGTGCAGTAAAGAGAACAGGTTTGGCTGGAGAGGACATGGACATTCTGCCTAAGGTCATTTAAATTGCAGGCCACTTTTTCAGGGGTAGAGAGTCTTAAAGGGGTATCCCAGGAATCAACACAATTCATATACAAATGAATCAGTAAAATATAAGCTAATATGTAATTAGTTGTTATTTTAAGCAGAAAAATGCTGCTGACATACACAATGATGGAGAATTAAAATGCAACTGGCCCTTTAATCAGTCCGTTAATTTCCTCCACGTGGAGAAGACACAGGACAGAAGATGCCGCTGGTCACATGTCCACATCACATGTCCTACACTTCCTGGGCAGGTCATGTGATCACCACTAGGCTTGGCTGTAGGCGGTTGGTTGCAATGCCAGTTCCAGTATGGCCAGTGTTGTGGTGATGGCAGCTAGCTACACATCAATACTATGGTAACAGAGCAAGAAAACAGGTTAGATCATCACTAGGTGCAGAGCATAAGAGGTAGGAGGAGTTACGGAGAACTAAAGGATCATGGGACTTGTAGTTTACAGTGGAGGCCATCTTGGTTTTAACTTTACCTACTTTAGAGAGGCCATAAAATCAAACTATTTAAGCTCCATTTTGTGACTAATGCCATTGAGTTTTATTACATTAATTTATTTATAGTATCAAGTACTTAGTATATTTATAGTATCAAGGGTTTTTTAGGGAGAATACCCCTTTAAAGGTCATGCAAGCTCTGAGTGGGGATTCTGAGGAAGGAATATACAAACATGTTTTTTCTGGGTAGGAAAAGCAAAACTATGCCTCTAGTTCTACCTAAAATTAGGTATCTTCTTCTACATCAATGTCTGCCACTTGGGTAAGTGCTGGCGACTTTGGTAATGGAACACAAACCCAAACATGATTTCAAAATTTTAGGTTCTGCCAAACCTGAATATCAACAGGTCCACTCATCACTACTCACTGGGATTAGGGCTGCCTAATTTAAGGAAGTGCATGATATTTAGCCCCTCTCCTGGTAATCTCCTTACCTTGATTCCCCAACAGATAGAGTATGCATAGCCTTCAAGACCCCACCTTGATTGTGATGGCAAAGTTTCGGCAAGTGATTCCTATCCACTTGCAGACGATGTTGTATAATTGGAGAACACATGCAACTGGATGTTGTTACATGTGTCTCATTTGAACCTCACCGTGTCAGTCAGTATTCCCATAACCAATGTGCAATTATCTTGTAAACTGCATAGCTAAATGTAGCATACAGCGTGCAGATGTTCTCCAGTAAGCCTATCTGCATATGTTACTACAACATCAATAGCCCATATGACATCACAATCAATACAACGCTGCAGCCGGCAGATAAGCTTCACATAATGGATTAAATTCATTCAGTAAAACTTCAGGTAAAAAAAAAAAAAATAACTGAAATGAAAAACGTTAAGATTCAGCAAGACAAAGGAAGAGTGGCATAGCAGTGATGTATTTCATCATGTACATGCCCCCTATTCAGTGGGCTGTCAGTCTAATGCTTGGAAGCAATGGTTTCTGCATAGAGATTTGCAGGAGCTCTCTGCTTACAAAGAAATGTTTCCTATTTTTCTTATAGGGCATATGAAAAAGTAATATCTAAATATTATGACACCTAAAATGGTGGCTTGGTGGTTAGCACTACAGCCTTGCAGTGCTGGGGTCCTTGGCTCAAGCCCCACCCAGGTCAACATCTGCAAAAATGTTGTATGTTCTCTCCGTGTTTACTAGGGTTTCCCCTGGGTCCTCCGGTTTCCTCCCCCACTCCAAAACATACTGGTAGGTCGATTAGATTGTGAGCCGCATTGGGACAGGGACTGAATTGGTAAGCTCTGTGTAGCTCTGCAGAATCTGTGTGCGCTATATAAATAATTATCATTATTAAACATTATAATATGATTATAATATTTCTGCTTGCTAGTATAGAGTATGTTTATTGCTAGTCACAAACCATCAAGCCTAAGGATCACATGAAAGCACGGTGACTCAGTGGTTAGCACTTCAGCCTTGTAGCACTGCAGTCCTGGGTTCAAGTCCCACCCAGGTCAACATCTGCAAAGAGTTTATATGTTCTCTCCTTGTTTGCGTGTGTTTCCTCCAGTTTCCTCCCACACTCCAAAACATACTTTTAGATTGTGAGCCACATGGGGACAGGGACCAATTTGGCAAGTTCTATGCAGTGCTGCGGTATCTGTGTGTGCTATATAAATAAATTATTATTATTATTATTATTATGAAGGTGCATTGCAACTTATGTTTAATTATTGTTTTGTGTAGTATTAACAAGTATGCATCACAGCTCCCTCTATTGGTGGCTGCAGGCAGGAACAGTTTTTTACATCTGGGCCAGCACCTATGTCTACATCGAGAGTCCTCTTTTGTCTTGCCTGGGACTGAGGCTACACAGAATAGTTGTTGTCATCCATTTTTATGTAACAAAAATAGCAGATTTAAAGGGGGTTTCCATTTATATACATTGATAATCTAGACAATTGATCTCCGTCTTGTTAACTTATTTGTGCACACAGAGAATGGAGTAGAAGGTCAGTTCGTTTCTTTATATGGGGACCGGCAACTGAGCCTCCATTCCGTGAAGTGAGATCTACATAGTTTTTCGGCAATTTATATACATAATTTGGTAAACCGTCACCATGCGAAACCTATCCATAAACATGTTCTATAATATGTGGGACATGCCATTATCTCATTACCGTGGATATATATCAGTCACTCTCTTTGTTCAATTTCTTCCTTCTCTGTCTTCTATAATATATATATATATATATTTCATCCAGCGGGACATCTCTTATTTATTCCTAATATTTGTACAACCTTTACCCCTGCCCATCTGTGAGTGATGTCTCCATTTAGTCTCTAGCCTTGACCCTGCCTCTCTAAATGTCTTTTCATTCAGTCTCATTCTTTGCTGCATAAAATGAGATTCCGGCTCTGACTTGGATGGCTTGTATCTTAGCAACTCTCGAAATGTCTATCCGATTCTATTCTAGCTTCTACTAGGCGATGTTTTATAGAATGACAGAGACAATTAATAAAAAGTTCATATATAAGCAGCACATTCCTATCGGAGGGTCCTGCGTCCAAGGTAATCGCCATTTGTTAGCAGAAGATGAAATCTCTTCGTACACTTTCACTTTTATTAGTTTTGATGGCCAAAATGTTGACTCCAGGGTTACGGTAATACAGGGTTACGTACAAGATAGGTTCTGTAGGTTTGTTCTTAAGTTGAGTTTGTATGTAAGTCGGAACTGGTATATTTTATAATTGTAGCCCCAGCCAAAAATTTTTTGGTCTCTGTGACAATTGGATTTTAGACATGTTGGATTGTCATAAGAACCATAAATCTTCACTACAGACACCTTTGATAACTGTTACAGCTGATCATTGTAGCCTACGGCTAAAGTACAGTAAATCACCAACATCCAGAGGTCTGTTTGTAACTAGGGGTCCTGTACAAGTCGGTGTTCTTAAGTAGTGGACGACCTGTACTGGTGCCTTGAGGTTCTGGGTTAAAATCTGATGTTTGTTTGCATTTTTTATGGGTTTCCTCCTATATTAACATTTTTGTAAAAAAAAATGTATTAATAGGTTTCTAAGACTCTTTCCATAAAAGCCTAATGACATGATCCCGCATCATGAAAAAAAAGCCAAACCAGTATCTATCCCACTGTCTACATTTGGGAATCTGTTCCTTTTGGAATAGATATATTGGTTTGGCTTTCATTCCGCATCATATCATTAGGCTTCCTGAAAGTCATGCTTGATGTTAAGGGGACTGCTAAGAGGCAATGTTTTTATTTTCCCATCCTGGGAAACATATTTGCATATTTTCCAGAATCCCACAGTGCAGCATCAATAGCTATAAGGTTTTCACACACCAGCAAGGCATCTTCTATAGGAAAAGTCTGCGTAAGGAGAGCCCTTAGTTCCCGACCTTAGTCAAAAGCCTCTCACTAAACCAACCCAGTTCCGTATACTTTACTGAAGATAAGCGATCACATCAAAATAGCGCTGTCTACTGCTGGGAATGTTTTCCTTTTGGAAAAAATATACTGGTTTTGGCTTTTATCCCTCATCATATCATTAGGCTTCCTGAAAGTCATGCTTGACTGCCTTACAAGGTAGCCAAGTGGCAAGGTTTTTCCTTGTCCCATCCTGTAAAATGTATTTGCATATTTCCCACAGTGGAGCCTCAATGGCTCTAAGTCTAACCATGCCTACGAGGCGACCTTTAGTGACAAAGTCTCTATAAGCAGAGCTCTTATTGCCCGACCATAGTCAAAAGTCTCTTGCTAAACCATACCTGTTCCATACACTTTACTGAAGAAAAGCAATCACACAAAAACATTCTGGAAAAAAAACTTTCGAATAGGTATACTGGTTTGGCTTTCTGAAGAAGTCATGTTTGATATTAAGATGCCTTACAAAGTAGTCAAAAGGCAATATTTACTGGAAAACATATTTTCATAATTCCAAAAATTGAGCATACATTGTAAAATGAAAGAAAATTTACCATTAAAATCCATCACGATAAACCGGGGACACTTACTCATAGATCCAGGCACCGGGACTGTGGTAATCTTCTTATATTTGTTATCCACAACCTCCTTCATTCTAAAATCAACTTTTAAAATTATGTTAATGAGTCAGAGGGGCTTAGATGGCATTACCAGAGCCCCTTCATGCTGCAGCTTCACACACTGTTACACTGTCCCCCCTCCTTCCCTTAGAACTTCCCTAATCCCTCTGCATGCTGTAATCTGACACAATGGGAGGGGAAAGTGCACAGTATAATGCACTTTGATGACAGCGGTGTCAGTAGGAAACAGGGTAGCCGATACACTACTGATCTAGTTAAAAATCTGTAGCTCCCCCCCCCCCCACTCCCCACCAATCCCCTATTAATGGCCTGTCCTGCAGCTATCCTGATAGTTTTGGGGTCAGAATCACCCTTTAACTGTTTATCCAATAAATGTGCTGAATATGTTATCCCATACGCTCACTAAGGCGCTTCGTAAATGAGTGGATTGAAGGATAAGGGTCATTGAGTTGAACAAGTAATTTCACTGCCTCTTTTGCTGACTTTAATAGCGCAATCTTGCACATGGTACCAGGAGTCGCCTCAGTATCATAAAATATATTGCACATAAACAGCCCAGATGTTCAGTAAAAATGGACAGGATTATTATGTCACAAATTGTGGGTTTGAAGATGACACCAGATGGCACGACAGGCTCCAGTGATGCAAAATCTTATTAAATTTAAAACCTTACATTCATGTCCAAATTAGACATTAACACGGACATTCAATGGTTAATTATCTTATTGGTTATTAAACTGCGTTAGACACCAGACAATACGATAACTGCTTGATTTGCTTCACAAAGCTTTGCCGACTTTTACGTTAGATTCGATTTGGGCCTGTATCTATTCAGTCCAAACCAATATTGCTTTAATTGATCTGGAATTTGGTATACAGGAGGTCCCCAGGTTACATACAAGATAGGTTCCGTGGGTTTGTTCTTAAGTTGAGTTTGTATGTAAGTCTGAACTGTATATTTTATAATGGTAATCCCAGCCAGAACTTTTTTGGTCTCTGTGATAATTGGATTTTAAAAATGTTGCGTTGTCATAAGAACCAGGATTAACAATAAAGCTTCATTACAGACACCTGTGTAATTATTATAGCTGTTTATTGTAGCCTAAGGCTAAAGTACAGTAAATTACCAAAATCCAGAGGTCCGTTTGTAACTAGGGGTCGTCTTTAAGTCGGGTGTTCTTAAGTAGGGGTCCCGCCTGTATTATCCCCCCTCTAGTCCTCTTACATTTTAATAAAAATAATATCTCATCTTATCTCAATTTCATATGAAAAAGTTTCTCTGGAGAATAAAACACCCTGTATAAAATATTTAACTGTACAAATCTGTGCTGCCTATTTAAATACCCCAATATTTTAATTTACTAATATCCCCTAAATATCTATGTTTCCCATGCTTATCCAGACACTCTCTTATCATTCCATTTTTTTGTTCCCTCTTTCAGATTAAAGACCTCCAAACTTGTGTGCGTTTCCAACATAAATAATTCCTTATTTTTCTCCCTTCTAACTGCACGAACATTTTGCATATATCTCAAATAGTCTTGTTGATCTACAATCTCCTTCTCCGGTGGTAAATTTTTAGGGGTGTAAATTTATTGCCACTCTTATACCCACCAGTGTCTTGAATCTCATCCAAGTATTATATAAGGGATGAAATAGGCGGAGATCTTAAAGGTGCCCTTCACCGTTGTCCAGATTCAAATAGGCTGAATATTGCTTCATATCTATTAGCACTTGTGCCAAGCTTCAAATATAGCGAGAAGCATATATACATGGATTAGTGATCCATCTTACACAATTTTAATGACATGACCTGTGATAATGACGTCACGAAAATGCCCCAAAGTGCCCCTAACTGCGCCATATAAATAAAGGGCTTAAACTGTGCCATATTCACTTCTATGGGACTTACAGAATAGATATCCACCCCATCCCATAAAATTCACTGCACGTAGTAGGAAATTTACTATGAACTGGAATGGTGATGTTATCATTCAGGAAAAAGACAAAGGGGCACATGTATTATCGCATCTGGCCAAAAAAAATGCCGGGATTTTAATTTTTTTTTGGCGCAGAACTGTTGCAGATCATTTATAATGAGTTTGCACCAGAAAGAAACAGATGTTTCCGACTATCCCGACACCTCCGTCTTTTTTTGCCGCAAGTGGGCATGGCCTAACTTTTCCATATTATCCTCCACATTTATGTTTATTTTGTCAGCATTTTTAGGCACAATTTTTGGCGCACGATAGACCAGGAAAAAATTGGTTAGATAGCAAAATTAAGGCGCAGTCCATGTAAGAGTTTGGCACACATCTCATTGATGTCGGCATTTTTATGGCGCATGACTATTACCGTCTATCCATTATTTACTTACAGCTTTGCCCCACCTAAATACATTGTGCTGTGCTTTCCGGAGACTGATAGTCGTGCTTGCACCACAATTAGTAAATCCCCCCCAGAGAATAACATGACATTGGGACACATTTACTTACCTGTCCGGAGGAGTTCACCGAAAGTGCATTGTCCGTGTATAATGCACTCTGACGCAATTCACTAAGATTGTTTGCCCGATATCCTGCATGTGTCGCTTCCCCTCTCAGGTCTGCAGGAGTTCACCTTCTTCTTCCTGGTGCATCTAAGTGCATTGTCTTGCGACACAATTTGAATGTTAAATCCTGTTCTCAGTCTGAATCAGTCGAATTGTCCGTCGGCCCATCCCCCCCCCATTTCTGCCGCATGAAAGCCAGCGCAGCTGCACCACAATCCAATCGTGTGCAACACAATCCCCTGTTAAATACCTGTCGCAGCCGTGCAATCCCCAAAAAAATTTTTTGTCACATTATCTGTCACTCTATATTTAAAGAGGTTGTCCACTTTAAGCACATTCCAGCCAATAAGTGTAAAGAAAAGTTATACAAATTTCCAATATACTTGCGGTTTCGATTATTTAGGTTAAGTTCTAGAGCTCTGCTAGGTGTCATTCTTTACTTCCCGGAAATAAACGCCGTTCCATGGTCATGTGATGTCACACAGGTGCACGCCTCGTTATAACACATAGCTGTGATTACTGTATGTGATATATCGAGAGGTGCACCTGTGTGACATCACATGACCATGGACCGGTGCTTATCTACTGGAAGTAAAGAATATTTTGCATCTGCAGCTTTTGTCTTTTAGATTTGCATTTTGTTATCCTGAGGTCTCCCCAATACTGACTAGATCCTGCTTTATAGTTACATCCGTTTGCCATAGTTAGGTAACAATCAGTAGAAATGTAGATTGATACCTTCACTTACAAAGACCCCTAAATGCACCATCTCATTCACCTGCCTCTTAGAGGAGACATACATAATTCACTTTGAGTGGATTCATTTTGAAGATGGCTAAGAGTAGAACATCACCTTGTCAACCGGTTGGATTTTGGACAACCTGACAAGTATAGTGAGAGAAATTACAGAAAGTAACTTGTAGGAGCTAAGGCAGCAAAAGATCTGTCAATGTTAGCACTTCTTCCTAATAAATTCCAACATAAGAGCTATAGAATTGACAAGAACATTGCAGAGTTAATGCCAAAGGCAATGGGGATGAATTGACTTGTACCAGGAGCCATAGGACGAGCTGTCATGTCATGAGCTTGTAATTGGCTTCATGGATATTGGATACAATGGGCAGCATGTACTACAATGCATTGTAGGACTTAGTATTTAGCCTTTATGGGCAATCTTTATCTTTTCTGACACTGATTCTTTGTATTGTGAAATATAGAAATTGGATGGGGAGTCAGATACGCAATGTTCATCATTCATTCATCAGCAAAGATCTGATTCTGGGTTCACTCAGTGTAGAAACTATAGACTATACTGGCAGGCGTAGCCAACATGGATGCCTCCATCTGACAGTAAAGTCTATGGATATTCTCAACATACACCGAGTTACAGGAAACATAAGGTGAGTGATTCCCCTCAGACTCTGCACCATGCATTATTTATCAAATTAACTTTGACTGGAGTGTTCCTTTAAAGAGAATCTGACATTTAATTTAACCCATTCAAAAGAAATACTTTTAAGTATTTAAATAAATTATAAGTAAAAGTATTGCCCTTATTTTTAAATGGTTCCTCTCCGTGGCTTCAATGTTAAATAAAATCAGTTTATAAACTTATTTGCAACTCTATAGGGCACATTTACTTGGAGTTCCCGAAAGTGCATTGTCTAACGACAATGCACCCTGCCGCGATTCCCTAAGATCGTGCGCCCGATATCTGCATGTGTTGCTTCCCCGCTCAGGTCTGACAGAGTTTACCTTCTTCTTCCTGGTGCATGTAAGTGTTCGGCTTGCGACACAAATTTGGATCTTAAATCCCATGCTTAGTCCGAATCCGTCGGATCGTCCGACGGCACCCCCCCCTCCCCCAATTTCTGTTGCATGAAATCCAATCGCGTGCGCCAAAAAAAAACCTTCTAAATGCGGCGCACTTTAGAAAACGTCGGATACTCTGACGATAGTATGGTCCACGGTCCCTTAGTAAATGAGCCCCGATAAGTCCAATGATATTAATGGGGTCTAGCATATTAAATTTTACTTGCATTGACCTGCCTCCTTGTTTCTGATTAGCAGGGCTTACTTCCAGGACAAGTGGCTATGTGGAACATTGAGAGAGAGCTCTGTTACATAATTGGGCACTTCATGTCATGTGACCAGGGTGATGTCATTTTCTTTTACCCATTTACATTTACAACGTCCACCAAATGTATGTATCTTATCACATGAAATCACAGCATGCTTCCATGGATGAATGGCGTGGAGTAAAAGCCATGGAGCTATGCTGTGATTTCATGTGATCAGATACATAAATGGTGTAAACATTGTAAACGTAGCTGGGTAAAAGATCATAGGGGACATCACCCTGGTCACATTATAATAAGTGCTGAATGCTGAGAAGAGGCATGAGACACAGGAAGGAATAGATGGAAGGGGCTGTGCAAGCAGGGCACAGCCCCTTTTATGTCAGGTAATATAAGATAAAGTTCATTCATGTGGATGTAAGGGTAACTATTTTTAGCCAAAAGAAGGGATTCAGTTAGTTAATAGGGCTCTATGGGAACCTGTCAATAGCTGTATTTGTGAAAATGTTTTATCAGGTTCCCGTTAAGTCCCTTACCCTTATATATTTAGCCTCTTTATGGATCTGGGTTTTATGTAACCATGGTAAGGGGCCCATAGTCTATCACTAAATTTATACTGGCCCTTACTGCATACGTACCATGACAAATGATGCAATTTTGCAGTGCCGTCATAGGATGCAACACCCTAATACACAGAGTGCCTATAAATCAGTAAGATTACTTCATATTCTACCATACAGGGTCCATGTTGATAATTTCATATGGAACCCCATTCACTTCCAACTCAAAATTGTTACATTTCCAATTCTATTTTGCTCCTGCTCCATGTAGATATGACTGTTCCTCTTGAAGGTCACTCTCCTCTCTACGTTTTGCATGCTATTAAATCATACAAAGAAATAAATCATTAATTATCATTTACGCTTCCATACCACCTCTGAAACTGCCTAGCGCTCCCCTCCAGAGTTTTGGCTGCCTGCCTGTCTCAGTAGAATTAAACGTAAGGCGCAGATGTCGGCCTTGTGTGTCGTACTGCAGAGTCCTATAATGAATGAATCATTTTTCCTATGTTGGCTGTAAGACAAAATTAATAAATATATACAGTATGTATCACGCTGAAGACTCCTCGTAGCCTTACAATCCACCTGAAGCCACCTGAAGGATAAGAGGGGGCTTGTTCAATAAAATGTCTACAGCTTTGTGCTGGGTCTTGGGTCGCGGGCTCACCAGTGCCCCTCGGTGCTCACAAGCGCTGGGTTCGCACTGCTTACCTCTCCCCGCTCCTAATCCAGGTCCTCGGGCCATGTGCGCGTGTCCCCGTCTCCAAGGGCGCGCACACCGACTTCAAAAAAGGCCCAGCACACCATTCATTGGCACTGGCCATTTCCCAGAATTCTATATAAACCTGCCTCTCCCTGCACACCCTACCAGATCTTCATGCCTCATAGTCTTAGAGAAAGCTTTCCTGATGCCCTGTGCAATTATCCTGATTTCCCGAAGTGACTTCGATTCTGTTCGTGACCTCCTTCCAGTGCTGCCCGTCCTGACCTTCCACTACGTTCCCGACTTTGATCATGTGCTGCCTTTCTCGACCTTCTGCCTGTCTCTGAACACACTTCTGCCTCAAGATTCTGTACTTCGCCTCGGCCGCCACCGAGGACAAAGTCACACCTGGGGAACAACCTGGTGGTACCACGCCGCAGCAGCGGGCTCTTTTGAAGACGGGGTGCTACTTGCACTTTGTTCCCAGGTGTCGGCTTATGTCATCATCCGCGGTGGTCCACAGGATCCACTACCACTGATCCTGACATGTGCGCTTTCATCAATCCCATTTTCTTCAAAACCTGCAAATACAACACATAATATGTCATGTACAGTATTTTTACATTTGTAAAAATCAAATAAAAGTTATGTAGACATGGGGAGTAAGATTACTTTTGTCCACCAATAATAGAATATTCTATATTATCAAAACTTTTCTGCACTTTAGTTTTACAGTATCTCTAATTCTCAATGCTGTCTAAGAGCTTATAGTGGAGACCGGCTTTTTTAGATATGTTTTTTAGATATGTACTTAAGTTGAATTTGCATGTAAGTCGGACCTGTATATTTTATAACTGTTAAAAATTTTTTGTCCCTGTGACAATTGGATTTTCAAAATTTTTTGCTGTAATGGGAATAAGGATTATCAATAAAACCTGGGACTAAATTAAAGCAGCCAAAGAGCTTCACCAGAGGTCATAGGGGCAGAGGGGTGCGTCTTTAACTAGGGGTCATCTGTATGTTGGGAATCCTTATGTAGGGGACTGCCTGTATTAGAAGCCAAATTTATCTGTGTTAAGTGATGGAGGGTCTATGGATGGATTTACGGGATGTTCAGGTCTGATATATTTCTTTTTTCCTTTTACCATAATGGAATAGGGTATAAATGCTTCCCCTGGACCCCCTGGCCTTCTAGCGACATTCATACAGCGCAGTAACAATGAGCATCACTTGATAAGGGCTGATTAATGGTTCTACCATCATTTTCTAAGCTGTCTCCACAAATAGTCCATTTCTTTTCTTTGTTCTATCGGCGGGCGAATTGCACATTCCATTTGTTGTTGCTTTTTGCACAGGTTTATAATAGTCCTTACAGATTTGTATGAATTAAATTGAACATGAATATGGGGAACATAATGTGCTGGAAGCATTAAGATGTGTATGGAGGGCAGCAAGCACACGCACCGGCTCTCCTACACACTAAGAGCAAGGAATAATTACACACACAGAGACTGCTTAGTCACTCGCAGTTTGATCCGCACTGGCGAGCAAAGCAACTCTACCGCGCTCATCGTTAATGTTATTAGTTAGATCCTGAACTGCCAGGTTAGAAGTAATTATTTCGGTAATGAAAATGTACCCAAAATCCTTCAGGACAGGGGGCGGCTAAGGACAGGCAGGACCACTAAATCTTGTCAGGAATTTTTTCCTTTTTTTTTACCGAAGTTGGTGATAATTTAATTGATGCTGTGTTTGGCCGCTTGCCAAGGAAGTCTAAGGAAGCCGGCTCGGAGTTCTTAATCTTAGCTTGGAATCAAGGGAATTCACGTTGAGGCAATGCTTTCTGCAAGATTGTGGTCCCCCGTCTACTCTCCATCATTACGTTTTATCTTGTGTTATTGCGAATGACATATCTAAAACACAACTGGCATATAGATAAGACGTGAATGGTAAACAGTGATTGATTTCTGCTTACGTGATCTACATGCTTTACGCCCGGATACATTCCTCTATGTTAGGTGTTCATTTTTAATTTGTGTAAAGTAGTGCAAAGAACGTCTCCCTAATTTTGTTTAATTAAATTCTGCCTCGTTAGGTAAGAAGAACCAGACTAATATTTCAATTCTTAAAGTAAACGGATGGTAGATGTGTCCTAATAAAAAGTTCCTGAGAAATATGGTTCCTCAGGACTTCTTGTAGTATAACTTTATATGCCACAATTTTGGGAACATAGAGTTATAAAAGTTATGCAAATTACCCTGGAGCCTCGTATTTTAATTTATGCACTCCCCCCCTTGCAAGCACTAGCTGTCCTTCCTGGTCCCGCTTGTAACCAGTTCTATGTGCAGTGGGGGGCACTATGGGGGAGTACATAAATGAAAATATGAGGCTTCCGAAGGCGCTCAGGTGACATAGCCTGAATGCCCAGGGTAATTAGCATAATTTTTATAACTTTATATTTCGGCAATAGCAGCATGTAGACTTATAATAAAAGAAGTCCTCAGGAACGATCCTTTAAAGGACATCAATCACCAGATTACTGGTGATAGAGAGACCTAATTAGGCTGCTTGTTCAGTCTAGGGCCAGTTTTTTAGAAGTTTTTATTTAACTTAATTAACAAAATATTAAAAGTGCCATAGGTGCTCAGACTGACGCCGCCTGAGTGTCTCTCAGCTTCCTCTGTGTTTAATTTATGCACGCCCTCCTCCACTGCAAGCCTCCTCCTGCTCCCAGCCAGGGAACTAGGAGAGAGCACACGGCAGTTCTCACCATGCCCCGGCTCTGACATCACCAGCCGGATCGGAATTCCCAGGCCGAGAGGCTTGGAGCAGGGGGGGGGAATTAAAAGCCGGGGAAGCAGAGAGGCGTTCGGGTGTCGCCCGCCTGAGCGCCTCCTGCACTTTAACAAAGTTAATATTTCGTTAATAAAGTTCCATAAAAATTCTAAAAAAAACTGTCTCTCCATCCCCTAGACCGAACGAGCAGTCTAATTAGGACACTCTACCACCAGTAATCTGGTGATAGATGTCCTTTAAAGGATTTCTCGAGCTTATTGATAGGATATGTTATAAGTCTCATATCATTGGGGTCAAACACTGAACCCCTGCCTGTATCTCTGGTTCTATACAAACTGTGATTTAGTTTCAATTCCTGGTGCAGAGCCGGGAATTGCGACCAATCCACCCTATTTGACGTTTGGGCAGAAGGTGGCGGTGCCAGGCCATGCAGTGGGCTAGCACAGGGCGCACTAGTTATAACTTTGACCAAGTTTGGGGACAGGCTATAGCAAAGTTCTACTCCGGGTTACACCTGGCATAAAATTTAGCCGAGTGCACAATGCGACTGGCGAAATTGTACCCAACCTACTGGATATCTACCAGCCACCCGGACATCCACTAACTCCTCCTGGTACAGGTGGTCAGTGCGGCTGGGACCGCATACAAATTCAAACCAGGTTGAAAGCTTCGTCAACCATCAAACACTGAACTTGCAGAACCTTTTGGCTAGGACACAGGGAAATTTTATGGGGACCGGCGGATCCTCATACTGCAACTTTTTATCCACAAGGTTGAGAGCACAGTTTTTTAAAAAAAATGTCTAATTCTGCTTATGAATTTGAATATTTTAATTGTACAATTACCATATATACTTGAGTATAAGCCTAGTTTTTCAGCACAAAAAAATGTGCTGAAAACCCAAACTTGCGCATATACTCGAATAAAACAAATATAAGTTTTGCCAGGTTTTTGTGGTAAAATTAGGGGCCTCGGCTTATACTTGGGTCAGCTTATACTCGAGTATATATACGGTAATAATTTTGCTATGCTGTATAAAATTTAGTAAAAATGGTATTTGTACTTTTCAAAAATATTATCTAAAAAAAACAACAAAACAGGGTTACACAAATAGGATCATTTTTAACACTAATGTTTTCTAGAAAATGTTACAATTATGTTCTGGAGCGGAGTTAATATTCAGAGTAAATGGCCGCTCAATTAAAATGGGATTAGACAGTCCTGTGTTATTTTTAAGCCTGTTTTCCCCCAGTATCCAGGGAACACAGTAGTGCTAATAAAGGCCTTTAGTTTACTGAGTAAATTTTCCATGTTCTGTGGAGTCATGGATTTATTTTAGGAATGCGCGCTGGTTATAGAACAGAATCGTTAAACAGAGAGTCAGCTGGTGGTACAAAGTTTAATAATTTCTTTGAAAGCAGAAAACTATTGCTGATGTATTCCATTAACTTGTGTAAGTTGGGATTTAACTGCTTTACAATGTTTTATATTGGCCATAAAATTATTTGGCCTTGTATCTTAGACTCCTTTTGTGCTCTCCGCTCTTTTAATGGGCTTTTACAATATCTGTTGGGGGTCCAACACCAAGAATTCTACTAGATCAGTTCTACCAGCACCAGCATGCGCCAAATCTATCACATGGAGAGTCAGAAGCACTGGACTGCTCTTTGAATTGCGGCTCTGCAGCTTAGCTTATATTTAAGCATATTCATTTTTTTATTTTCATGCTTTAAAGCAGTCTCATGCTCATAGGTAGTAATTAGAATGGATCTCATTAAGGTCTATAGAGAGCTTTCACCAGTGTAGAGTAGGTGGTAGAAGTCGTGACATCACCTATTGTCAGTAGTGATGTAATGATGGGTCAGTGTTATCTATATAGAGGACATTGTACAGGGAGGGGGAGGAGATAAGCTGTGACATCATCTATTGTCAGTAGTGATGTAATGATGGGTCAGTGTTATCTATATAGAGGTCATTGTACAGGGAGGAGGAGGAGATAAGCTGTGACATCATCTATTGTCAGTAGTGATGTAATGATGGGTCAGTGTTATCTATATAGAGGTCATTGTACAGGGAGGGGGAGGAGATAAGCTGTGACATCATCTATTGTCAGTAGTGATGTAATGATGGGTCAGTGTTATCTATATAGAGGTCATTGTACAGGGAGGGGGAGGAGATAAGCTGTGACATCATCTATTGTCAGTAGTGATGTAATGATGGGTCAGTGTTATCCATATAGAGGACATTGTACAGGGAGGAGGAGATAAGCTGTGACATCATCTATTGTCAGTAGTGATGTAATGATGGGTCAGTATTATCTATATAGAGGTCATAGTACCAGGAGGGGGAGGAGATAAGCTGTGACATCATCTATTGTCAGTAGTGATGTAATGATGGGTCAGTGTTATCTATATAGAGGTCTTTGTACAGGGAGGGGGAGGAGATAAGCTGTGACATCATCTATTGTCAGTAGTGATGTAATGATGGGTCAGTGTTATCTATATAGAGGTCATTGTACAGGGAGGGGGAGGAGATAAGCTGTGACATCTATTGTCAGTAGTGATGTAATGATGGGTCAGTGTTATCTATATAGAGTTCATTGTACAGGGAGGGGGAGGAGATAAGCTGTGACATCATCTATTGTCAGTAGTGATGTAATGATGGGTCAGTGTTATCTATATAGAGGTCATTGTACAGGGATGGGGAGAAGATAAGCTGTGACATCATCTATTGTCAGTAGTGATGTAATGATGGGTCAGTGTTATCTATATAGAGGTCATTGTACAGGGAGGGGGAAGAGATAAGCTGTGACATCATCTATTGTCAGTAGTGATGTAATGATGGGTCAGTGTTATCTATATAGAGGTCATTGTACAGGGAGGAGGAGGAGATAAGCTGTGACATCATCTATTGTCAGTAGTGATGTAATGATGGGTCAGTGTTATCTATATAGAGGTCATTGTACAGGGAGGAGGAGAAGATAAGCTGTGACATCATCTATTGTCAGTGGTGATGTAATGATGGGTCAGTGTTATCTATATAGAGGTCATTGTACAGGGAGGGGGAGGAGATAAGCTGTGACATCATCTATTGTCAGTAGTGATGTAATGATGGGTCAGTGTTATCTATCTAGAGGTCATTGTGCTGGGAAGGAGAGTAGAAGCTGTAATATCAGCTATTGTCACTAGAGGATTCAATCATGGTTCAATGGTGTTATCTTCTATTGTACAGCTGTCGTTCTCGTCATGCATATATGTGAGATGTGTATTATTAGTCTCAGTGGTCAGATTGAAAATTATAGCATCTATTCCATTTTTTATTATTGAAATCGTGAAAGGAAAATGTAAAAAATGCTAAATTAAGCGTCTTCCTTTTTTTAACATAAAATGTATATTAAAAAGTAGGTAATCATTTTATGTCCCATTCCTTTTAAAGAGGATGAATGGAAAAAAGATTTTTTGGAAACAGAGCCACTCATGTCTATTGAGCTATCATTTCCATTCATTGTGCAAGTAAATTCCAACAAGAAATAGACAAGAAATAGATTGTCAGTGACAAATTGTACAAAATATGCCTAAAAATAAAATTATGAATAATCTGAACATGATGCTACATTTTACAACTTTGTTCCATGGTAATAAAAATCCAATTTTTATATGAAATGAAATTGTAAATTCCTTTGGTCATGACATTTTTTATATATATTTTCTTAAGAATAGATTTGCTCTAGACCTTTGTGTTGTACAGGAGAGGAGAACAACCCAACACTGGCCTTTGCTTAGTCAGGCTTAGGTCTTAACATCTCTCTTGTAATTGGAGTCTTCCCAGGAGATTGCTTCCTGTCCCCTTATTTTCCACAGTCTTTGCTCGGGGTGAAGGTCATCTGAGGATTGATGGCTGAGACTTTCATGAAGAAGTCAAGAAATAATTTAAAGGAGAAAAAGGTTCAGTTTCTAAGAACATTTGATCCTCAGTTAGTAGATTGCACATGGTCAGCTTAATACATTTCTGTAGATCACAAAATCTCTGTGCGATGACCTCATTCTTTCTGAAAGGGTCCACCAGTTAAACTCCATGATCTTTGCACATGGAACAAACAACTTCTAAATATTTGCTTAACTTGCAGGAAAATCCATTAAGGGAATTTTGAAATGGTTACAAGATTACCCCCATAAGGAATACATAGGGGCATTTACTAAGGGTCCGCGGACTGCAATTCCATCGGGTTTCCCGACTATTTCCGATTTGCGGCGCATTTAATAGGGGTTTTTGGCTCACGCAATCGTCTTTTGGTGGCAACTTTCATGCGATACAAATTGGGGGCGAGCTGTCGGACAACCTGACTGATTCGGACTAAGCGCGGGATTTAAAATTCTAAATTGTGTCGCAACACATGCACTTACATACACCGGGAACTCCGGCGGACCTCGGCGGGGAAGCGACACATGCACGATATCGGGTGCACAATTTTGGTGAATTGCCCCAGATTTCATCCTTAGCAGACTGTCTGGATCGGAGATCGCGTCAGAAACCGGGTAAGTAAATGTGCCCAATAGAGTCACAATGAGTGATATTTGTCTTCTGATTTCTGAGCCATTAAAGAGAGTCTAGTGCATCCCCCAGGGCCGGTGCCAGCACTGGGCATAACTGGACAAGTCCCAGATCCCAGAGGTTCCTGGGGCCCCACATACTGAATCCATAGGCGGTGAAAGGGGTCTTCATATAAAATAACCATGATGGGCTTATTAGGATGATAACCTAGGGAACATTTTAGGGAACAGGAGTCTGTTTTAGCTTCAGAATTTTTAATGTCGCCACATAAGTTCACTACAAAGGGGGCCCACTGAGGCTCTTTCGCCCTGGGGCCTACTGAAACCTGAAGCTGACCCTGGCCTCCCCAACTATTACAACCTGTTGTGGTAGAGAACTGCACTGTGATTTCCAAACTACCTTTCTAAAAAAGAGTATAAAGGTTGTGTCGTCATCACCCAGAGAACTACTTTTCCTGCCTGACCACCAAGATAGGTAGTTTTGTGAAAGGCACAGGGAGACACTGAGCGAAGGGGACAGTGGTTTAGGCAGGAATAGTAATGCTCCAAGAGCTGAGGACTGCTTTATTAGCATACAAATTAAACTGAGAATATCTTGAAAATCGCTTAATAATATAGGTGCATTGGAAACCACAGTGCATTACTCTACAACTTGCTGCCCGCATATTATAATGCCTGGAGTTGGAGGTGGTAGTTTCCCTATAAAGGGTTTGTCCCACGAACCAAGTTAGGCCCTATCCACAGGATAGGGCCTAACTTGCTGGTCTGTGGGGGTCTTAGTGATCGGATCACGAGAACGAAGGGTTCAATTGGGTCCCAGGTACCTCAGTTGGACCGTTTGTCGCTAACGGAGGGTAATGGAGCAAAAGGCATGACCGTTCTGCTCCATACATCTCAATGGAGCTGACGGAAATGGCCGGCAATCTCCATCAGATATATGGAGCAGAATTGTTATGCATGACCGTCTGCTCCATTACTCTTCTGGAGAATCAAGGGGTCCAACTGAGGTACCTGGTACCCCATTGAACCCCTTGATTACGTGATCTGTGGTGGTCTTATCACTAAAACCCCCACCGAACAGCAAGTTAGGCGCTATCCACAGTGGGAATACCCCTTTAAGCTTCGTATGCCCTTTAAGAAAAAAAGGCTTTAAAAATGATGCTTCAGGATCCATTAACACCTATCATTTGCATAATTTTATAACCCTTTTTTTTGTAAAAAAAAAAAAACAGAAGAAGCTAAAAGAAGAGTGGATCCTGCCAGAGGGGGTGCACACCAGTGTGTCAGTGTGCTTGGTTTACAATCCTTCATCCTGGCGGTAGATGTCTTTTAAACATTGTCATATTTGGTTGCATAGATTGGGGGCTTGGAGAAGATAAGGAAATGGATACAGGGAGAGTTTCTAGATCTGAATGTATATGATCTGCCATTACCTAGTTACGACACGACGTCCATACATGAACCCAGACAGTAGCCAACCCAGATTTTCCAGCCAATATCCATATTAGGTAAAATCTGACAGCCTCAAGCAATCTTGTAGATTTTACATGCAGGAGCAATTGTCTGTGTGTCAGGGAGTCGGTAAGTCCTGTCTATCTCTCCGGGGGTCTGAGCGAAAATCAGGAAATTTAAGGAGCTAATGAGACAGGTGCAGCAGGAGGCTCCTCTACTGATTCCAGAGCTCCAGGTATAAAATCATCCTGCTGCTGGCGACAAGGTTCAACCTGTCACACAAAGCGTTTGATAATGACTTCCATGACGTATGGGGGAGATGAGTGATGGCGGATCATGTCTCTTACATCTCATGCCATTGGCAGCGGAGGAAGCAGTGCTTACTGTTCCGGAAATTGTGCAGATTTTATGGATTTATTCCCAATTTGTATATATTTGCTCATTCTTCTTTTAATCAAAAAGTCATTTAAAACTTTCATCAAACAGACGTGAGGTCTTCTGGGCCTCGTGTCTCTAACTGACTCAATAAATCTATGGATACAGAAGAATATTAAATATGGGTAGGAATAACAATACAACAAGGTTCATAAACCCCTGTTACTCAGGGATGCTGAGGCGAGTATCCTGTAGTAATATATCAGGTTAACTTTTTGGTAAGTGGGCTCGCTAGGCTGCATGCTGTGTCTCCCACCCATGCTGACATCTGGTATGAAGAGACATTCATGTTGCCCCCCCTCCCTTTGCTGCAGGTGGTGCTGCCTGAGGCAAGAGGCTCAACTCGCCTCATACATGTGCATCTCTAGGTTGTTCTATGAGAGGATTAACATGATTATCCACTTCTGAGTACCAGGGATTAATGGGTGTCATCACATTTAACCCCTTAACGCTCATGGGCCCCAGTGCAAAGTCTGTGCAAGGCCCCTGACTTTAATGTATGGTATATAGTACTAGTCTTCTCATATGGGAAATTGACACCTTATGGGCCCCCTAAACCTCTTGGACCCGGTTGTGACCGCACCTTCTGCACCCCCTCAAGTTACGCCTCTGGGTGTCAGCACCGATTGTGGGAGCTTTTATGCTTACTTCCAGTGGATAGAAATCTGTCTATGGTCATGTGATGGACATGCAGGTAGGCGAGCCATTATTATCTTCTAGAGTAATAAGAGCTGTGTTTTATAATGAGCTGTGCACCTGTGTGACATCACATGACCAGGGATATAATGAGCTGTGCACCTGTGTGACATCAAATGACCAACAATATAACAAGCTGTGCACCTGTGTGACATCCCATGCCCAGGGATATAAGAAGCCGTGCACCTGTGTGACATCACATGACCAGGGATATAAGAAGCCGAGCACCTGTGTTACATCACATGCCCAGGGATATAAGAAGCCGTGCACCTGTGTGACATCACATGACCAGGGATATAATGAGCTGTGCACCTGTGTGACATCAAATGACCAACAATATAACAAGCTGTGCACCTGTGTGACATCAAATGACCAACAATACAACAAGCTGTGCACCTGTGTGACATCACATGCCCAGGGATATAAGGAGCCATATACCTGTGTGACATCACATGCCCAGGGATATAAGGAGCCATGCACCTGTGTGACATCACATGCCCAGGGATATAAGGAGCCATGCACCTGTGTGACATCACATGACCGGGAACAGATTTCTATCTAGTGAAAGTAAACATAGCAGCTTTCTATAATAGGACAGCAAGCAGAGATCTAGAAAACAGTAAGGAATTGATACTGCAAGTATATTGGAGAAATGTAGAACTTTTCCTTACACAAACCATATCAATTCTTTGCTGAAAGTGGAAGACCCCTTTAACTATATCAGCATCCTTAGGATGCAATTATAGTGAACAGAGTCATGAGCCAAAGCTCCTTGTTCTGCATAATACAATGCAAGATTAGTCGGATTATTTTTTTTATTTTTGGACAATAAAAAGACTGATTAAAACTTATGGGCACTTCTTAGGTTTTTAAGATGTGCCCTTCAGTTTTAATCAGTTTTTTTTATTGTCTCATTATAATAAAAACTCATTTTACTAATTTATCTAAACAAAAATTGAAAGGACACTCTAAAAACTAAAAGTGGCACTAAATAAAACTAAATAGGGCACAACATAAAAAATAAAGGGACTCTAAAGGAGGAAAGTAAATACATTTTCGGGAACATAATTAAACTTAACAAGGGAACGAAATTAAAATTTACAAGGAGGGGAATTAAATAACAAATAAAGGGACACTAGACCGAAACTAAAGAAATACTCAGGAACTAAATAAAAACTAAACAAAAATGTATAAGTGGACTATATAAAATTTAATGATTCCGCTAAATAGGAACTAAAGAGAGCACCAAGAGGGCTAAAAAGGGCGCAATACACTACAAGGCACTATACATCAAAGGTACCATATATACTCGAGTATAAGCCTAGTTTTTCAGCACAAAAAAATGTGCTAAAAACCCAAACTCGGCTTATATTCGAGTAAAAAAAATATAGGTTTTACCAGGTTTTAATGGTAAAATTAGGGGCCTCGGCTTATACTTGAGTCGGCTTATACTCAAGTATATCCAGTAACTGCCGGTAGATGGAATTATACAGTAATCATCTATATATAGCCTGCAGAGTGCAGATCTAATATCTACCATTGTATGGTAACTGTATAGTGGAAACATTAGTGTATACAGGCGGTCCACTACTTAAGGACGCCCGACTTACAGGCGACCCCTAGTTACAGGCTGCCCCCTGTGACCTTTAGTGAAGCTCTCTGGATACTTTAGTCCCAGGCTGAAAAGTTCAGCTGTAAGGTGTCTGTAATGAAGCTTTATTGATAATCATTGGTCCCATTACGGCAAAAAATTTTGAAAATCCAATTGTCACTGGGACGAAAAAATTTTTTGTCTGGATCTACAATTATAAAATATACAGTTCCGACTTACATACAAATTCAACTTAAGTACAAACCGAAGGAACCTATCTTGTACATAACCCAGGGACTGCCTGTATGTGGTATTAGTAGGGTAACATTGTTCATTTTGTATGTGGACATGGTGTGGCAGAACTATATGAGGCCTTATGTAGTGATATTTCTGATTATATATACAGGCAGTCCCCGGGTTACGTATAAGATAGGTTCTTTAGCTTTGTTCTTAAGTTGAATTTGTATGTAAGTCAGAACTGTATATTTTATATATTATTATATATTGTAGTTCCAGACAAAAAACTTTTTTGTCCCAGTGACAATTGGATTTTCTAAATTTTGTGCTGTAATTGGACCAAGGATTGTCCATAAAGCTTCATTACAGACACTTTACAGCTGATCATTGCAGTCTGAGAATATAGTAAAGTATCCAGAGAGCTTCACCAGAGGTCACAGTGGGCAGAGACGTCCGTCTGTAACTAGGAGTCGTCTGTAATCAAGGGTCATCTGTAACCAAGGGTCATCTGTAACTAGGGGTCGTCTGTAACTAGGGGTCGTCTGTAACTAGGGGTTGTCTGTAACCAGGGGTCATCTGTAACTAGGGGTCATCTGTAACTAGGGGTCGTCTGTAACTAGGGGTTGTCTGTAACCAGGGGTCATCTGTAACTAGGGGTCATCTGTAACTAGGGGTCGTCTGTAAGTCAGGTGTCCTTAAGTCGGGAACCACCTGTCTACCAATCTATCCATCTTTATGTTCTATATATTTACTGCTCATACACTACATTCCCTATGTATCCATTTAAAGAAATTTGATTTGCCCATCCAGTGATCAGATTCTTCTTTTTACTCTACACAATTATTGTATGTGAAATGTTATTTTTATATTATGTTCATGTATTCCTATATAGATGTTATTTTATGTCCATTTATATACATAGATATATATATATATACGGTCTAATGACACATCTAAGTGGCATTACTGATAATAATTGGCTCACCAGAGGCCAATTTTTGCTCTCACAGGAGAGAGTGATTGTAAATGTCATGTCTTGGGAAGCCGAGGATTGCCGGAGTAATGACCACAGACGCTGCACCTCTCATGCTAAGGGGACGTGTACATTCATTATAGAAATCCCTCCCCTCCCTGGCTGAAATAAATGGTGAATTCTCCATCTGACAGCGGATCCATATTTAAAGAGCTGGAAAGCTAACATGTATAAATCATAGCGCCACAGAAAAGATACAGGAACCTTTCTTAACAAGTTAACAACATCTTAAATGACTTTACTTATCATACATTACAGGAATAGGAATTTGTGATTTTAAATGTGTCTATAATAGTGTTAGCATAAACATGTGTGATGGCCATCAATGACTCCGTATGGGTCTGTATGTCGCTTTGATTGGAAAATTAGCTTTCCATGTGAAGAGAGCCTATAATGTCACTATTAACCCCAAATCAGATGGTGAAGTCAGGACTTACCTCTGGAGTTCTTAAAGGACATCTACCACCAGGATGGAGGATTGTAAACCAAGTACACTGACATACTGGTCTGTGCCCTCTCTGGCAGGATCCACACATCTTTAGGCTACATTCACACGAACGTATGGAGGACGTATATACGGCCGATGTATATACGGCCGATATACGTCCCCCATACACTCCTATGGGCGCACGGCACCCTACGGGAGCAGTACGGTGCAGCACACGTGCGGCACCGTACCGTTCCGTACCCGGGAAAAAGATAGGACATGTCCTATCTTTTCCCGTAATACGGCGCCGTGCGCCATAGGTTGCTATGGAGAGGGGCGGGGGTGAGCTGCGCTCACCTCCTCCTCCTCTCCCCGTACACTGCCGTTGCCCGCTACGGTACGGTACGGGCGGGCAACGGCAGTGTGAATATAGCCTAAGGCTTCTTATGACCCTTGTTTTTAAGAATAAAGGGCTTTTAAAATATGCAATTTAGCCTGAGGGGCTTCATTAAAAAAATTATATGGAGCTAGGAGCCCCTTAGGCTTATTTGCACAATTTAAAAACCAGGGAATAAGAAGCTAAAGGAAGAGCAGACCCTGACTGAGGGGGGCACACACCATTATGTCAGTGTGCTTGGTTTACAATCCTTCATCCTGGTGGAATATTTCCTTTAAGGAGTATCAACAATAAAAGTTGGGGGGGGGGTTGTAGAACATAGGGGCAGATTTATCTGTTTACAGTATTCTATTGTAATTTGCACACAAAAAAAAAATTGCACCATATTTATCAAAAGGTTTCAGACACTTTTTAACACCTGATGCGACTGATGTGGCAAAAAAGTCTTGGCCATGGTAAAAATGAGGAAGCTTTAGTAAAAAAAAACAAAAATGGGAGGCATAGCCTAAATTGCATGGAAATTTTCGGCGACAACTAAGACAGTTGGGATGAGCTGACACAGGTTCTGGCTCACACCTGCCTATAGCAACCACGATTGGTACTGGTGGCGGATGTTAACCCACTAAATGCTGGTACAGAATTTGAATCTAAGTGCTGCACTGATCGTTGGTGTTAAATTTGCCTCAGAGGACCACGCCTTGGGCAAGTAAATGCTGCCACTGGATGCCAGTGGCATTTAAATGGTTGATACCGGCTACTGGTGCCAGCACCGATTGAGTGTGCTACTAGCGGGTGTCAGGGCTTGGGAACCCGAACCTGCACAGGTCCATTCATCACTACTAGATAATAATCCAGCATTAGACATGTCAATAAATCTGGCCACCCATCTAACTTTCTACTGTCTAACTTTTGGTTAGTTCATAGATTTGGAGCAAATCTGTCATTTTTCAGGCACCGAAACGAATCCAAATCTTATCTGCTTAGCTTTGGATGAATCTATTAAACCGGCGCCTAGCTACTCTGGTCATTCATCCCAGGGTTTAGTTAGGGGGACAGGAGGGGGAAAAGGAAAAAAATTATTTAAAAAATTGAACAGAGATCTGTTTTCATTCAAAAATCTGTGTTTTAGAGAATTAAAGAGGGTTATATTCTGATGTCCACAACAATTGGAGAAACAAGGGCTCAGAACGAATAAATTCGGACCTGAAGCGATTTTTTTTTTTATTCTTCAGGGAAATTTACTAATAATTTGGCAAGTAGGGAGGCCTGATTCTGGACACTGGTAAGAATAAAGTTAACATCCAATTGTTAATTTATTCTTATAGTTCCAGAAGCAATCACAGTGAACAATGTAGAGTTCTATATGTCCTCCATTGGAATTTTCTAAAATATACTAAAAAATATAGAGGTAGGTTCTTCTTTAAATGGATTGTACCAACTTCGCAAGTTGTGTCTTATCCACATGATAGGGAATAACAAGCTGATTGGTGATGGTCCACCGATGATTACGAGAATGCTTATGAGACCAATGATTACGAGAATGCTTATGAGACCAATGATTATGAGAACTAGACCCCCAACAATCCAGAAAATGGGGGTCCAGTTTTCGCCAATGAGTGGCAGACACTACCATACTATTGAATGGATGTTCGTCCTGCTGGTACCCCCATTCTCCAGATTACTGGGGGTCCCATCCTCATGACTGGTGGATCTCCCAGCACTTCTCCGATCAGCATGTTACTCCCTATCCTGTGGAATGGAGCAGAGTTTGTACAACCCCTTTATGAGACCCTCTGGCATTTGCCGGCAAAAAGATGCTGATACAACTGTTTCGTTTCATGGAATGTTTTCATGCTATTCGGAAATTAGGCTTGATGACACTGAACAAGCAGGGGGTGTTATGGGTCAAATTTTTATTGCACAGTTTTTCATAATTTTATAATTTTTTTTTTCAATAATTCCATTCATGAACAACTCTTTGCAATTCCTAATCCTTGATAAGACTTTCCTCCCACACATATTTTATACAAAGAATACGAAATGATTCAGCTCTTCATTTCTACTCATCTCTGGCATGATTGAGAGAGATTCGTACAAGGACAAGCAGTCTGCTTAATGAATGAGCCCCATACATTAATGTATGAGTGGAGCGTGCCTGCCTTCAATATACTGTAGTATCTGCAATTAAGTCAAGAAAAAGCCAGAACTTTCAGAAGGAAAAATACTCAGGTCAGAGAAAGGCCTCATGCAGACAGGCTTTTTTTTCCTAGGCGAGCGTTCAATGCTTGTTTGATACGTGACTGGGATACAGAATAAACCTAGCACCAAAACGAATGCTGTCCAGTGTAAGGAAAAAAACAAGTGAATGAGGTCCGCTAAACCCAAAGCTAATGTTTGGTGAACCTACACTGGTAGATCAGGAGATTGTACAAATCCTTAAAGGGATTTTCATGGATTTTCCATTAATCATCTATTACACACATCGGGGGGGTATTTATCCATGTGTCGGAGTATGATATGAAACCCCATCCCTCCAACAGCCCAGGTACAACATGCATTCAGAGGAGCTTCTGTGCCAGTGTACAAGTCTATGCCAGGCCCTTCCTGTAGTTGATTTGCGCTATTAGTCAGCGACTGATTCGCTGGAACAGTTGCAAGCTATAGCGAGTGTGCAGACGCGGGGCCGGACCACCAACCGTGCACACTTTGAAATTGAAGGCAACGCCTGGCAGTTTCAGGGCGTGTATGGCAAAAATGACAAATACCCTCAATGGACTATCTCAGTCATCACATCCAATACCTCATTTAGCTGATTGGTTAGTGGTGGTATGTAAGCAGGGCCAACATTAGGGGTCTGCAAACTGGCCATTTGACAAGGGCCCCCTGTCCTGAAGGGGCCCCCTGCATGTGGACATTTGTAAGCAGAGGATGTATTTCTCCTTTAATACCCCATAGTTGAATGCTCAGGTGCAGATGCTTACCACCTATATCCTGTCTATACTCATGTCATCTATCTGTCTAGTTATCTATCTCCTATAATTTGTCTATTTCCTATCTATATATCTGTCTATCTAACCATTTATCGATCTAGCTTTTTGTCTGTGTATTTATCTATATATCTTTTACCTACCTATGTTATCTATCTGTTCTATTATCTAAAAATTTCTTTTTTTGTATGTTCTATTATCTATCTATCTATCTATCTATCTATCTATCTATCTATCTATCTATCTATCTATCTGTCTTGCTATCTCATATCTATCTGTCTTGCTATCTCATATCTATCTATATATCTATCTATCTATCTCATATCTATCTATCTATGTATCTATCTCATATCTATCTATGTATCTATCTATGTATCTATCAATCTATCTATCTATCTCATATCTATATCATATCTATCTATCATGTATGTAGATATCTATATATATAATCTACTTTACATTTCTGCATCTATATAGCTATCATCTATCTTTAATCTATATCATCTGTCTATCACCTTTCTCCTATAAAATCCTCCTACAGTCCCACATTACTCATTGCCTTACCATACTACTCTGTGTTATTATATTGCAGAGCTAAAGGAGCCTCTTACTGATTGTGACTGGCCATAAAATTTGGGACCCCACTTTTAGTTTTGCCCAGGGCCCCACTTTGTCTAAAAACAGCCCTTTACAGGGGTCTTTTTAAAAGGTGGACCCCACAGATCACATAGCCTGAGGACCCTGACCCACAGTACTAACACATACTGTAATGGAATCGTCATATATAGTGGAACGGCTGCCAGAGACCACGTGAAGCAGAAGTGAAGTGGCCCTAACTTGAGTGCTGCAGCCACTTCAAAAATATGTCGTAGTTGTTTAATTAATACGTCCCTTTAATTGAAGGGGGCTCAGGGGCAATGAACTATAATTTTTTGGTGCTCATCCATACTTGAAGGATGATGTCACAGATGGAGGTAGACATCGGAGCACTGTATCATTGGAAACGACTGGAAGTCACCTGCCCTAAAGCAACTTAAAGGGTCAAATTTAAATTTGCAGTCTTATTTTATATATTTTTATGTATGCAGTTGATCCACAAAATAACCTAGAAAACATAGGGCATAATACTGTAATGTAATACCATAAGTAAGCAAAGCACTGATTAGTTTGTAAAGGCAACACCCAGGGCCGGCGCAAGCACTGGGCATACCCGGGCAAGTGCCAAGGCCCAGAGCTTATGGGGGGGCACATAAGGCTGTACATAAAGAATCCGTAGGGGGAGAAGGGGGCTGTATAAAATATAATCATGACCTGTTTGGGATGATAAACTAGGGAATATTTTTGAATTTTTAATGCAGCCACATAAGTAAGTTCCATGGGCCTACTGAAACCCAATATTTGATAATAACCCATCTAAGTGACATAGGATTATACATAGGAAGGATAATAAATTCTAGAATATGCCCCTTGCCTTTTGGTCATGAGCGTGTAGATTTGATCACCGGTAGAGACGAATGAATCGATTTGTTGAATCATAGATCCGATACGAATTTGGCAATTTTCAGGCAATGATGAATCCATAATGTACAATATTAATCAAAGTCTGACGGATTTGTTTCAATTTCCTAGGATCCCAATGGACCTTTAATGGTTTCTGCCCGTGTCTGCTTGCACCACTCCCATTAGGCTGCTGTTACTATTGTTTTAGTCAAATGGTAACAGACATACAGGTTGCTACTGCAACTACACCCATCCCGAGGACTCTTTTTTTTAATGCACTTAAACTCATTCTCTTTCCCCAAATATTAATGCACTAGGATTACATACATTTTTATTAATATTTTCAACTAATATGTTTCGAAGACCAGTTTGCAAATGAGTTTTATAATCCTGGTTGGCTGAAAGCAATTGTCCTCTCCACCCTGGAAAATGCATTGAAAGTTGTGACTTTGATGAAAAAGTTAAGGGAAACTGCTTCCCAGACAAACGCAAACGTTAAATCGCATTGCAAAAGGCAACACAACACAATTAGAAGTGTGTGCGCTTATCAAAAACAGAAAACAAAAGCAAAAACACAACATAGAGACAGAAGGGCCGAATAGACATCAAAAAGCAATAAAAAACGCAGCGTGTGAACAAGGCCTCACAATCCTCCGCATCCATTTTTTAACCAGTTTTAATTAAGGTAATTAGTAAAACCTGTCAAAACGGATGTGTTTTCAAAAAACGCATGTGTTTTTTAACAGACTGCTTAAAAAACGGACCAAAAACGGATGCAAAACGCCATGAATCCAGCCGGACAGATTTCCATGCAAAAGGTAGAAAACCCTGTTGTACTTTGTTTTTCGTATTTCATTTTGAGATCATTACTTTCCTGCAAAGTCATAATTATAAAATGATTTCTGTCCTTAGAATAAAAACATCATGTGTATTCCTTAGTAATCTTCTATAAATAGATTTATTACAAGAGATCCCACAAATGTGCAGTAATTCCCCAGCGGATGATTAATCCCATGTTGTTCTGAACTAATTATTTACTATGCAAATCATACTTCAGTATCTGACAAAATGCCTATAAAAATCATTTATGATGGGCTAAAATGGCGCTATGCTAATTTTAGCTAAAGAGCCACAAAATATATTTTCCTTTCAAGGGGAAAAACATAGGGGGGCATATGTCGCATGAAAGCTGGCGCATTTGTGCCAAAATCTGATCGCGTGCGCCAAGATCCCGGCGGAATTCGGCACAAAAGGGAAAAATTCGGGAAACCCGACGAAAGTGCGGCCACAAAGCTCTTAGTAAATGAGCCCCATTATGACAGCTGAGGAGAGGTGATATGTCTAATTACATATCTATAACTACATTTGTGTTTATAAATCGCGATGTAATCATGATGTCAACGCATGCATCACCATTACGTTAACACATGTTTTAATGGTAGCGTTTTGTAAATGCAAATGTTAACAGTAATGTTATTAGGCAAATCTCTCTCCTCAGCTGTTGTAATGCATTTCTAAACGCAATATAAACGCAATCAAAACGCACCGTGTGAATGCTGCCTCAGGGCACGTTCACACGTTGCGTTTTGGTCGCGTTTTCATTGCGTTTGAAACGCATATACAACAGCTGATGAGAGGTGATTTGCCTAATTACATTACCGTTTACGTTTGTAAACGCAATGTTAACGCATGCGTTAACATCGCGTTTACGATGAGTTTTGTAAATGGAAATGTTAACAGTGATGTAATTAGGCAAATCACCCCTCCTCAGCTGTTGTATATGCGTTTCAAATGCAATGAAAACGCAGGTCAAAACGCAACGTGTGAACGCGGCCTCAGGGTTTGCGTATTAAACCTGGACTGTTTGTAGCTTTGGCATTTTATGTAGGTGTACAGAATGATTGATTTGTTTCTCGCATCTGACTCTCGTTTTAATTTTCTTTGCCCTCGCATTTTGGAGGGCGGATTCCCACGTGGCGTTTTGTTGCCATTGGAAACGCATATGTATTTGGACCTCAACACTCCTCCCACTTGCGTTTTGGATGCGTTTTAAAACACGACAAAAATGCCACGTGGGAACACACCCCCCCCCCCCCCCCGGCAACTTCTTTGCGACATTTTGCAGTAGCTTGAGACATTTTTTGCGACTTTTTGTTAAAACTGTTAAATATGGCTGGGAAATAAAAACACATAAACAGGCGCAAATAAGCACCCCCATGGTGTTTGAGGGCGCGTTCACATGGTGCGATGCGACACGTTTTTTGCTGCGTTTTTGACTCATTCCAAAGGCTTCAGCCTTGATCACATGCTGAGGTTACATTGCGTTTCTTCTGCATCTGCTATAACGCAAGGCGCCTTCCCATGTGCCATTTTCATTGCGCTTTGAAACGCATCCAGAACACAAGTGGGAGGGGGGGGTCTGTCTGAAACGCATATGCGCTTTGGCCAAACCCCCTCCCACTTTCTTTTTGGATGCATTTAAAAATGTAACAAAAAAGGCACATGGGAAGGCGCCCTTCAGGGCGCATTCACACGTTCCGCTAGCGCATATGCGATCGCCCCAAACTCCGCCCCCTGTGCGCTAGCGTCGCGTTATGAACGCGGCGCTAGCGGAACGTGTGAACGCGCCCTCAGGAATGCGTCAAAAACGCATCAAAAAACGCAACGCCACACATCGCGTGAAGGCGCCCTGATTTGTCGTGGATTGATGACAGATTTGCCGGCCCTTCCTCTTGCTAGGATTCAGCTGGTAACAATCTCCATAGACAGTGGAGTCAGACAAGACTCCCATGTGATCACAATCCAGGCTGCGCTCAGTGAGGCTGGAGCCGCTCTTCCAGCAGTCGCTGATGAGTCTTTGTGCAGGCTGGGGGGGGGGCTCCTAACGCTGAACAATAAAGCATATGCTACCGGCTACAACATATCTCTTTGGAGGGGGGGATACTTTATCCAAATACAAGCAGCAATGAGCGGTCCTGACCACACAGTGATTTATATATCGCCCTTCCATGGATTATAATTAGGATTCATTCCTATCCGGAGTGTATGGATTGGCAAGCAGCCGTCTGAGCAGGTCAGTTGTCATTGTCAGGTTTGATCATGTTTGCTGTATACATCATGTGGTTCAAAGCCTAAATGTGGATTTCATGGTTTTGATTGTGCTCATTTGCATTTATTGTATTGTGTATGGGGATATGGGTTCCTGTCCTGTAATATGATGATGTATGTATTTTTGAATGCTACGCGCTTGGCCAATTATATAGAATATTATATGGGTGGATTTTAATTTATTTACTAAATCTAATTTTTACTTTATGTATCATTCGCTTCTTTTACTGTTTTCATTTTATTTAAGATTTTTTTTTTTATTAAGATTTTTTTTTAAACCCTATAAAATTTAGCTGCTCTGCATCTGTACAAGCAAATGTATGACACTTTTTTTTTAATTTTTTTTTTTTGTGTTTTGTATCTTGCATTATTGCTGACCATGGAAATGTACTAATAACCAAAGCATCCCAGAAAATGGCCTGACTAAACACAGTATTTATCCTAGACCATTAGCATCTGCATAAACATATCCAAAAGCTTTAATTTTATACATTTAGGCTGTCAGCTTTTCAATTAAAAAGCCTTTGTCTTGCGGCTCATTTCCATGACAATTGCTGACTGCACAGATTTACCCAGTGAGCGTAAATCGGGGAATGTATTTCAGCTTAACTTGGAATTTATCTTTACAATATTTTTTATTTTTTTTTATTTTTTTATTTTTTGGATTGTGTGCGCGATTCAAATCTGAAAAGCTTATAGAGGACATATAAATAAAAAACTAATTAAATTCTTACCGACCTACCAAAAATAATTTAATTTTTTTGTTGCTCACATTGTATTTTTAGTTATTTCAATCCACATTTCTAGACTGCATTTTTAAACTGATTTTTTTTTTTTTTTTTTGTCTGAAGAATCACATGATTGTTTTTTTTTTTTTCTTTCAGCTGTTTGGACATGCACAGGCATTATGTAAATGAATCCACAATACTAGATTTAACTGCAGAGACATGGGGGGGGGGGGGCACTCGGGGATTAAAGGTCATTGTACGGATGAAAAAGCTGAATGGGGGGGGGGGCAGTACATGCTATTGCACAGCCCATTTCTGAAAAGTGAGCGGGCATGTTTAATTACGGTTGCATAGATTTGATCTGAAAGATCTTGTGCTATAATTTGCTGTCCTTTGTCATGCACAATATACTGATTGTAGACTCCTGTTATGGCATTTATCAAAAATGTCTGTCTATCTGCATGTGGATTTTTTTTTTTCTTGATGTATTGGCTGTTTCATGGATTTTTTTTTTTGATTTTTTTTTTTTTTTTTCCCCCCAAGCCAAACAAACGGTGAATCTCGGGATTAATAATTGGTTAGTATATCATAGGTTACAAAAGCTGAATTCATCATATCCTGCATTAACGACACTTTCATTGATGTTATCCTGAGAATTTTATTCTATGACGACTATCATCAGATGACAAGGCGCAATAAATAAATTAATAAATTAATATTTTACTTTTTTTTTTTTTTCAAGTATTCTATCAAATATAGATACAGGCACTCCCCGGGCTATGTACAAGATTCTGTAGGTTTGTTCTTAAGTTGAATTTGTATGTAAGTCGGAACTGCATATTTTATATTTATAGCCCCAGACAAAATTTTTTGGGTCACTGTGACAATTGGATTTTAAAAAATGTTGGATTGTCATTAGAACCAGGATTAACAATAAAGCTTCATTACAGACTCATGTGATAACTGTTATAGCTGATCATTGTAGCCTAAGGCTAAAGTACAGTAAATTACCAACATCCAGAGGTCCGTTTGTAACTAGGGGTCGTCTGTAAGTCGGGTTCTTAAGTAGGAGTAAAAGAATTAAATGATACATAAAATAAAATTATATTTAGTAAATAAATTATAATCCATCCATATACTTTTCTATGGAGTATAATTGGTCAAGCACATAGCATAGCCCAGGCCATTCAAAAATACATATAACCTCATATTACAGAGCAGGAACCCATATCCCCATACACAATACAAGAAATGCACTTACTATGCACATGCTATGTTTACAAGCAGAAAGAAAGAATTTTAGAATATGGAATATTGAAAATTTTGTCAAATGTTATCTTGAGTATTTTTCTCTGTATATTAAATTTAAGCCTTTAAGCATTACATATAAAATATTGTCAAATGTCATGGCCAATACAATATAGAACAATTTTGAGCAAGAATATCTGTCATTATTATCTGATATAACAAGAATGCCAGAAAAATATTTATAAAATTTAACTATATTTTTTTAAAATTTGTAGTAGAAAATGTATATAAAATTCAGGCCTGAAATCGAAAAAAAATAATCTTTACACCCCTGCTCAGAAATGTCACATTTATAATTTGTTGATATTCATATAATTTACCTTTTGGTTAACTTGCAACACTAATGATCCAACCTCGAATTTGGCTGAAAATACAAATATTAATGGGAACAAATGTGAATATTTGTAGCTTAATGTAGAATAAAATATTCAGTTCTAACATGAACTTATTGGGAATTATATTTTCATACCTTTCATACATCTAAATATATTCCTTTTATTGTAAGGAATTTCCCTTGGTTCCCCAAGTCAATTAATCTCTCAGCAGTGTCCCAGAAGAATTGGTGGCACGTAATTGTCTAATTTCATCCAAAAGACTAAACTCCTCCTGTGGTTGAAATCTGATGTTGTCCAAAAAAACCCAAAAAACACAGGGATACCTTTTAAGGTGCCACCGACTTAGAATGAATTGCTCCTTGCCAATTAGACAAGGGGCGCAGCCTTCCAATATGTGTAAGTAGAAATATTATATATTATACTCGAGTATAAGCCTAGTTTTTCAGCACAAAAAAATGTGCTGAAACCCCAAACTTGGTTTATACTCGAGTAAAAAAAATAGGTTTTACCAGGTTTTTGTGGTAAAATTAGGGGCCTCGGTTTATACTTGGGTCGGCTTATACTCGAGTATATACGGTACATAAAATGTCCTTGTATACCTGCAGTGTATAGGCTAAACCTATAAATGGATGGATCTGAACAGCCCCACATTACGTTACCTATGTGCATTTTAGGTTCCAGAAAGCTTGGGCTTCGTTCACTCTATGTTTCAATCAATTCTAGAAATTATTTTTGGCAGATGAATTAAATTGATTAAAAACATGGATGTCACAGAATGGCATCCCTCCCCTTGAGGAACCCAAATTCATGGTCGTTAATTTTTTTTTTTTTTTTTTTGCCCACTGCAATATTCACTGCGAGGAAGGAGGAAAAAAACCCCCACAAAGTGCCACCCAAACGGAGGCTTTATGTAACTTCCGTCTGCTCTTCGAGTCTATATCTACATATCTACAGTATGTATTGAGAACTGTCCCGGGATATTCAGTAGAAATGTAAAAGATGCCTTTGTTTAGTGAAGCAAATAGTTTCAGGATGCCCATTATATAGTTGGGGGACATTTATCAGCGCTTCTACGTCAGTTTCGCACTGTTTGCCAGAAATTGCTATTATTTTTGCTGCTACGCCACCTCATGCGGATGTGTAGGGGTGCGGTAGTGGGCCAGCACTAGTACAAAAGGAAGCTACAACAAACTGAGTTTCAATTGCATCAAAAAATATATTAAAAAGCAAAAAGAAATAGTCTGCTCACCTGATTGCTTTACAAATTATTTGCATGTGTTGGTACACGGAGGAGAGAGGGTAGAAATCCACCGTATCGGACACGGCAACGTATGCATTTAAAGTAAATATCCTCCAGCACTCTATGGGAACTATGGATTAAAATTTCAATTTAATTTTAATCAATTATTCCATCATATAAAAAACCGCCATAAATCCGACAAACTCCGGTTGACCTACGTCTTTCGAGCTCTATACATGCGGCTCTTAGACCATGACTAAGAGCCGCATGTATAGAGTTCGAAATGCGTAGGTCAACCTGAATTAGTCGGAGTCATGCCATTTTTTTTTTTTTTAAATGATGAAATTTCAATCCCAAGTTCCTGAGTGCTGGAGGATATTAACTTTTATGTATTAAAAAAAAAATTGTCTGTAGTGAAATAATTTTGAATGTAATGGTTCAGTATCCAATGTGAGTCCAACAAGACACAAAGTCAAGTGTGAAAAACGTTTGTGTGAAAGGGCCCCATATTCCCATCATGCTCTCTATTTGTGTTTTTGGTTTGCTGGACTTCTCTGTAGGCTTGTGAGGTACTTACCAATTTGGGCGCAGGGTGGCGCTGAAAGCGTGTTTTATTATTTTTTTTTATTTCATATTTTTCAGTGTGATAAGTTTGGTGCACAAACTTAAACATTAAAAACTGTCTCCACAATTATGAATGTAAAATAGAACTCCCTAGACTTGCTTCTAGCTGCTCTTTGTGCACCAAAAATTGTCAAGTGCCATAAAGGGTTACACAATTTTGCCCACTCCCAAAAAGGCAAAAAAATTCTGCCAATTTTCCGCTTGAAAGGCGCTGATAAATGCCCCCCAAGCTGTTTTGGTGGTTCCTTATTGTTCTTTACTCTGCTGCAGTAAAAGCCTTGTTGGATCTTTGTTATTAGCTGACCCAATAAAGTTTGGGTTCAAGTACCGAACCTGAAACTCCACCAGCAACGTTTGGCTTGGCCGCTGCAATTTTTGGAGGTGGCATGTAAGTGGTAATCTTATCCAAGCAATGCTGAAAAAACCCATCGAGAAAATAAATCCAGAAACTGACAATTTTGTGATTTGGTTTGTTAGAATGTCTGTGATGAGTTTCTGGTGCCATGAAAGGCTACCCAGATAGCATTTCGTATGCTGTAGCTTAATGGTAGCCATGTAATACACAGATGTGCCAAGTATTACCGTTCCTATAAATACTTTCCAACCCCGTTGGATTACAAAAAGTGCCAAGCAGGGAGCCCCAAAAGCTTTCTATATTTTTAAAAAAGACTATTTGCCATTAGATAATAACAATCCAAAGACTTTTGCAGGTTCAGTAAACAAGGTAAGGCCTCATTCACATGGCCCTACACTCGCCTACACCAGATTCTGGAGAAAGCAAATGAATGGCCTGGTGGAGAAGGGAAAGTGAGCGCTCCTCTCCCCTATACATTAAAGGCTGAGCCGCTGCACTGCAAATCTGGCAAAACATGTCCTATACTTCACAGCCGCCCGGACACTGCTCGCCCTGCCGTGACCATGTGTACCTTAATGGAGGTCAGGGTCAGAAATTGTGTTTGGTATTCAGTCTGTGGATGAGACCTCAGATAGGGTAGATATTAGGAGGTTGAGGTGGCAGTGAGCATGGGACTAAAGAATTGCTACAAAAGCATCATGCAGATTCTTGCTCCGGGGCTTTACACAATAAGGCTACATTCACACTACTGTATGGAGGACGTATATACGGCCGACGTATATACGGCCAATATACGTCCTCCATAGACAGCAATGGGCGCACGGCGCCCTACGGGAACCTGTCCTATCTTTTCCCGTAATACGGCGCCGTGCACCATGTATCTCTATGGAGAGGGGCGGGGGTGAGCTGCGCTCACCTCCTCCTCCTCTCCCCGTGCACTGCCGTTGCCCGGTACGGTACGGGCGGGCAACGGCAGTGTGAATATAGCCTAATTCAGTATTTCTAAACTAAAATTATTTACATGTAGTCCAGTATTTTCCTCATGTCATCATTGATGTTTAAAGTAACCATAGTTGTGAGGGGTTTTTTTTTGTTTGTTTTACCTATATTTACGCTCTTGACTAATGCATATACCACCTTTTTGTGTAACATTTACCGAAAAAGAAGTGTGTAGGTATCGGTCACCCATTAGAATCCACAGTTAACAAATTTCCTTTATTGAATTTTATTGACCTTAATGGTTATGGGCCAAAGTGGAGCATCCCCACAATCTGAGAAAAGTAAAGATGTGTCTTGTTTTTTTTTTTCAATAAATTGTTTGTAATAATGTGATATTCTATACCTATGTCTGTGTATATGTCTGTGTTAGTAAATTGCAGGGGCGTGAATAGGGTCTTACAAATCCCTCCCCCTCCCCCATTACATTTGTTATAATTTGGACTTCACATGTTCAAACACAAATTCCTCCTGATCTAAATTTCCCACAACAAATAAACCTTAATACATCCCACATGAAAGGTACATGAAACATTACGTATCACATCTTTGCTTTCTGTAGTCATCGCATTGTGGTGCAAGTTTCGGAACCCAGCAGGTTCTATTTTTTTTTACATGTTTTCAGAACATTCTTCCAGTCATCTGAATGAAACCTTGGTTGGAGCTTCAAAGTGCATGAAAAGGACATCAAAAGCGCTCCTGGTTTTTGATGTGCTTGTGCATTTCTCAGTGCTGAAGGATATATATTCCTTTTCTTGTTTTCACATTTTGACTTTTCAGTGACCACATACTGTATTCCTTAAAGGGATATTCCAGTTGCCAATATGTTTATAGCATGTTCACAGTGTAAGCCATGATTGTCTTGTCTCTGGGATCTAGGAGTCCAACAACGCCTGTAATGCCTGGTGAGCTGGCCACAGCATCAAGGTGGTGAACGACTGGAGTGTGAGGCCAGGATCACATCTGGATGAATAGATTCAATTGCTCCTTTCCATTACAGAGGAGAAACATAGAAGCTACATGTCATACTAAACTAGTCGTCTCAGTTTGAAATGAATTTGCACTAGTTACACTGATGTGAACTCGACTTCAAAGGGAACCTGTCATCAGAAGTTGACACCACAAAGTGCCAAGCATCTTGACACCTTTCAGATCATTTATTTTTCATGATCCAGTGCGGTGGCATCATCCACTTTAAAGTGAGATGTGAAGCAGTTGTATAGAGTCACGGAGGTGTAGAGAAAGTCCAGCTTTACTTGCCTTAGGATTCCCCTTTTGCTGTAATTGACAGTTCATCATGTTGGTCTCTCCAGGAGGTGAGGAGAGCTTGACTTCCGTGCTTATGTCCCAGCTTCCTTGACTTTTTACAAACAATTTACATCTTACTTCAAAGTGTATTTTCTAGCTGATGCCACCCTGCTGGGCTATGTATGATGACCTGTAAGGTATTTAGCTGCTTCACAACATACTTGTAGTGGTTTTTTGGGGGTAATTTATGTTGTCTGGTTCCCTTTAAAGAAACTGCTGATGACAATTGTCAAATGTACTCCAATATAAACTGTACATCAATCAAGCAATGACAGTCCCATAAAGTTTGCTGATTGATGGCAGCACATACCTAGTTACATAATGGAGATGTGCTAAAACAAAACTTTGTTATGCTGGCAAATAGGATGTGATCAGCCAAAAAACTAACGTGCCGGTGTCAAGTGGCCTCAAGGCTCATGTGAAGAGTTCCTGGATAACTACAACATTTTTTAATTCCTTTAGAAAGGCCAATCTGGAGTACAAAAATTTCATTTTCATAGTTGGGACTTCCATACGAAATCTACCATATAAATCCATCATGATAAACCAGGGATTCATGGATCCAGGCACAGTGGGGGGGGGGGGAGGGGGGATTTACTAATTCTGGCACAAGCATGACTATCGGCATCGGAGATCAGTCTCCTGAAAGCACAGCCCAATGTATTAAAATGGCGCACGGCTGTAAGTAAATTCATTTTGGTCTCTGACCATTTTTTTCCTGGTCTATTGTGCGCCAAATATTGCGCCTAAAAATGTCGACAAAATACACATAAATGTGACGGATATTGTGGAAAAGTTAGGCCACGGCCCCTTGCGGCAAAAAAATATGGAGGAGTCGGGATAGTCGTAAACATCTGCTCTTTCTGGTGCAAACTCATTTTAAAGGGAACCTACCACCACGAATCTACCTATAAAGGTAGATCGGGTGGTAGGTGGATGTAAGGGACGTGAGGAGAGCTCTTTTTAGAGCTAATCCTCACGTCCCTGCTAACTTTTGGGAAACTTTATTGACCTAATATGTAAATTTCGTTATGCGGCTACAGGGGCGTGGAGTAGCCGGCACGAGGCTACACAGTGCGGCTACTCCACGCCCCAGTAGCCACATTACTCCTCCTACCCTTTTGTGTGCGGCGCGCAGCTCCTCGTAGCTGCGCGCCCTCGTCCGTCATGATGGCGTTCTGCACATGCAGTCCCAGCTCCGAGGCCGGAGCTACTGCGCATGCGCAAATAACATTTTTAAAAATGACTGAAAAAATTTGTTCTGAGAAGTTGTAGATTTTACAATGAAGTAAAATTTGGGATTTTGGGTGTTGTTTTCCCAGGATTCTTATAGATTTTTTTTTTTCTGAGTGTTCCTATTTTGGGAAGTTTGATCTCAATTTTATTGGAAGAGCAAATGTTCTCATTTTTAAACCTTTGATTTTAGTATTTTGTTTTCTCTGCAATATTTATCTGTATCTGTGTATGGGGGGTGTGTGTTTTTTTTTTTTTTTTTTTTGTTAGTTTTTTTTCCCTTGCAATTTTTTTTGTGAATAATGCTGTATATCTAATCGTGTTGAATTCCGAAGGCAAACAAGTAATGTCCTGTCAACTTCCCTTCAGGTGCATGTGACAGTACCGCAGCGATGAGTGGCATTTTAAAGAGGAAGTTTGAAGAAGTTGATGGATCTTCACCTTGTTCTTCTGTCCAGGAGTCAGATGATGACATCTCCACTAGTGAGAGCGGAGACAGCAGTGACAGCATCAACCCATCTAATTCCAGTCCCTTTACACGTATGTTTGTTTTTTAACTTTTTTTCACTTTGCATGTTTTTTGTGATATGATAAACAATGTAAGCAATTAGATGAATTAAGAGAAGGATGCAGCTTAACTTTTCCAAGAAAACTTGAAGGAGAGACGTCTACTGTCTGACTTGGTGCTTATGCAGATTATGGGGCATTATTATACAATAGTAATTGATGGAAAAGATCTATTAAAATCTTGGGGTGGTGTATTTTAGTTTGTTTTTACCCCATGATGGAAGTTAATGAAAAACATAGGGGTTCTAAATAACTTCCAATGTTTAAAGGACATCTGCCCCCAGGATGAAGGATTGTAAACCAAGTACACTGACATACTGATGTGTGCCCCATCTGACAGGATCTGCTCTTCTTCTCTATACGTGTCTTGAGCTCCTAAAGCTCATTTACATAATTTTCAAAGCCTTTTTTTCTTAAAAGGAAGGAAATGGGAAGCTTAAAGAAGAGCAGTTCCAGCCAGAGGGAGCGTACATCAGAATGTCAGTGTGCTTGGTTTACAAGCTTTCATCCTGGTGGTAGATGTCCCAATTTTAGCTCCACTACAATCCACTTCCAATATCTCGGGACACTCTGGTATAAGCTACACTCCAGTTGTCTACTTTGCTGAAATCCCACAAATACCTGGATATTTGTGTAGTATGAAGTAAATCTTTATCTTTTAATAACAAAATGCTATAATTTGAAAAATGAGTTGAACCGTCTATTGATTGAATCTTGGATGATTCACTTATCTACAAAGATTTTGAACCAAACTAAAAATATATTTGGCCTGAACCAATGTTGCGTTAATTAACCTAGAAATTGATATAAAACCCCTTCTGGTCCTCGAATAACACATATTTTTCACGAAAAATTTTGTTAAATTTTTATACGTTTTCCCTCCCCGAGCTCAGAAAAGATTTAGATTTGATTAGTTGCCTGAAAATGTAGAGGTCTGTATCCAATCTATGTAACAACATAGGGAATTCCCTACTAAAATGTGATTCCAAAATGAAGCTATATTTATGGATTGGATACATCACTGTCCTGTTAGTCTTGATGCTCAACACTCAATTTGACACTATATGGTTGTGGTCTTCAACCTAATGAGTCGAAAGTTAAGATTTACATTTTAATACATAGTTTTATACGGGACGCAAACAGTCACGTGGTCCGTTGTTTCCGTCCTGTGTGTCATTAGTGGGTGCAAGCCGCACACCCATAGATGTCCATTCTAAAAAACTGTCTGGGCTTGCAGATTGGTTGGAATCCATGGCCAAGTCCATGAGGCCATAAAAAGATATGGGCATATGTCTTAACTGTAAAGCCCAGTGCACATTTGTAAAGTTTGTGGTGTGCACAAGCCCTTACCAAGGCCAATGAAGACTGCCCTGGGCAGTGGGCCCTCGGCTGTATGAATATTATAGCCCCTACAAGAGTGCTGGAATATTCTAGAGTCTCTAATCAAGCCTCTTGGGTAATGAAGATTAATTCTTTCTGTCGGTTTTGAAACTGCGGTTTCAGGACTTTTGTTGGACCTTAAAAGGTCCTGAAATGGTTTTTATGTACATATGTATTGAGGGCAGGGACAGATGTATGAGAATTTCATAGGTGAAGGTCCTTCTCCATATAAAATTTGCTGCTATGTTTGGGTGACTATGGGCACCCTTGAACTTTTTGGCCCCTAGTAACTGCACAATCCACCTATATTATATTCCACTATTGCCTTTACTGATCCCTAAAGCATTGTGCCACAAGCTTTGATTTTTCTATAAAAGGCAGTCAGAACAATCGCATCAGATAGGATTATGAAATATTTTAACAGCCCATATCTGATTAAAGCCCTATATCATATGTTGTAATTTCCAAAATCTACCCCCCCTCACCTGCAGCCCAAAGAGCCCAAATTTTGTTTATGTATGGAATTATAATCCTCTGACCTGTGTTGAGTACTACATTTCCCTTGTATTTTTCTATTCCTTTACATGGAGAACACCTCATACAAAGCGATATTCCTATAAATTGGAGCAAGGCAGCTTACCCTCTAAGGAGCTTAGTGGCCGGCTGCCAATCACAAGGCAGCGCTTGGCATGGGCTACCGTTTGGCTCCCTCTGATATAGTCTTATTCTCTGTATAATAAGCCAGCAATTTCTTGGAGAAAAGCATCTCCATATGAGTATATAAATTTAGCTTGCCTTATCTGTCCAAAATCCAAATAAAAAAAATAAAATCGGTAAATATAAAAACACGACTTTGAGAATCAAACCTGTAGAAATGTTTATTTTATTTTTTAAGGATGGTTTTAAATTAGTTTTTTTGGTGTACACATCAGTATAGTTAATTAGTTGTGTGTAATACTTTATGGTAAATTTCACATATAATGGAGCACACCTCAAAGGTGTGGGGGTTTTTTGGGTTTTTTTTTTTCAATTTTATTTTTTTGATAATGCCATGGGTTTTTAAGTTTTTATTTTTTTTCTTCTTGTCAAAATGTCAGTGTAATGGCAGCTGTAACCTATTAATTGTTCCCATCGCTGTCAATTATTTTTGATGTTTGCATTTACCATATGATGGTTTCGTATAGAGTCAGATATTAATATGCAAATCTAAAACTGACATCCAGAATCCATAAAGATTACACCAAATCTCAATATGTTATACTGTGGGTAGGGAAAGTATTCAGACCCCTCTTAAATTTTTCATTCTTTTTTTTTCATTGCAGCCAATTGGTATGATCCAAAGAGTTCTTTTTTTGCTCATTAATGGGCACTCAGCCCCCATCTTGGCAAAAAAAACCCCCAGAAATGTAGATATTTTTGCTAATTTATTAAACAAGAATAACTGAAATATCACATGGCCATAAGTGTTCAGACCTTTTGCTGAAACTCACATGCTGTCCATTTTTTTTTTTGTAATCCTCCTTGAGATGATTCTACACCTTAATTGAAGTTTTTAATTAAAACGATTGGACTTGATTAGGAAAGGAACACACACCTGTCTATATAAGACTTCACAGCTCACAGTGCATGCCAGAGCACATGAGAATCATTTGGTTCTGCCCAAGGAGCTCAAAGACAGAATTGTGGCAAGGCACAGATCTGGACAAGGGTACAAAATAATTTCTGCAGCACTCAAGGTTCCTAAGAGCACAGTGGTCTCCAAAATCCTTAATTGGACAAAGTTTCGGATGACCACAACTCTTCTTCAACCTGGCCATCCAGCCAAACTAGGCAATCGTGGGAGAAGAGCCTTGGTGAGAGAGATAAAGGAGAACACTGTGGCTGAGCTCCAGAGATGTAGGAGGGAGCTGGGAGAAAGTTCCACAAAGTCCATTGTCACTCTAACCCTTCACATAAAAATCACATTAAGGATTTCCAGACTATGAGACATAAGATTCTGAGATCAAGATAAAATCGGGCGCTGCTCAACACCTGCCAAAAAACAGTGACACATGGTGGGGGCAGCATCATGCTATGGGGACAGGGACAGAACCACTGGTAGTACTTTAAAGGAAACATTAATGCGGCCAAGTACATAGAGATACTGGTTTTTCCTATACCTGGTCAGAACTGGAGTTGATTTGCAACTTTTTAACCTCGATTTGCACCTAAATTGTGACCTTTTTCATAAGTCCACATCTGGATTTTAAAGCTTATATCAGATGGAACCCTAAAAATTCTTGTTTAGCTACGTGAGTGGAAAAGTTGGAAATTTAGGAGTAAATGTATGAAATGTGCCAAAAAATTTTGCAAAAATAAGGGATAAAAAAAGGAAATTCAAGATGGATGAACCTCCTTTTATCATATATTACTATAATGCTCAGTCATGTCCTCTGATTTGTGTTCAGTCTGTGAAATTCGGCCACCACACAGTTGTTGACCAACCACGATGGTGTGGATAAGCCCTTTCAATAAAAACTTCCCAAGACTCTTCTGAAAATGAAACCATCAGCATTGTATGACACTTAAGACATCTACCACCAAGAAGAAGGATTGTAAACCAAACCCACTGACATATTGGTATATGCTGCCTTCGGCATGAGCCGTTGTTCTGTTAGCTGATTATGCCCTGGTTTTTACAAAAAAACCTTTTAAAATTATGCAAATGAACCTCCATTAGTGTTAATAGAGCTTTGAGCCCCTCAGGCTCATTTGCATATTTTTAAAGCATTTTTTCTTAAAAACAAGGGCATAAAAAGGCTTAAGGAAGAGCGGAACCTACCAGAGGGGGCACACACCAGTATGTCAGTGTGCTTGGTTTACAATCCTTCATCCTGGACTGGTGGTAGATTTCCTTTTAAATTGTTGGAAACACCAGCTACTGTGCCTGCCACCAAAGCCACTTTAAATTTCCTTCCACACTTATATAAAAGTGGCCTAAATGGACATCAAGACTAATGACACAAACTTGTCAATCAGTCAGTGGATTTTTATACTGTACATCCTCCCTCTAATGGTTTGAGCCGAAGCCTGACCCTGGTATACGTTTCTGGTCTGCTCTTCGATAATAGATAGAAATGGATTTGGATATCTAGATGGTTTGTCGCAGACTAGGAATAATGAGGGTATTGATTTATTTATGGGTGGCACGGTGGCTGAGTGAGTAGCACTTCTGCCTTGCAGTGCTTGGGTCCTGGGTTTGAATCCCGCCCAGGTCAACATCTGCAAAGAGTTTGTATGTTCTCTCCGTGTTTGCGTGGGTTTCCTCTGGGTACTCCGGTTTCCTTCCACACTCCAAAACATACTGGTTGGGACCAATTTGTCATGATTTGTGCAGCGCTGCATAATCTGTGTGCGCTATATGAATAATAATTATTATTATTATTATTTATGTTGTGCATTTGTGATTTTATAGCCATGTGCGCTTGGTTGAAGGTGGCCCAAGTTTTATGCAAACTGGAATAAAAGTTTATAGTGTGGGAGAGGGAAGTATTACTAGGGGATTTCTGGCCTGGGGCAGATTTATCATTTTTTTTACATTTATCAAGGTTTTTAAACCTTATAATCTTCTTTTTTTTTATTTTTTTCTAAATTTTAAATATAATATTCCTCCTCCTTGTACGGCTTTAAAGTCCCATGCTGGCTCTTTTTATTTTAAAAATAACTCAACAAAAACAGAATACCAAGGCCATAATTTTAAGTGGTTCCCGTTTTGCCAGGCTGCTAATTACCTCCGTCTTATCGCTTGTGTATGGCTCTTGAAGGGTGTCTTTATGTTGTCTAAGGAAGAAAAAAATGTTAATTAGGTCTATTAATGAAAGCGTTTTATGCAGATCGTGGTGGACTAATTATTCCTTCCAGTCAGCTGCTCTGGTTGTGGGATTCCTTCGTTGACCCTGCTATGTTTTTGTGTCTTTTTTTTTTTTTTCCTCTGAAGTCATGCAGTCACCCATGTGAAACAAGAGGCTTAAAAATGGATGAATGCTTTACTGCCGCCAGCTGTTCTGTGAATAGCACATTGTGAACTGTGAAAACAAACTGTTTACATTTTTAATTTTACTTCCTATTTTATAATACGAGCGCCTGCAAACAAAACAATATTTTTGTTTCATTCCAACGTGCTATTTTTGTATTTTAATAGAGGGGGGGGGGTGGTAAACTGTAGCTGGAAAATTTTAAATTTTTCCCACTATTTCTCTAAAAAAAAAAAATCAAATACATTGTTCTTACATTTTTTTCCCATGTCACTTTCAACACTGATTAATCTTCTTTTTCACTGTGACAATAGATGATGTCACAGCTTATCTCCTCCCCCTCCCTGTACAATGATCTCTATATAGATAATACTGACCCATCATTACATCACTACTGACCATAGATAATGTCACAGCTTATCTCCTCCTCCCTGTACAATGACCTCTATATATATATATATAACACTGACCCATCATTACATCACTACTGACAATAGATGATGTCACAGCTTATCTCCTCCCCCCTCCCTGTACAATGACCTCTATATAGATAACACTGACCCATCATTACATCACTACTGACAATAGATGATGTCACAGCTTATCTCCTCCCCCCTGTACAATGACCTCTATATAGATAACACTGACCCATCATTACATCACTACTGACAATAGATGTCACAGCTTATCTCCTCTCCCTCCCTGTACAATGATCTCTATATAGATAACACTGACCCATCATTACATCACTACTGACAATAGATGATGTCACAGCTTATCTCCTCCCCCTCCCTGTACAATGACCTCTATATAGATAACACTGACCCATCATTACATCACTACTGACAATAATTGAAAGATGTTTCATTTCTACTGTACCTCATCCTGGCTGTCAACTGCGGTTACTGCTTCAGAAAGTAAACCCTTAAAGGAAATCTACCGTAAGGATCACGACCATATGAAGTAGATCATAGATTGCATCCTCTTTGCACCCTTATGCTAAATCTGACCTTGTAATACTTCTTCAATGAGTCTTTTTCATAAAAATTAAGTTTTAAAAATGTGCAAATCAGCTGCAAATGCGCTGGGGGCATCACCAAAGCTCCTCTGGCTCTGGTTGCAGAAGCAATTGCGAGCCCCCCCACAGCATCCACTATGCCTCCTACCTCGCCACCAGTTTGTATCCAATTCCCGCGTGTGCACTGTAGCTCTGGCCCGCTGTTGGCTTTGCATTTTTGAGGCTGATGGTGTCTCGAAGCTACTGCCTATGCGCAAGAATTGTATACAAACCCGCCGTGACGTAGGCGGCAGAGCAGATAAAGCAGGAGGTGTGCTCTTAGTTTGTGTTGCTAATCTGCCTATGAAAAAATATTACAAGCATCGCGAAGAAGTTATAGGGGGTCATTTTTTAAATCTTTTTTTCTTTTCCTTGCTGTTGGTGTTTTTGTGCCTTTTTGCTGTGTAATGGCTGTTTTACGCCTATTTTGCTGGGTTTTTAAAATGTTACATCTCAATTCGCCGTGTGTTGTTGCCCCCTGACCATGCTTAGGAAAAGCCTAAATGACCCCCATGGTCTGTTATACTGCTTTATAAGGTATGGTCCAGACAGTCGGTTCCATTTTAGGGGCAAACTTTAGGGACAAAGATTTTTGTCATTACTTTTTTTTTATTTTTATTTTTTACTTGTTTTTTAAACTTGCTCTTCTAAGCTAATAAAAAAAACAACAACTTCATTTGTTTTTAATATCTTTTCCAGCATCGTCCATTCTAAAGAGAGAGAAGCGACTCCGAGCCAAGAATGTGCGCTTCAACTGTGTCACAGTGTATTACTTCACTAGGAGGCAAGGGTTTACGAGTGTGCCCAGTCAAGGGGGAAGCACCTTGGGGATGTCTAGCCGTCACAACAGCGTTCGTCAGTACACTCTGGGAGAGTTTGCTTTAGAGCAGGATCGACTGCATAAAGAGATGTTAAGAGACCATCTAAGAGAAGAAAAACTCAACGCTCTAAAACAGAAGGTAATACAACTTTTTGTAATTCTATATTCCGCCCTCATCCGCAGAATTTCGAATTCACATAGTTTGGATTACCAAACAATGTGCAGAAGTTGTTATTGTTGCCCCATGAATATGTATTGCCCCCCCCCTCAAAAAAAAAAAGATGCAATCATTTATTTCTGTGTCCACCTCACAGCCAGTGTTGGTGGTCGCACATGCTCCTGTTGTGCATTGGCATCATATTTATTCCAGCTACGTGGTTGATTTTAAATGTCCAAATTGCATTGAAAATTTAATGTACACTCTACTAAGCATATATTGTGCTCCTCAACAAATCAAGGGGTTTAAAGAGAACCTGTCAGTTGAAATTTTCCTAATGGACAACCCAGTGTCCAGCAGCTTAGCACATTCAGATTTTGTTTCTTTCATGGCCCTTTATGGTGGTGGTTTGATATCATTCACCAGACTTCCCGAAAGCTGGTCTCCTATGCCTCTGCACCCAGAGATATCCGTTATAGCAAAAGTGACATTCAGAGGCTGGAGGAACTTGGCTTCAGGGCTAAGCTCTCCTCCTTCATGATTTTACACAACCGTTTTAAATCTCTCTTCAAATATTATTTTCTGGATTATTGCAATACACCATGTGATGAAAGGAATATTGGTGTGTGGGAACTTGTCAGCAGAAAGTAACCTAATAAAACATTACGTTATGTTGTCAAATTTGTTTTGGCACCCTTCGGTGTCAAGGCTAGCCTAAGGTTGAATTGTGCAATGGCTCTATATAGTACTTTATGTATATTTAAAGCAAAACCATCACCAGGAATGTCATTTTTAGCTGATGACTGGTTCCAGTAGTCTTTGCTATGCTGATTTAAAAAATAACTCTGAATGCTGCCAGCTGCAGCCTGTGTGCCTGTGTCTCGGTCTCCTCAATGCATTTTTCCTTTCCTCCACACCATTCTCCTCCCTCCTCTGCCTGCTCAATGCACATGACTGGAAGAGAGGAGGAGAAAAGAGTTAATAGTGTGGAGGAGAGGGGAAAGCACGAGGTGGCAACACATGAAATGGTTCCACCTGCAACATGGTGGACGTGGTTGACATTTTGTATCTTGGTCATCAGACAATATTGTGCATAGTCAGGGTTGTTTTTTTGCAAATAAATGCCATGAACAAAGAGGTAGTCTCTGTAGAAAAGCATAGTCACCAAATTATAGACCTAAAAATAACATTTGAAGTTGTGTGTAGATGAGGAGATACAACGTGAGGTTAGTGGTTCTACTATATCTTCATGTTCTTCCCCCTATGCACTATATTAAACTGATGTTACCCACGGATGGATTTTTGCAGGGCTAAGCAGCATGCATTACTCTAATGTTGATTTGGAGTATAAATTCCCAAATGTGACATCCAAGATACTTGAAATTGAAGGAGGCGATGTTTATTAGGCAACATGTCTGCAGTATCCACCGGAGAGGAAATCCAGCATTTGCAGCAAACGCATTAAGATTCCAACCGTATTATTTCTCAGAAGTCAGCAAGATAATGAGGCCATTGCTATGCAAATAAGCTCATTATTATTAATTTGTGTCAGCTCCTGAGAGGTCCTCAAATGGCATTTTTGAATTTAAGTAGGAAACAAATTAACAAAAAAGAAAAAAAAAATGTAATATACTCTCATAAAGTAAACAATACTTCAGCAAATCATTGTGAACTTTGTGTTGATATGACTTACAACTTTTAGCCTGTATTTTCATTGGGAGCCAAATAATCCTCTGTTTTACCAAAAAGTTGCAATGTCAAGTTTTTACTTTAATGTTGTTAATAGCATCAAGCCAAAGATGTCCCATGTGGCAGAACAGTATAGATGTTCTCTGCCATCGAACAGAGTTGCATTTTCAAGGGTATTGTGACAGTCCCAAATTACATCAGAGCCGATGCCTGCACCCGGCATACCTGGGCAAGTGTCGGGGCTCAGAGCTGCTGGAGGGGCCCACATGACCCAATCTCAGTCCCCAGAAGCCTATGTGGGGGCTTTAGATAAAATAACCCATGAGGGTGCTTTTTAGGATGATAAACTGAGGAATATTTTAGTTAACACTGGACTGTTTTTCTTAGTTTCTGAATTTTAAATTCCACCACCTGAGTTGATTGCAAAGGGGCCCACTGAGGCCCTGTCGCCCAAGGGCCTATTAAAATTTGGAACCAGCCCTATTGCATGGCATGTTTTGTGTTTGGAGGGTTTTTCTTCGTCTTGATTTCATAATTGTACCTTGTTATCCAGACTGACCTACTGGTTCTGAACTGAAATCATGACATAATTTTGAAGATCGTATAAACGATTCCCTATGTACTAATGTGTATTGCGTTTAACATTTGTCATTAGAAAGCCTTCCAAACATATGGTATTATAATATTTTATTGGTGTATTGTGGGGTCTTTAACATCCCTTTTCCACCAGTTTTTTTTGGTGGACAAGGTATGTAAAAAGCCCCAAAATTGAACACCCCGGCCCACCGTATTTATTATGGCGGCAGAGAGTATTGCCGAAATCCCCACCAGGTCTGACTAGGTCTAACCAGGTAGAGCGTAGAGGAGCAAACTGGACATAAGAGGCTCCGGTAGAGTGACAAGGGGGGGGGGGGGGGGGGGTTAAAATTGGAGCTTAATCCCCACTGTATTCTATAATATACTACAAATACAGAATATTTGGGTCCCAATTATCTTTACTCCCTTCCAGGGATTAATAATAAAAAAAAAAACCTTATCAAATATACACCAGATATTTTCCTCAATGAAAATAGTCGTTGTACTGTATAGTCACTAAAATTAGAAGAAATTGCACAGGCTGCGAAAGGGTAATTTTTGCTGGGTTATTATAAGTCAGCGATCTGTTCATTGACCTGTAAATATTTTTCACACCCTGCATTTCAATTTTCTTTCAGATAACTAAAAATGGCACAATCGAGTCAGAAGAAGCCAACATCCTCACTCTAGATGATATTTCAGATGATGACATTGACTTGGATAACACCGAAGTAGACGAGTATTTCTTTCTACAACCTCTGCCAACAAAGAAGCGGAGGGCCTTGCTGCGTGCGTCTGGGGTGAAGAAGATCGATGTGGAAGAAAAACATGAGCTGCGAGCCATCCGTCTGTCTAGAGAAGATTGTGGTTGTGACTGCAGAATATTTTGCGATCCTGAAACATGCACTTGCAGCCTTGCGGGTATAAAATGTCAGGTGAGTGGCTAGACGAAGCCCATTCTAGATGCAATTGCTTTGTTTTTATAATAAAAATAATTAATAAAAATTATTGTTTTATTATTGTTTGCGAGAAATTTTTGCTATACATTTTATTTTTGTTTTTTTAACTACATTTTTAACTGCCAGCTAGAATACATGGATCTGTTAGCTGCTGTTTTTCCCAAAGAAGTTAATCTTTTCTGAATTTGGTGCCAATTTCTTAATGTATCTTTGTAGCAAAGGTAGCTCCTCCCAGGTAGAAACCATATTTTTCAATTTATCATAAGGAACTAACATGGTGGCATTCTGGTTGTGCTAGAGTCCATGTCCATGGTGGCGTCCTACATTAATATACAACTGACGAAGGGTTATTGACCTCTTTTTAAGGGCTCTTTCACATTGGCGTTGGTGCTCAATTTTAGTTGCGTATCCAATCCATTTTGTCTCTGTTTTTCTGCCATTTTGTCTCTGTGATGCATCCGTTTTGTCTCTGTGTTCACAAAAGAAACCTGAAGGTTTAACATTGCTTTGAAAACATCACACCTGGTTTTTCAGCGTCCTCAATTAAAAAAAAAAAAAAAGTTGAATCAGTTTGGATTTTTTTGCGGACCCACAGACTTTTATTTCCTTTTGTGATCCGCATCGGTGAAAAAAAATAGGACACGTGTCATAATTTTTTCCACAGATAACTTTACAGTGTAAACACAAGCCAATATTATATGGCTTTGTGCGGCATCCAAGGAAATCACTGAACCACGTGAAAAACAATGCCTATGTGAAAGAGCACTTGATTGAAACTCTGTTGATTCCAGTGCAGTTGATGGGTCCATGCACAAGGCCATCACTTTTTATTACCTTGAAGACTGTTTTTAGGCTTACTAATTTATACAACACAAAGAGGAGATTGGTAAATGGAAAACATTAAATGTACATGAGCTGAACGGTAGACTAGACACAGTATAATCCAGAAATATATCAACCATCAAACATGGGATGGTGGCTTTAACTGTATTGGATAATAATACTTTGACAATTAAGGCCACCTTGCAGGTGTGTGAGTGAATTATAGCACTTGATGCTCCACTAGAGGATTCTGGGAAATGGCAAATAAGTTTTCCAGGATGGGATAAGGAAAACAAATCTTAGGCTTCCTGAAATTCATGCTTGATGGTAAGGGGTGCTGCCTTACAAGGTAACCAAATGATGCAGGATTAAAACCAAACCTGTATATCTATTCCAGAAGGAACAGATTTCCTTGTCCCCTCCTGGATTACTTTTTATTGATCAGATGAGCTGTTTAAGTCAAGAGTGCCAGGTATGACTAGTAATTACTGATGAGCAGACCCAAAGCCATAATGTTCAGATCCATGCCCAACACTTGGGGTTCGGGTCACCAAACCCAAATCGGGACTTGAGCAAGAGGTTTGGCATGTGGCTCACCCCTCCCCCACCATTAACACCTGCTGAAAATTTTCCAAAGGATCCCTGTAACATCACCGGGAAGCAGCTATTCTCCAGAAAATGGCAGTGCGCATGCGCCTATGCCGCCAGCATTTGAAGGGTAACACCCGTGATGGGTGGCACTACCAATCTTGGGTGTTACCCGGGGGCTGAGCATTCGGGAAAGGTACATAACCTTCAGGTTCAACCAAACCTGGACCTTACATTGTCCGCTCATCCCTACTCTTAATCATAAATATCTCTGGTTATCTCTGTGACCTATAATTGGTCCTATTCCATGCTACATCTGGTACTAAAATTTGATAAAATGACTTTTCTCATAGCTCCGAAATAAAGTGAACTCTGTGTAAATGGAAACGTATATATATCTTTATAATATTGAATTGTATGATGTGTGGACGAGCCTTTGCACATTGACGTGACTCTAAAATACAAGTTTTTTTTTTAATGAAACAGAAAAACTTGGGCATATTATTTGTACATGAAGAAAATAATGGATTTGCTGTCTTCTTTTATTTTCTTTAAAAGGTGGATCGTATGTCTTTTCCTTGTGGATGTTCCAAAGGAGGATGCAGCAATACATCAGGACGGATAGAATTTAACCCTATCCGTGTAAGGACACATTTTTTGCACACAATCATGAAGCTCGAGCTGGAGAAAAATCAAGAACAGCAGCTGTCTGCAGCCAATGGTTGCCATAGTGATGTTGGCTCAATTGCCAGTTCCATGGTACAGACTGGCCACCCTGTAGAATATTCCATTGGAGAAAATTTTGAAATTGAAACAAATCCTCAATCTGCAATGATGCACTTTCAGAATTCCGAGCACCTGGACTGCAGTGGTGAAGAAGAAGAGGAAGATGATGGTAGTAGTTATTGCAGTGGAGTAACTGACTCCAGCACACAAAGTTTAGCACAAAGTGATTCAGATGAAGACGATGAAGATGACGGTGAAGACGATGAGGATGATGACGACGATGGTGACAAATCGGATGACTTTAATGAGGGATCTCGTGAAGACAACCTGTCTGTACCTTCAGTCCTCTGTTATTCAGATGCCAATTCAATGCATGAAAACCACTTAAAAAATTCTCAATATTACGCCAACACCTCACAAATGTATTACCAAATAGACAACCATAATTCTGGTGCCATGAATCAAATGACTGACACCTACTCGGAACAAGATACGGTGAAAAATGGCACTGCAAATTTGGTACCTTACAATATGAGACCTGAGCAGTTTGTTGACTATTCCAGGCAATCTGGTGAAGGCTACACCAGTTCTCATTACCCTGTAACAAGTCCATCGGTGATAGTCTGCTGTGCTTCTTCTGAAAATGACAACAATGGTCACTGCAATACTTTGTACCCAGAACATCGGTCAAGTCTCCCTCCAGTAGGGTTTCGGTCATATTTAAAAAATTCCTCAACTGATGGATATGTATCAAACTTAAATGGTGGTGGCCACCATGTTCCGGAACTTCTGAATGAAAATACCATATCGGAGACCAGCAAACTTCATGAGGATTGCATGAAAGCTCCTGTGGTGGAGACGGTACCAGTTTAACTGGGTCTATCTTACAAATCATGAACTTGCTAATCTCCTTTCATTGTAATTTATTAATTTGCTACAAAAAAATTAACCATTTTTGACCACGGACCAAACGGAGATGAACTTCCTTTCTTCTTAGTCCTACTTTAAGGTTCTCTTTTTACGTCCTCATGACCATGGCACTGCACAACAACACTGTTTACCAATGCTTCAGGCCTATGAAGAGATTTGTTAGTTAGGAAATGTCAATTTCAATATGTTAACCAATATATATTTCGATGGAGGCCTTCTTCTGAGGAGGCTACCGAAATCTAGTCTCTACCTGGGGGAATCACCCTTGGCTTTGTTCTTCGTGGTTAAACTATAAACCCCATAATTGCCATTTTGGGATTTTTAGTCCAACTCCAACAAGCCTGTGATCAGTATCGACACTTGAAGCCTAGATAATATTAAAAAAAAATACTTAGTGATTTTGTGATTAAAATATAGTTGTGATTTATTTATGAAACTTGTATGTATCATACGTGCTCCCTCTTCCCTACTTTTTTTTTTTTTTTTTTAACATAAGGACATGTTTTAAGCTACAAGATGATTGGTTTAAGAGACTTCAATATATTGTACCCACAAGATAATTGAGATATTGGGGGGTTTGACTAGACAGGGTTAATATATACAAGACTAATAGCTGTCAGACAATCCTGGAAACAGAGTTTTCTTCCATCATTTGCCTCTGATGCTGTAAAGTTACTGTATTTGGGTCAGTGTTGAAGAATAATGTCCCATGTGGCATAGGTCCAACACTGAAATACCACTAACCTCCAAAGTCTTGGTGTTTTTTTGGGTTTTTTTCCTCTTGATGCTTGTTCATGCTGCTGATACATTGTCATTGGTCTTACATGCACACGTTCATTATTTCTAAGAAGTTTTATCTCCCAAAAATCCTGCATTTCAACTTAAATACCTCTCACTTAATCCTAATTTCATGTAATTATCACTACTTTTATGGCTGTTGCTGAGGGTAGATCAAGCTCCTGACTTCTAAGCCAGATAATAATTCTAGGGGGTGCTCCATCTTACCGTACAGATCTCAGTTCTATAGGGGGGCTGTACACTGCTGTCATTAGGGAGTCTCTAAAATTGGTCTTCTCTTACAAGGGGAACCCAGTAGTATCATAAATTGCAATATGCATATCAAAGGGTGTGGTTTCTGTATTCCTGAGGGTTTCCCTTTAAAAAAAAAAAAATCTCTGCTTCAGACAATCCCTTAGGGTTTCCTTAATGTGGAAACGTGGGGGTAAGAGATCATAACTTCCCCCTCCAACATCTCCATATCATTACAAGGTGTCGATTTTAATCAATGGGTTGACTTCAAAGTAGAAAATAGGATAGGTCCTACATCGTTAAGGATGCCGTCTGTTCTTCACTTTGGATGGGGTTCCTAGCGAGAGGATCACCCCTATAATGCAGTATTTCAGTTCGGTAAGGTTTGCTTCAGAAGAATGTGCTCAGTCCACAAAACATGAACTGTGTGATTGTTGGAATTCATGGATCGAGCACTGTCCAGGGTATAGATATATATGATGCAAGGATTTCCTGCATCCCAATGGACAACTGTGCAGTACAGGTGATTGCAGTACGGCAAGGATTCCATATAACTACGATGGGCAGTGTTTGTTCCCTGGAATGGCCACCACATGGACCATCGACAAAAACTGTTTGCTTGAAAGCAGCTTTATACTGGTTTTTACCTAGTAAATCGGGGTGACCGAAGGACCAAGTCTGCCAAACAATAACTCAGTCAAAAAATAGTTTTTTTTCATGCCTGGACCTCTAGTATAATATAGACCTGCACCATCAGTATATGAGAAGATATCTAAGGGATTTAGTCTGTTTTCTAACAATGAGGTGACATACAGGCTCCTTCATCTAATTTGTCCGAGCAGTGTAATTTACTTAAATTAAGAAGGGTTGACCTTTACAGGAATAACGGTGCAGGGTCCAAGTGTCATTTGTCACTGGAGCCTTTCACTTCTTGTGGTCACTGACATTTCCCCGGTCAATCACTTTGAATGCCCTTTACATCTCACAGTGGGAGTCTCTAGACTCCTAATCCGCCTACAGCCCAACCTGAAATGTACAAATATATGTATACCCAAGTACACAAAATATTGTGCTACCTGCACATCTAGTATCTTGTTTCATACATGGCTTTTTTGTGATTATATGGTTAATGCTTATTGTGTTTTGTATGGAGGTTGCATCTTCTAGACCGGTTCTGGAGAAGCATGAAAAGCACATACTAATGCACTTTATACTGTATCTCAAGTGGTTGATATGACTGGAGAAAATGGTAGAAGTAAGAAACCTATACATATAATATGGCTAAAACTGTTACACCAGTTTATAAGCAAATAAGACGGCAAGATGCCCCCTCACCTCACTGAAACAGTTTGAAGCTATCGGGGTGGAGGCTGCTTAGTGTCCTGTATCCCACCCCATTCTCAAAATCGGCTGATCTCATAACAACTGGGTGGAGGCCGACGTGGTTGGTTGGGATGTGTCATGAGCATGTGGTCCTGGTACATGAAGGGTACTAAGATCCATTTTCCACATATGACACCGTGGTGGCCCTGTCTTTGATAGTACACTGGCAACCAAGACTTTCAGCTCGTGTAGACTATGCACCCAACAGATTTCACCATTGCTTTGGTCACCTCATGATACTGGTGTACAACAGGCCTTGGGAGTATATTCAAACCTGCTGCTTTACCACAGTAAAATAAAAGTATATATATATATATATATAATATATATTTGTGGTGGCACATCATATAGAAAAAAAGTAAAAAAAACCCACCTCAACGTAAGCCAAAATACTACTTTCTTACCCTGTGACACATAAACAGGAGCTCATGGGTACGTGTGATGCCTGGAACTTGAGTTTCCTGGTGTGTACACAAGTTTACATAAGATCAACCAATATTAAGGTCATGATAATCCAAGGAATATGACCTTTCCAGGAAGCCGCCTGCAGGTTATTAGAACATTCCGGGAGTGGTAGGGAGCCGTTCTGATAATAACATGAGATTAAGGAGCTGCTGTCTTCAGAAACTGCCTCTATAGAGGGGCTCTAAGTCTAAAGTGCATTATACGGGTTATTTGCCATGAATGAGTTTGTTCCAACGAACTTACTCCATGTGTTGATGTGTCGGGATGAAACCTAAAATCACTGAACTTAATGTCAGTTTAGGGTTCTGTCTGGTAAATCCTGCACACTGGAATGTAGGAACTAACTCGCTCATGGGCAACAGGCCTAAGATTCATAGAGAGCCCCCCACACTGTTCCTCTATGGGCCTCAACTGATAGATTCACTAGGTGCTGCTCCCATTTCGATGGATTAAAGCGGACCTCCTGTAACAAAGATTAAATTAATGTTTTTGAATGAAGCTTAAATTATCATGCTTTTAAGGTTAGTCCCAGTATTCGGCATTATGTGGGGGTTTTCAAGCTCAGCGCCATTACTTCAAGATGGTGGAGCTCCATAACCAGACACCACTTTTGAATAGGTGGTGGGCCACAACTGAGAAATAGGTTCCTTGTTTTTCGGATTGTGGATAACAATGCGGCCAGGGTTCCCCCTTGTCAAACCATTCAATGACTGGCCACCACCACTTGGCCAACAACATGACCCCTTCACATGGTACATGGAAGATGGTTAGAAAACCGACCTGTTTTCTTCCATAAACTGCTCCACACCTGACCATTGGTAGTGTGTAGTATTGCATATAAGCAATTCACTCATTACAGCTGCAATACCAGCACAAACCATGGTCAGATGTGGTGCTGTTTTTGGAAGAAAGCAGCCATGTTTTTGAAATCCAGACATCCCTTTTAAAATCTATACTTGGGGAAACCTACACTAACGAGATGCACCTTCATCGAGGACTTCTTGACTGTCTAGTTTATCATTCATGCTTCATATTGGCATACTCTTTAGAAATTCTTATATTTGTGGGGATACTGACAAAAATGCGGGGTTAATTTTTGAAAAGAGAAGATTTTCCTCAATAACCGTGAAATTAACTTGACTTGCGAAACTATCTACAAGAGAATCTCGCTGTTGCCCAAAGCAACCACCCACTGTATAGCTTTTGTTTAATGCCTGTCTTGAAATATGAAAGCTGCGTCCCGATTGGTTGAAATATGAAAGCTGCATCCTGATTGGCTGCTAGGTCCTGGATCCTGATTCATTTTTGTAAAGTGACCGTCCATCAAATGCAGTCTCCACCATAATGTATTTCTCGGTCCCCCCCCAACCCATCAAAACAAGCCTTCATCTTCCTCACCTCACTCCCATTTGTTTGCACTCATTGTCAACACTAGAACTGTGAAAAAAAATTTTGGGAAGGGGGATCCGAATTAAAATTCACGGAGATGAACAAATTTAGTCATCATTTTTCAAACAGCACTTAATGCGTTTTACATTACCTCAAATATCATTTCGACTTCAAAGATGTAATTTTTTTTAATTCTTTTTTATTTGACAGATTTGGGCCTGTGTTCTGTTTCCTGGGGTGATTTACATTTTCAATGCAATAGGACACCTCGTAATCTGTTGGGTATTTTGCTGTATTTCTATGGATATGAAGTATATGTTATGTACTTGTAGGTTTGCCTTGCTATTAAAATGACTGCACCTGCTCTTTTTTTTTTTACTATGTCAAATGGAAATTTTTTTTTTGGTTCAGGTTTTTTTTTCTCTTCTCTTTTGGAAATAAGAGTGAAAGCTGATGACGGACATTTGATTAACTGATAATGTGATTGAACTACGAGCTGTGTACTGCATAATGGAAAATGATACAAATCTTGAGATAAAATGGATGGTTTTTGGAAAAAGGATTCGACTTGACAGTTGTTTCCTGGTGTCATTTGTTATTTTTTATTTTTATCTTTTTCAGGCCTCTTTCTCCACAAAGTTGTCATATACCCTACCATAGGGGCAATCTGGGCCAATGTCAATATTCTACAGGACAATAGGAGTCATGGCTACAAAGTCATGAACCCAATCACTGAGGAACTGGGATACCTTAGACCCACCAGGGAATACGGTTCTGGGGGCCACCTTACAAATATACAGAACGTGTACACATCCACTTTTAAAAGGGGCACATTTAGTAAGGGCTTTGCTCCAATTTTCTATTGGACTTTGCAGGTTCTTTCTAGGGCAAACTGCTTGCACAGGTATTTAAGAAGGGTCCATTTGTGTTGTACGTGACCGTTTTGTGGCGTGGCTGCGCTATTCTTTATGCAACACAAATTTCTGTACATTAATGGGCGTGCGTGTACACAGTAGGACCGTGCGCCAGATTTATATTCAAAGACCGACAGAAATGAGTTGCACGCCAAATGTTAAAGGTGCACCAACAAAAAACAGGTCGGGCAAGTGTTGGGAACTCCAGATTTGTGAAGAACGGGCACCACAAATCCTGAATATGACACTATACAGGTAACTGCACATAGTACAGACTGCACTGTTCTTAGTAAATGTGCCCATTACAGTATCTTTAAATATAAAAAATATCGTTAATTTGAGCTGATAAATCAGCAAAGCGGTCTATAATAGAGCCTAGTTTTCTTGGGGGTTGTCTTCTACTGGTGTCATGGGGCCCACCAGAAGATGTTCTGGTATTCTGATGGAACAAAATCTGGTTCATCTGTCTTTGGGGACATCATTCTACCATTGATGGTTTCAACGTATATCAGTCACTCCTGCAGAGATGGAATGGCCCTCCGGAGAACCAGAGGATCTAGACCAGAACTAGATTGTAACCTAACACTGTTCCCCAGAGATATAATAGAAGACAACTTTTTAGGTTGGTAGGGTCTATTTCTCAGGGCTAATAAAAGGTTGTCCCCCAGAATATATTTATGTTAAGGACCCAAAGAACTACAGTCCAACACTGCACTCCTGTCCTAGGATGATGATGTTTTTGAGACCGGAATCAAAACCATCTAGAGGGCCCCAATTTAGTTTTTTTTAATCTATGGGACACTCACTGCTGTATGAACTATCTTTTGTAGCAATCTACCAGTATAGTGAAGTCATGGGTTTTAAGTATATCTCATCTGAGATATTAACAGAAAATTCACCAAACAATATTGTTATGCTTTTGTACAGGGAGAGTCAAAGGTCCCAGACCTCCCTTTTAATTCAGAAACAAATTAGAAAATGACATATCTGATCCCCACCCCTATCTTTTTGGCTAGACCTTGATATCCGCCAAATTGGAAATAAGAGATAAAACACTCTAAAGGCGGCCATGTCACATATCAAAATCAGGTTTGCAATATGTCTTGTGGTGCAAGAGTGATCAACACAGAAAACGGCATTAACGACTGGGAACATTTCCTGTGATGTACAGCTATCTGACATGTTATACATGGTGCTCAACACAGAGCTGGAGACCTTGAAGGTTTATGTTTTTATGACAGAAGTTAATGACAGACATACTGTATCTGAATATATCAAATCAACAAAGTCAATGGATCCTGGAAATCCACAAGTTTGAAGATTTTCTTGACTGTTGCCATTTGTTTTATCTATAGTTTCAGGTTTTCTGACGGAGCACGGTGTGAACCTGGCCACAGATGAGATATATTGTTAAAGGGGCTGCCCGGAAAAACATGGCTGCTTTCTTCCAAAAACAGCGCCACACCTGACTATGGTGTATGCTGGTATGGCAGCTCAGCTGTATAGAAATGAATGGAGCTTAACTGCAATACCATAAACTGTCCATGGAGAGGAGCTGCTTTTGGATGTATTCAGCAATGTTTTCAAACTCTGGACAACCCCTTTAAATAAGCACCAGTCCTTGTAGTATAAAAGTGGGGAGAAAGGAGGGCGCTTCCTTCTTTTTCAAACACACTGGGGGTCATTTATCTTATTTTCCCCGTGTCTGTGCTCTTTTTGCGTCTATTTTTTGAACCTCATTTGTCTTTGTCATTTTGGCTCTTTGTCAAATGCAAGGATTTTTTTTGCGCCTTATTAAAAAAAAAATCATACCATTGCCTTTCCTAAGCATGGTCAGGACTGGCGTGTTATTGTGCAATTATTTGCGCCCCCTATAGGCGCAATAGTATAACTATTTGTGTGCAAACAACTGTAACGAGGTGCAATGTAATGACAAATAGGGCGCCACAACACACAGTGAATAACATTCCATAAAGCAAAACATTCCAAAAAAGGCGCAAAAATAGGTGCAAAAACACCAACGAAAGGAAAAGATAAATGACCCCCAATGTGTTTATCGCTTGGCTTGCTCACGTTGTATGGATTTTAAGAAATGTCTGTGCCACTTATGTGTCGCACGCGACTGTTTTATGGCGCGGCTATACTATTCTTCAAATTTCTGCACTGAAGGGGGCGTTCCGGTGCTAAATAGAGCCAGGTTTTTTTATGTAAAGTCCAATAGAAAGGTGATGCACTCTGTCGGAGTAGTGCAGGGAGCACCAGATTCATGAAGAACGGGGCCAGAAATCCTGAATCTGGCGCCCCCCTGCACACTACACAGGCAAACTGCCCATGGTGCAGACTGCACTGTTCTTAAGAAACACAAAGGCCCAGGTTTAGTAACCCTTTGATAATAAAAATGTGAGAGACCCTTTAAAAACACAAGGTCAATATAGGAGAAAGAGAAAAGCAGCACTCACCAATGGCGTGAAGTCTTTATTGTAGCATCAAGAGCTAATACATGACACGGCACATAAGATAATGGGTTGTGATGCTTTTCAATCCATGGTTATAGCATTAAAACCCTCTGAATAACAAAAGCCCCATAAAGAGAAGCGTCACCATAACAGAACTCTAGAAAACCATTCATATGATGGAGTATAAAAAGTAAATATAGTAAATATTTAGAAGAAAATTAGTGTAATATTAGTAGACTGAGAATATAACAGACAGCAAGCAAAAAGTTAAATAAAATGTGATCAAAAAAATGTAAAAAAAAATATGCAAGAGTAAAAACTTTAAAAGAAACTAGAACGTAACATAGATCAAAGCTCAAGGCACTTGAATAAGTTTAGACAGAGCTCCCCCTGGTGGCGAACAAACAAACTTACATTCATTTTCTTGTACCAAAAAAAAAAATACAATGCACATATTTTTGTTTCTACAAACCAGTAATTATATAACCCGCCAGAGAAAAATCATTTACATCATATAATTAATGAACACAATAAATGTATTCATAAAGTATAATTCTCTTGTATTGGTATTTGTAGCCCTGAGCTGCATTTGTAGGCCTTCAGAACTGAATTCAGTACCTTACACAGAACTTTTACATTGTGGGCCCTGTAATCCATATATAGGCAGTCCCCGGGTTACGTACAAGATAGGTTCTGCAGGTTTGTTCTTAAGTTGAATTTGTATGTAAGTCGGAACTGTATACGTTATAATTATAACCCCAGGGCAAACATTTTTTGGGTCTCTATGACTAGCGGGTTTTAAAAACCAAAGTGATGACTGAATTTTAGGATCTCAGCTTTGGCCTTTAATATTTAACAGCTTCCTATGTGTTGTGCAGCCATGAGAAAATTTTTTAATTCCAAATTATTCTAAAATTGGGCAAGTACAACATTAGAGAACAAAACAAACTCCAATTCAATCTCAAAACAAAATCAGATTCAAAAATTTGTCAAACAACTATAGGAAATTAGTGGATCTCACATTATTAACATATATATGCGTATAATATATAAAAATAATAGATACTCACCCTCTCCGGTGTTCTGGTTCAGTGGCAACAGTTGAAGTGGAAGTGACATCACTGCCAGACTTTGGGCAATGATGGGTGGCACTAAGCAGTGGATTATAATATATGAGGTCCCCTAGTTAAGAGCAATAGACTTAGATACGACCCCTAGTTACAAACGGACTTCTGGATGTTGGTGATTTAGTGTTCTGTAGCCCCAGGTTACAATAAACAGCAATAGCAGTTATCAGAGGTTTCTGTTATAAAGTGTTACTGTTAATCCTGGTTCTTATGATAATCTAACATTTTTAAAATCCGATTGTCACAGAAACCAAAAAAATTTTGGTTGGGTTTACAATTATAAAATATACAGTTCCGACTTACAGTATTTTCCGGACGAATGATCAGCAGGTGGCAGACCTGTGCACAGTTCAAAGCAGCTGTTGTCTGTAAGTACGGTTCATATATAAGACGCACCGGATTATAAGGCGCACCTGATTATAAGGATGAATGACCAGCAGGTGGCAGACTTGTGCACAGTTCAAGGCAGCTGTTGTCTGTAAGTAAGGTTCATATATAAGGTGCACTGGACTATAAGGTGCACCTTTGATTTCTGTAGAAAATCTAAGGATTTTTTGTGCGCCTTCTAAAATACGGTACATACAAATTCAACTGCCTGTATAGGTGGTTTGAGTGGCAGCCTGGGGTCAAAGCCTTCTATGGGGGCCATTGGCCACCCAAACCACCCGCCAAATTTTATACTTCACCTATGAAATCCTTGTACATCTGTTCCTGCTCTCAACACACTTGTACACAAGAGCCAATTAGAGCAAAGTAATTCTAAAGTTTAAATTGCAAATCCGATAATTTTAATTCCACAAATCAATAGCTCTTGGGAAATGGGACAACTTTGCCTATTACTTTCACAACCTCTGTCCAGTGGTTTCTTTGCTATCCTCCTTGGCTGACACTGTCCAAACAATAACTGTCCGACAGTGCTGCTCATCTCTGTGTGACCATAGAGTATCTACACACTGGTTTGTTAAGATCTAGGGATGTAGAAGTTTCCTGCAAAGAATAAAAGGTTTTAACTGTCCCCTTTCAGTCCTTTCATCCCAGTCTGTAATTTTGCAGAACCATCTTTGTGTCTCTCTGGACTTCAAGCTTCATCATAGACTCCTCTGCAGCAACCCCCTTCTTTGCTCTCCAAAACTATCTACACAACAGGGAAGCTGTTATCCCTTAGTGCTCACATAGCACAGACTATACACTTCATGTAAGTACTTCACTGCTGGTTTCTACTATTTATTCCATGCCCTTCACCTGTGATGAAAGCTGTCAGGCTGGTCACTGTATACATCCTCTATGCTGAGGTCAATGGATTGAATCTCACAGTGTTTGCTTAATTACTTTAGTTACTTCAAGAGAGAACACAAAGCATCATGGAAAGTGATTTCAACTTACAATTGACAAAGGTTTAGGGAAAAAACATGAAGTGGTTAGTCTTCACCCAATGCACTGCTGCCAAGAAAGATTTCTGGCAAGTAGCTTTGTATAGAAAAATACTATAACTATGGAAAGAAAAGGGCGAGCAACAAAATGTAGGCAGCATTCTGTTAGTTTTGAAAGTGTGAATCACATATGCCACTTCAAAATCATTGGAAAATGAGTTACACTTTAATAAACCAAAGAGAAGGGAAAGTTTAAAAGATAAAAACATGTCCACTGCTAAAATCTTCTTCGTCAAAAAAAGCCTACAGCACATGCAACAATACTACGGGTTATTCAGCTTAAAATAAATAACTAATGGGAGGCCTCGCTACAATTTACAAATAGCTAAATGGGCAGTACAAGGATCTCTTCAAAGGTCTCTTTATATCTAGGCCTGTGACCAGAACAAGATGACATCCTCTACGCCTAGAGGAGAGGCAGATATACCATACTCATAGACAGGGGGCATCCTCTACACCTATAGGAGAGATGCTTTTACCAGCCTCATAGACAGAGGCATCCTCTACGCCTAGAGAGGAGGAGGTTCTACCATCACCATAGACAGGGGGGGATCCTCTACACCTAGAGGAGAGGAGGTTCTACCATCACCATAGACAGGAGGCATCCTCTACACCTAGAGGAGAGAAGATTCTACCATCACCATAGACAGGGGACATCCTCTACACCTAGAGAGGAGGAGGTTCTACCATCACCATAGACAGGGGCATCCTCTACACCTAGAGAGGAGGAGGTTCTACCATCACCATAGACAGGAGGCATCCTCTACGCCTAGAGAGGAGGAGGTTCTACCATCACTATAGACAGGGGCATCCTCTACACCTAGAGAGGAGGAGGTTCTACCATCACCATAGACAGGGGGCATCCTCTACACCTAGAGAGGAGGAGGTTCTACCATCACCATAGACAGGGGCATCCTCTACACCTAGAGGAGAGGAGGTTCTACTATCACCATAGACAGGGGCCATCCTCTACACCTAGAGGAGAGGAGGTTCTACCATCACCATAGACAGGGGGCATCCTCTACACCTAGAGGAGAGGAGGTTCTACCATTACCATAGACAGGAGGCATCCTCTACACCTAGAGGATAGGAAGTTCTACCATCACCATAGACAGGGGGCATCCTCTACACCTAGAGGAGAGGAGGTTCTACCATTACCATAGACAGGAGGCATCCTCTACACCTAGAGGAGAGGAGGTTCTACCATCACTATAGACAGGGGCATCCTCTACACCTAGAGAGGAGGAGGTTCTACCATCACCATAGACAGGGGACATCCTCTACACCTAGAGGAGAGGAGGTTCTACCATCACTATAGACAGGGGCATCCTCTACACCTAGAGAGGAGGAGGTTCTACCATCACCATAGACATGGATTCTTTACTGTAAGAGCAGCAACTATGTCATAGTGGATATGTTGTACATGTTCAAGAGGGACCTGGATGGCTTTATTGAGAAATATCACAGAGTTTAAACTTGTTGGTTAGACTTTTTCCAACCTTATCTACTATGATACCATGACTTTGTCCTTACCAAACCATTAGGACACAGGGTGCTCTGGATTTTGAGCTGGTGGTTGGACCTGTCATAGAAAAACATGGCAGACTATATGTAGCCTCCCGTAAGAGTGTCCTTACTTGAATGTAATAAGAGTTATAGAAGTTTTTCATTGTCTGTTTCACTCAAATAAACCCTCCTTTATAAGATGAGAAGACACAGCGGAAAGATCACGCCATCCTATTTTTGTGGGAGCAAAACCTAAAAACCTAACATTTAAACATCATCTCCAGCTTCTAGTTTAAGCCCACTTCTTCATTTGTCTTATCTTTTGTTTTCAGAGTTACAAATGTTTCGACACAGAAGAGTCATCACTACTAGTTTAGGGTTAGAGGAAGTGGCCGATTACAAAAATAGAGGAAAGCCACAAGACAACAGCCAAAATGTGTCTGGCTAGAGTGAGAAAGACATTGCATCAAACACAACCGGATGGGAGAGAACTATCTATAACCACGGCTTGAGGTTTTTCACTCGAGCTGAAGTTAAAAATATTTGAAACCTTCAACTAGGAGGGGTTGTCTTCCATAAGAAGCTTAAAAAACTATGAAGAAGAGTATATAATCCTACATGCACACATAATAAAATACAAAACATAAGTTCTGTAATTTTTTTTAAGTTTTGCTCTGCAGCCCTGTACACCCAACAGATTTTACCATGGATTTTCCATCAAATTAAATACCGTATAGACATCAGGAGTCAGACTGTAACTTCACACCTTACGATTATGATCTGGGATACCTCATCACCAATTATGACCTGCCGCTGCATTAGCATGCGTCTATGGCTTGTATATCTAAATGGGTCTGGTCAAAGCGAAACCAGTCCCATGACTGAACATGACGGAAACATTCAGTCATGGGGGTTCAGTCAGTATCCTGCTGCCTAGCCCTAACCTCTGACTATGACAGAAACAGTGTGAGGTAAGGGCTAGGCAGCAGGATACTCATAAGTCCCTGTTAACAGAAATAATGAAAGGAAAAGGTTAGGCAGTAGGATATTGGCTGGGTCACCAAGAAAGAAACAGAGGTAAGGGTTAGGCAGCAGGATACGGAGAACCCCCATGACTGAACATGACAGGAACAGCGAGGTAAGGGCTAGGCAGCAGGATACTGACTGAACCCCCATGACTGAACATGACAGGAACAGTGTGAGGTAAAGGGCTAGGCAGCAGGATACTGACTGAACCCCCCATGACTGAACATGACAGAAGCAGTGTAAGGTAAAGGGCTAGGCAGCAGGACACAAGTCCCTGTTAAAAGAAACAGTGAAAGGAAAAGATCACCAAGAAAGAAACAGGAATAAGGGCAAGGCAGCAGGATACTGACAGAACCCCTATGACTGAACATGACAGGAACAGTGTGGGGGTAAGGATTAGGCAGAAGGATACTGACAGAACCCCCATGACTGAACATGACAGGAACAGTGTGGGGGTAAGGATTAGGCAGAAGGATACTGACAGAACCCCTATGACTGAACATGACAGGAACAGTGTGGGGGTAAGGATTAGGCAGAAGGATACTGACAGAACCCCCATGACTGAACATGACAGGAACAGTGTGGGGGTAAGGATTAGGCAGTAGGATACTGACAGAACCCCCATGACTGAACATGACAGGAACAGTGTGGGGGTAAGGATTAGGCAGTAGGATACTGACAGAACCCCCATGACTGAACATGACAGGAACAGTGTGGGGGTAAGGATTAGGCAGAAGGATACTGACAGAACCCCCATGACTGAACATGACAGGAACAGTGTGGGGGTAAGGATTAGGCAGTAGGATACTGACAGAACCCCCATGACTGAACATGACAGGAACAGTGTGGGGGTAAGGATTAGGCAGTAGGATACTGACAGAACCCCCATGACTGAACATGACAGGAACAGTGTGGGGGTAAGGATTAGGCAGTAGGATACTGACAGAACCCCCATGACTGAACATGACAGGAACAGTGTGAGGTAAGGACTAGGCAGCAGTATACTGACAACCCCCATGACTGAGCATGACAGGAACAGTGTGAGGTAAAGGACTAGGCAGCAGGATACTGACTGAACTCCCAGGACCGAACATGACAGGGACAGTGTGAGGTAAAGGGCTATAAGTCCTCATTAACAGAAACAATGAAAGGAAAAGGTCAGGCAGTAGGATACTGACTGGATCACCAAGAAAGAAACAGTCAGAGGTAAGGGCTAGGCAGCAGACTATTTATTGACTGAACCCCCACAACTGGAAAGAATGATAGCCCCCCTAAACAAAAGGAATAGTGAAGTGAATAGGCTAGGCCGTAGGCCAGTGATGGCTAACCTATGGCACTGGTGCCAGAGGTGGCACTCAGAGCCCTTTCTGTGGGCACTCAGGCCATCACCAGAGATGACTCCAGGTGTCGTCCTGCAGTCCCAGAAAGCCCAGGACTTGCTGTGCACAGAGCTATATTAAAGTGACAGCTCTACCTGGGACTATTTTCTGCTTTATTGGTGTCCTCAGGCGCTGGTATCAATGAAAACTGTGACAGAGAAGGGAGTATAAATCACAAATTAAATTTCTGTGTTGGCACTTTGCGATAAATAAGCGGGTCTTTGTTGTAGTTTGGGCACTCGGTCTCTAAAAGGTTTGCCATCACTGCCGTAGGCTACTGACTAGACCCACACCACAGAAAGTCAGAGGTAAGGGCTAGGCAGCAGAATAGGGACTGAACCCCCATGAATGAAACAGTCAGAGCTGCAGACAAAAGGATCAGGTAATAAGGGCCCTCAGAATTAAATTTTTACCAGTGGGCCCCAGGGACCTCAATAAGACAGAATTTAACAATCACTCTAGATTTAGAATCCACTGTATCATAACTAGTCTAGGAACACAAGTCTAGGAAAGATCATGGGAAAACCTTCCTTTGTCTCAATTAGGTCTTGAATTTTCAGGTCAGGCCGTGTCGAGTTGTGGCTGAAGGAAATGTCACTTTAATTACACATCATTTATATATATAGGTCTGCAGTGTTGTGTCCCCAGGATGAGATTACTGTGAATGTCATTTAGGAGCAGACAGTTCTTCAGTGTGTGACAGACAGATCAGCTTTCTTCTGACTACTGGGAACCAGATGCAGACAAACACAGCAAGGAAACATTGGCAGGGATGTCCCTGCTCCTATATAAATAATACAAGCCCCTGGCTCATAAGTTATGTATCAGGGAGCTACTCTGATGTACATACAGCTCATGTGAAGGCTCTTTTTAGCTCCAATAAGTGATTTAAAGGGGTTGGCAACTTTACCTCATTTTTCTGTAATGTGTGTGTAAGTGTGGGGGGCAGGATATTAGGTAATTGACCAATATACATCTACTAAAAGTTCTGCTCCGCTTTCTTGAAATGTAAAGTGAAGCCTCCGGTCTGTTACCTCATCAGCTAGAGATTCCTGTCCATAAAATGGCCGCAGATGGAGGGTCATGTGGACAAATCACATGACCCTCTACTACCTGCAGCCATTTTATGGACAGGAATGTCTGGCTGATGTTCACGGGTGACACGGATCCACAGGGGTCGGCTCAGCAAAAGGCTACTTGGGCTACGGAGTAGCCTTAGCCCTGGAGTTCACAAAGACTACTCCACATGGTGCTAATTAGCATAAAAAATTTAAAACTTTTTAGAAAATAGTAAAAACTGTATAGGGATGAGGGATATTTTGGGAAGCTACCATCAGGATCTACTAAACAAGTAGATTCCAGATGGTAAATTTTCTTTAAAAAGGGGAGAGGATGGTGGTCCTGGATTGAATCTTTTTTGTTTTATGGTCTCCAGGTGGTGTACAAAATAGAAAACTGTGCTTGGCTCCGGTCCCGCAAGGTGCTTCATGTCACCACCGGCCTCTGTTGGTATATAAAGGAGATAAAGGCCAAGCAGCGACATCATTCACTAGATAAAGCCCAGTACAGGCCACAGGCCGTAGCATGTGTGCATTGCCGACTAGATGGCCAATTGGGTGAGCTTGAAAGACATTTTCTATAGCGACTAGAGGTCACCCCTGAGACTTTTTATACCACCAGAGGCTGGACTGAAGGGAAAGTTCCTAGCCTGCATAACCCCTTTAAGAACCATCCTCTTAAAATTTCCATTTGCACCATATATTCAGTATACTGAATACATCTGTCAGTTGACGCCCCTATGAAGACCACTTTATAACATTAGAGGGGGGTCTCCTCAAAGCAACATACACTTACATCAAGTTTACTAACCATCACATAAAAGACACAAGACAAGCAATTCTCATGTGTAAATCTGTTTATTTCAGCTTATTTCCACCATTTTATGTTACAAAGTTGAAACAAAAGGGAAAAAAAAAAAAATCAGTTTATCCTAAAATTATCTCAAATACATGTCACACTTTTTCACTTGGCCAATATGACCTTTGATATTTCCTTCAAAAAATGTAAAAATATACATTCATAGTAAAATTCATACAAAACCTCTCCCGTCATTATTGCAGTTTAACGTCCCTTTAACATTACCGAAGGCCACGTTAGACAAAACTAACCACGCTTGTATGGGCAGCGAAAATCGTCCACTACCATCAGAGAATACAAAAACAGAATAGGAAAGCAATCACACAAAGCTATAGACCAGACTAGTGTTATAAATAATAAATGAAAGCCATTTCATCTTCCAGCCACAGATTTAGAACATTTCTCAAAATTCAATTGTAGTAGATTTCTGAAGTTTAAGGATAAACTATATGACGTCTACTGCAGGACCCGCGGAGGTGTATCTAGGATCTGCAGGGGCGGAGCACAGAACAGGAAGTCTAATGAAGTTAAATACTTCTAATTCACATATCCATCTTGCCCCATAATACCAGGTAAGAACAGGGACCACTAAAGCCTCTCTTCAATTTGAAGACACGTCCAGAGATAAACATCCTGGACTTCTATAGAAAACCAAGTCATAGATGTAGTCCTCCTAGACCAAGATGTATCTATCCCATTGTATTATGGCTGTTGTGAGCAACAACGCTCTTCCTTTAAATAGGCACTACAGCATAGAAACAAGAAGGCGGCACAGACTAAAGTTCAAACCAGTCCGGTCAACCATCTCACCTGAAGTTTAAAGGACATCTACCATGAGATTTACTGATGGTAGATGTCCCAAGCATGTCCCAGAGCATGATCTTGCTTTTATGAAGTCCTAGGACATCGGCATTGTTCTTAAAAATAAAAAAATCTTTATAAAAGATTTTCAAATTAAGCGGAAGTGCTCAGGGCTTAGTCACCAGAGCACCTCTTGGCTCCGCCTCCTGCTTATATATGCATGCTTCCCTACGGGTTTATGATTCCTGACCCCGCCCACCGACTTCACAATTGGTGGGCGGGGCCAAGTCCCATGAACACGGAGTGGTGCATGCATATATTAACAGGAGGCGGAGCAGAGAGGCGCTCGGGTGACCTAGCCCTGAACACCTGCGGCTCATTTGAATATCTTTTAGACTTTCTTTTAGAACAATGCCGATGTCCCAGGACCTCATGAAAGCAAGACATACGGTATGAACGAGTTTGGGATATCAGTAAATCTCATGGTAGATGTCCTTTAAAGGTGGAAAGGAAACTGGATATATTCAGAAAGTGTAAACGAGATGGGCAGCCTGCCACCCACATCAAGTATCACTCAAGCCCCAGCTCAAAATAATACAACAAAAATGTAAAAATTAACAACAGCAAATCCACACAAAAGCTAAAATAAATCTCCCAAGTTTATCTTATTGGAAGGAATTTAAACCCTTAAGAAAAAAAAGTCAACGCCAATTATTATGGAACAGAGATTTAGATGCCTAATAGTAAGAAAAAGCAGACAATAATATTTCCTCTCTAACCTTTACCAGCTGCTTCGGCAAGAGCTTAAAATAATACAATAACCAGAAACTTAAAAGATACTGAAAATTTGCCATCATGTAATTATTAAACAAACAGGATTAGTTTACGTATTGCTTTTAATATTAGACTTTTATCCAAACATTTTCAGGCAATTTGAGATCTTAGAAATTGTTTTGGAAACCTTTTTATAGTGCACGCCGCCATTTATATTGCTATTTGGTACGGCATTAAAGGAAATGAAAGCAGATTGAATTATTAGGAGAATAGAAGACTTTGAAAGCAAAAGGCATTCTTATAAATCGATTGGGCGGGGAAATAATGTCTTAAAACGGTTAATAAATTGTAAAAAAAAAAAAAAAAAAAGTATTTTTTGTTTAATTTAATATGTATTATTTAATAAGTATTTAATAAACACCAACCACTAGTGTTTCTACACTTTCCAGATCTCTAGTACTCGATACCATTATAAGACACTAGATGTAAAAAAGGTCAACGTAATTTTAATTTTTTTTTTAATAGCACCCCACTTCTCACTGCACAGTGAACTGGCCGCGAGACTGCAATGTAAAAAATAGAACATGTCTACCGTCTCTCCATAGGTGTCTATCAAAGTCCAAAGAAAAGTCCAACATACGGTGGTGTTGGCCTACATACGGCCCGTTTTTTCCATTGGGTTGCCCAGGAGACCAGGTCAAGTGGGTGCCAGCCAGCTGTACATTTTTGCGACTACAGACAGTTTACGGTGACTTATGGGCAACACGCAAAAACGGGGTGAGGCCTAACACACAGGAAATAGGTCATCATAGAAGCAGGGAGTATCTGGAGGGTACAGGGTATCTGGAGCATCAGGCCAAAAGTACCAGGAATTGGAGAGGGCAGTTATGACGGGTTTTTTTTACCCATTGTGAGCTTGTTTTAAAAATCAGGCTCCTTACTAGAGTCTTAGGAAGATAACCACTCTAGAAACCGCTGCCATAGCAGCTACTTGGACATCAAGCTGTTATGTTGAGAAGTCAGGGATCTTATCTGCTCAGGGTAGAATCTGCTCTTACGTATCGACTCTACAAATATGGTGACTATTTGTACTAAGAGGGCAACGGAAAAAGTACCGCCATGATGAGACCATGATGAGACACCCACTTTAAGACCATATAACATTTTCTGATTTTATGTAAACCAGGCTACAATTATGAAATAACGTATATTCAGAATAATGTAATTTAAGGCATCCTAGATTGAATTTTACCCATTAGTTGTATTGAATTGCTGCTGTGGGTCATCGATTCCTAAAATAGCATATGAAATTCTGAATAGGTTGTGGGAAATTTAAAAAAGGTAAAAAAAAAAAAAAAAAAGTATGATGGCAAAGAACTGAATACAAAAAAAGTAAAAAAAAAATATAGGTTTGTGAACATCCCTGAGTCAGTTAACCGCACATATAACGCAAAAACCTTGAACCTATCAAGAAAAGCGGCTTCAGTAAATGAATAGCGTACTGGTCAGAATAAAAAAAAAAACACGTCTATAGGGAGTTCCTTTTTGGAATTTTCAGACTGGTATCCAAGGATACTATAAACAATTTTTATAGGTCCATAATATTATGATAATATATGTATACAAGGAAGATACAAGAAAATATTATTCACACTTTACTTGACAATAACACAAGACCCTACAGCTACATACAAGGAAATCCTCCTTAGAAGATGCGGCAGTGACAGCGTTCTGGTGAGAGGTACCGGAATATCGGTATCCTAATAAATTAAATTGGAGGCAATTATTGACTTAAAGAAAAACACAAACACCTCATAGGTTCAATGTAAAGAAAAGGCTTATTTACACCGGTGAACATGGAGTGGGGGGGGGGGGGGCATGTTCACTTACCCACAAAAGGGGTCTGAAAATAGTGACAGACCTCAGGTATCCAGATTTCATATGCCTTCATTGCAGAAGAAAATCGGAGGTGGGTTGGGCCCGCGTTGTAAAGTAATCCTAGATCCTGCAGATCACTGGAGGTCCAACTGCTCGAGTACCAGTGCAAGATTGAGCTACCACTCCCATTCAGTTGGAGGAACTGGACCCCATTCTTGTGACCTTCACAGTAAAGTTAGCCCCTGTGAAATAGGTACACAAACGTGTTTGGCCCATGGAAATGGACCCGTGTGCTGGTTCACTCCCAAAGACCAAACACAGTGAGTTGGACAGGAGTCCTTGCATCATACCCTATGCTGGCCGAATTATTACAGTGCACGTGTTGTTGTAAACAGGGTCTATTTAAGCATAGGCTCCCGTTCTGTGCGCAGGATTGAACCGGCACACTGGTCCATAGGCTGAACATGTTCTGGTGTAGACTGCCTAAGGGAGAACTTTACAATTGGAGCCAAAAAAAACAAAACAAAATAAAAACTCCTCAAAATATACAATTACAGGCTAAAAATTGCAGGAATCATATCCGATACACAATAAGAATTGAAAAAAAAAAAAAAGGGAAGCCAGCCACTGGTTGATACAACGTCGAAACCATTCTGTAACAGCAAATACAAAGCCTTATCAAAATGTAAGTAAGGAATACATATATATTATTTTTGAGTGGAGTTTCCCTTTAAGTCCCCCCCCCCCTCCTAGAAGCGCATAAGACTTTACTTGCCTATGGTGCTCGTCTACATAGCACACCGTCCAGTTTATGTGCCGTGCTGTCATTGTAAACACTAAGAGACCCCCCTGACCCATTAACAACTCACATGTAAACACTCAGGAAAATAAAAAAAGATTTAAAACATTCTTTGGCATCGGCAGTTGACACGCCGTTCGGAGTGTTCTTTCTCTCGTAACGCAACAGGCTTAAGCCGTTTCCAAAATAACCTAAGTCAGCTGCGACGGCATAAAACCTTACAGTGTATTTTCCTATCACAGTGTTAAAGAGAAAGTGTCATTCGTTGCCTTAAGAGCTTTGTCTGAAAACCCATTGTTGGAAGGGATCCGCGAGGTTACAAGGGACAAGACTTGGGTTAGCGCCATTTCCAGTCAGGCACATTCCATATGCAGCATTGAAGAGGACCTGATCCTGCGAAGAGAAGAGAGATCGCAATTATTGGGTTTCCCCATCTGTACAGAATTAAGGATCATTTTAGGCTCATTTATCGATTTGAAATAATTTGTGTTCTATGACATCATAAGGAGGACGTACCTTCTGAAGTTCCCATTTTTCCTCAGCTAATACAGTTGTTCCTTTGCCTTTGTAACTGCACTTCTTAAGCAGGACCTGCCCTTTCCCAGCTCTTAGGCACAGCTCCTTTTGGATATTATGACGTATTTCATGGTTAAGTGTATATTCAAAGTACTAAATAAGCAAAAATATAAAAATAAAACATATTTAGGATATGCCCAGGCAAAGCAACAGAAAAATTAAAAGGGTCATTTGTTGCCTATAGGTTGGGTCTTGGATTGCAGTCAGCGCCGGATACAGCCTACGGGAAATAGTGGCGCCCCTTCCGGAAACCGAAAAGACCTGTCCCCAGAATTTTACCCACCAAGCCAACGATGCCTGCTGGTAAAGGGTTACAAGAACTCCCCATATCACCTAATATTACCCATCAGTGAGGCACTGTACCTTAATTACAGCTGTTTTTCTGATATGCAAATTAGGATACTTGACTCTTATTGAAGATATGACTCTCAGGCTACCAGTGAACCCCACCCCCTTATTTTGACTGACAGCTCTGTCTCTCTTAAATTCTCAGGAGATACCCAATCTCCTTGTTCCTGATTGACAGGTCTCACTGCTTAGGACATGCTGCTGTATGGAGCTATTACTTAGGCAACATTTGCCAATATTCAACTACAGACATATACAACTCTGTTAACTTATAATGTCAATTTTTTTTACATGGTGCCTTGTGTTACATTCATGTCATTAGATCAGGGTGATGTCATCCAAGGTGCTTTACCTTTATACATTTGCAAAAAGTACCCCATGTATGTATCTGATCAAATGAAATCACAGCAGCCTCCAAGAAGGATGTGAAAGAGAAGACGTCCAAGGAGGCTACTGTGATTTCATGTGATGAGATACATACATGGGTTACATTTTGCAAATGTAGAGTTAAAAGGACCTTAGATGACATCACCCTGGTCATATAACATGCAGTGCTGAATAGTAAAGAGGCATGAAGCATGGGGAGGAGTAGATAGGAGGGGCCAGCCAAGCAGGACACGCTCCCTCACGGTAAGATAATAAAGTTGATTTTATGGGAATGTGAGGGCAACGATTTTTAGCTAAAAAGAAGGGTGTCACTTAGTTAATATGGCTCTATGGGACTGATGAAACATGTATCAAGCCCTTTTTGTAGTAAAAGAAGCCATCTACTTCATCTTTCACACCAGAGAACTGACGTGAAGCCTCACTAGAACCTACTTCTCTAGCTTTAGACCTCATCATACATCTGACCATTGTCTTACGAATAAGATCAGGATGAAATGGTGACATGGATTTGTGATAAAGGTTGTGCATTGTTACCAGGCTGAGATGTTCGTGTTACCGGATGAGTATGGATGGTTTCCCAGTGCCACGCCATATCCAATATTTGTCAAATCACAAAGAATATGCATGCACAATGCTGAAAGCTTCAAGTATCACTCAGCTTAGGTCAAGAGAAGTGATAAAGATAACCAAGTGTACACAAGTGTTTAACAGGATAGAGCTCTTACTGATAAGGGTTTCTCCAGGACGTAAAAGGAAAAGGTATTTCTTGGTCTCTGAGACAAGATTTCAGAGAAGGACCCACTGCACACACTCATACATAGTGACATAAATCCAAAAATAATCCCCTCTTCAATCTTCTGCCGATCCAGCCCCAATGACCTGACGTTCTCCACCATTTTTTGCTCACTTAGAAACCGAAGACTTAACTACTTGCTGATCGATTGGTATTTTTTGGAATTCAAAAATACAAAATGGGTGGCAATGGTAAAGTCTGCCCATCATAAACTCTTCTGCGTCTCTACCATTTCAGCATATGAGGGCGCTTGACACCACGGCAGAAAGATTGACCACACACACAAGCTGCCAGACATTAAAAGAAGATCAAAGAAAACCAATGGCCCAGTACAACTTCTTACCGTTTTACCACGTTGTTGCCACGTTTCTGTAAAAGTGGGTGGTTTAACCAAGTGGTTGTGATCTCTTCAGCCTTGCTAATTCTCTATATTCACACCTGCTCCTTTTAGGTACTGTACAGCCCTGCGATATGTAGGTCTATAAATGCCCTACAATAAAACTGACTGAACTCAAGCCTACTGTGGTCACATTACTAGGCTGGTGGAGAGCATCTCAGATAATAAAAGGTTAATGGTCTCTCGAATTCCTATGACCTAAACCTGGATAATACAGAATAATGTCTTGACTTCTGATGAATGACAGTCTATTGTATACATGAAATTAAAAATGCCTTGGCTAGCCCCGCCCCGCCAACACTTCGGGTCTCCAAACCCTGAAGTCAAGCTTCAAGCTACAATAAAGCGTAGTTCACACAGAGATTCTTTGCAAAAAGCCTACTGTATACAGTATAACCAGCTACATTCTGCTTTCTCCATTCTTATTAAGACTCCTTCTTCCCAGCTGATTGCTCAAAGGTTCAAGAATGTGAAGACAACCGATACCGTGTAATTTTCATTCCAAGCCCCATGCCGAGCAGCCCCAGGCTCCTCCAGAAATCCTGGAGTGCGGCACCTTGGCAGCCATGTGCAGTTATCAGAGACTACCCTGGGGGTATAAGAGCTGACAGCAGGACATCTCTCGCTCCTTTATACCAGCCATAAAGAAACACTGGACAGATGTACGGTTTATTAGACATGCACACAATCAAACAGAGAGATCCGGGACTGGGAGTACAAAGTGTGCGCTTTAATAAGGATATGTTGGACTTATTCCCATAGTCACCAGAACATACAATGGCTCCTCTCTGCGCTGTAACTGGAGCCCTCAGACATTAGAAGGGACTTGTCAGGTCCCGGGTCGCAAGCAGACTAAACACAAATCCTGGCTATAGAGAAATCTTTATTTCCTTTTGCGGTGGCGTACACTTATGGGATTGTCATCACCTTGTCCTTATCTGTACAAGCAAGGTTGCACAAAGTATTGGAACTACACCCATGATGCACCTAAAGCCTCATTTACATGTAAATATAACTTAACCTCTCTCTACATTAAAGCCACTGATTTTCTAAAAAAAAATGGAACTTTATTTAGTTTATAATGTATATGAACCCAGGAGCTTGAAGAATCCCTTTAAAAGGGAAACTAGCAGCAGTTTTGCCTACAAAAATCAGCAGGTATCTGCAAATGCAGAGTGGAAAATCATTTCACAGGCACTGCACGGCAAAGCTCCTCCCCTCTGCTCTGAGTCACTGCTGTAGCCAGCTGTATAAATACTACAGAAGTGACTCATAGCATGGGGGAGGGTTGTTCAGCAGTACATTGAAGAGATCTAACGCACCACAAGTTCAGCCACAATCCTGGAATATAAATGCATTTTACACATTCCTGCTGCTACTAATCAGGTAAGAGAGATCTCCATGGACAATATCTAATACTTGGCTGTGGCTTTGTATGATCAAACCTGCTGACAGGTTCCCTTTAAGATTCCACAAGCCCAAATATGTGGAAAATCCAATCCATTACATTGCATTACATTATTAATCTGAACAAAAGAAAATTTCGATGTAGACAATAGAAAGGATGAAAACTGGAAAATATTTTACCTGGTTACCCCCAAGGTTATGACAGGTGTACAAGATAGGGGGTTTATCTCCATGAGTGTTATCTGCTCCGGCATCCAGACACCACTGTTTGCCGACATTAAGTATCTGTAGGAAGACAAGTCCTGAGTTAGACAATGTACCGTTGTTATTTGGCACAAGAAAAAATTAACCAAGTGATGACCTTCCCCATCTACGACCCCGGATAAATATGGAGCGTTATTCCATTCATGCGGCATGAACTGGCGCTAACCAAGCAACACAAACATATTAATGTAGGAAGCGTTTGGCAGTTCAAGTCAACAAAGGAATGAAAAGCCTTAAACTTTCAGCTCCCTATACCTGTATACCAGCATTACATGACTTTGGGGCGTCTACATATTGTGATCATGTATAAATCAGTGAGCACATACAGCACTTCCTGGGGCTAATAGGCTAATTTTGTGACCCCTGGTCTTATAGGGTAATAAAGGGGTTACTCAGATCCAAGGCAGTAAATTAAACAGTGACAGAATCCCCAATGATCGAGGGTAGCAAAGGGTTAATTTTAGAATTAATTCTAGGTTAGTGAAAGGATAAGGTACACACCATATACCGTGCAGCTTTCCCAACATTTCCCTTCCTGCGGAGAATAAAACTAATGATGATGGTAGAAGAGGTATGATTTCTGTAAAATGGACACGAAACAAGGGCACAACTACAGGGGAAGCAGCCACAGCGGCTCCTATGGGGCCCACAGTGTTAGGGGGCCCCGTATTCTGAGGTATTGGGTGGGAATATGCTGTATGTGTGTGTGCTGTGTACATACTGCATTTGTATGTATGTTTGTGTATATGATATTGTATGTGTGTATATCATACTGGTGTATTTATGTATGAGATGTATGTATGTGTGTGTATATACAGTGTGTGATTGTAACTCATCTGTGTGAGTAAACAAATATGTATATTTTTTAAGGGGTAAGTGGGCCCCATTCAGAAGCCTGCTATGGGGCCCTGCCTCTCTTAGTTACTACCCTAACACAAAACGAAACTTACATCTCCATAGATGAGCGGGTTCAGGTCCGGCACATACATTTCAGGATAAACATTATGTAGATACCAAGAAAAATTCTTGCATTGGAGGTTTTGTCGTAAACTGTATCTTTTTGATAAATCTCCATAAGATTTCTGTAAAAAGATGGAAATGACCAATTCATATCAAACAACATGTAGTTGAAAAGCTATGAAAGACTTATGTACTGAATTCTTAGTAGTTTCAACATACTCCCTGTCCCATGCGCTCGCCCTAAAAACTACAGTTCTTATCAAACAGGAAACATGGGAGATCCCTACCTATTACATCCAGTGACTGCAGGTGATGTGGCTTTAGATTATAGTTGTACTCATCCCTCATCTTCTCCATTAGGATCCTTATTGTGCCACCCACCTAATAATGGCCCCTCAATGTGACAAGAATCCTATACATGAGATTACCCCCTTTAAGACCCCTCCAATGTGGCACCTAAATTTGCCCCCTGAATGTGACACCCACGCTAAAAAGAATTAAACCACTAGAACTCACGTCCACTCCTCTTAATCTGGATCCCGGCACTGTCCGTCGCTAGTCTTGAGATGCTAGGGTCACCTGAAGAAGAACCTTATAAATTAGCAGGCTGGAGCGCAGGGACAATATGTCCGGTGTTTCAGGCTGCCAAGTATGCTCACCCCCACACCTCCCTCTTTCATGCTAGAAGAGGGAGGTGTCATCACACAAGAGGTGTGAATCCACGCCACTCGCATGACATCACTTCGCTATCCATGCTCACAACATTGGAGAGGGAGGAGGCAGGGGCTTGCATAATCTGCAGCCCGAAAAAACAGACATCTTGTCCCCGGGCTCCGGCCTGCTAATTACAAGTTTCTTTTTTATGTGATCCCAGCTTGTCAAGGCTAGCGACGAACAGCGCCGGGATCAAGGTTAAGAGGAGCAGAGGTGAGTATTTCTAGGGTTTTTTTTTTTGGTTTTTGAGTGGTTGATTTAATAATGCCCCTACACTTAATGCCCTCTGATTTTGGCTCCCCACCTTATAATTATGTCCCCACACAAGTAAAAACGTCTTCGCCAGTAACGCCCCCTCTCCCATAGGCTACTATGACCTCTGCAGAATGACAGGATGAAACAGCGCAGTCTACTATAGTTTTTCATCCTGTATTTTCTGCTGAATTCGATATATAGTCAGCAGACGGAGGCCAAGTATATGTCGACCCAAGCTTTTCTGGTTTACACAATGAATGGGTCCAAAAAAAAAAAACAAAAACCAACAACCACCAACAACGCACACTGTGCACTTTGCTTATTTATGGTTTAAGGAAATTATTCCTTAATTAGCAAACAACTAGTGGAGTCCTTGACCAGTAACTGTACGACAGGCACTAAGAGATGAACATAGGCCATTAGGGTATAGTCTTTTTTACATTTATAATTTCCAAAACAATAAAACTACTACTAGAAATGTAGAAATATTTTTTGTAAACTGGGGCAATTTCGAATGAGAGACTGGATTCATCTACCTGCTGGACAATATTCGCAGCTTCCCGATTTCTGCGGTAGAATATTTCCTTGTAACCATCCATCCACACTTCGGCCAGACGGACCTGGTTCCGGATGATGACCTGAGTACCTTTAGGGAAGGTATGAGGACTCTTACTGCGGAATACATGACCAACGACAGAACAGGGCAGAATTTCCAGCTGCCCTCCGCACTGCCATACCTGGAAGGAGGATTAGGATTGACAATAAGGTTGACAAGTCCATGGCATCTCCAGATATCTAGCTTTTAGATACTCAAATACTTACTCTGAAAGACATTTCTATATTTTCACCACCCCATATCTCCATTTCTTCATCATAACTTCCTATGTGCTCAAAGTATTCCTTGGAAATTGAGAAAAGACCTCCAGCAAAAGTTGGTGTCCTGCAGAAATGTACACATTTATATTGGATGAAAAGTTTATTAATTTAGTATTTTTAAGAACCACCCTGAAGCTCACTCAGTCTGCAGATCTATAGACACAGCTCTAGTATCAGGTCAATCATAAGGAGTGACACAGGAAGTGACCTCTGAACCAATCCTTAGCCACTTCCTGTGTATCAAGACATCGGTTTACAAGTGCAATCAGTAAAACACAGGGCCAGATTAAGGTTGGTGGAGGCCCCCACTGAATGTAGCACAGACAGTGGTACATATTACTATTCTAAATCATCATTAATATTCTTAAATTGTCGTCCTAGCTGGCACAGTGGCTAGTCTGCACATAAGTCCCACGCGCCACTGCTGATCTGTGAGAAAGTAAACCTAACACTGATTGGCTAGGTCTTGGCTGGTAACCAGTTATAGGTATTGAGGGAGGGGGGGGGGGAATCAGGTGTCACTTTACCCCTTATAAGTAAAGTAGTAGGGGCCCCTGGGGTGTGTGCCCTTAGAGTCCTCCCTACAATCCAGCCCTGGTAAAGTGCTACATGCTATGTATCTGTTAACCCAGACTTTTCTACTATACATGGGCTATTACAGACCCATGGAAGGGAATAATATAAAATATTAAAAAAAAAAAAAACACTAAATTCAGTTTTTCTGATATATACAGCTCAAAATTGCTAGCACAGACACCCTTAAAAATTAACATACTGTCATAGTGGTAGATGAAGGAAAACAGTGTATAGTAGTATACAGATAGTTCATATTGTCAGCTACAGGAAGATGATGTATGGCAGTAGTGGATAATAATATAGGTGGCTTTGGCGGCAATGGGGCCCATGGCCACCAAGATCACACAACAAATTTTAGACTGAGAATAGCCTTAATCCACAAAATCCTCGCACATCTCTTACTGCTCTCAATACACAAGTAGATCAGAGCCATTTCAGGACTTTAAAGGTCCTCCAAAGGTCCTGAAACTGCAGATTTCCCAAGAAGCTTGATTCTAGTACCATATGTAGAAAGTGACTTTCAGACTTGTAGGGGCCCTGGCAGTCTTAATCCACCCCCTGATGGCAGTATACTGGTAGTTTCATGCATGCGCCGGTATAATTACTGCCATACATTATCCTACCACAGCTGCCCATGTAGTCTACCTGTATACTGTTATACACTACCTGTATACTGTCACACATCATCTTCCGGCAGCTGCCACTATGAGCGACCTGTATACACTATCCTACCCTGCACAGACTGTTCTGTGATAACTGCACCAACCAAAATGTAGTGCAAATAACATAATGCAATTACCCCAAGGTTACACACAGCAACTAACACTAAGCAAACTAATTACAGACATGTCACTCTAGTCCCAATACTGATAGATCAACACAGGGAGCACATTACATATCTCCAGGGCGTTTTACAGGTAAATAAGGAGAAGCAGTTGGTTCTGTGTCCCAGACGCAGCCAGAAGATGTAGCTACAGCGCCGGCTCCCATTTACTATTGGCAACAGGGACACATACCGTAAATGGTTTCCGGGTCAAGGTCCCTGTATAAACACGTTATAGGTGCAAGAGCCGATGTCAGCTCTCACCAGGGGCATAACTACAGCGGTAGCAGACATGGCAGCTGCTATGGGTCCCACAGTATCAGGGGCCCCGGCATTTGGTGTGAATATGTTGTATGTGTGTATTTGTGATGTGTATATGCTACATGTCTGTGCGTATGGTGTGTATACACTACATATATTTTTTAAGAGATATGGGGGCCCTGCCTCTCCTAGTTACGCCACTGGCCCTCACCCATGAACCACTGAAGGCCTACCCTGAGGAAAGCCATTTTTTTTTTCTTGCCAATCCCGTTAACGTATCTATTATGATGAATCACGAATAGTAACGCATTATCTTACTTTATCGGATACGTCTCATCTTTCCTTTTCTTGTTCTCCAAACTGGGGACCATCTCCCATCCAAATCCTAAGCCCCAATCAAAGTTCCCTCGGTTGCGATTGTTTCCGTAGGGCGACGGGCTTCCGAACTCAAAAGTGTTGAGATCGATGGTGACGATATCGGGGCTGACGACGGCGGTGTAATTTTCGGCAATTCTTGCCAACAGCGTCTCCAGCCAACCGTAGTAACACTCACCTAGGAACATACAGGAGAAATAGTACAATACAGGCAATACAAGGGAATCTCTTCACTTCATAGCCGGCAGGCGTTTGTAAATCGGGTCTATTTTGAGCAACTTCTGCTTATTTTACACCTACAATTGGCTTCTTGTGTTTCTATATGGGCCGTCATGAGGCTTTAATGGAGAAGCTGAGCCGTAGATTACACGTTCTCTACAGAAAATTCCTGCAATTGTTTTACGGGAATAAAAGATGATGGTCATAAGAACAGATGTCTTGTAGCTTGTGGTTATAAAATATAAACAGGGACTGGGCTAAATCTACTCACTGGCCACTAAGAGGTTAATAGGAGGATTATAAGGGAAGGGCCAGTGGGTTCTGTTCATTCACACAAACATGGACAAAGCTTTAAAAGGGAATCTTTTCTATTTATGATCAAGACATTTTAAATTTTATGAATAAATTTTAATAAATTATAAGCCAAGACACTCTGGTGGCATGGGCTGCGTTGCCTCAGACTAATTTGTAAAACTCTATTTGGCAAAATCGTGCCATTCAGAATTATAATTAAGGCTGTTTCTAGAAGAAGAAATCCTAAGGAACAAATGAGCAGGACTAATATACCATCAGATAATCTAATGGTAGAGGTCTTTTAAACCCACAGACACCACTAGGGGGAGCTAGCCGCATACAGGTTACTATTAACTTTCATAGGGATGTCTAGCATGAAAAATATTTTTTACAATGACATCGGAATAGGTTATAACTATAAAAAATTAAAAGTGAAATAAAGCGCCATAGCACCAAACCACCACAATCCCTGGTCTCTCTCAAAACAAAAGAATTGACCGCTCGGTCAATCAAGGTTGATAGCAGAGAAAGATCTCAGACAGTGATTGGCCGAGAGCAACGTTTTGTGTGTCAGGAAAGTCCAGGAAGTAGTGACGAGAGGGGATGCAGAAAGCTTAGGTCCAGGAAAGGAAGTCACAAATTGGCAAGTATGACTTCTTCTCGATTGCATTACAATTATGAACGTTCAATGATAAATCCTTGCATTCCTCGGTATATTATATAGCGATATACCATAACGAGATACCGCCATTACTTACAATGTGCATCCAGAAACGTCAATGTTTCTCCAGTCGCTACCGAGGCACCAAGCAATCGAGCAGAGATGAGGCCTTTCCTCTCCTTCTGTCTGACCACCTTCACAATCTGAAATGGTTTCACGTAGTCGTCCAGCTTCTCCTTTAAATAATCTAAAAGTAGGAGAAAATGATTTTTACAAATAAACGGATGACATAATGTGCAGAAGTAATAAACTTATGAATTTCCATAAGTTTATTTTTTCTGCACATTATGTAATCTCTGAGAAATTCCCATTGTAATCCTTATGCTAATTAGGCAGTTGGTGCACTGCTATTCCAGACTAAATCACTTTCTCTTCGCCCAGTTTTGCGCCATGCTTCTCACAAGACAAATCTCCTTATCTGTGGAGAGCTGAAGTAATGGTCCAGGCATGAATATAGCAGTGTTAAGAACATAATCTGAATCCACACAGAGTGCCTCATTAGCATACGGATTCAATTGAGCATATCTCAGAAACTAAATAATGGACGGATATAATAAAGGTGGTTTGATATAGCAATGTACTTCTCTGCTACTTTTTCCCAGCAGATTATTATGCCTAGGGGGTGGTAGCCTCCCTTTCAGAAAAAGAGCCGTATTTTACCTTCATAGCAGCGTTCATGTCCTGCATATAGACACTGGACTAGAAGTGCCCCGACCACACCAACAAGAAGCTAACAGTGGTCTAATGTAATTATGAACTAGAGTGGACTATATAGACCTAGTGTAACATCAGTAATTGCAGAACATGATCCATATAGAAGGGAATTGTTGAATTTTACAGCGCAAAACATACAAAAATGGGTGATAACTTTACTATTACCTAAGGGATGAATTAAAATACTGACAATATGGAGAATGCATTGAGGCCTCTGGCTATGACTGACACTTCCTGCTGGCGCTATTCAGAGGCACAATATACAACTTCTCTATAATAAGAAATTAATCTATTGACAGGATGCCATTCTGCACGGCTACAAAATAACAACGATACAGCATGTTATAGAGCAGAAGGAACTGTGCAGATTTTACGTGGTGTCCTATCTGTCGGCAGCAGGTTATAGAGCAAGAGGAGCTGAGTATGTTAAAAGGAAATCTACCACCAGGATGAGGGATTGTAAACCAAGCACACTTACATGCCACAGGCTCATTCACCCTGGTCATTCAATCCTTCATCCTATCAGCAGGCAGCATGATATAGAGCAGGAGGAGCTGAGCAGCTTGTACAGTGTCCTATCTGCAGGCAGCATGTTATAGAGCAGGAGGAGCTGAGCACATTGTACATAGTGTCCTATCTGCAGGCAGCATTTTATAGAGCAGGAGGAGCTGAGCACATTGTACATACTGTCCAATTTTCAAGCAACTTGTTATAGAGCAAGAAGAGCTAAGCAGATTCTACACAGTGTCCTATCTGCAGGTAAAGTGTTATAGCGCAGGAGGAGCTGAGCAAATTGTACATAATGTCCTAGGTTTAGGAGTGATTCACGTTTCAAGGGCCCAGAGGAACTCCGTTATTGACACGGGTTCCCACATTTAATTATCAAATCGACCCACTGCGCCAACTCCAGGAACCCCTAGTACTATAATGACATGATTGATGTCAGCTTACCATCTTTGCTAGCATCGTCCACCATAATAATCTCCTTCAGGAGGATGGACGGGGACGTGTACATGACGCTGTATACTGTGCGGAGCAGCGTGGACCAGGCTTCATTGTGGAACACTATTATGATGCTGGTTGTGGGCAGAGGAGGACATCGCTTGAACTTTTGCTCGATGCACCTATATTAGAGGTGAAAATAAAAAAAAACTTAATTTACATTTCTAGATGGTGTGCTGCAAGCCTACAGTATCCAGGACCCAGCCCATTCATGGATTGGATGTAGCAAGAACTGAAATGCTTTATATTCCCGGAAGTGGAGGAACTTCAACCACTGGGCCTCATTACACAGATGGCGCTGTAATGGCGAAACACATCTGGAAGGTTAGGGTGTTGTAGACCATGCTAGACGATGTGAACTCCTATCTCAGGTCATACTGGGCACAGAGATAATGGGGCACATTTACTTACCCGGTCCAGTCGCGATCCAGCGGCGGGTTCTCCGACGCCGATTCGGGTTCTGCCAGGATTCACTAAGGTCCGTGCGCCGATATTCACCAGGTGTCGCTGCTGCGCCGAGGTCCGCCGGAGTTCACCTGCTTTTTTCTGGTGTATGTGAGTGCTTGATCTTGCGACACAAATGGCTTTTTAAATTCCATGGTTTTTCCGAATCCTTCGGGTTGTCCGGTGGCCACGCCCCCCCCCCCCCCCCGATTTCTGTCGCGTGAAAGTCGGCGCCTCCTTCGTTCTAAAAGCAACTTATAAAATTAACACCTATGGAGCCTGGAGCCCCCCACATAGGTGGCACGATTGCGCCAAAAAAACGATCGCGTGCGCCACAATCCCGTGAAATACAGCGCAAAGCAGAAATATTTGGGAAAAACCCGACGGATTCGCAGCTGCGGACCCTTAGTAAATGTGCCCCAATATCACCATTGAAATTACTATCTTCAAAGACTACACTGACCGTCAGAGCTGTGAGACCTATCTCCGCATCAGCATACCATAATCAGTGGAGCTGTGATCATTTTAGACAAACCAGACACTCGAATCAGTCACAATCTACACCTACAGAGATGGTGAACTGTTTTGATACTTTTTGAGAGCCCAAACTACACAAAAACTCACTTAAAAGCCGCAACGTACCAACATTTAAGCAGTAACTTACTGCTTCCTGCTCTATTACAGCTTTCAATCGTATCAGCGTTTTGAAGACATACACAGTAAAAAAAAAAAAAAAAAAAAATTTTGGATTAGCAGGGTAGCTTCCCTCCAGGGACACCTGAACAGGAAGAATCACGGGGCCCAGAACAGGATCTCCAACTATAATCCATCCATGTCCATCCATCGCCTTCTTGCTCTTCCTATAGTCCTGGCGGCCAAGGATATGTTTAAAATAGCACTGAGCATGGCACGTCCTGGGCTACCATAGAGTGCAGGAGGCCTTGAGTCCTGTCTGGCAAACTGGGTGCTGGGGTGTTGACCTGGGTGCTGGGGTGTTGACCTGGGTGCCCACCTCTGGCACCCATGCCATACATTTTCCACCACTGATCTAGACTAATCATACGTGAATGGACAAAGCAGGACTTTTAAAGATGTATCCTTATAAAATTGAAATGATATAAAACCATGTTTTTACGGGCGTGGTTAGTAATAGAATTTTTTGTCATCTCCCATGGACATGGTTAATAATCTGAACCCAACAATTATAGGGGTTCTCTTTCCTTTTGGTAAACTGCAGACAAAAAACTTGTGAGAAACCATGTGCTTACTCCTTTGCAGAAGGAGCTTCAGAGTTTGAAGATCCTGGAGAACCCCTTTAACAATTGCTTATACAGACATATATGAATAATTCCAATAGCTATATACAATACTATAAGAGGAATACGTACTCAGGCGGCCTCGTGTCGGGTCCTAGGTCTCGGTGAAGTGAAATCCTATCACTGGCAAATGCATTAAAGCAATGTTTCTTATCTCCTTCTTCCTTTTCTTTCTCTTCCTCGGGGCTGAGTTTCTCCAATTTGAATGGTTTTCCAGAAGCTCCAGGTCCATGAGGGTCCTGTGGCGGCCGCTCCAGGTACGGCTTCAGCTCGGCGGCGGTGTAATACCCCGGTAGACAATGTCTTTTACCATCAGTTTCTAGCGGTTTTTCAGGTGCATTAATCTGCATTTTTGGCACAGAGTCTTTAAGATTATTGACGGCGTCTATCATCATGTCCAGCATTTTTTTCTTTTTGACGTGAGACCCTCCGTGTCCCGTCAGCTCGTCCATCTCGCGGTCAACTACCTCTTTTTGGATTAAGAAGACAAATCCCATAAAAATAAGAGTTGCTGCCGCAAGTTTCCAGTGGATAAAGCGCTGGCCCAAAACTAGTCTCTTAAAGTTTGCCATTTTCTGATCTGGAGCTTCTTAGGTTGAGAAGTAAAGGGAGGGGGGAGGGGTCTACTGTAAAAGTTTCATAACTGTTGATGTAAAGTCATTGTTCCAAACCTGGAAAATAAGAAGGATTGTTGAGGAATCAAAAAAAACATGAAAAAAATATCTGAATAGTCAATAAGACAAGACAAATTATTGTCATTTCCTCCAATGTCCTGTACATGTTATCTTAAGATGTTCTCAGAACTTGAGATGTTCGACATAATTTACTGACCTTGGGGGCATCATTTACTCAAGTGCTACAGATACTTTGATGGAAGGATGGGGAGAGGGGTTCTATAATGTGCACTAGCCCCTATATACAAGGGAAGGAAAACAAGTGTGAACTGTGGCCCATAAGAGTCCAACTGCTCCATATAAATGCTGAAGGCCAAGCTGAACATGATAATCTATTACAAAGTTTATCAGAGAAAAGGGCTTCTTTCATCTTATGTGGCTCTTTTCCTCCTTACACCCTTCAAACTGATCCAGTTGAATACATAGTGGTCTCTGAAGATACACTGAAGTTCACTAAAAAAAAAAAACGTATAGAGGGGACAGTGTGTACAGGGGACTAGTGGGAGAAAAACCACACGCAAACAGAAGCTGCTGCAGATAACAGTAAGTAGTCTATATCACGCTAGTGCTTCATTCATATCCATACAGGCCAGTGCTTCTATATACTTTCCTATATGACCCTGAGAGATGGTAGTTTTCCCTCTAGTGTTTTAGGGGCCTAGCACCTGCAGAGGGTAAAACGCGCAGATACAAGTCATAAAATGGCCAGAAATAGTATTACATTCGCATGGCAGCACAGTGGGGGAGATTTACTATCCCACAGTTTTTGGACTTTCCTGCCGCGCATACCATTTTTGCCATGATGGGGGTGGAGAGCTGAGCGGCAGTGGGGCGGGCAGTGGCATGAACACCCACCCCCCTCTCTTATTTACTATAGTTAAGGTCTGTCCTGGCGGGGATTTTGTCTAAATAGGTGTGATATGGTGGAGGGGTCTCCCGAAACTACTAAGAGGCTGGAGCCTCTTAGTAGATCAGGGCAGCGGAGCACCGGCGGGGGAATTTTAATCCCAGTCTTAATAAATTTCCCCCATTCACTTTATCTCAGCTTGCTATTTGTATAAGAAACTACCATATTTTTCGGGCTATAAGGCACACAAAAAATCCTTTGAATTTCTCAGAAATCCAAGGTGCGCCTTATAGTCCGGTGCGCCTTATATATGAACTGACTTACAGACAACAGCTGCCCAGGTCTGCCACCTGCTGGTCATTCATCCTTATAATCAGGTGCGCCTTATATATGAACCTAGACGTTTTAGCAGGAATTTATTGATGGTGCGCCTTATACTCCGTTGCGCCTTATACTCCGTTGCGCCTTATACTCCGTTGCGCCTTATACTCCGTTGCGCCTTATACTCCGTTGCGCCTTATACTCCGTTGCGCCTTATACTCCGTTGCGCCTTATACTCCGATAAATACTGTATTCCAAGCTCCCATAAATACCCACCCAGTGCCACCCATCAAATGTGCTTGGGGCATCATGACTTTCTTCATCAAGGAATATTTCAGGGATAAGGGGGCTCCTGCTGTTGTATTTCAACTAATTAAATTCTTTCGGTCCGAGACGGTTTACACAGCTACTGGAGATATCTGGTAGCAGATAATTCCCCTCTCCCTATGGAGGACACATGCACGCCCCGACTCCAACAAATGCTTTAGATTCATAGGCTAACACACAGCTCAGTACATAGAAACAGATTTATATACAGATATGCATCAAGGGAGGTGTGATATAACAAGATACAGAAACTGCCAGCAGAAAACATTGTGTCAAGTGTAACAGACAGTGAACATCCTGCTATACATTTGTCTTACCAACTTTCCCATTCCTTATCTCTCCCGATAGAAAGTCGGTAAATTTTCATTAATATTGATTGTCTGGAAGAAAGACAAATGTAAAACCTGTTGCGGTCTCTTCTCGTCCTACCAATGTGATCACCATACATAGTCCAGCATCTGGGCATGGTATGGCAGCTCCGTTCCATTCACTTGATAAAAGAACATAAAGGAAATCTACCATCAAAATCCTGAAACACTAACTCATAGATCCAGGCACACGGAATGTGGTAATCTTCTTATATTAGTTATCCATGGCCTCTTTCCTTCTAAAAACAACTTTTACAATTATGCTAATGAGGTCATCGTTACCAGATCCCCTCTGTGTTCTGGCTTCACAGGCTGCGACACTGTGCAGAAGAACCTTTCCTCTCCTATTGTGTGCTGAAACAGTGCCGTGAGATTACAGTCGGAAGGGAAAGTGCTGAGAGAGATCTAGGGATCAGGTGAGACAGTGTGTAAAGCTTCAACACAGAGGGGCTCTGGTAACACCTCCACAGCCCTTCTGGCTTATTAGAATAACTTTACACATACCTAACCTTTATGGTGGAAGCAACGACCCGCGCCAGACCACGATTAACTGTAATAGATCAGCTATCCCAAGTATAGGTGTCAATTTCTAAAATTAGGAATACCTTTTTAATGTATATTGGTGACTTACATTCACATGTGAGGGTAGAAGTGCAGCAGAAAGCTTCACTATTACTTCATTTTCAGTTAAAAAAATGTGACATAAATATTTGTAATCCGGTTTTCGGTGCCACTTCCTCTTTCCGTTGCAGCCATATCTCACAAGTATTCAGCTTTTACACACACACACTCTGCTGCTAGTGAAGTGCATCAAAGCAGATGAAACACGATGCACTTAATAGTAATGGCGCTGTGCCAGTGTAACGTGACCCGTAGTTTATAGTTCAACTTCCCAAAAAAAAAAAAAAAATTTAAAAATACTGTCTGAATGTGCATTCATTTGTAATACTTTTTATTGGCAAGACATCTTTTTCAGATCCAGGGCAAAATGTAACATGTGGCAACTATACAAAAAAAAAAAAAAAAAGTCTTCTTATGTGGCAATGAAGCCTTCAAACCACATGTGCAAAACCTGCTGCCAGGGTGGCATATGGCATAAGTAGCCAATCAGCGCTGTGTCATCACTATTGCAACTGAGGCCTGTAGGCGAGATGGGATGATGTCATCATGTCTGCCGCCATCACAGAACATAGCAGCGGCAGAAGAAAGGAAGATGAGGGCTGCTGAGAAGGTAGAGAGGTAAGTATCTGGTGTCTGTCAGGTGTACTCACCACTCCAGGTCCTCAAGATGGGAGATTTCCTTTAACGGAAATCTACCATTTGTTTTTATGCATTATGAACCAAAGTTACCTTGAGAATGCTGTAGCTACACTGATGCAGAAACATATCTTGTTTAATCCCCGATCCCTGGTTTTGCTGAAAAAAGAAGTATGAATTATGAGGCTTTGTCGCTCCTGTGGCTGCCCCAGAGCTTCTCCTCTCACCCTAATTATAAACTGGGTCAGCCTTGTCCTGACCAGAATAAGCCGAGAATACGTCATCACTGTGTTGTCCTTGACAGGCAAAAGTAATCAATTGCTGCACCATCCCCCAGCTGCTGTGTATGAGTCATCCAGCTCAGGTTGATTAGTCCTGTCTGGACAGTTCAGGCAGTTCTTTTATGCACGGAAAACAGTCTGCACCCAGCTTTCCCAAGAATTTACCTGTATTTTATAATTATTTTTTATTTTAGTCAAACCACTCGGCTCAGGGATTAAACAAGATATGTTTCTGCATCAACGTCTCTACAGCATTCTCAAGGTGTGTTTGTTTAACCGTGCATGAAAACAAATGGTAGATTTCCTTTAAGCTCCCTCAGAAGCAAAGCTTAGATGAAACTGCTACTCTCTTGCACCTTGCACCCCACACCCTAAAGCTGGTCATGGGTTACTCACACCCAAAAAACTTCAATATCAATACTATAAATACATCACAAATTCATCTGAAGGGTAATAGTGAACAATTAGCTGAGAGCAACCTATGTAACCAAGAGACAAAACTTGAAAATCACATCTGAGGTCAGACATGTACGGGATGAGTCAACATTCCTCAGCGATTCACATTCTCCCTCGGCTATCCTGAAGAACACGTCTAGTCTGCAGCGAGAGCAACGTCACTGGAGAGTCAGACGTAGAGAGAGCAAAGTCACTATGTCAGACAGCGAGCGAGTCTGTGTCCCTTGTTGACGCCCTCTACAACACAGGGTCTGACGGGGAGGATCCTGCACAATGGGCAGTGAAGATTTCTATAGTGTGTTTGCGGCTCTAGCAATCATGCTTAAAGGGGTTGTCCACTTTAAGCACTTTCCATCAAATAATTAATATTGTTTGTGTATACAAGGTATACAAAAGGTATACAATTTTCTAATATACTTTGTGTCAATTCTTCACAGTATTCTAGATCTCTGCTTGCTGTCATTCAGAAGCTGTATTATTTACTTCCTGCAAATAAAGACCGATTCATGGTCCTGTGATGTCGCACGATTATGGACCAATGTTTATCTACAGGAAGTAAACCATGAAGCTTCCTGTTGCATGACAGCAAGAAGACAGCAAGCAGAGATCTAGAAAACCTTGAAAAATTGATACAAATCTTGGAAAATCTTATAAATTTTCATCATACAAACAATAGCAAGCATTTGCTGGAATGTGCTTAAAGTGGACAAGCCCTTAAAGGTCATTGCAGAATATTTTCAAATCAAATCTCACATCGGATTCAGATTTCAAAATCGGAAAAAATTTCAGTCACAATTTTTACATTTGTAACATGGAGGTGCCCTTACTGTGCACACCCTGATGTTTCTGAATCCATGTAGGTATATCCTTTTTTTATTTTTTTTGTAAAAAATGGGGGGTTAATTTGTTTTGTGTGGCTTCTTGGAATAAAATAGATTTTAAACCTTTTTTTTTGGGGGGGGGGGCACTGACTGGACTTCAGAAAACAGAACATTTTTCTCAGTGCTCGATTGTGGGCAAGCAGCTATTAGGAATAACGTTTAGTGACCAGTGACCATGGAAGACACTGGATCTGACACCCCTGGGCCTGGCGCAAGGTCTGCCTAATTTATTACGAGGCGAAGGGTTCTTTGTAAAGAAAATTGAGGTGAGGGTTTGACTGTTGGTTCCCCCATGAGAAGGGACCACTGCCTGTTCTTTCTAAAGGGTGGAAAGAAAAGTCAAGTATGTCCTAAAGCTGTATTCGATAGTATGGAAGTGTCGGATATTGCCGAGTACAGCGCTCAGTTATCTCCTGCCCGTGCAGGATGTTTTCAAACAGATTTTTGTCGTAAATGATTGTGATGGGTTGTAAAAATTTTCATTCTTGCTTATTGACATACATGAATGATGCCACCAAAAATAGTAAAAGGGGACATTCATACAAACGGGTGCGGCCCGGTGGGCACACAGCTGTGCGCTGGAGAGGAGGAGGGACGAGCGCTACTCACCGCTCCCTTTCCATACAGCAAGACCATAACATGGCGAAATATAGGACACGTCCTATACGTCTCTTTTTCACGGTTACGATGAGACAATGTGTGCTCAAAGCACAGTGACCGGGCACCATAGACATCAATAGGAACTGATGTGTGTCTGCATATCAGTCCCGATTACCCGATTACGTGTGAATGAGCCCTATGTGTGGATAGAGCTTTACCTTCTTCACAAAAAATATAAGGCTACAGTGACAGCGAGAAGACGATACTGTGATACTGTATCTGAACAGACTGAATTTAACATTCATGCACCACCTTAGGTCCATATTTATTTTAGCCAAACCCTTATACAAACATGGCTGTAAGATATTCTTCAAGAGAAAGTGTTCCTTATTTAGAATATTAGAAGATAATGGAATTAGTGTTTCCTCTGGATTATATGCGTGAGGACTAAATATCGTCCTCAATCCACACTTTACCGAAAGTGGTTAACATTGAATGTTCTTCAGGTGCTCCAGAGATTCCCCGGAGAGAATCAAAACAGTGAGAAACTTCAGTATATACAAAGGGACAGGCATAGTCCCGCCTAGACTCCCCAAATCGTGTAACACCGTCACTGTGAAGAATGGGAGTCCGAAGACACCAGAAAGAAGGTTTCAGTCTTGGGTGAGACCTGGGCTGAAGCAGCCAGGAATTAGGAAGAGATGAAGAAATTATAACAATAATGTGGAGCCAGCGTTGGACAGGCCCATCAGGGAATCGGAGGATTCTCCGGTGGGCCCAGGCTCTAGCCCAATACTGGAGACAGTACTTGAAGACAACTCAATTTGGAGGCTAGTAGAGTTTGTTTCATGATGATGACGACAGGGGCCCATAGAATATTTCTTTTTGGTCGGCCCAAGAAACTCCAGTTTGTTCAGCTTTGAGAACTTACAAATGGGTATAAAAAAAAATAAAAACAATTCACATAACATTTGTCCCTAGAGGGAAGGGTTGCCAAGTACAGAGACGTGTCCTCATGGGTTTACTCGAGCGTCACAGTCTAGGTTGGAGAATAGTAGTGTGGCACATCACGTCCCTACTGTCACTGATTGTTGTAGTAAAAATGAGGCCACGATGAACAATAAAGATTTCACTTGCGTAAGAATCTAATCTAACATAGTGGCCTCCAACTAATAACCTACATAATTATATCTTACAATAAGTGCTACATCACACGTCCAAATTCCAATCCATAATACTGGGTGGTTTAATTGGGGTTTCCATCCTCAGTTGCCCCCTTGGAAACGAGAGCCCTGAGCACTTGCCCGGTTAGCCATCTCCTAATCCGGCTCTGTAAATCTGCTTGCGATTCCACATATCACATTACAGTCTCCTGCTCGTAGTTGTGCAGTAGATCTACCATCAATGCAGTTGTTTTTTTATGAGGCATAATTCATTTTTTTCAGTTTGGCTGCTTTTATATCTGCTCTATGACATTACATATCTGATTTGGGTCTGCAAGATTAGTGCTTCTGCACAGTTTAACATCCTATGAAGCTACAGCCTAAAGGGGCTCTAGTAACATTCCCCCCACTAGCATAATTCTAAATGTTTATTTTAGAAGAAAGAAGGCCATGGACAGTATTAGATTATAATATAGGCCGTTTGGGCGGTACCCTAGGGCCCAAGTCTTCTAGGGAACCCATGGTCACTCAAAGCACCCACCCAATTTTATACTTCACCCATGAATTCCTGCTTTCAATACACAAGAGTCAATTCAGGATCTTTGAAGGTCCTCCAAAAGGTCCTGAAACCAGAAACTGAAAGCAGCAGAAGGGTCACATCCTCCATTCCCTAGGAAGATTCATTCTAGTACCATATGTAGGAAGTGATTCCAGATTTGTGGGGGCAATAATATTCATACAGCCAAGGGTCCATGGCAGTCTAAGGGCTCTTTTACATTCGCGTTGGTTGTCTTGTCCGTGGTTCAGCGATTTACTAGGATGCCTCACGAAGCCATTAATTTCTATTGGTGTTTTCACATTGGCTTGTATTTTCACTGATCCGTTGTCCGTGGAAAAAAAATTATGAGACATGTCTGCGATGCGGATCACGGAAAGCAATCGAAGTCTATGGGTCCACATTAAAAAAAAAAAAAAAGTAATGAAATGTCCATCTTTCCTTAGTGGATGCGAAACGAAAACTGAGGACCAACACCAATGTGAAAGAGCCCTTAATCCACCCCTGGCCATGGATAACAAATATAAGAAGATGACCACAGTCCCGGTGCCTGGATCTATGAGTAATGTCCCTGGTTTATCATGATGGATTTTGATGGTAGTTTTTCTTGTAAAAACATAATAGCGTTTGTAATATCCTGGACTGTGACTAGGTTCATATTAGCAGAAGTCTCGCTCTATGCTAATCTATTAAATTGCGCAAGAAATGTTACATGGATTTGGGAGATACTGATATGCAGGAACGTGGATTCATTAACTTAGCCTTTAATTAGGAGAGAGGGTGATGTTACTATAAGCGGATGCTAGGTGCCACCTATGTGACGACACCTCCCGCATTCCTTCATAGGTAATTAAAGAACATGAAAGAGAAACCACATTACAAGGATTCTACAAAGACAGGACTGTAGGGGCGGGGGGATAGCTTAAAGGGGGGTTCTCTATGAAAAACTGCATATAGCATCAGCCCTCGAAAGATATTTAATCATAGCATTTGGATATGTTTTAGTAGCCGCAGGACTGTGAAAAAAATGGATGTATATAGCGGGATTATAATTTCTCAAAGTGTAATGAGGAGCCCATCCTCACACCGCTGTGCTCTGATCTTTAAAGGACATGTACCACCAGTTTATCGGTGGTAGACCGTCCCATCACCTATGCTTGTTACCTCTAGAGGACGATGGGCCTGTTTTCAAGTGGATCCTGAGCCTCTGTATGATGCAGAAAAAAAAAAAAAGATTTAAAAATTATGCAAATTAGCCTGAGACACTTAGGCTCACATCACCTTAGAGCCTCATGTCTTCTCCGCGACCACCAGCATAAGGACTGCATGTAAATGAGCCTGAGCGGCTCCAGGCTCCATAGGTGTTAATTTTATAAGTTGCTTTTAGAAAGAAGGCGGCCATGGATAACACATATAAGAAGATCACCACAGTCACGGTGCCTGGATCTATGAGTAATGTCCCTGGTTTATCACGATGGATTTTAATGGTAGATTTTCTTTAGAGGTGATCCCGACTTGAAAGAAGCTTAAAGAAGACCAGCGCTGGAATCGAGGGGGAAGAGGAGTATAGGCTGAAGTATATCTGAAGTTTAATTTAGCTTAACTTTAGAGGTAGATTTCCTTTAAGTACTCAGGCTCAGAGCACAGCAGTGTGAGGACTCATAGCACTGATTAAGTGCACAGCAGTGGGAGGACATATCCTAAGTTAATATGCAAGTAAAATACCAGTCAATGACAATGTATTATGAAAAAAAACCAAAGGAGTCTTGGTACTGACAGTGTGGACACAGACCCGCAGTAACAATGTCACCAGTGTATACAGAGCCAGTAACAATGGCTGCATTCAACACCAGGGACGTGCACTACCAACCGATAAGCTGATGATCGCAAAGCAAAAGTGACACAAAAATAACAAAAGGAGGAGAAAATTATTTTACTGCCAAATTGTCCATCAGTACAACCTATACGGGATGTGCAGCAAACTCACAAAAAGTGATTTTCCGGGTTCTTGTGAAAAGTGCCAAAATGTTATATGTGGCCTCATTTCTGCGGGAATCACAGCAGCGGGTTTCTAACCATGGGATTAGAAACCATGGGGATCAGAGTGAGCTGCAGATTTTAGAATCAGCATATAAATAAGATTAGGTAAAAACTGGCGGTAGACCTGAGGTGTGCAGATCCTGGAGTGACAGAGCCTCAGTGGGCCCCTTTGCAGTGAAGTTGCATGGTGGCATTGAAAATTCAGGATCTAAAACAGTCACCTGTTCCCTAAAATATTCCCTAGTTCATCATCCCAAACAGCCCCCTCAATTATTTTGTATACAGCCCCCTCATAGTTATTTCATATAAAGCCCCCTCACCATTAGATATTGCCTTATGTGGGCCCCCCAGCATCCCTGGGCCCCGGCACTTGCCCAGGTATCCCCAGTGCTGGCCCTGAGACCCTACAATACCCTGAGGGCACGTTCCACTAGCATCGCGTTCATAAAGCGATGCTAGCGCACAGGGCGATCGCATATGGGTTTCCAGAGAAACGCATGCGATCGGGTTATGAACGCGACGCTAGGTGAACGTGTGAACGCGCCCTGAGGGTGTGGTCATATTTGCATGTTTACCATGCGTCTGACAGGTTTGAATCCGTTTTTCTTAATTCCTGGAAAATATAAACGCAACGTGTGGTCCAGTTTTAATCCTGGTGCAATCCGACCCTCATCGACCCACATTTTCACATCTCTGAGCTTCTCTCTTAAAACCTGTGCTTTAAAAACTGAGCACACGAGGATGGCATCTGAGCAGTGTCCGATTTCTCATACCCATTGACTTCAATGGGCAAAATTCATGCACGAACTTGGATCAGGGTAGTGAATGCTGCATTTTTTCCTATGATAGGTTGAATCAAAGAATTGTCTATCTATGAGAAAATCATTCGTAGCTTAGGGTACAGCTGCCCCTCTGCCTGGAGATGGTGTAAAACAAGCTGGAGACATTATATATTACTTATATATGCACATTATTTAAAAAATATATAATATACACACACCTGTTATATTATATATAACACGGCATAGCACAGACTCTGTGGTCACAAATACATGTACCTGGTCCACATCCCCAGAATCATCTGGTGCCATATTGAGCTTCCATATACATAACATTCATCCGGAACATGATGTATACATTCAGCATTCCCAAGCCATACATAAACTTATCACACACACACACTATACATCGCCACTAGTCACCCATAGGGGCCCAGCATAAAAACCAACCATGAAACTACCGTACACCTGGTACAGGGAGGTGCTGACAGCCTCCCACTACTTCCCATGTATTGTAATGCAAATAAGGACACATAGAAATGGTAATTCAGTCACCAGGAGACTTTCCTGACAAACACATCAGGCTGAGGGGGTAACAGTGTGGATGGATTGCTTTATGCCTGGTTTTTCACCTGATCAGGGCAAAAAAAGGGTCAGACAGGTAAAATCCAAAGTCAATGATACATAGTCACACACCCCAGTATATCCTCCAGTATAGAATGTCATTGATCCCCCCGTACAATCCTATGAAGATGATTCCCATCATTCTATACATAGATGTAGCAGGGTGGAGTTTGTCATTCAAACACTGCTTTTACATAGGACTGCAGGTACTCAATGGATCCCTTGTATGACATAGGAATCAGTTGACCTAAGTGATCAGCGTTTGTCACCAACCTCAATCCGAAACTAAATGTGGATCCCAAATATTTCTAGTTACTCTTCGCCAAAATCAAATGACTAGCACTAACAAGTTCACCTGTAGCGTAACCGTACGACAGCCGGATCCGGCACTGAAAGGGTTAACTGAAAACTTGTGTTACATAAAAAGTGAATAAAACAATAATCCTGGCACGTTCCATAAGTACAAGCAGTGCCAGTATATAATATACAGTATATAATATACAGCACCCCCGGAGAATACATTGTAACACCGCCCCTAGAGGTCAGACCCGGCAACAAGTCCATGTACAGAGGGTGATGAGTGGTCAGTACCTGGCGGGAGCGATGCTGGGAGTTGTAGTACAGGCTCCGGTGAGGAGATGCAGAAGAAACCGGAAAGTTTCCTGGAAGTTGTGTGGGCGCAGTGATGGAGGAGCTGTGCGGCGGGGGAGGATCAGGGTGGGGGGAGGACACGGAGGTGATGACAGCCCGGGACACGGACGACGCTTCCGCTTTGCTGGACCCAGGTGAGAGGAGGCTGCAACGTAACCAGGAGAGGCCGCAGTGCGCAGGCGCCGCACTCCTACCTGCACAACGCCCTCACCTGTCACACACCACACAGGTGAGAGAGCAACAGGGGACCCGAGCTGTATGTCATAGCACTGTCACCTGTCTATTATATCTATCTATTATATATTCCCATGTATTATATCTATCTAATACATACACCCATCTATTATATCCACACACGTATTATATCTAATACATACACCCATCTATTACATCTATCTATTATATACTCCCATGTATTATATCTATCTATTAGAACCACTCATCTTTTATAGCTATTATATACACCTATATATATATATTATCTATCTAGTATATGCACCCACCTGTTATATCTATCTAATACGTACACTCATCTATGATATCTATCTAATAAATACACCCATCTATTATACCTATCTAATACATACACCCATCTATTATATCCACTCATCTTTTATAGCTATTATATACACCTATATATATATATATATATATATACATATATATATATATATATATATATATATATATATATATGTATATATATATATATATATATATATAATCTAGTATATGCACCCACCTGTTATATCTATCTAATACGTACACTCATCTATGATATCTATTATACAGACGACCCCTAGTTACAAACGGACCTCTGGATGTTGCCAATTTACTGTACTTTAGCCTTAGGCTACAATAAACAGCTTTAACAGTTATCACAGGTGTCTGCAATGAAGCTTTATTATTAATCCTGGTTCTTATGAGAATGCAACATTTTTAAAATCCAATTGTCACAGAGACCCAAAAATATTTGGCTGGAGTTACAATGATAAAGTACCGTATATACTCGAGTATAAGCCGACCCGAGTATAAGCCGAGACCCCTAATTTCAACACAAAACACTGAGAAAACCTATTGACTCGAGTATAAGCAGAGGGTGGGAAATGCATTGGTTACAGCCTCCCAGTATATAGTCTGCCAGCCCCTGTAGCATACAGCCTGCCCAGCCCCTGTAGCATACAGCCTGCCCAGCCCCTGTAGCATACAGCCTGTGCAGCCCCTGTAGTAGGAAAAAAAATAACACTGTACTCATCTTTCCGACGTCCCCCATAGGTCCTCTTCTGTCTCAGACAGAAGAGGACCTACGGGTGACGTCAGAAAGGTGAGTTTTGTCTTTATTTTTTTAGTTGACTCGAGTATAAGCCGAGTTAGGGTTTTTGAGCACAAATTTTGTGCCGAAAAACTAGGCTTATACTCGAGTATATAAGTTATACAGTTCCGACTTACATACTAATTCAACTTAAGAACAAAACTACAGAACCGATCTTGTACTTAACCAGGGACTGCCTGTATACACCCTATGTATTTTATCTATCATATACACTTATATATTATATCTATCTATTGTTATATACACGCACATATATCTTTACCTGTATTTTATACATCCAGCGTCGGTTTGGCCCGTGGGCCCTTACTCCTGTCTCTATGGCAGGGGCCTCCGATCGGATGCAACGGATGCCCCTGCCAGTGGCTGCAATAGTACTCGATGCGGCCGCATCGAGTACTATCACTGACTGCAGACGAAACATTGAGTGCGAACGTCGCCGGGTACCTCCCGGCGCACGCCTCACTCAGGCCCTAGATGACGTCATCTCGCGGCCGCTCATCTCTCACAGCAGCACCAGCAAATGAAGACGCTGGTTCAGGTGAGTTGATTTTTTTTTTTTCCTTGATAAAGGGGAGGGGGGCCCTTAATTAAATATGGAGGGGAGGGGGGAGACCTTAATAAAATATGGAGGGGAGGAGGCGCCCTTAATAAACTATGGAGTTGAGTGGGGGGGTGCCTTAATAAAATATGGAGGGGAGGGGGGTCCCTTAATAAAATATAGAGGGGAGGGGGTCCCTTAATAAATTATGGAGGGGAGGGGGGTCCCTTAATTAATTATGGAGGGGAGGGGGGTCCCTTAATAAAATATGGAGGGGAGGGGGGGTCCCTTAATAAAATATGGAGGGGAGGGGGGCCCCTTAATTAAATATGGAGGGGAAGGGGGCCCTTAATTAAATATGGAAGGGAGAAGGTTGGGCCTTAATAAAATATGGAGGGGAGGGGGTGCCTTAATAAAATATGGAGGGGAGGGGGGTTCCTTAATAAATTATGGAGGGTGGGGTGCCCTAATAAATTATGGAGGGGAGGGGGGGAGACCTTAATAAAATATGGAGGGGAGGAGGCGCCCTTAAAAAACTATGGAAGTGAGGGGGGGGGGAGACCTTAATTAAATATGGAGGGTAGGGGGTGCCTTAATAAATTATGGAGGGGAGGGTGGCCCTTAATTAAATATGGAGGGGAGGGGGTGCCTTAATAAAATATGGAGGGGGGGGGTCCCTTAATAAAATATAGAGGGGAGGGGGTCCCTTAATAAATTATGGAGGGGAGAAGGTGGGGCCTTAATTAAATATGGAGGGGAGGGGGTCCCTAAATTAAATGTGGAGGGGAGGGGGGCCCTTAATTAAATATGGAGGGGAGGGGGTCCCTTAATTAAATATGGAGGGGAGGGGGTCCCTTAATTAAATATGGAGGGGAGGGGGTCCCTTAATTAAATATGGAGGGGAGGGGTGCCTTAATTAAATATGGAGGGAGGGGTGCCTTAATAAATTATGGAGGGGAGGCCTTAATAAATTATGGAGGGAAGGGGGGGAGGCCTTAATAAAATATGGAGCGGAGGGGGTGCCTTAATAAATTATGGAGGGAAGAGGGGCCCTTAATAAAATTATGGAGGGAAGAGGGGCCCTTAATAAAATTATGGAGGGGAGGGGTTGCCTTAATATATTATGGAAGGGAGGGGGGCCTTAATAAAATTTGGAGGGCGTGGAATGGCAGTGTTCATTGGGAGCCTTAATAAAATATGGAGGGGGGTGGCAGTGTGTATGAGGGAGGCCTTATTAAAATCTGCAGGGGGGCAAGGTGTATGACATTGTTTTATCCAGGTGACATTATACTGTAAGTAACTGTGGTATTTTTTGCAACCAGATTTTACGACGATTCTGGAGGTGAAGGAGAAGACAAGTCACCTGTGAGGTACGAGATCCTACTTCTTCCTGTGTCAGATCTGTATTGTAGGTCTTACCTTCTAAGGCTACATTCACACTACCCTATGGGGGACGTATATACGGCCGATATACGTCCCCCCATAGAAGGCAATGGGAGAGGTACGGTGCAGCACCATACCGCTCCGTACCCCGGAAAAAGATAGGACATGTCCTATCTTTCTCTGTAGTACGGCGCCGTGCGCCATATGTTCCTATGGAGAGGGGCGGGGGTGAGCGGCACTCACCTCCTCCTCCTCTCCCCATGCACTGCCGTTGCCCACCGCGCTACGGTACAACGGGCAACGGCAGTGTGAATGCAGCCTAAGACCGCGCTCAGCTTATGTACTGTTATATCTATAGGGTCAGAGAGGTAGGTGTGACTTGTCATCAGTTCTTGTAAAGGTTTTCAGCATTTCCTTTTTGGGTGGTTGGTTCAGAGCGAACACTTACATCCCTAATAGAGATGAGCGAACATGCTCGTCCGAGCTTGATGCTCGGTCGAGCATTAGGGTACTCGAAACTGCTCGTTACTCGGACGAATACTTCGCCCGCTCGAGAAAATGGCAGCTCCCGCCGTTTTGCTTTTTGGCGGCCAGAAACAGAGCCAATCACAAGCCAGGAGACTCTGCACTCCACCCAGCATGACGTGGTACCCTTACACGTCGATAGCAGTGGTTGGCTGGCCAGATCAGGTGACCCTGGGATAGACTAGCCGCTGGCCGCGCTGCTCGGATCATTCTGTCTCTGGATGCCGCTAGGGAGAGAGCTGCTGCTGGTCAGGGAAAGCGTTAGGGTGTTCTATTAGCTTACTGTTAGGCAGGAGTGATTCTCAAAGAACCCAACAGCCCTTCTTAGGGCTACAATAACGTTCTACTTTTTTTATTTTAATTTGCATCTATTACCATTTTGTGAGGAATTAGCAGGGGGACTTGCTACCGTTGTGTTTAGCTCTTAGTGGCACACATATCCATAGCAAAGACCGAAGTGGGAAAATTCAGTAGGGGTTGGATTTCTATTAGGCAATAACTCAGTGTCATCTCATCTGGCATAGTAGTGTGCTTTGATACTTGGCTAGAAAATAGCCATAGGAGAATACAAACAGCTTCTTGAAGCCTACAGTAGCGTTCTATATATTTGATTTCTGGTTGATCTGCTGGTGGCTGTAGTTTCTGCAGTGCATGTACTTGCCAATTCTGAGCAATTTGTAGTGAGACTTGCGACCGCTGTGTTCTGCGCTTAGTGGCGCACATATCCATAGCAAAGGCCGAAGTGGCAAAATTCAGTAGGGGTTGGATTTCTATTAGGCAATAACTCAGTGTCATCTCATCTGGCATAGTAGTGTGCTTCCTTTGATACTTGGCTAGAAAATAGCCATAGCAATAGGATAGGATTGTTTGGTTTTAAAAACTCAAAAAAAACAAAAAACACAAAAAAAAAACAAAAAACACAAAAAAAAACAAAAAGAAGTAAAAAAAAAAAAAAAGTTATAACTCTCATTTTAAAAATGTTTAACCCGAGGGCTAGGGGTAGAGGACGAGGGCGGGGACGTGGGCGTCCAACTACTGCAGGGGTCAGAGGCCGTGGTCCTGGGCGGGGTGAGACACCACCTGCTGATGAGGGAGCAGGGGAACGCCGCAGAGCTACACTCCCTAGGTTCATGTCTGAAGTTACTGGGACTCGTGGTAGAGCACTGTTGAGGCCAGAACAGTGCGAACAGGTGATGTCGTGGATTGCTGACAATGCTTCGAGCAATTTGTCCACCACCAGTCAGTCTTCCACGCAGTCCACCCATGTCACCGAAATCCCCACTCCTCCAGCTCCTGCACCTCAGCCTCCTCCCCCCCAGTCTGCCCCCTCCCAGGAAAATTTGCCATTTGAACCGGCATACTCTGAGGAACTGTTTTCTGGACCCTTCCCACAGTCACAAACCACTTGTCCGGTTGCTGCTGAGCAATTTTCCGATGCCCAGGTTTTCCACCAGTCACAGTCTGTGGGTGATGATGACCTTCTTGACGTAGTGGAAGTGTGTAAAGAGGTGTCCGACGATGAGGAGACACGGTTGTCAGACAGTGGGGAAGTTGTTGTCAGGGCAGGAAGTCCGAGGGGGGAGCAGACTGAGGGATCGGAGGATGATGAGGTGACAGACCCAAGCTGGGTTGAGAGGCCGGGTGAACACAGTGCTTCAGAGACGGAGGAGAGTCCTCGACCTGAACAGGTTGGAAGAGGCAGTGGTGGGGCCAGACGGAGAGGCAGGGCCAGAGCTGGTGCATCAGCGCCACTGTCAACTAGTGAAGCTCCCGTGGTGAGGGCTCTTGCGGCGAGGGCTAGATCTTCAGAAGTGTGGAGGTTCTTTAAGGAAACACCGGATGACCGACGGACTGTGGTGTGCAACATTTGCCAAACCAGGCTCAGCAGGGGTTCCACCACTACTAGCTTAACTACCACCAGTATGCGCAGGCATATGAATGCTAAGCACCCCACTCAGTGGCAACAAGCCCGTTCACCTCCGGCCGTGCACACCACTGCTCCTTCCCCTGTGTCAGCTGCTAGTCAGCCCCCTGCCCAGGACCCTGGCACAAAAACCCCATCGTCGCCTCCACGATCCTCCACAGCATCCACCAGCGTTCAGCTCTCCATACCCCAGACGCTGGAGCGGAAACGCAAATATAGTGCAACCCACCCGCACGCCCAAGCCCTTAATGTGCACATCTCCAGATTGCTTAGCCTGGAGATGCTGCCCTATAGGCTAGTAGAGACCGAGGCCTTTCGCAACCTCATGGCGGCGGCCGCCCCTCGGTATTCGGTCCCCAGCCGCCACTACTTTTCCCGATGTGCCGTCCCAGCCCTGCACCAGCACGTGTCAGACAACATCATCCGTGCCCTGACCAACGCCGTTTCTGACAAGGTCCACCTGACCACGGACACGTGGACGAGTGCTGCCGGGCAGGGCCACTATATATCGCTGACGGCACATTGGGTTAACTTGGTGGAGGCTGGGACCGAGTCTGACCCTGGGGCTGCTCATATACTGCTGACGCCGAGGATTGCGGGGCCTACCTCGGTCCAGGTGTTTCAGGCCTACTATGCCTCCTCCTCCTCCCACCCCTCCTCCACCTCCTCCTCCGAACTACCATCCGTGGGCACGGCGCCATCAGTCGGTAGCTCTAGGCACAGCAGCAGTGCCGTCGCTAAGCGACAGCAGGCGGTGCTCAAACTGCTGAGCCTAGGCGACAAAAGGCACACCGCCCAAGAGCTATTACAGGGCATCACGGCGCAGACTGATCTGTGGCTGGCACCGCTGAACCTCAAGCCGGGAATGGTTGTGTGTGACAACGGCCGTAACCTGGTGGCGGCTCTGCAACTCGGCAGACTGACACATGTGCCATGCCTAGCCCATGTGTTAAATCTGATAGTGCAGCGTTTCCTCAAGACATACCCCAATCTGTCTGATTTGCTCACGAAGGTGCGCCGCATCTGTGCGCATTTCAGGAAGTCCAGCCCAGATGCTGCCACTCTCAGGGCAGCGCAGCGCCGCCTCCAACTGCCCGCTCACCGACTGTTGTGCGACGTGCCCACGAGGTGGAATTCAACACTGACCATGTTATCCAGCAGCGCAGAGCGATTGTAGACTGCCAGATGTCAACTTCCACCAGAACTGGTAGTCAGGTCAGTCAGCTTCCTCAAGTCTACAATGAGGAGTGGACGTGGATGTCTGATATCTGTCAGGTGCTGAGTAACTTTGAGGAGTCAACACAGATGGTCAGTGGCGATGCCGCCATCATCAGCCTCACCATCCCGCTGCTTGGCCTGTTGAAAAACTCTCTGGTCAGCATGAAGTCGGAAGCTTTGCGCTCGTCACAAGAGACGGGGGAAGAATATTCCCTTGTTGATAGCCAAAGCACCCTGAGGTCTGTTTCTCAGCGCATATCGGAGGAGGTGGAGGTGGAGGAGGATGAGGAGGAAGAGGAGGAGAATGTTGGCGAGACACAAGAGGGGACCATTGTTGAGTCCTTCACTGTTCAGCGTGTATGGGCAGAAGAAGAGGAGTTGGAGGAGTTGGAGGAGGAGGAAATGGACAGTCAGGCCAGTGAGGGGAGTGAATTCTTACGCGTTGGTACTCTGGCGCATATGGCAGATTTCATGCTAGGCTGCCTATCCCGTGACCCTCGCGTTCAAAGAATTTATTCCAGCACCGATTACTGGGTGTTCACTCTCCTGGACCCACGGTACAAGCAAAATCTTCCCACTCTCATCCCTGCAGAGGAAAGGAGTGTGAGAATGCATGAATACCAGCAGGCCCTGGTGCACAAGCTGAAACAGTATTTCCCTTCTGACAGCGCTAGCGGCAGAGTGCGTAGTTCTGCGGGACAAGTAGCGAGGGAGAGTAGGCGAGCAGGCAGCTTGTCCAGCACTGGCAAGGGTACGCTTTACAAGGCTTTTGCCAGCTTTATGTCACCCCAGCAAGACACTGTCACCTGTCCCCAGTCTCGGCAGAGTAGGGCTGATCTTTACAGAAAGATGGTGAGGGAGTACGTAGCTGACCATACCATCGTCCTAAATGATCACACAGCTCCCTACAACTACTGGGTTTCAAAGCTGGACATGTGGCACGAACTGGCGCTGTACGCCTTGGAGGTTCTTGCCTGCCCTGCCGCTAGCGTCTTGTCCGAGCGGGTTTTCAGTGCAGCTGGTGGCATCATCACCGATAAGCGTACACGCCTGTCGACTGACAGCGCTGACAGGCTGACGCTTATTAAAATGAATAAAGGCTGGATTTCTCAGAATTTCCAATCTCCACCAGGTGAAGGAAGCTCAACCTGAATAATTGATCCACTCCTCCTCCTCCTCCTCCTCCTCATTTTCCTCCTTCTCCTCCTCTTTGTACAGTAAAGCAGAGGAAACTGGCTATTTTTTGACAGGGCCCACTGGCTCTTGCTATAGTACTTCATGCATTTAATTTTTCTGGAGGGCCACCTACCCGGTCCTCTGTTTGAAACAATTTTTGTGAGTGCCACATACAGGCACTCAATCTATTCCATTTTTCTGGAGGGCCACCTACCCGGTCCTCTGTTTTAAAAAATTTTTGGGACTGCCACATACAGGCACTCAATCTATTCCATTTTACTGGAGGGCCACCTACCTGCTCCTCTGGTTTGAAACATTTTTGGGACTGCCACATACAGGCACTCAATCTATTCCATTTTACTGCAGGGCCACCTACCTGCTCCTCTGGTTTGAACAATTTTTGGGACTGCCACATACAGGCACTCAATCTATTCCATTTTACTGGAGGGCCACCTACCTGCTCCTCTGGTTTGAAACATTTTTGGGACTGCCACATACAGGCACTCAATCTATTCCATTTTACTGCAGGGCCACCTACCTGCTCCTCTGGTTTGAACAATTTTTGGGACTGCCACATACAGGCACTCAATCTATTCCATTTTACTGGAGGGCCACCTACCTGCTCCTCTGGTTTGAAACATTTTTGGGACTGCCACATACAGGCACTCAATCTATTCCATTTTACTGCAGGGCCACCTACCTGCTCCTCTGGTTTGAACAATTTTTGGGACTGCCACATACAGGCACTCAATCTATTCCATTTTACTGGAGGGCCACCTACCTGCTCCTCTGGTTTGAAACATTTTTGGGACTGCCACATACAGGCACTCAATCTATTCCATTTTACTGCAGGGCCACCTACCTGCTCCTCTGGTTTGAAGAATTTTTGGGACTGCCACATACAGGCACTCAATCTATTCCATTTTACTGGAGGGCCACCTACCTGCTCCTCTGGTTTGAAACATTTTTGGGACTGCCACATACAGGCACTCAATCTATTCCATTTTACTGCAGGGCCACCTACCTGCTCCTCTGGTTTGAACAATTTTTGGGACTGCCACATACAGGCACTCAATCTATTCCATTTTACTGGAGGGCCACCTACCTGCTCCTCTGGTTTGAAACATTTTTGGGACTGCCACATACAGGCACTCAATCTATTCCATTTTACTGCAGGGCCACCTACCTGCTCCTCTGGTTTGAAGAATTTTTGGGACTGCCACATACAGGCACTCAATCTATTCCATTTTACTGGAGGGCCACCTACCTGCTCCTCTGGTTTGAAGAATTTTTGGGACTGCCACATACAGGCACTCAATCTATTCCATTTTACTGGAGGGCCACCTACCTGCTCCTCTGGTTTGAAACATTTTTGGGACTGCCACATACAGGCACTCAATCTATTCCATTTTACTGGAGGGCCACCTACCTGCTCCTCTGGTTTGAAAAATGTTTGGGACTGCCACATACAGGCACTATCCAAATTAAATTGTCTCCATAGCAGCCTCCACACGTTGTCTCCATTGCTACCTCCAAAAGTCGTCCATATAGCTGCCTCCATACATCGTCCCTTTATCAAACGAGGTGTGTCAGGCAGAAATTTGGGTTGTTTTCATGGATTCCACATCAAAGTTGTTAACTTTGTCGCCACCCTGCTGTGTTATCCACAAAATATACTGGCAAACTTTTACCATTTAGGGATATTATTTCAGCGCTTCTTGCGCATCTGTTTACATTCCCCTCACCCGGCATATCCTAAACTTATAAGAACGCTACTACACTTGATCTTATACAAAAGGTTCTTAGAAGTGCTGTTTGGGGAGTAGCCTAGAGACAGGGGCTTGGATTGGCGAAAGCTCGCCTGGCAGCGGAGCGCCAGCTCCATGCGCATCATGCGCTTCTTGCGCATCTGTTTACATTCCCCTCACCCGGCATATCCTAAACTTATAAGAACGCTACTACACTTGATCTTATACAAAAGGTTCTTAGAAGTGCTGTTTGGGGAGTAGCCTAGAAACAGGGGCTTGGATTGGCGAAAGCTCGTCTGGCTGCAGAGCGCCAGCTCCATCCCAAGATCCAACTAACATAGTTGCAGCACCTTTAATCTACTACTAGTTCACTGCCTCCATAATAATAATAATAATAATCTTTATTTATATAGCGTCATCATATTCTGTAGCGCTTTACAAATCATAGGAAACAAATACAAATGTAATGTAACAGAGCACAACATTTGTATGGAACAACAGGAGTGAGGTCCCTGCTCGCCAGAGCTTACGGTTTATGAAGATGATGGGGTAACACGAGGTAAAAGAATATTTAATGGTCAAGCCATTCTTCTTAGGGAATAGAAAAAAATATAATAAATGGAATTGCTGTCGCTTGAAACACTCAGCCGTCATCTTATATACCAGGTCCAGGGTGAATGGGACTGCAGAGAAGTCTGGTGCCTGTTGGTTGCTGGATAACAGATGGGAGGACGATACAGGACGGGTTAGTAGAAGAGTTAAAACTTCATGCAGTTAATGAGTGTTATAGGCTTGCCTAAAGAAATGGGTTTTAAGAGCACGTTTGAAACTTTGGAGGTTAGGTATTAGTCTGATAGTCCGGGGCAGAGCATTCCATAGAATTGGTGCAGCTCTAGAGAAGTCTTGGAGACGCGAGTGGGAGGTCCGCACTAGGGTAGAGGTTAATCTAAGATCACTGGCGGATCTAAGAGCACGGGTTGGGCGATAGACTGAGATAAGAGAGGAGAGGTAGGGGGGTGCAGCATTATACAGAGCTTTATGGATGAGGGTTATTATTATTTTAAACTATTCGAAAGGAGACTGGCAGCAAGTGCAGCGACTGGCATGAACTGTAAGCATACATGGTCCCCTTATCAAACGAGCTGTGTCAGGCAGAATTTGGGGTTGTTTTCATGGCTTCCATGTTAACTTTGTCGCCACCCTGCTGTGTAATCCACAAAATATACTGGCAAACTTTTATCATGTAGCGATATTATTTGAGCGCTTCTTGCTCACCTCCTTTGGTTCCTCTCTGCCACCCATTGGTTTGAAGCCTGAGTCCATTTAGGGTATGTCGCCATGCCACTCTCTAGCCTGCCGCTGCTGCCGCTGCCTCTGCATGCCGTCCCCTATAGTGTCAGGGTCAATTATTGGATGTTTTAGATGCTATCTAGCTTCATTCTGTCACTCTGTCATGGCCATGCTGTTGCCCATAGTTTTGGCATAATGGTGCGATTAAGCAGCCTCAGAGGCATCCATGCATGCTGCCCCTGCTGTTTCCTGTCCATTTCCGTGGTGTTTCCATCCTTTTCTGAGGTTCCCAGGTGTTTGGCCAAGCTTCCCTGTGCAGAGCCTTGGTCCCCTTGAAAAATGCTCGAGTCTCCCATTGACTTCAATGGGGTTCGTTATTCGAGACGAGCACTCGAGCATCGGGAAAAGTTCGTCTCGAATAACGAGTACCCGAGCATTTTAGTGTTCGCTCATCTCTAATCCCTAACCATAGCCCAGCCACCAGCAGAAAGCCCGGGACACCAGGGGTAACTCTTATACTATCCCTAGCATTAATGCCCTGAGATAACGTCACCCCTGCAGCCCCTGTACACAAACCAAGAGCCGAGCACTAGCAGAGAGGGAGGGAGAAAGGGCTTAGCTTATCCTCTGCTTCACTGCCCCCACTAGTGCTTAGAAATTCCCTCATCCCAGAATATTTATATGTAGTAGTAGGTGGGCCCCCAAAATCAATTTCACTGGTGGGCCCCAGGTACCCCAGTCCGACCCTGTATACATCTATCTATTCAATCTACCATAATCTACCGTTCAGCTATATATCCAATCTATCTATCATCTCATTCTATAATCTATCAAATCCACCAGTCAAGACAACCTCCAACACTCCCATTTGCTTATCTCTCTGTATTTCTATCATCTGACTGTTTTTTTGTCTTAGGGCAGATTTATCTTAGTCTGATGCAGGTTTTTTTTTATATGCATGAAGTGTAATATCACTAATATATTTCCAAATTTTTCTGTAATTAATTCCTCATTTGTATCCATATATATTGTATACTTCTACAGTGGAATGAAAACTTTTTCTTTCATAATGCTGCTATGTTTTCTGCTACATTAATATTGATTAACTTTTTGTCTAGGAAATATGCAGATACATTTTCCAGGATGCGAGAAGAAAAACATTTGCCTCATGGCCACTTGGTAACTTCTAGTTAACAAAGCTATCTCATATCTATCTATCTATCTATCTATCTATCTCATATCTATCTCATATCTATCTATCTACCAGACTAATAATTGGTGACATTTACAATATAATGTATGGTCATTGAGGTCATTGTACAGGGAGGGGGAGGAGATAATCTGTGACATCATCTATTCTCAGTAGTGATGTAATGATGGGTCAGTGTTATCTATATAGAGGTCATTGTACAGGGAGGAGGAGGAGATAAGCTGTGACATCATCTATTGTCAGTAGTGATGTAATGATGGGTCAGCGTTATCTATATAGAGGTCATTGTACAGGGAGGAGGAGGAGATAAGCTGTGACATCATCTATTGTCAGTAGTGATGTAATGATGGGTCAGTGTTATCTATATAGAGGTCATTGTACAGGGAGGGGGAGGAGATAAGCTGTGACATCATCTATTATCAGTAGTGATGTAATGATGGGTCAGTGTTATCTATATAGAGGACATTGTACAGGGAGGGGAGGAGATAAGCTGTGACATCTATTGTCAGTAGTGATGTAATGATGGGTCAGTGTTATCTATATAGAGGACATTGTACAGGGAGGGGAGGAGATAAGCTGTGACATCTATTGTCAGTAGTGATGTAATGATGGGTCAGTGTTATCTATATAGAGGACATTGTACAGGGAGGGGAGGAGATAAGCTGTGACATCTATTGTCAGTAGTGATGTAATGATGGGTCAGTGTTATCTATATAGAGGTCATTGTACAGGGAGGGGAGGAGATAAGCTGTGACATCATCTATTTCAGTAGTGATGTAATGATGGGTCAGTGTTATCTATATAGAGGTCATTGTACAGGGAGGGGGAGATAAGCTGTGACATCATCTATTGTCAGTAGTGATGTAATGATGGGTCAGTGTTATCTATATAGAGGTCATTATACATGGAGGGGGAGATAAGCTGTGACATCATCTATTGTCAGTAGTGATGTAATGATGGGTCAGTGTTATCTATATAGAGGTCATTGTACAGGGAGGGGAGGAGATAAGCTGTGACATCATCTATTGTCAGTAGTGATGTAATGATGGGTCAGTGTTATCTATATAGTGGTCATTGTACAGGGAGGGGAGGAGATAAGCTGTGACATCATCTATTGTCAGTAGTGATGTAATGCTGGGTCAGTGTTATCTATATAGAGGTCATTGTACAGGGAGGGGAGGTGATAAGCTGTGACATCATCTATTGTCAGTAGTGATGTAATGATGGGTCAGTGTTATCTATATAGAGGTCATTATACATGGAGGGGGAGATAAGCTGTGACATCATCTATTGTCAGTAGTGATGTAATGATGGGTCAGCGTTATCTATATAGAGATCATTGTACAGGGAGGGGGAGGAGATAAGCTGTGACATCATCTATTGTCAGTAGTGATGTAATGCTGGGTCAGTGTTATCTATATAGAGGTCATTGTACAGGGAGGAGGGAGGAGATAAGCTGTGACATCATCTATTGTCAGTAGTGATGTAATGCTGGGTCAGTGTTATCTATATAGAGGTTGTTTTAAATAAATTATTTTCTGCATATACCTTCTCTTTAATATATAACACTTTTACATGACAATGGGGCTCATTGTTATGTACCTCACACCTGCAGTGCTCCGGTGGTCTCATAGACTACCTAATATAGACCTCAAAAGGAAGGTGAAGGATGACAATTTAAAATACAAAATAGCCCAAGATAAAAGAAACCAGTCCTTTAAGTCCATCCTATACCCTGAAACCGAACTTGAGCTATGCACATGTCACTGCTGCAGAACGTCACTGGTCTCATAGGTCATATGCTGATCAGGGTACAGCAGGACTTGTGTGTACAGAAACTGTTCGGAAGCAGTTAGTTTGACTCTGATTATGTGTATCCAATTACTTCTATTACCTCCCCCTTCCTATTACGGGAGGACAGCACATTGGATGTAATATGTCAGCATTGAGTCCAGTGTACGCAGCTCCCCTGCTTCCCCATTGTAAGCCTTCCTCCGGCTGCTGCCAGTAAATAAGCATGTGGCACCACATCTCAGCGCCGGGCAGTACTTTTCCCAAATAGGGGGTGAGGCAGCTCCAAGCTATTCCCTGTCATTGTCTGGAAACTGTGATGTCATCTGGAGGACGTCCAGTACCGGACTGATTTTCAGCAAGTTTAGAGGTAACCACAAGTTATTATTACAAGCCAGTGACTGATCAGACATCACAGCAGCGGGTGCCCACCTCTCAGAGACTGCAGATACATTAACTATTTCATGTCCTTTCATTTTCTTTTCAGTTTTTTTTTTTTTTGTTTTTTTAACTTATTTGGAGTTTTGGGATTTTAAAATTGTTAGTTGCGGAGTGTTATATATTATACTGTTGTGACTGTGGGGGACCTGTGATGCTTGTTGTGGCCCAAGAATGGGAACATCAATTGCCTAGAACTACCGTCTATGCGGGGGGAGGTCACAGGGGTGAGCCTAAACTCCCTGCTGTCTGAATTATAGAACGGCGCCCCCTACACCCAATCCAGTAGTTATAGGTGAGGTTATTTTTTAGTATGTGTCTCACACCCATGCCTGACGTCTGGTGTGAAGAAACACTATTTTTAAGTGTTAAGCTCTGCTTTGACTACACCCATGAAGCTACCCCCCATTTTGCTGCAGGTGGTGCTGCCTGAGGCTAGAGGCTCAACTCGCCTCATGGCTGGTGCACCCCTAGGTGTCACACTATCCACATTTACCCAATAATGACTTTCAGAACAATGATCTTCCTCAGTCTATGTATGGAGCAGTGGTCAGACTCTAGTCATATCAGGTCCCAGTGGTCGGACCCCTCCAAAAAAAAGAAACTTTCCACATGAAGAGTCCAAAATCCCTTAAATTTGCTCCAAAAACTTACAAAATATACTTTCTATAGTTTTCAAATTTCAGTTTGTCTTAAACATTCCACAGTGATTACAAATGTTCACCGGCCTTAAAGGGGTTGTTTGTGAGTGAAAAATAAAGTATGTCCGAAGGTCTCCCATCAATCATTATATACATCCCAGGAGCAGTGACATGACATGATATCATGTTACCAAAGCAGCCACTCATTCCAGTAAGTATGTGAAGTCGTCTCACACCAGCATTCTGTGTTTTCTTTAAATTATTTTTTTTTTCTTGGTTTTTAGTATTCTCGAGCAGACCCTTAAAGTGACACTGTCACCACCTTCAACCTCCCTAAACTACTATTGTTTCAAGAATTTTCTGTTTTATGTGAAATTCAATTTACCAAAGTCATATATAAATGAGCTGAGAAGAGTCATATTTTGCCTAAGATGAGATGAGCCTGTCGGGAGATGACCGAATGCTATCTGAAAGGTGACATTCTAATATTTACATGATAAAATGATACCAAATGATAGGCTATAGAACCAAAGAATTGACGCTCCACCTTAAGTCTCTAAAAGTGACTTACCTCAGACAAAAAGTGACTTTTCTCACCTCATTTGCCTATGAATTTAGAAGAATTTTTTTTCACTACCCTTAAAGTGACACTGTCAACAGCTTTAACCCCACTAAACTACCAGAACCCTTAGGTGAAATATCCTGTCTAGAATAAAGTTTTATGTGAAATCCCATTTACCAAAGTCCTATGCAAATGAGCTGAGAGGAGTCTTATTTTGTCTGAGACGAGTCACTTTTATAAAGAGTAGTATGCAGGTCACTTCAGACACCATTAACATTGGTTCTTTAGAACCCACATTAAAGATAAGAATCTTATCTTTCTAGCAGCATGAGGTTTGAGGTTCTGAGTCCTACAGACCTAGAGATACAGGCAGGTAAAGATCCAATATTATTTATTTAACTTCCTGTATCTCCGGTTCTGTAGCTCACAGAATCGCAAGCCTGATGACATATGAAAGATTACATTATTATCTTTAAAACAGTACCAAAAATAAGCTATAGAACCAAATAATTGACTTTCCACCTTCAACCTCAGCAAGTGACTCACTTAAGGTAAAAAAAGAAGCATTTTTTGTATATAAATAGGCAAAATTTCTTATAAAAGAGGGAATTCTAGAGAGGAGATTTCATTCCCTATCTAGTAGTTTAATGGGGTCAATTCTGGTAGCAGGTTCCCTTTAAGGGTAGTTAAACCAATGAGGTTTCCTTTGTCTTATAGATGTAACAGTCAGCACATTTTCTGCAGATATTTCTCGGTAATTCTACATATCATGGGGATCATCTCATGCTGGATGTACGGTCGGAGAGCTGCGGCTCATCACAGTAGATGAGTATGAAAACTTCTAAGAATGAGTCATCTACAGCCAGAATGGAATGAAAAAGCCGACACAAGCCTCAAGCCCACAGCAGACTATTATAATTATAATCTCCGGCTCCCGCTTACTCATGTTTCCCGCATCCCTGGATTTACACTTATTATTCCAAAACTCCACAAACAACTTCGCAAAGTTGTGAAAGTACAAACGGAACAAAGTGGGTGGTCACCTGTGACCCATCCCCAAATACCCTCGTCTGACCTGTGCTACAATCATGGGGCTACCTTAACCCCTTCCTGCCAGAGCCTTTCTTCTTCGTTTCCACTCCAAATTTCTTTATTCCTATCTTTTAAAAAAACAAAAAACATAGCCGTTTTTTACTTTAAACGCAATAAGAGGTTTTTTTCTGTAGGAAAAATGGTACTTCCTAATAACCAAAAGCTGGAAATAAAATCTAAAAGGGGGGGGGGAATCACTTTTTTCATTGTTTTTATGGGGGAATATTTTTTTTTTACGACACTTTACTTTCATACTGTCAGCACATTTATAGAGATACCAAAGGTATTAAATAAAATGTTATAATACTTTGAGAAAATAGATTATAGTCAATTATTTGTCTATTTTAGTTTACACAACCTTTTTAGGGATTTTTTTTTATTGTTTTTTATTGGGGATGGGATCATTTTTCATTTTAATTAGTACCATTTTAGTGCATGTTTTGTATTTCGATCTTCTTGTTTCTTTAGGTTAATTATTTGTGTATTTTACCAGTTTCTACTATTTTTGGATGGGGCCCGACCTACTGGGGCTCATTTACTAAGAGTCGCGGATCACGCTTTTGTCGGACTGTTTGTCTTTTTCGGGGATTACACGGCTTGTACTTATTTAACAAGTGTCTGCACTGGGATTGTGTCGCACGGGATTGGATTTTGGAACAGCGCGGCAGCTTTCATGCTACACAAAGTAGGGGGCAAGCCGTAGGAAGATCCGACTGATTTGGACTGAGCGCGGGATTTAACTTTCAAAATGTTTTACAAGCCCAAGCACTTACATGCATCCGGACCTGAGCGGAGAAGCGACACATTCGTTATATCGGGTGACAATCTTAGTGGACCTGGCAGGTGTGATGCCCACTTAGCTCCTAAGGGGGCGCTGTGTTTCTATGGCTGACACCCACATTGTAGAGTGAATGTTTAATGATTTTTTTTTTCAAAAGTTTGCTTCCAGGAGAAAATGTACTTTCAATTTATTTATCCCAATTTAAGAAAATGGGATAAGAGGATGGACTTTGTGCATTTTGTGTTGTGAACAAACACTCTACTAACCCCTAACTCATGGTAAGGCTATTTTTGCTTGAAGAGGGTTTTATCTTACTATACTACTAGTCCACTCAGGGAGGGTATGAAAGTTTCTTTCTAGAATTCTCTATTTTATATGAAATCTCAGCGTTTACCAGTAATAATAAAAAAAACCTCCCACTTCTCATCCCATTTTCACATGAGACGAGTCAAGTTTAGTAGTTGCAGGGGCAATGTCAGTTCAGAAGCCCCTATTTTCTGTTTTATAGTACATAGAAACAAGCTTTTAGTGTCATAGTAAAGATAAGGATCTCATCTTTCAGATCACATCTGACTGATGGTTTTGTGAGCTACAGAACCAGAGATCCAGGTAACTAAACACAGAGTTGGACATGCAAGCTATAGATAAAGATTCAGTTCTATTTTTAACTGCCTCTATGTCCATTTCTGTAGCTCACAGAACCATAAGCCTGATGATATATAAAAGATGGGACCGTTCTCTTCGATAAGACACAAACACATGTTTCTAGGTTCTAGAGAACAGAAGATAAGGGGCATCTGAAGTGACGCTATTCCTGCAACCACTAAACCTGACTCATCTCATGTGAAAATACATTGAGAAGAGCCATTTTCACACAAGTTTTTTTTCTAATAGGTAAACGGATGATATTTCGCATAAAAGAGGGAATTCTGGAAAGGATATTTCATCCCCTACCAGAGGGGGCTACTTGTTTAGTGGGAAAAAACTTGGTGACTAGTGCATTCTTCTCTAGGATTTTGGTGCTAAAATCTGCATTAAAAATTGTATTTTCCAAGGGTAAGTTAAAAAAATAAAAGCTACAATGTGAACTGTTGCTTCAGGCAGTTTTCTCATAATTCTTCCCATATTGCTGCCTAAAAGGTGAGGTTCCATATATATATATATATATTATAGGCACAGCCATGAGGTCCGGTGTACTCTCTCCTGCCTAATTTTCCCAGCGTATGATAAATGCCCCCCCCTTAAGATTTCTTTACAATCAAGGTTCCTTTAGTGGTAGCCCTGGGGTCCATACCTCTACATACATTAACCTGTTGGTCATGTCATCCAAGGGTTAAACACTCAAGATTAGAAATGCAGGCAGTCCCCGGGTTACGTACAAGATAGGTTCTGTAGGTTTCAATTTGTATGTAAGTCGGACTGTATATTTAATTATTGAAACCCCAGTCAAAAATTTTTTGGTCTCTGTGACTATTGGATATTGACCCCTAAAGGGCGCAGGATTTTTTTCCGTTCATTTTTCGCTTTCCATCTTTTTCATTTTTCCGTGTACAGAGCTGTGTGACGGCTTATTTTCTGTTACTTCTCAGTGACGTTATTTATTATTCCATGTCGTATATAGAAAAAGCATTCGAGTCACTTGGCTCAGTTTTTACGACTTTCAACGTGCGCTCCAAATAACGCCTCTGCTTTGTTCTTTTGTTCGCTACGATCGCGGTGATACCAAGTTTATACATGTTTTATTGTGAGTTAATACATTTTCAAAAATTAAACGAATGTGTAAGAAAAAAAAATATTTTTGACATCTTCTGACGCTAATAATTTTTCATACTTTGGTGTACGGAGCGGCGCGAGGTTTCATTTTTTTGCGAGATGAGCCGACAATTTCATTGTTACTACTTTAAGGACTGTGCAACCTTTTCATCAGTTTTTATTACATTTTGTATATGGTGTGAAATGGTGTAAAAGTAGCGTTTCGGACATTTGGCCACTATTTTCTGTTATGGGGTCCAATAATCGTTTTTATATTTTGATACATCGGACATTTGTGATTTTTACTGTTTATTATGTTTTATATTACTTCTAGGGAAAGAGGGGTGATTAGAATTTTTATACAGGACCTGTCACGTGTAAAAACGACACAGGGACAGGTGCTAGCGTTATCAGAAACCTCAGATAACGAAGCAGACACTGCCGCGCTGTACACTAGAAACGCTGGACCGCACTGTAAGCGGTCCGGTGTATTCATGAGGGGGCGGGATTAGGGGTGTTGACTACCGCATGACGCGTGGCAGTCACCGCTGGCCTATGGAGTGGGGGAGGAGCGGTCCGGGGGAGAAGCAGCGCCTCAGATGGCCCCCTCATGAATATGCAGGACTGCTTACAGTATTCTAAGCTGCGACTGTTGTAGCTGTTGTTTTATACAGTTAACAGGTTCTCTAAGTTTTTTACATTTTTTAATTTTTTTTTACTATTTTTTTAGACCCTCTAGGGTACTTTAACCCTAGATGGTCTGATCGTTTCTACCATATACTGCAATACTACTGTATTGCAGTTTATGACATTTTTACACAGCATTTACATTCAGCATTTACAGGCTTCGCCAGCAGAATCTGAAGGGTTAATAGTAACCAGGACCGATAGTGGGTGTTTGCTGCAATATTCAGCAAACCCCACCTCTATATGAAGGGGGCTCACTCTGTGAGCCCTCTTCATGTACGATGCAGAGCGTGAAGGAGTTAAAAATGTTGGATTGTCATAAGAACCAGGATTAAAAATAAGGCTTAACTGCAGACACCTGTGATAACTGTTATAGCTGATCATTGTAGCCTGGGGCTAAAGTACAGTAATTTACCAACACCCAGAGGTCCGTTTATAACTAGGTGTCGTCTGCAAGTCGGGTGTTCTTAAGGCGGGGACTCTCTGTATCTCCAATTTAGGGTGTTACAGTGGGACATTGGGCAGCACGGAACTGCGTAGTAACTAGTGTAGCTACTACGTGTGAGGGAAAGGGTTAACAATCTCTGTGTTTTATGAAATGAGTGCGGGGTGTTGCAGGGTTTGGGCAAATTGATGTTTTACTAGCAGTAGCTAAATCAACATGAAGGCTGCAGAGACGGAGCGTGCCTCATTAGCATGCAGTCCATCATGGAAGTTTGCTGTAAAAACCTTTGAGCCTTAATTGGTTTGTGCATCTCGGCATGTATCACCGCCTCTAGGATTGCATATAAATCAGTCTGCTAAGAGTCACGACTAAACAAGGAAAAAAAAAACATTAGGGCTTCAGAGAACCAAAATCTTACTTTTGGAGCTTTAATCCAAAATATTTGGCTTGTGGCAAGAAAAAGGTGATAATACACCATGAAATCCTCCCCTATATACACGCCTCATTCTCACATTTATTTCTCCGCCGCTCGGATTCTTTGTCTTTGACGTTGTTCACATTCACTTTCAGGAATCATCATAAAATATTGTGAAATATGTATCTGCAGGTTCCACTAATTGGAGGCAAGAAATGACTTCTCTACTGGGTCCTAATGCAGGACGTCCATTCTGTCACCTTATTACCCCTTCATGGGATATTGCAAAAATAGGGGACCCACAAGATCCCCCAAGTCTTCTATATGACTCAAGTTCTCCATTCACTTCAATAGGACTGTGGGCATTTTTCATCATCAAAGTCCCATAAAAGTAAATGTAGCAATAGTTAAGGACGTAAGCCAAACATTCATTCATATTGAGCACTCTTGGGCACCTGCAGGCCGGATTTCTCATGGGGTCTCAGCAGATGTGGCAACCAGAATTCACGGGATTTCCCATCTCAGACCAATCTCCTCTTGCACTGTAACACTTCCACAAGGGACCCTTGTATATCGCCACATGGCCTGAGCAATATGTTCCAATATACCCTCTCACTTCCACTTTTTCCTATTTTGTGCAAATGTGGCACAATTCCTTTAAGAACAAGCATCCACAGGGTTTATCATCTCAGACCAATCCGCTCTTGCTGTGGAACCCTTACATATAACCACATTGCCGGAGCCAGGCCCGGCGCCAGCGACTGGCCAACCCGGGCAAGTGCCGGGGCCCTCTTGAGCCCCCGGATCAATTGCACCGGTGTCGCTATAAGACACTGGTACAATTGATCACCATCCGGCTCATGTAGTTTTCTGGCTCTATGCTGCGCTCATCAGGATTTCGTTTAAAAAAAACAAGAGAATAATTTAAAGGGGTTTTTTACTCAGTCATATTGCTGTTTTAGCTTCTATCACTAAGTGATGTGAAGTGTAAGATTCTAGAGTGTGGACTCTCTAAGCAGACACTTCATGATCCATCTAGTTCTTTGAGCTGACAATGTGGTTAGATTATCATACATGTACAGGTTTATATACTCTTTTATTTCACTTCTGAACAGTCTACTACACAAAAAAAAGAGAGATGATGAGATCCATGAGATGTATATAATACACAATGACATTTTCCAGCTCTGATGCATCTGCTGCATCGCTCTGCTATATGCCTCCCTCCCCTGATGCTGCTTGCAGGCAGGAAGTCTCTGTGTGTGAGCTTGTCTTGTAGTGGAGGGGGAGCTGAAGAGATCACTGCAGTGAGCAGACAGGAGAAACAATTCATGAGAAAAATCTGTCCTGCCTGACCATGCAAATCTGAAGATTTACGGTCAGATCCCAGGAAACTGACATTGTATACACCAGGACTGATAGAGACAGGTCAGAATTATATCTGAGAAATTCTGTATTTTTGTTAATAACAGTGAATTAGAGAATGTTTTATTTTGTTATCCTGAGTATATTTTTAAGAATCTTGTCTTTGTGGGAATATCCTTAATCTACGGACATCATCTTTAAAGGGAGTCTACCAGCAGAATAACAATACAAAGCTGCAGTGTTTGCAGTATTGTCCCTGGAGATTTGCATTACTATTCCTATGTTTGTGATAGTAGCAGCAGGACTTTGAAAATGCATTTAAAGGAAATTACATTCTCACTAATGGTTGGAGTGGCAGGTAGAGAATGTTGTGCTTGGAAATATCCCGCACTCACATAGTCAGTGAATGGTGCAGCAGAACGAACATGTGTTCACCAATTAGTAAGAACAGGACATCCTTACTCCTGGTTGTTATCCCCTATATCAGTGATGGTGAACCTTTTAGAGATCGAGTGTCCAAAATGAGACCCAAAACACACTAGCTTTTCCCAAAGTGCCAACACTGCAATTTAGGCAGTAACAAACTTATTGCTACCAGAATCTTTGAGCTCCAGTCCGACCCTGTCCACATCTTCTCACTCTTCGGACAGGACCAAGAAGCACAGGATGGGTCACTATAAAATAGCAGGGCACTACTTGGACTGCCTGAGACTGCAGGGAGGTGCCATGTCTGGCAAACTCTGTGCCTGTGAGACACCCTGTGTGCCCACACAGAGGTCTCAGAGTGCCATCTCTGGCACCAGTGCCATAGGTTCGCCACCACTGCCCTATATTATTGATAGGGAACAGCGTAAATACTTGGAACAAATCCTTGAATATATAGGAGCCTTTAGAGACTGGCTGATTGGAGCAGTGCCGATGCTGCTGTGATCACAGGTCTTCCTTGGCAAGCAGTCTCCTTGTATAACCACATCCACGGCTTATATTTCCCATTTGGGTAACATATTTAGGTTAATTTTGCTACATCCCTATGTCTCTCCCCCGGTATTAAAAGGTTGCAGTAACTCAATTCTAAAGGTCCTACGGAATGACCCTAATAAATAGATTAGCTACCTGAATATTTTAGTACAATATGTATTCTAATAGGTTTTTAGGACATGCAATGAAGGCAAGCTTTAACTAAAAGGATTGTACAGAATTATCAGCGATTTTTATAATAATACTTTTACAACAAAGTGTACCCAGAATCATAATAACCCCCACGGTATATGCTTCCCATTATTTACACATTAGCTACATAGCAGCTTTTAGTCAAAATCACCCGAAAACGTAATTATGGTGATGCATTACTGCTAATAGGAGATGTTAATGGTTCTGTGTAAGCCTCAGAATGGCTCAGTAATAGGGAACAGGTAATTTTAGTTTTTAAAACCTCCGAGGCAAAGACGCTGTATAAATGTGACGTAATGCCGAGGGCCTAAGACGCTGACAGAATGGAGGGGATCAAGGGCTGTTTTGTTCTTTGCACAGAAGTTTGCAGGAAACTTTCTGTACATAGTGGAGGCCAAAAAATAAGAATATATGTATATGGTGTAAACAGCGTGGAGAAAACATAGCTCTTACCATTCCATAAAACCCAAGTCATCCCGTAGTTAGCTATATGTGTGAACCAGTTTTGTAACCTGGCCAATTCCATACTTATTCTCCTCAGGTTAATATTTTCCCTCTCCCTATCTGTCCCTTGTATGATGTGTTCCCAGGATGTGACCATTAATCTTCTCAGATAAAGGGCAGATTCTTTTTGTGAATAGCTTCTCCTGTCTGCACAATCCAGTGTCTCTCTCTGCCTCGTGCCCCTCCCCCTGCATTCCAAGAGGAGCTCACACACAGACACTCACAGACACTTCCTGACGGCAAGCAACAGTGTGAGAAGATCTACTCTACAAGCTACAAATAAGATGAGATCTTTAAAGCAGGGGAAGGAGTTAAGGCAGGGCTGACTGTCTGTGTTATAGCAGATATATAGCAGAGCTGGAGTGTCATTGTGTGTTATATACATTTCATCTCTCATTTCTCTTTTTCTATGTGTCAGAAACTAAATGAAAGTGTATATAAACCCTGGGCCCTGATAATCTGAGCAATTTGTCAGCACACAGCATCTCACAGCACAAGAGAAATCTTGTAAAGTAACGGGGTAAAAATCATCTTTATTGGGTAACCATCACTAGGGGATTAACATTTGAGAACTTTCTTTCATGGGAAAACCCCTTTAACAATGGAGATGGCAAATACGGCACAAAATCGGAGAATAGATTGATAGTCCCAATACATAAGCCAAGATCCGAAAATCAGAAGTATAGTAAGAGACACATAAAATAGAGCTAGCCAGGAAATATAGCCAGCAGTGAACTGTCTGTGAGCTGGATATATATAGTCGTGGCCAATAAATAAGATTGTATGTATGTGGTGTAAATGTGAAGAAGACCTTGTCCTACCATTCCAAATGATAAAATCCAAGTTATGCCTCAGTTGTATGTGTAATGCTGAAGACCTAGTAGAACCAGTAATGTAACCTGAATAATTCCAGAACTCCTCAGGCTAATATTTTACTCTAATATTTTCTCTCTCCCTATCTGCTAGCTGAGTAGTTTGTGCCTTGTATGCAACGCTCTCTGCCCTAATCCAATGCTGCACATCCCACCCACTAGTCCCCATGTGGAGAGACTGTAACCTGATCTCTCCTCCTGCACAGAACAGCCGGATAAAGTGGAAAAACTTAGTAAAAATAAATATTTCTATTGATATATAATTGTTTAAATATATTTTTTCACACTATAAGGTGACAATCAACCTGAAATCGCAAGTGGGGAAAACTTCTCTAGTGCTCAATGTGAAGAGCAAGGAGGTGTGGATTCTCCACTAAAAAATTATATAATTATATGGAATCCCATAGAGGTGAATAAAGCTCTGGTGGACTTGTGGAGAACTTTAGGGGACTTTTATTCCCTGTTCTTGTGATTGTCAGGGTTTCTTTATCGTCTATCTTATGGGGCTACATGTGGAACAGACCAGTTAGCAGGAAATCAGCAGATTACTAGATATCTCCAGTAATTATACCAAATACCATCATATACCATACTTACACATTGATCCAGGCACTGTGACTGTGCTTATCTTCTTATATTTTTTATCCATGACCTCCTTCTTTCTAAAATCAACTTTTAAAATTATGCTTATTAGTCTGAAGTGTTCTGAGGGTGTTACCAGAGCCCCTCTGGGCTGTTTGTAGGAGCACTTCTCCCCCCCCCCTCCCCCACTGTATGCTGAAACTTCCTCTGCTGCATTGAGATAACATCAGGCACAGGGAAGAGGGACATGCTCAGGGATCAGATTGGAAGGGGCAGACGGTGTAACATCCTGTGAAGCTACAGCATGGAAGGGCTCCCCATCCCACACATGGATGTAAAAGTACGTCCTTGCTGGAAGATACTTCCCGCAATGGGATGTGCTTTTACTTCCAGCTTCTGACACCAACTCCCAAACAGCACCAGAAGCAGCAGGTGTCAGCTGTGTATCACAGCTGACACTGCGTTCTAACACCCGTGATTGGCGCCGTCTCTAATTGTGAGTGTTAACTTCTTACATGCCGCAGTCAAGCAAGACAGCGGCGTGTAAGGGCCCCCATAGGGATCGTATTCCCTGTGCCACTTACCGACGGATCTTATGTGTCCTGCAGTCAGACCCATTCTGGGTCTGACTGTAAGCTGTCTGTGCATGAGTCACTCATAAAAACACAAATAGACAAAAAAAAACCCACATATTTGGTATAATAGAACAGAATTGTTATTGGACTCACACAGTGAACGTCGTAAGAAAAAGAGCCTGAAAACCTTTCTTAAAAATGATAATTTTTTATGAATACCTTTAAAAAATGCTCTAAAAGGTGATTAAAAAAGTGACACACAAAATAAAACAGCTAAAAAGGAAACTCTTTTTACAAAACATAAGCCCTTAACCAGATTTTTCATCTGAAAAATAAAAAAAAAGTTATGCCTCTGAAAAGAAGGTGATGCCAAAATTAACAAGATTTTCTTATTCAGTAAAACTGGTAAAAAAAAATTAAAAATCCATGTAAATTAGCTATTTTCATAATCATGGCGATCCATAGATTAAATATAACATATTATTTTTATGGTATGGAGAATGGGCAAAAGAAATTTTTTATTTGATTTTCATTTCCTCCACCAACAAAGTGTTAATAAAATCTCATCAGTTAGCTAAAGATGTCACAAAATTATGCACCAGAAAAGTGCACCAAAAAAAAATAAGCCCCTGTATGTCCACATAAAAAAAAGAAAAAAAATTATAGCCTGTACAATTTGACAAAGCAAATGCTCTGGATGGCGCCTCCTTCCATTCTATGCCCTTCCGTGCGCCCATACAGCAGGTCACCACCACATATAGGGTATCCGTACACTCGGGAGAAACTGAGTATCAAACATTGTGGAGTCTTTTGTCATTTCATCCATTGCAAATGTTTGATTTTCCACCCAAAATGAAAGTATTTTCCAAAAATATTACAATTTGTAGAATGCACCTCCCTTATGTTTTAACCCCTTCAAAACAACTAGAGGGTTAACAAACTTCTTAAAAGTCCTTTTTCACATGTTATGGGATGTAGTTTCCATAATGGGGTAATTTACGAGCCTAGCTATTATTTAGGCCTCTCACAGTCAAATAAAAGTTGAGCAGGTCCATCTAAACACAGGTTTTAGTGATTTTCCAAAAAATGTGAAAAATGATAAGCCTCATAACATTCTAGTAAAATATGTGGATTCTTAAAAAAACATGCAACATAAACCAGACATTTGGGAAATGTAAGTTACTAAGTAATATGGGCGCTATGACTATCTGCTTCAAAAGTAGAGAATTTATAACTTTGAAAATGGAGAATCTTTTCAAATTTTTTGCCAAATTTCATTTTTTTTCATAATTAAACATAAAATGTATCATCCAAATTTTTAAACTATTTTGGAGTACAATATGTCACAAGAAAACAATCTCTAAATCCCCTGGATATGTTATAGTATTTCAAAGCTATAACCACTTATAGTGACACAGGGCAGATCTGAAAAATGGGGCCGTGTCCTAGAGGCCAAAATAAACTAAGTCCTGAAGAGGTTAAAAGTAAATTTTAGAAGGAAGGAGGCCATGGATAACAAATATTAGAAGACAAGGATCTATGAGTAATGTCCCTGGTTTATTGTTTGATTTTAATGGTAAATTTCTGCCATATTTTTAATAGTCCACCTTAAAATTCCCTAAAAGAAGTGAACGCCACATCTAAATATTTACCCCTTAAGGAGATGCTCTGAGTGCGGTTGGATTTACCGTCTCTCTAGGAAGCAAAATATTTTCCTAACAGAGCGTGAAAGTTAAGTCTTATGTAAACTCCAGAAAAGAAAGGAAAGTGGAGGACAAAAGCCGGAGAAATCGCCGCTCCGCTGCTACGAGATTCAAAGGATTTAATCCGGCAGAATTCCAGACATTATTTAGCATCACCACAGGGAGACGCAGACAACTATCCAGGGACAAGTGACTTGTGTGAGGCGACAGCTCTGGTGCTGAAAGGAGAAGGCGCAGGGAGTATTGTTAGTGAGCGGCAGAGCGTATTTCGGGATTGTGGGGAGACTCATTATCAGCAGCCCCCCTGCGGCACAGGGGCAGGCAGCTATACCCGCACCGCTAACAATGGGAGCACCGTGTCCTCCGAGCCGGCAAGTATCAATATATAATAGACGGACATGGAATCCTGGCAGGAAAAGGGCTATACACTACAGATAGGAGTGTCACCTACTGTGTAACCCTGGGGCTTATTCAGACCCGCGCATTTCACGTCCTCTGGCTCTCCCCGTGGTCACCGATTGAACATGGAAAGCACGTGGGACAGAATCCATATGGGACTGGAGACTAAATATATGGCTACATTAATTTGGTAAAATGCTCATCCACTATACTGGTACCGTATTTTTCGGACTATAAGGCGCACAAAAAATTCTTTGATTTTCTCAGAAATCAAAGGTGCGCCTTATATATGAACCGTACTTACAGACAACAGCTGCCTTGTACTGTGCACAGGTCTGCCACCTGCTGGTCATTCATCCTTATAATCAGGTGCTACTTATAATCCGGTGCGCCTTATATATGAACCTAGACGTTTTAGCAGGCATGATGGTGCGCCTTATACTCCTGTGCGCCTTATAGTCCGAAAAATACTGTAATATGCCAAAATAAGATAATCTTAATGTACAGTGGTAAAGAAATAGAAGCGCCAATTTCTATCTCCGATAAGAAGATGAGAGCAGAGAGATTCAGAATATGTTGTTCTGGGTAGACTTTGAAGAAATGTGTGTGGGGGGGGGGGGAGTAATCAGGGCTCTCACTGTCAATCACTGTGTGTGGAGGCAGGGTAATCATGGATCTCACTGTCAATCACTGTGTGTGGAGGCAGGGTAATCATGGATCTCACTGTCAATCACTGTGTGTGGGCGGGGTAATCAGGACTCTCACTGCCAATCAATGTGTGTGGGCGGGGTAATCAGGACTCTCACTGTCAATCACTGTGTGTGAAAGGAGTAATTAGGACTCTCACTGTCACTCACTGTGTGTGGAGGCAGGGTAATCATGGATCTCACTGTCAATCACTGTGTGTGGGCGGGGTAATCAGGACTCTCACTGTCAATCACTGTGTGTGGGCGGGGTAATCAGGACTCTCACTGCCAATCAATGTGTGTGGGCGGGGTAATCAGGACTCTCACTGGCAATCACTGTGTGTGGGCGGGTTAATCAGGACTCTCACTGTCAATCACTGTGTGTGGGCGGGGTAATCAGGACTCTCCCTGTCAATCAGTGTGTGTGGGTGGGGTAATCAGGACGCACTCTTTCCCCTAGGAGTCCTGTCCATGGTGATGTGATGGACACGCAGGTGCATGAGCCATTATTATCACAGAGAGTAGTGAGAGTTGTCTGATAGTAACAGCTCGTGCACCTGCATGTCCATCACAAGACCATGGACAGATTTCTATCCACATAGAAGCTTTCTATAGAAGGACGGCAAACAGAAATCTATAAAACTGTGAGGAATTGGTACAGAAAGTATATTGGAAAGTTGTAGAACTAAAAGTAGACAACCAATATAATTTTTGATAGGAAAATAATAACTACGACTTACAAAGTTTTAAAGTCTTAATCATTTTATTAAATTCATCTCAGTCACCCAGAATAAGATGATTACACTATAATCTTCAATTTAAAATCTAATTTTTTTTTACATTAAATTTTATATAAATTTATAAAACTTCCGAATTTGGAAAGGATCAGATTGGTTACAGGGTACAAGATGGAAATTTAAAGGGAACCTACCACCACGATTCTACCTATAAAGGTAGATCGGGTGGTAGGTGGATGTAAGGGACGTGAGGAGAGCTCTTTTTAGAGCTACTCCTCACGTCCCCGCTAACTTTTAATAAACTTTATTCCCCTAACATGTAAATTTAGTTATGCGGCTACTGGGGCGTGGAGTAGCTGGGCACGAGGCTACACAGCGCGGCTACTCCACGCCCCAGTAGCCACGTTACTCCTCCTACCCTGTGTGTTCAGCTCGCGGCATCCGACAAGCCGGAGTTCTGCGCATGCGCAGTAGCTCCGGCCTCGAAGCTGTGGCTGCTCAGCTGCGTTCTGCGCATGCGCAGAACGCCAGCATGTCGGGCTTGGGCGCGCAGCTACTAGGAGCTGCGCGCCGAACACACAGGGTAGGAGGAGTAACGTGGCTACTGGGGCGTGGAGTAGCCGCGCTGTGTAGCCTCGTGCCCGGCTACTCCACGCCCCAGTAGCCGCATAACGAAATTTACATGTTAGGGGAATAAAGTTTATTAAAAGTTAGCGGGGACGTGAGGATTAGCTCTAAAAAGAGCTCTCCTCACGTCCCTTACATCCACCTACCACCCGATCTACCTTTATAGGTAGAATCGTGGTGGTAGGTGCCCTTTAAGTCATTCCACTCTACAATTAAGTAAAGGATAAAGAAAGACATAATATTTACTTGTAAATTATATTGATTTTCACAGTTTTTGGATACATATTTTGGCCAGAATCTGAGGCTTTGTATAACAAACTTACCGCCTGGAAACACCACGTCTCTTCTGGCAGTGTGAATAAGCATCCAGATTTGTAATTGCATAGTCTCAGGTTTGTTGGCCCTTTGCTGGCCCGAAGTCACAGATCCGGAAAGGAATTATGTAAAATTTCTTGCCATTTTGAATACTCAAAATACTACAGTTGGAAAAGAAACCAGACATTAATATATAGTTTTGGTCATTTTAGCCAAGCACAATGTTAAAAAGAATATAAAAGAAGAGCAAAAAAATTATGGAAAGAGTTAATCAGTATCTATCTGAAGTGGACCTGAGGAATCCTTCAGATACACTGCTCACCGCTGGAGAAAGAAGCAGAAAAAAAAGCACTGATAATGAAGTAAATTACAAAGTTTACTTTTATTCCCTGCACTATTTAATGTATGATATGAAATAAATAAAAAATAAAGCTTCAAAGGTTAAGTTACTTTCACACAGCTTCCCTATTGTTTATAGCAAAGTGTAATAAAAAGGTAAAAGTGTATCCAAATTTGTTAGCAATGATTGACTGCTGTAGATAGGGACTAACTTATTTAGTCGGAAAACTCCTTTACGCAGATCAGATTTTTTTTTTTCAATGGTTGTAGGACTATGCGCCCCCTGATATTTTGATAATTCTCAGAATACACCCTCACACCCAGTGTCATAGGCTTAATGCCTGTGACCTGCCTTATTTGGACAAATTTGCACCTTGGAGAGAAGTAGCTCCATATATGCAGTGTATATCGGGAAATCACTCAGAAATTGTGGATTTTGCCACTTAATCTGTATGTTTTACATAAGGATTTGCCGCTGATATCCTCCTATGCTGGGCAGCACGGTGGCTGAGTGAGTAGCACTTCTGCCTTCCAGCACTGGGGTCCTGGGTTCAAATCCCACCCAGGTCAACATCTGCAGAGAGTTTGTATATTCTCTCTGTGTTTGCGTGGGTTTCCTCCGGGTACTTCGGTTTCCTCCCACACTCCAAAACATACTGTTAGGTTGTTTAGATTGTGAGCCCCATGGAGACCGATTTGATACATTGTGCAGCTCTGCGTAATCTGTGTGCGCTATATAAATAAAGAATTATTATTATGCATTACGCAGGGTAAAATCGGTGATAAATAATAGGTGAGATTTTTTAAATAAATGTTATGATCAATAAAAACATTTTCATCAAATGCTATATGTTACAATCCGCTGATTTAGCGAAGTCTAGATTCTGCGCTAAATGTGGATGTAGGCTTTTTGTGCAAATACAACCTGAAATGTGCATATTTATAAGGGCATCTATCAGACGTCTATTCCCAGCTTAGGGCAATTCTCCGTTACTTGACTGTTCACTCAGCCTAGACCTTCCCCGAATCTATAACATCCATGTACATCCCCCGTTGGTTATTTTGCATTTAAATTATTTTTTTATGAGATCCATAAATCCTATACTACAGTAATTGGTGACAACCGCCCCCTTTTTTTTGCAACACGATGCCGTTGTTTCATCCGTGATATCAACATGAAATTTGCCTAAAGCTCCTTGGTTTATGTTAGTGGGAGGTGAAAAAAAACACATATAGAATAGGGAGCAGAAATTATATATAAAAAAGTAGAAAATAAAAGGAGTTGTCAAAAGTTATAAAAAAAAGGCTATTTTTTTTTTTCAGTGCCACACCGTAATGTTATATGCACACGTACACATGCCCATAGGCACATAATTGCAGCTGGGGACATCCTAGTTCCTGTAGAATACTCTCAGTGGAGGCCATATTGCCTGGGGAAGGGATGCAGCTTTATCACATCCGTCAACAGACTCCACTGAGCGTACACTCTGAGCGTTTCCCCAGTCATGTAAGTGTCCATATAAGGACCGTTATGTCCTTAGACACCCTGAACATCAGCAGCAAATCACAAGCTGCTGCCGATGTTAACTCCTCCCACTTTCAAGGGAGGAGCCGAAGCGGAGGACATATCTCAGTGTATGAAAATATAGTAGGACATGTAGGCCCGTGTTGTAGTCCTCCGTTGTCCCTAGCCTTATTTTATGGTACAGGAATGATTTTCTTTACTATAATTGTACATTACAACTGATAATATTTATGTAACATTTAGGAATAGGAGACAATATGGAGATGTATACATACTCATGAGATCTCTTATAAGGTCCTACTTGCCCTTCCTCTTCTTCCAGGCTAACATTAAAAGCTCTATAGGGTTTTCCATAAGCATTCGGGTTCTCAGGAGGACGGATAAGATGAGGTTGGAGTTCTTCATCAGTGTAATAGCCTGGGAAACACTGGGGCTGTTCTCCAATGTCCAGAGGAGTATTGATATCCAACTCCAACATGGCTTCCATTGTAGATTTGGCGTCTTTGTTTCCAATGTCCTCCATTTTTACTGAAGATGCAGGTTCATCCAGATGCCGAACTTTTTGTAATATCAATCCTAAGAATAGGAGAACTACCACAAAGGATTTCCAGTGGCAGTCGATATGAAGGTTTGGCAGTCGGTAGACACTAAAGTTGGTCTATAGTCCTCTACACAACCCTGAATATCATAGCTGAAGATCTGTAAAATGAAGAATGAAAATCAGTCGACATTGACCTTCACGAATATTTGTAGACCCAGTTCACATTGAAATAGCAGAGAAGGAGCTTCATGGTAAGTAAAATTCGATGGAGCCCGTCCATCTGTTGGCTCATATGAACCTGCACTACTACCGGTAGTTTGAGGGCTGAGTGCTCATTGCCTTCCTCCTCAGCATCATCTCATATGTCCCAATGCCAACAACTGATGACACTGGGATACTTCTAGTTCCAACAAATTTAAGGTTGAGCTTAAGGCTACATTCATATAGACATATGCTCGTAGGGCCGTAGCCGGCATCCGGCAGACGCTGGAGAGGTAAACCAGCCAAGGCGCCCAGATATACGTCCCTCAAATGGTCATGTGAATGCCGCCTAAACCTCACAGGGCCCTCATGCAAAAATGTTACTTTAAGCCCCTCCCCTCTTTCCTGCATGCATTTTACGCTACTGCATTTGAAGATCCATAAAATGATTATTTTTCCATCTATAAAACTGTGTGAGGGTTTCTTCTTAGTAGGAAGACATCGGGGCACATTTACTGACACTTCTTAAATACCTGTGCAACCTGTGTTGTATGTTCTCCCTGTATCTGTGTTTCCTCCTGGTCCTCTGATTTCCTCCCACACTCCATAAACATACTGGTAGGTTGATTAGATTGTGAGCCCCATTCGGGCCAGGGACCAATTTGGAAAACTGCGTAATTTGTAGCGCTGCGTAATCTGTAGGCGCTATATAAATAAAAGAATTATTATTATTACTAAAGAATGTGCAAAGTCCAACAGAAAACTGGCGCAAAGAGCTTAGTAAATGTGCCCCATCTAGTTTTAATTGTTGCCATTTTAGGGGACTTGAACTTGCGATCTTAGTTATATAATAGACTGTAACATTGCTGCTGTAGATTATAACTGGAGGTTTTGCCTATTGTGGCTTCCATAGGCATGTCCTAATAGGCATCTATCCAAGGCAGCCCTTGGATGCAGTTGTTAGGCTCTCAACATCCATTGATCCTGTCACAAGGGGCTAAGGAAAGGACAGAGGTCCCCCATAAGCTTCTGTAGATAATGACAGGGGTTGACTGCCCATGGATTTTGCTGTCTATGATTATGGGCACTGCAGCATGGTGCCAGCCAGAAACTGCTTGTAAAAAGCACCAGTAATGGTGGCCAAAGATCATTTTCTGGGCAGCGGCCCACCACAGTCTGGATTTGGCGGTGTGTTTGGTGATGGATGACCATTGTAACCCCTATATTGCTAGTTATTCACTCCTATGAAACCAGTCTGATCCTCCGCTGTTACTGGGGGGCAATGAGACCAGTAAGGAGAATTCATAGAAGGGGCACGCTCATAGGGCATGTCTTAGGACAGATCCTTTAAGGATGTTTAATTCTGTTCTACCACAGTGTATTATTATATAACATGGGCACAGGAACTGCAATTTATTAACCAAACACAAGAAACAATCTCTTATGTAAACACCGCTATTTGCTGGATCCAGACATTAATGCAATTTCGGTGAGGTGCATCTATAATCCTACCTGTTCTGCTAGTTCCTACTAAAAGCTTACAGTAGTCAGTGACTAATGTCCAAAAATTACACTGTTACATAATGGTCATTTTCAAGATCCAGTAATTGATATACAAAACAGACTATACATTTTATCCTTGTTTTATTCACTGCTGTTGTACAAAATAAATTGTTTCTTTGCTTTTTCGTTGACAATTTTTTTTTAAGTAAAAAACATGCCCATGGTAAAAGGTTAAAGCCGATTACTCTCCATGGGACTGTGTTGATTCACAGTCCGCCTTTGGAAAGAAGAACTGCAGGACCTCCAGAAAATGTAATGAAGAATGATGGAGATCTTTGACCCACTTTAAGGACAATGTTTGTTATCTACAAATATACAGTATCAGTGATCATGATTGGAATGAGAAGAAGTCACTTTATAAGTTTATGAAAGTTTTGAAAGTTTGTACTTACAGTAATGAAGAAGCAGCTGGGTTATTCCTTCCAATGGACGGTCAGTAGCAGACAGAGGAGAGTCTGAGACTGAAGGAGGCTGTGACCGAGGATGAGCAAGAACAGGGAGCTTCAGTAATTTGGCAGAAGATTCACCTGGAAGCAGGTAACATACGAGGGAGTGGCTTGGTAAACATTCATATGCCTTAAGGAAATCTACCATGAGAGATTTTCCATGGTCGATTCCCCGTCCGGGCAGCAGCTGCCGCCCGTTTTTCACTGCTTAAGGGATGCAGTTGCTACAGAAATAAAGTTTAAATATGAAAATTAATTTTAAGGCTATTGGGGGTGTAAGTAGCCTCCAGGAGCGAAGACACTCCACATCCCAGTAGCCACTACAAACCCACCTATCTGCTCCGTCCCGTCTCCAGCAGAGCTCGATTGCTGCAAAGCAAATGCCGGAAGAAAGGGTCGGAGAAGGTAGGGGCAGGTATGTAGTGTCTACTAGGAGTGGAGTAGCCTTTCCCCCGGAGTCGTCTGAGACTACGCCCCCAGTAGCCTTACAAATTAATTTGCATTATAAAGCATTAAACTTTATTTCTGTAGCTGTTGCCCGGACGGGGAATCTCTCAGAAGGTAGGTTTCCTTTAACCAGGGGCACTTACTCATAGATCCAGGGAGTCAATCTTTTTATATTTCTTATCCATGCGTCCCTCTAAAATAATCTTTTAAAAATCTCACACAGTGGGAGGTGGGGGGGGGGGGAGGTGCTCTGGCATTGTGTAATAGCCTGTGAATCTGCAACACAGGGGGCTCTGGTTACACCTCCCAGAGCCCTTCTGGCTCATTAGCATACTTTTAATTTTAAAGGGTGCAACCACATGTTCAGTTTTTCAGATACCCAAACCTGGAATGGAGTAAAAGTAGTTGGAGGAGCAGCACATTTCCATTATTTGTCTCAACCCATTATCACCACACCTGCTTTTGGCTTAAAAAACTGCATCAAATTGAACACGTGGATGCACCCTTTGGGTACTTTCACATGGCGGGATTGCCCGCCCCCTCTCTCCTCCATAGAAAACAGAGGCGAGCGGCCGCACACACGGGAAAAGATACAGCATGCTCTATCTTTTCCCGGTGCACCACCACTGGGCCGCCATTGCCGTCTATGGGTATGTATATGCGGCCGCAAATTATACATCCCAACAGACGGCCTAGTGCAGTGGTGGCAAACCTATGGCACGGGTGCCAGAGGTGGCACTCGGTACCCTTGCTATGGGCACCCAGGCCTTCACCAGAGATGACTCCAAGTATCTTCCTAGAGTCCCAGACAGCCCAGGACTTGCTGTGCACAGAGCTATTTTAACGTGGCAGCGCTACCTGGGACTACTGGAGAAGTGGAGGGGGGGGGGGAGATTTGGATTATCATTGCAGCTCCTGGAGGGAAGCTACAATGATGTTGGCGTTTTGCGATAAATAAGTGGGTCTTGGTTGTAGTTTGGGCACTCAGTCACTAAAAGGTTCGCCATCACTGTCCTAGTGATTTTGCCTTAGGGATGTTAAAACTTACTACACAGACCAAACTCATCCATGTGCAATGGCTCTGATGGGTTGCGCCTGTGGTTTGTGAGTTGTGTCCGAGTGTTTTCAGATGTAGCCTAGGACAGCGCTGGTACAAGAGAATCGCTTGTGGTGCGTTTTTCACCTTTCTATGCCTTGGCTTGTCATTCCAGCTCCAACAGTGGCTTCCACAAAGATTCCTATACCTAACCCTAACCCCTTCCTATACAGATGTATTATTAGCCCCAGGTTAATGCTGAGGATTCCCATATGATAAAGAGACCATTAGTATTGTTATAGATTTCTTTGGTTTTTCAAAGATCTCTAAAGTTTATTACATTTTTTGCAAAAATCGTACAGAAAAAGGAAAATGTGATAAAATCTGTTCTTTCCCCACGGCTTCACCCTGTAATACTGTATCCTGCATACTCCCATTATGAGGCCTACAATGGAGCATCATGATCCGTCAGTATCTCGGTTCACACACAATGATCGCGGGCATGCTGTATGAAACGGGAAGTGCCGGAGCAGATCACACCTGGATTGTGCTTCCATGGAAACACCACACTTGAGTCTCCACTACCAGGCAGAATGAATGAATGGACGGGAAAGAGGAATGTGCAATGCAATGTGAAGATGGGTAGGTGGGTTGCTTAGCAACACGGCGCCATAGACTGAGGTCCTTTCAGAATAACAAAGCTGGCCCACTCACAATTACCCAACTTCTCCCTGCGAATGCTTTTATTTAAAGGTCAATAGTGACTGGAGACGATAGGAGGCTCAAACCATCGCAAAACATAGGGAAAAGATGAAATAGTTATTGCATTTTATTCAGAAGCAGCTGCTCATTTGAGATCTGTCAATGTACCAGGGGGAACGTCTCCCAAGTGGATTTTCACAATTCAAAAAAAAACCCTTCAATATTAATAACAGATATAGTAGTATATAATAGTAATAATAGAGGGCGCACCATTTGTGTCGAATAGATGAGTCCCATTTCTAGGACATGAACTTAAAAGAAAAACATTGGAGTATCAGCCAATCACATGGTCATTGATTCACAAGATCCTGAACTCAATATAAGAGAAAACATATTCTCCAGTCCAAATAAAGAAGGAAAACAAATGCAGGAGGGTTCTAGAAGTAGCATAAAATATAAATTGTAACAAATTTAAAGGAAATCTACCAAGTCTATCAAAATCACACATGACATAGCAGGGACTTCAATCTTCTTATATGTCCGTGGCCTTCTTCCTTCTAAAATGGACTTTAAAATTATGACAGAAGCGAGACATAAGTGCTCATAAGTGCTGTAGCTTCACAGACTGTTACACTGTCTTCCTCTTGGCACTTCCCCCTCCCTCTGCCTGCTGTAATCTCACACAGTGGGAGGGAGTAAGTGCTCCTGCAGTGTAACCAGTGTATAGCCTGAGAAGCAATAGCACCAAGGGGCTCTGGTAACACTCCCAAAGCCCTTCAGGCTCATTACAATAATTTTAAAAGTTGATTTTAGAAGGAAGGAGGCCATGGATAACAGATATAAGAAAATTACCACAGTCACACTGCCTAGATCTATGAGTCCCTGTTTTATCACAATGGATTTTGATGGTAGATTATACAGAAGGCATAGTTTTCCTTTTTCAACCATGAAAAACCTATTAGCATATTCCTTACCCTTAATCCTCATGCAGAGAATGCATGGCCTAAGACTCAGTTTACCTGAAAAGGTGGTCTGTAAATGTAATCGTAATAACATGGACTTGTAGGGAGTCTATGACCAGCTGTGTTGCCATAGGACAGCTTCTGGAAGTACAGTGCCCCCTACGGGCCGGGGTGATAGTTCCAGGGGCCACAGCATTTTTGAGACCCCCTGCTCTACATCATAGCTGGCCATACAAATCTTAATTGTAAAGGTAATATTGTAGATTGACTCTACAGAGGTTTTCTACACTTACAGTGCGAGGAGAGATCTGTTGTGAATATTTATCTAAAAATTGACGTGCAGCAGCTTTTATAAGCCACAGATCCAAGTCATTTTCCACGAGACACTCATATTCTCCCGCCACATTGATGGACTATACAATGTATTGAGTATACAGCAGTAGTCCCCCTGTACCAGGGCGTGAACACCTGGACCTGGGCCGTGACTGCAGAACAGGAAAAAACATCATCAGACGTAGCAAAGAGGAGAACTGCTGTGGCGGAGCAGAGACAGTAGGTTAACACCAAATAGGAAAGGAGTGTGGGTGGGTACAACAAGGGTAGAAGGGTTTGGCCCCTTTAACAGGGTAAGTGTAAGACTCCAATAGGGTCACCCATGTTATGCTTGCCCTGGTAAGATTTGCTGCTCACTGGGGGCAGCAGGTCACATGAACCCCACCCAACCTTGGGCAGAAGGACTAGGAGCTTCTACTGACATCCGTGTCCTACTGGAGTGGGCTGTGCCGTCATTATTGTATGCATAGCCACGGCCACATCAGTGATACAACCCCATGCACCTGATGGAGGGGTATATACAGTAATAAGTGCACAGCTACCTCTGCCATAAGGAAACAGAACGTCACTGGAGGTCCTGCTGCCTGAGAGTCATGTGACCAGCAGTGAACGGCAAAGTTTAAAAGGTGACCCTATTAGGGTCTTAAATTTACCGTCTTAAAATTTGATACAAGTTGCTAGTCCCTTTAAAGATGGGGTGCTACAGAAAAGGGTGCATAAATCGGTAACAGGAAATAGAATCTTAAAGGATATCTACCACCAGGATGTAGGATTGTAAACCAATACACTGACATACTGTTGTGTGCCCCTAATGATATATATATATATATATATATATATATATATATATATATATATATATATATATATGCAAATGAGAATGAGCAGCTCCAGGCTCTATAGAGGTCAATGGAGCCTGGAGCCCCTCTGGCTCATTTGCATAATATTTTTAAAAATGTTTTGTAAAAGCCGGGGCTTAAGAAGCTAAAACAAGAGCAGATCCTGCCAGAGGGGGCGCACACCAGTATGTCAGTGTGCTTGGTTTACAGTCCCTCATTCTGGTGGTAGATGTCTTTTTAAAAAAAAAAGTGGATCATGACACATGGGGGGCACATGGTTTACAATCTTTCATCCTGGTGGTAAATGTCCTTTGTGGCCATTCCCTTTAAAGATTGGGTGCAACAGAAAAAGGGATCATTATATAAGTAATGGGTTAGAGAATAGAGAGCATTATAAGGAGGTATTTTATAGCACGTGGGGCAGTAAGGGGGTATATCAGGCTTTGTGGGTACCTCCGCCCTAGAGTTTCCCTTTCAGTAAAAATGCTGACTTCACATGACAAGACATTAGAAACCACAGACCAGGGCAATTACTGATAAGACACAGAACAGGCCGGCTCCTTGCCGGTGGGATTGCCCGCCAGGGTCCCATGTGATCCATTAGGAGAAGCCATAGCGAGGTCATTAATCCTCTGGGGTCCTGTGTGCTCAGAAACAGCAATTTACAGAAGGAGGACAAGCGAAAACCAGAGAGTACAAGGAGCAGATGCGGAGGGGTCAGCGAGACCCAGCGCCTGTTCTGGACATATAGATTTTGGGACTAATGAATAGACTTAACCTTGAAGCAGTGAAGCCTATGTGGCTGTCCGTATCCCTCGTGGCCCTGGCTCGGTGCCCGACGTAATGTAATAAAGTAACATAAAATGAATCCGCATCCTACTTGGCAGAGCTCCCAGAGTTTTATTAGAGGCACTTTACCAGGGATGAGTAACCTTCCGGTAAGGGCTTCAGTAACCGCTCGAGAGCCCATTGTGGATCATCTCTGCCGAGGTACAAGCTCAGCAAGATCAATCCCTCGGGTACTACAACACTCAACATGCTGACCAATACTCTCCACAGGGTCCGGCTATAAATTATACAGCCATTGCAGTGCATTTCACATGGCACAATCAGGCCAAGTAGTGTCGTCTTCTTCAGTGTGATTCAATGTAACAGTGTACTGCAGAGAAGCGCGCTCCCAAATCTCTGATGTTCCGCTGCTGCTGTGTGTGATGGACGGCAGCTCCCCGCACTATCACGGTTTCTCTGGTCTGCTGTATGTAGCAGAGCCGGCACGTGTGATGTGATGGTGTCATCCCTGCCTGCCGGCTTCAGCGCTACGTACAGCAGAAGGCTGCAGGAGGAGCTGCTGCAGTGAAACGGGGAAAGGGGAGTATATTATTATATTATTTTACTGTGGGGGTACAATATGGGGGAGCAGCTGGGGGTGTAAAATATGAGGGGGACTGCTAGAGGGGCACAATATGGGGGGGGGGGCTGCTTGGGGGCACAATTTAAGGGGGGGTTCTTGGTGAGCACAATACAAGGGGGAGTTACTGTGGGTGGAAAAAAAGAGGGGAAGCTGCTGGGGCGCACAATAAGAGGGGTAGATGAAGGGCACTACGAAGGAAATTATACTGTTCGGGGGTGGAGTAATGGGCAGAGCAAAATGAGTGGCTCAGCGAAAACAAATTTTGGCAACACACATATCGTAACATCTTTTGTCCCTCTTTTTTTGCTACGAAAGTTGGGAGGTATGATACAGGGCTTGAACACATAACAATTGGTGTAAAAGCCGTGATGAATGCCCCCCACTGAGTGTAAGTCGTCCTTACAGGATCTGTTCATTTGTGTGTTATTAGACCTCAGCCCAGTGGAATGGAATGAGAAAGAGCTGCAATACCAGGAACAACCTATGTGTGAGAGAGGCGCTGTATCTCAGAATAACAGTACGATATACTATACACCTGGGCAGCTTCTCTATATTGGTCTGTATGTATTTGCTTGTGGTTTATATACTTTGTGCATTTATTGTTGTGTTATTCATTATGAGTAGCTGCACACTGTTTTCTAGGTATTACTATTTGATGGCAGCGTCCCCGCTGGTAGAGTCATATCATGCACCACTACCTTATACTATCTTATACCACGGGTCCTTAAGGACTGATGGTTTAGTGTATGAGATTCCTACATAGGTACAATAAAAAAAAAAAAAAAAACTTTTATAATTTCCCTTTGCTGTGAATGAAGCCGCAGTGGTATGGCAGATGCGCAATGAAGACAGGGACTTATCCCAGCTTCACGCAGCATCACACGCCGTACACAGTTGCAGATGCGAGTCTATTAGAAGGGTGTCAATTAGTGAACAGAGCTCTAGGGACCGGTCACTCGTTGTATTTGTGTTCCCAATATAGAGGAATAGGTGCAGCAGATATAATATAAAGCACTGAACTGGGGATTACTAGGGAGTGAACAAGTGAGCTAAAAAAAAAAATTAAAAAAAACTAGAGCTCCCTCTAGTGGACAGACTGTGCGTCTACACAGACACCATGTCAGACCACACATTCTGCTGGCTTGGAATGAAAAGCGCAGAGCAAAAAAAGATATTTTGTGAGGAACGTGCCAAGAAATATCAGCTCAATGCTAATACATCTCTGCGCTGATGTAATGTTACGCGGTGTTATGCCAGAGATTACCAGTTAGGATCTAAAGTGCTGGAGCAGAAACTAAATTCTTGAAACAGCGCCACTCTTGTACTTTGGCAGAGGCTGGTATTGCGGCTCTACCCAAATCACGTAAGCCATTGACCTCTTCGCATTAATGTATCAAATCACATCAGATGTTTACAATTCTTTTGCATTAGGCCTGGTGGTCCCTTGTATGAGAAGGTCGCCATTTATACAGCGCTCCTTAATACGGGAAAACATGACATCCGGAGTGTGGGGCCCCATGTGGAGGCGAATCAGGGGTTCTGTTTAGATTTTGTGTCGGGTTTATGCCAGAACGATGGGGCAGATTTACTTACCCGGTTCATTCGCGATCCAGCGGCGCGTTCTCTGTGGAGGATTCGGGTCCGGCCGGGATTCACTAAGGCAGTTCCTCCGACGTCCACCAGGTGGCGCTGCTGCGCTGAACTCCGCCAAGGCCCGCTGGAATGCACTGAAGTTCACCGCCCTATTCCTGGTGAAGGTAAGCGCGAGTCCCACAACACTTTTTTTTTTAAATATGCGGTGGTTTTTCCGAATCCGTCGGGTTTTTGTTCGCCCACGCCCCCCCCCCCCCCCCGATTTCCGTTGCGTGCATGCCGGCGCCGATGCGCCACAATCCGATCGGGGCAATTCAGGGAAACACATCGGGAAAACGCAAATTGGGCCCTTAGTAAATGACCCCCGATATGTCAGGAGGATAAGTTGATGTTTGCTGGATGTTACTTTATAGCCATAAAAGTCTATCCCTATCCCCATTCTGTGCTGTACTGTGCACTCTTGGCCACTATAGACTGTAGGTGTCTATAAGAACAATCACTATATGATACAAGTATATGTATATGTAACCTTGTGCTGCATAAGTAATAAGATGTGCGGATCACTCGTAATAGTCAGAATTTTGGATAATTTTTTAATATACAAAAAAAAAATAATTCATTTAAATAAATTACCATGATAATAAAAAGCAGAACTGACGCAGCAGTCGGTCGTGATTGGTAGACCTAAGGACGGCCATAAGTCCTGGTCTGAACAATGTGTGGAGCCCGGACTCATCAAAGTACAGTAATGTACAGTACAGAGTGACTCACAGAGGAACATCATGTTGTGAGTATGGGTCCCCACACCGCCATCCATCCGGAAAATCAATTTAAAGGCAGTGGATTAGGTTTACAAGGTGTCACCTATTGTGAAATGGTGGAAACCCAACCAATTGGACCTTCACAAGGATTTGCCTCCTGTATCCCTTCTTAGAATGGGAAGACCTATTGTACCTAGTGTCCTATCTGCAGGAAGCTTGCTATAGAGCAAAAGGAGTTGAGTAGATTTTATATAGTTCCCTATCTGATAGTGGCATATTACAGAGCATGAGGAGCTGAGCAGATTGTATGTAGTGCTATGTCTGCAGGCAGCATGTTATAGAGAAAGAGCAGCTTAGCAGATTGTACATAGTGTTCTATCTGCAGGCAGCATGTTATAGAGCAGCAGGAGCTGAGCAGATTGTACATAATGACCTATCTACAGATAGCATGTTATAGAGCTGGCGGAGCTGAAGGTTTGTAGATAGTGTCCTCTCTGCAAGAAGCTTGTTATAGAGCAAGAGGAGAAGAGCAGATTGCACATAATGTCCTATCTGCAATAAGCATGTTATAGAGCAAGAGGAGCTGAATGGGTCTCTCCTTATTTTTTAGAAGTCTCAAAGCGATGAATGTTCTGGCAGCAGAAAAATCTCCACCTCCTGATGCATTCATGATGGGACATTGTTCTCTCTCCCTGCTACTAGAGGGTGTCCGCATATTCAGACCTCCTCCCACTGGAAGGTTATATCCTATCCTGATGTTGATGACTTATAAACATGATCCATTCCCAGATTTCCCAAAACATGCAGATATTTTATCTACATGACTTCCAGAAAACAACTATCACAATATACATTGTATTCCTATTTTGTATTGTATTCCTATCACAAGCCGCCCACCTGACTCCTCACTGCGCTATCACCTTCTTACAAGGCACCGACCCAGATCCACAGGTTCTACAAAAAGATCCAATCTAAAGTGATACTTTAAAGTGATAGTTAATGTATAAATAGTACACATTCTCTTCTATTTTTGTGATTCTGTTCTAAAAACTTCAACAAAATGATTGATTGAGAAAGTTGAGAATCGGCCCCCAGCAACCAATCATAACTCACCTCTGTGATCCCAATATGTTGGGGGGGGGGGAAAGTGCAAGCAGTGACCTGATTGGTTCTCACAGTTATCTCTCCTATACTGCATGTCACTAACTAACTCCTAGAATGTTTGGAAGAAGAGGAGGGTGTTGATCTGCTGTGGTCCCGGGCTGGGAGGAAGCTGCTGCAGCAGACACCTCCATCTTCCATGAAGAAGTACTGAGGTCCGTATAGATGAGCCCCATCTCTTCCCGCACGACTTTCCTACCCAAGTTCTTTCATAAGAACTTCCAAAATTTTATTCACGTCCGCAATGCAGCTCTGGCTTTGTCAAGAATGTCTTTCCTTATTTTCGGGTAAGTTGGGTGAAGTTCTAAGACCTGCAGAAGGAGACAAGAAATGGTGACCACAACAATTATATTAATATTTTTACATATTTTTGTACAGTAAAATGATTTTATTTCGTTAACTAAAAGTGCAAAATGCCACAAAACGCAATGTTATAAATCTTTTTGCAGACTTTCCGTAAAACTTCCAATGCTACTTTAAATGAATTTTAGACTAAATATATACGTAAAAGTAAAAAAAAAACCTAAATGTTTAAGTGTCCTAAACAGATTGTCCATCATGTCCTATCTGCAGGCAGAATGTTATAGAGCAGGAGGAGCTCAGCACATTGTCCATTGTGTCCTATCTGCAGGCAGAATGTTATAGAGCAGGAGGAGCTCAGCAGATTGTCCATTTTGTCCTATCTAGAGGCAGAATGTTATAGAGCAGGAGGAGCTGAGCAGATTGTCCATTGTGTCCTATCTAGAGGCAGAATGTTATAGAGCAGGAGGAGCTCAGCACATTGTCCATTGTGTCCTATCTGCAGGCAAAATGTTATAGACCAGGAGGAGCTCAGCAGATTGTACATAGTGTCCTATCTGCAGGCAGCATGTTATAGAGCAGGAGGAGCTGAGCAGATTGTACATAGTGTCCTATCTGCAGACAGCATGTTATAGAGCAGGAGAAGCTGAGCAGATTGTACATAAGATCCTATCTGCAGGCAGCATGTTATAGAGCAGGAGCAGCTGAGCAGATTGTCCATTGTGTCCTATCTGCAGGCAAAATGTTATAGAGTAGGAGGAGCTGAGCAGATTGTACATAGTGTCCTATCTGCAGACAGCATGTTATAGAGCAGGAGCTCCTCCCTATCCCACGGATGCCACCAGGCTGTGAGCTCTATGAAGGAAAATGAGGGAGGGGCTGTACAGGAGCACAAAGGTGGGGGCTAAGATCTGAGGAGTAAGTAACACAGACAATTCACAAGTTGTTTTTTTGAAATGCAACCAAACCAAAGCCCAACAATTAGGACTACACAGGACTGTCAGGGTGCAAGATAAGTTATAACACACAATTATATTGTAATGCAAATGCTTAGAGAAAGCAGAAAGACACATTTGCACTGCAGGTGTAATGGGCTAATGCAATCTGCCTTTAGTGAAAAATGAGATCCCTGGTGACAGGTTCCCTTTAAGTGAGATAGAAAATAGTATAGATGATAAGATCACTCCTGTCATCCTGATGAAGCTCATCCTGACAGCTTAGCCTTGTCCCTTCAATTGTGGGACACTTAACACCTGGGGGATTGGGTTAAGCTAGAAGAGCGAAAGCAAAGGCCGGTGCTGATCCATACAGCTATGGAGGAGCAATGAATTCTGCAAGTCCATCTGTACCAGAGGATCTTACCTTGTGACAGACATCAATGGCATCCACGTATCTCTTCGCCTTAAGATAATTAAAAGCCAATTTGTATCCTGAAAATAATAAAAATGCTGTGAGATAATTCACCTGAATACAGCACAGGTCGGGTATGAAATGTCCTTTCTAGAATCCCCTCTTTTATGTGAAATCTCACCCGTTCACCATTAAACAATCTCCTCCAATCATGTGACAATGAACAGTCATATTTGCCTGAGATGAGTCAAGTTTAGAGGCTGCAGGGGGGAGCGTCAGATTTCAGATTTATAGTACCTAGTAACTTGCTTCTGGTGTCATATTCAAGATACAAATCTCAACAGGATAGGGCCTACAATGGGACAACCCCTTTAAGCCCATACACTGGCGTAACTTCCATGCTAGGTATACGGACAGCAGAATATATCTATATGCCAACACTAGCAATCCCAGACTTTCCTATCTGTCGGTGGTCCGCCAGTATACAGCGTGGACCACCCTTTCAGACGATTATTAGTTTTTCTGTCATCCTCCCAGTCTGTGTTCTCAGGTACTTACCTACAGTGGGGTTGGTCTGGTTCCCGTACTTCCAGGCCAGTTCGTAGTTGCTGGCTGCATCTTTATAGGCTTGTTCTTTTTCCATGATGTATCCCGTGTATTCATAGGCCTTACAGCACGACTGGGAGAACAAAGAGAAAGGTACAAGGAATGAAAACCTGTTTCTATAATTAGAAGTCATACGACTTTCCATGTCAATGTATATTACATCCGATATCTGGTAAATTCCTTTAATCTGGCACCAGAAAATACAGAAATACACATCTGGTGTCCTGTAGGATGATCTTATACAGACCAGAAGACCGGCCTGTGACGACCAGGCATGAAATTAGTACTGATGTAGGCGACAGCAAACCCAAACAAGTTAAAGGGGTTTTCCCTCAAACAAAAGTTAGGCCTATGGCCTAACTTGCTGATCAGTGGGGGTCTCAGTGCTGAGACCCCCACAGATCACGAAAACGCGGAGTCCGATGGGGTCCCACGTACTTCCGTCAGACTAATGGAGCAGACTGCTGCGCATGACCGTTCTGCTCCATTAATCTTTATGGAGCTGATGGAAATTGCTGAGCGCTGCGCTCACTCATCTCCATCAGCTCCAGAGAGATTTAATGGAGCAGAACGATCATACGCAGCAGTCTGCTCCATTAGTCTGACGGAGCGACGAGGAGTCCCTCGTTTTTGTGATCCGAGACCCCCCACTGATCAGCAAGTTATGCCCTATCCCATGGATAAGGCCAACTTTTTGTTAGTGGGGAAACCCCTTCAAGAGTAGTCATTGAAAGGCTCCAGTGGCCGGGCAGAGAGCAGTCAAGAACCAGCAGAGGTCAGGGCAGCCAGGGTAAAATAATGGTGTGAAATAGGTCAAAGGTCAGAGCAGCAAAACAGAAACATTTTTGCAGATAGCAAATTATGTACAATCTGCTCATCTCCTCTATCTCTATAATATGCTACCTGCAGATAGGACACTATGTGCAACCTGCTCAGCTCCTCCTGCTCTATAACATTCTTCCTGCAGATAGGACACTATGTACAACCTGCTCAGCTCCTCCTGCTCTATAACATGCTTCCTGCAGATAGGACACTATGTACAACCTGCTCAGCTCCTCCTGCTCTATAACATGCTGCCTGCAGATAGGACACTATAGAGCATAATGGGCTGTGTAGATTGTACACAATATGCTGCCTGTGGATAGGACACTATCACAATCTGCTCTGCTGTACTTTGTACATTGTAAAATAATCTGCAGGGAGCACGTTATAGAGCAGGAGCAGATTGTAAATAGTGTCCTATCCACAGGCAGCATATTATAGAGCATCATGAGCTGAGCAGATTGTACATAGTGTCCTGTCTGCAGGCAGCATGTTATAGAACAGGAGGAGCTGAGCAGATTGTACATTGTGGGATAATCTACATGTTATAATCTCTTCAGCTCCTCCAGCTCTATAGCATGTCGCCTGCAGATAGGTCCCTATGTACAATCTGCTCAGTATCACCTGCTCTATTGCATGCTACCTGCAGATTTTCATTGACTAATTTTACCTTTCAATGACACTGGAATACAGGAATTGTACGACATAACAGTTTTGGATAAATGCATGACAACGTTCCCCCTGCTCTCGGCCTATAGCCCCCTCTATGAGACCATGTCTATGGGACACAAGAATTAACGGAAAGGGTCAAAGTGTATTTTATCCTGCGCCTTTCATTGACGTTTTGACTGAAGACCAAGAAGAGTGCCTCATTGCCAGAATATTTGGAAGGAATTAGTGTGAGTAATATGGAGCGCCTCATCCCCTGAATAGCAATGAGGATTTTTGGAGGTGAAATCTGTGTATGAATGAGGCAGTCTGTATTGTCAGTGTAATTGCTTCTGGAAGAGGAACATTAGGAGCCCCCAGAGGATTCTCCTGCGCTCCGATAAAAGGTATTTTCTGATAACGCGCTGTCCATTATTATGAGGAAACCTTATTTTTATTACAATTATGGACACGGGAATGAGTTTTAACAGTTCCCTTGAACGTCTCTTAACGATCCCCAGCAATTATTGGTAAAGAAAATGAGGATTTATCCCAAGTTTGCATAACCCCCCGCACTATGTTACGCACCCGGTTATGGCGCAGGCAGCGTTTCAGCAGCTCCCCCGCCATGTCGTATTTCCCTGACTGGATATAAATATCGGCCAGCAGTAGCAGGCTCTTCTCAAACTCCTCTGCGTCTGACGGGTTCCAGTTCATTTTGGAAATTCTTTTCAGCTGGTTTCTGGCTCTCGGGGTTTGCTTCAGTATCATGTAAGCGGTGGCCATACCCAAAAGAGCCGCAACGTGGTCCTTCTGGAGGACAAAGACAGGAATTATGGGAAGAAGTTCTGAAGGAGATGGTTATGGGTTCTGGAAATCTTACAAAAAATACTTCAGATTCAAAGGAATTTCACTATTAGTGAGGCACCAACTTGTACCCAGCAGCCTGTAGTTATGTTCCAGGAATATGGGAGGAAATAACATGCATACTTACCCCACTCCCAATGCTAGCGTCAGCCCCTGTACTTCCGATTTCCGGGCCTGGATGTTACAGGTGGTCATAGGACCAGCCTCAGCCAATGAGTGGTGTCCTCGACTTCAATTTTTCAGGGGACTTCACTTCCTGTGTTGTCCCCTAGTCCGAGGATTGCCAGAAGCGCCTCTATGAAGTCCCACCGTTCCGAACTTCCAGACCAATACAGGCCCCAAAACTAGACGTACTGGAGCGGTCTGTACACTTATATAGTTCTGCTCAAGGCAATCAGACCTCCCACCCCCAGCAATCTGACAACAAGGCCGAATGTACACCACCGTAAGGCCGCATACATCCCCCATAGATGGCATTGGCCACACGGAACTATACGTAGCCACAAAAGTGTGGCTCCGTTCTGTACACATGTCCTATCTTTCCTCGTATACACGGCAGTGCATCTCTATGGAGAGAGGAGGGGTCACCACTGAAAATAAAGTTTGTCAAAGTGAAATCTGCCAGATTTATAGGAAACCTGTCACCAGGATTTACCCCACTAAACTACTATCTCCTTTAGGGAGGGTATGAAATGTCCTTTGTAGAATTCCCATCTATAAAAAGTCAGGAAAATATGACTCTTCTCACCTTATTTTCAGAGATGAGACGAGTCAAGTTTATTGGTTGCCTGGGGAAATGTCACTTTAAATGTATAGCACCTAGGAACATACTTTTGTGTCATATTAAAGTTAAGAATATGATCTCTGAGAACTGGATATACAGGCGGTTAAAAAAAGGGCGGAAACTGGATCTTTTATCGGCAGCTCGCCGTATATCTGGTTCTGAATACTACAAAGCCATAAGCCTGATGTGATCTCTTAAGATGATAAGATGAGATTTTTATCTGTAATATGACACATAACATGTTTCGAGGTGCTATAGAACCAATGATAGCGGCTCCTGAAGTGACACTGCCTTGCAACCACTAAACTAGAAGAGTCATATTTGCCTGACTTTAGGGGAGATTTTTTTTTATAGGTCAATGGATGAGATTTCTCATTAAAGAGGGAATTCTAGAAAGGACATTTCATGCTCGACCTGAGAAGTCTGGTAGTTTAGTAGGGTAAATCATGGTGACAGGTTCTCTTTAAGACTTGATAGTGAAGGTGAAGTGCCAATCATAATAAAAATACTATTTTATTCCTATGTAAATGAGTATTTTGATGCACCATAGCGGTGGCTGTGAGGTCCAATGCACCCTCGACCAACACTTGTCACTCCTTGGCCTTGTGAGACTGAACCAGTGAGGGAGCACAGGACCTCGCTGGCCATGGCTCTAGTACACGGGTGCAGCCCACTGACTATAACCCAGGTCGGCGCTGGCGCGTTGCTCCTCACCTCTGCGGCCGCAACCTCGGTAAACGTGTTCAGCGCTCGCTCTACATTTGCTTTCTGTTTGGTTGCCATTAGACAATAGTTCTCCATGATCCGGAGCTGGATGTGACCCTGAAGCGTCTGTGGCTTTAGCTCTTTTAGAAGTTTCTCGGCCGTCCTGACCGCGAGCTGCACCGATTCCTGCTTTTCTGTGGAATTCCTACAAATAAACAAAATGTTCATAATGATCTCATGTACAGTGAATGTGCAATATAATAGCATCAGATACTTGTTTACTTTACTGTGTGTCACCAGAAATTTACCTGGTGACAGGTTCCTATAGCCTATGCTAGGCCGCTTTTGTCAGCATTCTGAATCATTTCAGTACTTTATAATAGTTTACTTCACATTACCTGGCTCCCTGCCAGCAGCTTATGGTGAGTCCCAGGGAAGAAGCACCTGCAGCGTGTGTCAGTCTCCACCGCACTCATTTACCTCCCGCCCCACTTCCTGTCATGTGCATAGACTGTGCAGGAGAGGGTGGGGGGTAGTGTGGAGGAGAGGAACAATGAAAGAGGAGACAGGCAATGAATGAAGAGACAGGCTGAATAATACAGTGAGGAACTAAATACCTCCCCAGAAATGATTAATAATACAATGCAGCACCAAATACCACCCCTAAACCAGACAAATACTGCAGTTAGACTATAACTAATACGGACACCAGATATAAATAATAATACGGACTCCAGACCAGACCAATAATAAGAAAACCCAGAGCAGACAATAGTAATGGAGACCCCAGCGCAGACCATGATATCAGCATCAGCACCCAGATGTATTCCCTGCCAGCCTGTACACCATTTATTATGCTGGGGCAACTGCTTGACACATCGTGGTCTGGGGGCCGCAGGTTATGCACTCGTAGTATAAGGTCTGAAAAACTGGTGTATAATATAGGTATTCCATATACCCCAAAAACGCTTTAAAAAGGGTGAGGTTTGTCCTAATTGTCTGAAAGGTTTACGTGTGGTTACGGACATAGTGCTCCTGCTGTTGTAGAGATCAACATATAAAATACTTAACATAAAGTTATAATTCCCTTACCCCATGTCTCCATCCAGATTGTCAAAGACCTCTCCTCCTACTGTCTCGTTATCCGGATTCAAGCAGATCTCAATCATATTATAGATGGCACTCTGCCCCCAGTCGCTGTCCTTGCGAGCCTTATTGAAATGTCGGAGGGCGTCGTTGGGCTCCCCAGTATACCTGCACCAAACAGAAACACCAGTGCTGAAGTTACACCATAGTGTGTGCTTTTTTATGATTCTTCCACTGGATATGAATTAAAGGGGTTGTCCACATTCAAAGACTTTTTTACGTGGACAGTTCAGTTCCCACATTGGGATATAAGTTGTATACGGTTCCGTACAGAAATACAAACTTCTAATGGACAAAAGAATAAACCTACCACAGATACAACCCCCTGCAATAGTGGAAGCCGGGATCCAGTTTTGCTCTAGACGAGTGCTTCTCGGCCATTTCCAGAAACTTTGGAATTTCTTCAAGTTTTCCAGCTCTTCTCAGGAGGTCGATCAAACGAGAAAGCGTTGCATAATTATCTGCAACAGAAGATGCAATGACTTCATCAGCTCATGCACCAATAACTAATATCTGCACCGTCCCTCTAGTCAGCTGTCCTAGATCCAAGTCATCCTCATGCTTCAATGTACAAGTCATGGAAGTAATTTATTGTAACTATGAGAACACTACTATGGGTTCATTAAACCCTTTGCGTCGCAGAGTTTTTTGGTTAGTTTTTTGCTCCCCACCTTCAAAAAAACCTATAACTTCTCAATTATTCCTTGTACAGAGCTGTGTGAGGCATGCCCACCCGCCTGAAGGACAACGGAAGTGTCGCAGAAGGAAAGTTTTTTTTTCACAGCCCCCCCCCCAGACCACCTGGACAACCCCCTTAAAGGAAATCTACTATATGGGTGCAGCACACTTACATGTTGGCATGTGCTGAAACATGATCAGTTCTTTGTTCACCTCTAATAGCTTAGTTTTTGAGAAAAACAAATTTTTAAATTATGCAAATGAACCTCAGGGCTCCTGTCTACATCACACGAGCCCTTGTTGGCTCAGCCGCTTGATAATTATTTGCACCTCCATTCGGTGTTTCTGGTCACTTCCTCTACTAGAGAGCCAGTGATGTGAATTATTATCAGATAGCAGAGCCAGCAGTGGCCCTTGCAATATAGCCAGGAGCCTAATTTGCATTTTAAAAGATGTTTTTCTCAAAACTAAACTATTAGAAGAAAAAAAAGAACAGATCCTATATCAGGAAGCACACGCCAGCATGTAGGTGTGCTTGGTTTGGAAGCGCTGCCCCCTTGTGGTAGACTTCCTTTAAAGGAAACCTACCACTTCAAGTGGCAGGTTTCAGATGGAAATACCAAGCTCGGTATTTCCATCTGAAACCTGCCACTTCAAGTGGTAGGTTTCCTTTAAAATCTACCACAAAAATAGCATGTTACTAGGTGCTACAGATGGGGGATTCTGGGATGAGTAGAGTCATTTTTTCATGACTTTGGGACAGATTTTTATAGGGAAACAGGTGATAATGCAATTAAGGTCATACCCTACCTTAGGGGGATTGATGGGGCAAAGTCTGGTGACAGGGTCTCTATAAGCTGCAAAACAACCCCAATGTAGTACATACCTGGTGTGCGTTCCAAAAGTTGCTGAAAATGAAATACAGCCTGCTCATAGTCCTGCTTCCTGAACATCAGATCAGCCATCATCTGCGGAGACGAGAAAATCTGATTAATGGACAACATATCATCTGTAAAGCGTTAGAAACAACTTTCCCACAGAATAGGAGATAACAATGTGATCAACGAGCGGCTGACTGCGGGGACCCCCACTGATCACGAGAACGGGGGTATGGACAACAGGGGAATGACTGAAGCATAAGAATGATGGAAATTACAAAGAACAGTCACAATCTCTGTGACAGCAAATGGCAGTGCTGGGGAGAGGCGAGCGCTGTGCTGGGGAGAGGCGAGCGCTGTGCTGGGGCGCTGTGCTGGGGCGCGGTGAGGGCTGTGCTGGGGCGAGGCGAGCGCTGTGCTGGGGAGAGGCGAGGGCTGTGCTGGGGAGAGGGGAGCGCCGTGCTGGGGCGAGGCGAGCGCTGTGCTGGGGAGAGGCGAGGGCTGTGCTGGGGAGAGGGGAGCGCCGTGCTGGGGAGAGGCGAGCGCCGTGCTGGGGAGAGGCGAGCGCCGTGCTGGGGAGAGGCGAGCGCCGTGCTGGGGAGAGGCGAGCGCCGTGCTGGGGAGAGGCGAGCGCTGTGCTGGGGAGAGGCTAGCGCTGTGCTGGAGGAGTTGGGACAGTTGGGACATGTTAGCCATGAATAAGGATGTAGGTTTCATCCGAAACGCGTAGGCTTGTATTTTTGACTCAGTGCCATCCGTGCCCATGTTTTTATCTTTTGTATGATATAATAGAAGATTTCAATAAAGAATTTAAAAGTTTTACCACAACCATTGGAGTTGAGCGCATTTCCCTTGAGCCGGTGTTTTGGACTTATAACCCCTTGTATAGTTCACTTATGCACACCACAATGCCATAACACAGATGGACTTTTGGAGTCCCGGTAGTCTTTACACAACACACTTCGGTGTCCTGTTTTTGTACATGTCCCCCAACTCGGAGCACTGTATTATGGTACAGGTTCCTGCCCTTGTTTTTAGGGACCTTTCTCAGTGCTTAACATTTTCCAAATGTAAAATTCAGTTTAATGTTGTTTCCAGGCTGCAGAAAGTGGCGCGAGCGGCCGCCATGTACAATATGCAGAATAACAAATAACAGCAAAACGTTTCCGTGTTCCATAAAAACAAGCGGCTGCCCAGCAAACCCGGCGCCGCTGCCAAATTCAGCGCTCAGAGTGACATCATGTCAGCACATGGAGATTCTCTGATAAGGCTCAGATTGTTGCCTGATGTATCTCTAGCATTGCTAACCCTCTGGACATGAATGCCAGGCACAGTGCGTTCTCCATGACTGGCAGCAATGATTCATATTACTCACATGGGGTATACTTACACAATTTCCTGACACGTAGATAAACAACCATACACAGAACTTGTGATGAGGTCAGAGCCACAGATGTTGCAGAATTTTCTATTGACATTCCCTTTAAGCCTTTGCATTTTGTATAGGGGGCAGAAAATAACATACTAGCACTAGTCACATAGCATCAGGCCAAGTAATAAAGGATTCATTTATCATAACATAACTAGCAAAGGACAAATAATATTTTTGGAATCATCCATCCAAGTATAGAGAGAACTGTTACAGCGGCACACTTCTCTCTATTGATTGAAACCAGAACCTTAACGGAGGTAACCTTCTATAACATAGTGTAAAGAGGTCAGTGACCCACTAAAACCGGGGTATACAATATTAACCCATTACTGTCCTCCACCAGGGATCTTAGTTATCATTAGATTGCAGTATCGACCTTCTTAACCGCCGCCTCCGATGCAGGAGCCTAGGACAGGGAACCGTCTATCCTGCCCGACCCTAGACTTCTGATTTACGGACGGATCCGTAATTGTCTACACCAGGACTGATAGACAGGATGGAATTATATCTGTGAAATGCTGTATTTATGTTAATAAAAGTGAATTAGAGAATGAGTTATTATGTTATCCTGAGTATATTTAAGAATCTTGTCTTCGTGGGAATACCCCTTTAAGCTGATCTAGTTGTCTATGGTGGTAAAAGGGCTAGAGACAGTGTCCTTGGTATTCTAAATAGAGGAGGAGGCTAAGAAGGGTATCCCTGGTCAATACTGCAATCTAATGATAACTGAGATCCCTGGTGGAGGGCAGTTATGGGTTAATATTGTATACCCGGGGTTTAGTGGGTCACTCACCTCTTTACACTCCATTGTTGCCCTAGCTGTAACAGGAGGTTACCTCAATTGATGTTCTTGTTTCAAGGGATAGGGAGAAGCGTGCAGCTGTAACAGTTCTCTCTATACGTGGATGGATTATTCAGAAATTATCATTTGTCCTTTTGCTAGTTATGTTGTGATAAAGTACATGCCCTGATAACATTACTCTGTGTTGGGATAGATAGTATGTGTACATTGTTTTCACTTACCATTGTAGCGGCCTCATTGTGCTGGTCGTTCTTAAGTAGGAGTGCGCACTGCTGCTGACAGGAGTCAATGTCATCTTGTGCAAGATAGAGATGTGCCAGCTCCATTATAACCTACATATACAGTAGTATATAAAAAAGCTTGTAAATCGCAAACACCAACCATAACCTTTCAAAAATTCACAACCGACTATGTAGTGCACCAATGTAAATATTCCACTTATCCCTTTAGCACAGTGGCTCCTATACTGCTTGCTGCTCTTTAAAATACATCTACCACCAAAATCAAACATGATAAACCAGGGACACTTACTCATAGATCCAGGCACTGTGACTGTGGTAATCTTCTTATTTTTGTTATCCATGGCCTTCTCCCTTCTAAAATCAACTTTTAAAATTATGCAAATGGATCTGGTTTTACAGGCTATTACACTGTTCCCCCCCCCCCCCCCCGATCCCTCCTGCTCCCTCAGGACTTGTGCATTCTTTCTTGAGGGTGGGTGAGATAGTGTGCCAGCCTGTGAAGCTAGACTAGAGCCCTTCTCATTCATTAGCTCATAATTTTACACGTTGATTTTAGAAGGAAGGAGGCAATGGATCAAATATAAGATGATTATCACAGTCACGGTGCCTGGATCTATGAGTAAGTGCCCCTGGTTTAGCATGTTTGATTTTGATGGTAGATTTCCTTTAACCTGATGCTTAAGTCCATGTTCACACCTGCGTTGGAGGTTTCCATTACACCCTTTATTTTGTCATTCACCGTCAGTTCCCCCTAGCCCTAAATGGACCTTTTGTTATCAATAATACAAAATAGACGTGGGCTCCCGCACTACATTTTGCACCATTAATAACCGAAGCTGTAACGGAACTTGCAGAATTCAGGTGTGAATTTAGCCTTACATGAGTATAATCTCCATCCTGCATAACACTCATACACTTCTCACCTTATTGTCTGTCTCGCAGTAGACCAGCGCTTCTTTATAAAACTTGATGGCTTTTTCATAGTCTCGTTGGACTGCGGTATGTCTGGCGATTTCTGATGAGATTTCTGCTGCGAGGGACTTTTGGGCAGGGACGGCATCGGGCTGTTCTAGCTGAGCTCTCTTCAGCACCCTGGCTTGTATCTCCCGGGCCTGTCCATGTCACAGAAATAAAACAGAATATTACAGCAATGCCTGTCAATTACATCAGTTATTTGAGGTCCAATACCAGTCACATTGATGAACTGATTAATTAGGGTCTCAGAACCGGGGTTGCAGTCCATATGACTAAAACCTTTAATTTTTTGGATTAGTACGATCCTGGAATTATATACTACAGTGTATAATGCAAATCCTCTATGACAGCAGGGGGAGCCTTAACGTGACATATGATGCAAGTGTCAGTGTTGGGTGTTCACAGTATAGTACAGCAGACACCTACTCCTTAAGAAGAGGGCTCTCCCAGTGATTCCTCTACATACATCCTTACTAAATCCTTACAATGCATAATGGAGTAATATATATAAGATTGCATGGGAAAAATATGGAAATGTAATTACCCTCTGTAAAGAAACCATTGCGTCTTCAGGCTTTTCCATCTTACTGTATGTTTTGGCGAGAAGAACGAGATAGCGGCTGTCATCCATCAGTGGTGATAATTCATTAACTGAAATGAACAAAACAAATGCAATGGATGTAATTCAATGGGTTTTCCAATACAGATTAGATTGGTGGGGTCCAGCTCCCAGCACCCCCATAGATATGTTGGGGTCATCAGCTTGTAGTGACCCAAAGGGCATCACTTGTCATAATGAATGCGATGTAGTGTGTGAATAGGTAATGCAATTGTAACCTAGTGGCTGTTTATTATTACTACAAGCTGATGAGATTTAGATGGATGGGTACCACATCCTTATTGGCTGGCTTCAGAAAGTGGGAGGAGCTTTTCCCATCACTAAAACCAGATAAAGAGGTAGTGCAGACTTTGGAGGAGTGGAATTTGGAGGTGAGGAGCAGGTGAAGGTCCTGTGAGTAGGTAGTGAAGCTGTGGAGAATTTTAGGAAGAGGGGCAGAATTATTGTGTGAGGGCACTGCCTGAGAAGACCCTACATCTATTTCTGTGAGTAGTTATTGGGTTCGGCCCGGCTTCAGATACTAAATTAGAGTAACCACAAGAATTACTTGTCTGAATAGATCGGCACCCGCAGCTGGGAACTGTGGATGCTTCATCATGGAGGCCACAATAAGAGAAGTCACATACTGCAGCTGCTGGAGAGAAGGACAAGCTTAACCATCACCCCCATCATCTCCCTCCAGGTCTCAGCCGTTTACCAGCTTGTAACCCAGTATTGTGCCTCCATTTATGGAAGAAGTTCTTCGGTAAAGTCGTCTGGTTTACCACATGAAGGACCCTCTCATATACCATCAGGCCAGGGATACACGGGGGAACTACTACCACCACCATCATCATCTCACACCATTGCGGCCCTCATCACTGGCTGTCTCAGCACCCAGGGAGTTATAGAGGAGAGAGACCGGAGCTACCACAGTGATACACCATCACAATGGAGGGTTCACAAGGCACCAGCCTCCCCATCACTAGTATAACCACCATCATCATCTTTACCTCATTCCTTCATTATACCATCTTCCCTCTATGGGCTGCTTGGGCATTGCTACTGCAGACAATAGAAGAGGAAGCAGACAGCACACTTCTCTGTGTAGTGGTCACACCACGTTACTGCAGATCGGCTTCCATTCCCATGAATTAGAGCTAAGCTGCAATGACTCAGTTTAGCCACTACACAGAGATTGGAGCTGTCTGCTTCCTGTTACAATCGTTTACCTGTCTCATGATCGAGCGCCTGCTGAAGGACCTTCTCCGCTTTTTCATATTGCTTCAGTTTTAGTAAAAGCTCCGCCAAATCGTAACGCAGGAAGGTCTGATGGCCGCTCTTCAGGGCAGTTTCATAGTAGCTGATCGCCTGTTATAAAAGAAAAAAAAAAGAAAATTAAAAACTAGAACCTCATATATTTCACCACCAGTGAGAGGGGAGAAAGTAGAAGCAGACCTTGGCATAGTTATGGGTCTTGATCAAGGCCTTTCCGATCTTACTGGCGAGGGCTCCGTCCTTCGGATTCTTCCTCAGTGCCTGTTCATAGATCTCAATGGCTTTTTCGGGCTGTTGCGGACAAAGAAAAAAATGTTTAAATGATAAAAAAAAACAAGTGACACGTACACACAGTTCATGGTTTTCGCTCTAATCATTTCCTGAATGAAAGCTGTGAAATGCTCATTAAGAAGGAGATACCTGACCCGCGGGTCACATGCCATAGCTGTGCAGGCGGCAATGATACACAGTCAGCTCTGCTGTGCCGCGTGGGGGTCATTATCCGCATGTAACACATGGTCAGAGGTTAACATGTACCAACCTCCGATCTCATCTCACTACCTCCTTCTTAAAAGGGATGTCCCGCTTCATCAAGTTACCCCCCATCAACATGATAGGGTGGTCCATTGTACCCCAAATAAATAGAGGTTGTACATTTGGGGTACAAAGGTACACTATATGAGATACACAGCTGGGACCCCCATAATAAACAAGTGATCCCCAATCTTGTAGATAGGGCAAAATTTGATGTGGATGGACAACCCCTTTAATACCGAGTGCCAGCATTGTGCCTATGTGAGATATGGCTTTTCCCCAGCCCATAGTAACAGTGGGGGAGATTTATCAGATATGTCTGAGGTTAAACTCTTCTAGTTGCTCATGACAACCAATCAAAGCTCAGCTTTCATTTTATAAACAGCTGTGGGAAACTGAAAGCTGAGCTCTGGTTGGTTGACATGAGCATCAAGAATAATCCTGCTCTAAGATACTTCTGATAAATCTCCCCCGGTGTCTGTGTTTCGTATAGGAATCATGTGACCAAGTTGCGATACCGTGCTATTCGCAACGTCCTCCACATGCCTTTGTGCAATCTCTTGTCACATGGTAAATGTCATGGCTGCGTGTTTTTATTGGACACTTTATAAGCTTTTAAGGCAATTTTGAGAAAAATTCTATTTCTCTCTTTATGCAAATGAGCTTCTCTGTGCAAAAGGGGCGTGGCCACATGCACTAGGGCACCTAATAACCTCCTGCTTTCCATGGTACAGGCGGCCATTGTGACCTCACCGCATGATGTCATAGTGATTAGGATTCCAAGTAGAATGTTGTCCAGGGGGAGAACGCTCATTAGAAGAGATGAAGACAAGAAGACCAGAGGCTTCTGGTTTGAGGCTCCAGATAAGTGAGAAACTACAGGGATTTTGGCAGGGGAACCATGCACCAACACAGATGTCTACCCTCCAGGACTACTGCTTGCGGCTGTAATGTATTGCTTTTTTCTCTTTGTGGACAGAATCTATGGATTTGGATGATGAAAACGCTCATGAGAGGTCACAAGGTGGAGGGAGAACTTCATTCACCAAACATAGGGACCCCCCAAAAATTTAGGATCAAGACACAATAGGGTTAGGGCTATACCGGTGTATAGGCCAGAGTATACCACCAGCCCAGACTAAACCCGGGGTATAAAGTGGCCTAGGCCATTCTATACCTGCCTCCAGGTCAGAGTATACCCCCCCAGAACAGAGTATACCCCCCCAGGTCAGAGTATACTCCCCCAGGTCAGTGTATACTCCCCCAGGACAGAGTATACCCCCCAGGTCAGAGTATACTCCCTCAGGTCAGAGTATACTCCCTCAGGTCAGAGTATACTCCCCCAGGACAGAGTATACTCCCCCAGGACAGAGTATACTCCCCCAGGACAGAGTATACCCCCCCAGGTCAGAGTATACCCCCCAGGTCAGAGTATACTCCCCCAGGTCAGAGTATACTCCCCCAGGACAGAGTATACTCCCCCAGGACAGAGTATACTCCCCCAGGTCAGAGTATACTCCCCCAGGACAGAGTATACTCCCCCAGGTCAGAGTATACCCCCCCAGGTCAGAGTATACTCCCCCAGGACAGAGTATACCCCCCCAGGTCAGAGTATACCCCCCCAGGTCAGAGTATACCCCCCCAGGACAGAGTATACCCCCCAGGTCAGAGTATACCCCCCCAGGACAGAGTATACCCCCCCAGGTCAGAGTATACTCCCCCAGGACAGAGTATACCCCCCCCCAGGTCAGAGTATACTCCCCCAGGTCAGAGTATACTCCCTCAGGTCAGAGTATACCCCCCCAGGACAGAGTATACCCCCCAGGTCAGAGTATACCCCCCAGGTCAGAGTATACCCCCCCAGGACAGAGTATACCCCCCCAGGTCAGAGTATACTCCCCAGGTCAGAGTATACTCCCCCAGGACAGAGTATACTCCCCCAGGACAGAGTATACCCCCCCAGGTCAGAGTATACCCCCCCAGGTCAGAGTATACCCCCCCAGGTCAGAGTATACTCCCCCAGGTCAGAGTATACCCCCCCAGGACAGAGTATACTCCCCCAGGACAGAGTATACTCCCCCAGGACAGAGTATACCCTCCCAGGACAGAGTATACTCCCCCAGGACAGAGTATACTCCCCCAGGACAGAGTATACTCCCCCAGGACAGAGTATACTCCCCCAGGTCAGAGTATACTCCCTCAGGTCAGAGTATACCCCCCAGGACAGAGTATTCTCCCCCAGGACAGAGTATACCCCCCCCAGGTCAGAGTATACCCCCCCAGGACAGAGTATACCCCCCCAGGACAGAGTATACCCCCCCCAGGTCAGAGTATACCCCCCAGGTCAGAGTATACCCCCCTGGGACAGAGTATACCCCCCCAGGTCAGAGTATACTCCCCCAGGACAGAGTATACCCCCCCAGGTCAGAGTATACTCCCCCAGGACAGAGTATACCCCCCCAGGTCAGAGTATACCCCCCCAGGTCAGAGTATACCCCCCCCAGGACAGAGTATACTCCCCCAGGACAGAGTATACTCCCTCAGGTCAGAGTATACCCCCCAGGACAGAGTATTCTCCCCCAGGACAGAGTATACCCCCCCAGGTCAGAGTATACCCCCCCAGGACAGAGTATACCCCCCCAGGACAGAGTATACCCCCCCAGGACAGAGTATACCCCCCCAGGTCAGAGTATACCCCCCAGGTCAGAGTATACCCCCCTGGGACAGAGTATACCCCCCCAGGTCAGAGTATACTCCCCCAGGACAGAGTATACCCCCCCAGGTCAAAGTATACTCCCCCAGGACAGAGTATACCCCCCCAGGTCAGAGTATACCCCCCCAGGTCAGAGTATACTCCCCCAGGACAGAGTATACCCCCCCAGGTCAGAGTATACCCCCCAGGTCAGAGTATACTCCCCCAGGACAGAGTATACTCCCCCAGGACAGAGTATACTCCCCCAGGTCAGAGTATACTCCCCCAGGACAGAGTATACCCCCCCAGGTCAGAGTATACTCCCCCAGGACAGAGTATACTCCCCCAGGACAGAGTATACTCCCCCAGGTCAGAGTATACCCCCCCAGGACAGAGTATACTCCCCCCAGGACAGAGTATACTCCCCCAGGTCAGAGTATACCCCCCCAGGTCAGAATATACTCCCCCAGGACAGAGTATACCCCCCCAGGTCAGAGTATACCCCCCCAGGTCAGAGTATACTCCCCCAGGACAGAGTATACTCCCCCAGGACAGAGTATACTCCCCCAGGACAGAGTATACCCCCCCAGGTCAGAGTATACTCCCTCAGGTCAGAGTATACCCCCCCAGGACAGAGTATACTCCCCCAGGACAGAGTATACTCCCCCAGGACAGAGTATACTCCCCCAGGTCAGAGTATACTCCCCCAGGTCAGAGTATACTCCCTCAGGTCAGAGTATACTCCCCCAGGTCAGAGTATACTCCCCCAGGACAGAGTATACTCCCCCAGGACAGAGTATACCCCCCCAGGTCAGAGTATACTCCCTCAGGTCAGAGTATACCCCCCCAGGACAGAGTATACTCCCCCAGGACAGAGTATACTCCCCCAGGTCAGAGTATACCCCCCCAGGACAGAGTATACTCCCCCAGGACAGAGTATACTCCCCCAGGTCAGAGTATACTCCCCCAGGACAGAGTATACTCCCCCAATAATCTCTATGGAGCTGACAGAGATCGGTGACCGCAGAGTTCGGCAATTTCAGCTCCATAGAGATTAATGGAGCAGAACAGTCATGCGTGGCCGTCTGCTCCAATAGTCTGACGGAGAGATGAGCGGTCCGACGGAGATACGTTTTCGTGTTCTGTGGGGGTCTAAGCACTGAGCACTGAGACCCCCACTGATCAGCAAGTTAGGCTCTATCCACGGGATAAGGCATAACTTTTCTTCGCGGGAAAACTCCTTTAAGTAGGACACAATGGTTCTGTGATTTTAGGCATTTACCCAATTATTCTTAATATTCTAATATTCTTACTAAACACTAAACTGATATGACTGGCAGCATAATTGCTCTTCAGACATACAAATCTCACATGAATTAACAAAAAATAAGTGTTTCACCTCCTTATGGATCATTACATATAAAAAATATTTTTAGTTTTTTTGCAAAAACCAAATAATTTTTATTTTAACAATAATATCACAATAAAAATCCGATAACACGCCCATAAACACCTAATCGACTCATCCACATGTATATAACTGCACTTTCACTGTAATCACCTCAACTCACAACAAGATATGACCAATAGATCAAAAAAAAAAAAAAAAACGTAAACCACCAAGAAAAAAAAAGGCAAAAAAATTACACGGTCGATAAAAAAAGAGGGAGGCTGAAATCATGTGATGCGCCACATCCAGAGGACACAATGGGGCTCATTTACTAAGGGTCGCACTCCGCACTTTCGTAGGTTTTCCCGAATATTTCCCATTTGTGCTGAATTGCCCCGGGATTTTGGCGCACATGATCGGATTGTGCCGCATCACAGCTTGTCGCAAGCTCAGCACTTACATACACCGGGAAGAAGAAGGTGAACTCCTGCGGACCTCGGCACAGCAGCGACACCTGCTGGATATCGGGTGTACGGACCTTAGTGAATCCCGGCAGACCCGAATCAGCTATGGACAACGCGCCGCGGTATCGCGACCAGACCGGGTAAGTAAATGTGCCCCAATGTTTATAGAGGACACGTCGCATGGAGATTTGGAGGATGTCACATCTGGAGGACGCACTGGTTGTAAAGGACACGCCGCAAGAAGTGAAAACATTGCATTTAGAGGACGTGATACATCGCATGGAGAATACGTGCTACATGTAGAGGACGCACCACATGTAGAGGATGCTCCGCATCTGGATGATGCACCAGATCTGAGCGAAGTTCCGCATCTGGAGGACACGCCAATTGGTAAGGTTGCGCCCATTGTAGAGGATGCGCCGCTTGTAGACGAGGCGCCGCACTCGCAAGCAGAGAAAGCCCTGCATCGGAGGGACATGACGCATCTGAGGAATGCATCGTATCTGCCGGATATGTCGCTTATAGATGTTGCGCCGCATTTGAAGGACGTGCTCGCATGCAGAGGAAAGCGTTGCATCGGAGGGACGTGCCGCATCTGAGGAACGCACCACATCCAGAGGACATGCCGCTTATAGAAAATCTCGCCACTTGTAGAGGTTGGGACGCATCTGGGGGACGTGCCACATCTGAAGGACACGCTCGCATGCAGAGGGAGAACCGTTATAGGGAATGCCAAAAATCTGAAAGATGCGCCACATGTTTTAGACACGCTGCATATAGAGGTCGCACCGCTAGCATAGGACCCGCCGCATCTAGGGGATCTACCCACATGTGGAGGACGCTCTGCAACTGGAGGACATACATATAGAGGAGGCCGCTTGTAGAGGACGCGTGTATCCTAAGGACATGCTGAGGTCACTTCGTATGCAGTGGAAACATCCTAACTAGAGGACAACGCTTGCATCTTGAGGATGAGCCACATTGAGGAAAGAATGCGCCACATGTGGAGGATACACTGTGTAAGTAGTATGCGCCTTGTCATTTAGTAGATTTAAAGTGGATAGAGTATATAATATTCTGTGATTTTAGGCATTTGCATGATTGTTCTTAATATTCTACTAAATGTAGAGTATTAAAAAAAAAATCACATGATATTAAGAGCATATCATATCAAATCTGGTGCTGGGCAACAACCCGGCAGGTACCCATATGTATGCGCAAGATTTTCACATTTTTCTTTGCTGCCGGCTTGTTGCCCAAGAAGCTCTCAGGGCTGTACCACCCCCACCCGGGGCGTGAATAAATGATATCTTTGCGGAGCCTGATGGTGCTCTGCAGAGAGCCAGATGATTTTCTTATGGAATAAAATCATTTTTCTCCAAAATATGGCAATAGAAAGTTATGAAAAATGGAGCATGGAGAACGGGACCGGGAGGTGAGTAATAATTATCTACCATACAGCTGATGGTAAATTTCCATCAAGCAAAAAAAAAATTACAGCTTTGATAAAAAAAAGGTTGCAATTGTCTAGAAGACACTTTGCATGGAGTGGGCGCGCCGCATTTGGAGGACATCTGGAGGACTTACTGCTTGTAGAGGACGTGCCACATCTAGAGGACCTGTCACATCTAGAGGACGTACCGCTTTTAAAGGGCCTACCGCATCTAGGGGACGTACCGCAAGAAGTGGAAATGTTACATTTAGAGTATGTGCCCCATCTGGAGGACACGCGGCTTGTAGAGGTTGCGCCACATATGGAAGACGCAGTACATCTGAAGGATGCCCTCTCATGCAGAGAGAGCACTGCAACTTAGGGATGTGCCACTTCTGGAGGACATGCCTCTTGTATAGGTCCCGCCACTTATAGAGGAGGTTCTTGTATGTAGAAGAAGCGCCGAATCTGGAGGACACGCCACTTGTAGAGGATGCATTTGCATGCAGAGGGACGCATTGCATCTGGAGGATGCCCCGCATATTTCAGATGTGCTGAATATTGAGGCAGCACCACTACCATAGGACGCGCCGCATCTGGAGGACACCCTGCATGAAGTGGAAAAATCCCATTTAGAGGACTCATTGACACATCTCACATATAGAGGACACGTCGAATGGAGTGGATGCACCACATCCAGAGGAGGAGCCACATCTTGAGGAAGCGACGCATATAGAAGACACATCGCAGGGGGTGGATGCGCCACATCTGGAGGACAGGGTGTGTAAGTAGGATGCTCTTGTCACTTAGTAAATAGAGGACATAATGTTCTGTGATTTTAGGCATTTACCTGATTGTTCTTAATATTTTTACTAAATGCTAAACCGATACGATTGGGAGGCACAACTGCTCTTCAGACATACAAATCTCACATGAAATTAAGTGGTCCTAACTGCTATAGACCATAAGTCATAACATCCAAAAAATGATTTTGTTTTATGCAAAAACCAATTCATCTTTATTTACACAATGACATCACTTTAAAAATCAGATGACAAGCCTAAAAGGGAAAAATGGTACAAAACACCCAATTGACTCGATACCCATATATAACTGCACATTCACTATAATGACCCCAAATAACAATTAGATATGACCCACAAATAAAAAAAAAAGCTTAAACCACCCAAAAAAAAAACCACAAAACAGGGTCGATAAAAAAACAGGGAGGTTGCAAATCAGGTTGTGCCACATAAGAGGACACGTCGCATGGATATTTGGAGGTTGCTACATCTGGAGGACGAGTTGCTTTAATGGGGTGCTCAGCTTGTAGACCACATGCCGCATTCTAAAGAACGCACCGTTTGTAAATGACACGCAGCAAAAATTGGACGCCACACATTGAATGGAGAGTACGTGCCCCATCTGGAGGACGTGCCACATGCAGAGTATGTGCCCCATCTGGAGGACATGCTGCTTGTAGAAGTCATGTCACTTGTAGGGGTTATGCCACCTACAGAGGATGCGCCGCAACTGGGGGACGTGCTGCATCTGAAGGACGCACTTGCATGCAGAGGGAGGACCGCATCTTGAGGATGCCGAACATCTGGAAGACGCAGCACATGTTTTAGACGCGCTGCATATAGAGCCTGCACCATTAGCACAGGATGCGCCACATCTAGTGGATCCGCAGAGGACGCTCCGCATGTTGAGGATACTCTGCATCTGGAATATAGAGGACACGCATGTAGAAGAAGCGCCGCTTGTAGTGAACGTGCACATCTAAAGGACGCCCCACATAGAGTGTAAACATCCTAACTAGAGGACACTGCACTGCATCTCGAGGATGCGCCACATTGAGGACATGACGTGTAAGTAGGATCCGCCGTGTCATTTAGTAGATAGTAATAGTAGTAGATAGTGATTTTAGGCATTTGCCTGATTGTTCTCAATATTCTATTAAACACTGAACTGATATGACTGGGCAGCACAATTGCTCTTCAGATATACAAATCTCACATGAAACACCCAAAAATCACAACAAAAAGGAAAACGTAACAACCCTTTATTACCTCATACCCTTATATAACTACACATATACTTATAAGGGACTCAAAGTCAGAATGACCCATAAATCAAAAAATGCATAAACCACCAAAAAACGACACTATGGGGCAAATTTACTTACCCGGTCCATTCGCGTTCCAGCGGCGGCTTCTCCGCTCTGGATTCGGGTCCGGCCGGGATTTAATAAGGTAGTTCTTCCGCCGTCCACCAGGTGGCGCTGCTGCGCTGAAAGTAAACTCATCGCGCCGGAATGCACCGAGCTGGACCAGGTGAAGGTAAGCGGTCCTTATGCGACACATTTTCGGTTTTTAAATGCGGCGGTTTTTCCGAATACGTCGGGTTTTCGTTCGGCCACGCCCCCCGATTTCCGTCGCGCGCATGCCAGCGCCGATGCGCCACAATCCGATCGCGTGCGCCAAAATCCCGGGGCAATTTAAGTACAAGCGGCGCAAAACGGAAATATTCGGGTAACACGTCGGGAAAACGCGAATCGGGCCCTTAATAAATGACCCCCTATAAGTTTCCCCCAAAAAAGGCGGTTATTCTTCCTCATATATATAAATATACACATATATGATTAGTTAGTATTTTAAATAGGTATACAAATAGCTTTATTGCAGCGATAAAACTTTTTTATGTTTCTTGTTGGGCCGCGCCTTAATAAAAGTGGCCGAAAATTGTGGTGTAGGGAGGGAGTGTTTGTTTTCGCTTTTACAGTGGAGAAAATTCATGCGGGGAGATCCAGAGTGCGATCTGCACAAAGAGGCGCCGCACGAAGAGGAGGCGCCGCATCAAGAGGAGGCGCCGCATCAAGAGGAGGCGCCGCATCAAGAGGAGGCGCCGCATCAAGAGGAGGCGCCGCATCAAGAGGAGGCGCCTCATCAAGAGGAGGCGCCTCATCAAGAGGAGGCGCCGCATCAAGAGGAGGCGCCGCATCAAGAGGAGGCGCTGCATAAGCAGAAACTACCAGGATACATCATAGAAGACCCGAGGACATAAGATGCGGTGTGCTATCACAGGTAGTATAGATAGTAGTTTGTTGTATTACAGCCTTGATCCAGGGTTGAAGAACCGATCGCCTTTTCTCGGGGTCAAGAAGGAATTTTTTCCCTGTGACATATGTCCAGGTTTTTTGCCTTCTTCTGGATCATTGGCTTAGGGATAGGTAGTAAATAAATATAATACATTTAATAATTTAGGAATCCATCACCTGTCTCCTCGTCATTTCTTTATATTATTGGCCATAGCCAGCACTGGGTATACCTGGGCAAGTGGCGGGGCCATTGGATGCTCTGGGGGCCACATAAGGCTATACATAAGAAATCCATAGGGTGTGAGGGGGCCTGTATATAAAATAACCAGGAGGGGGCTGTTTGGGATGATAAACTTGGGAATATTCTATGGAACAGAACGGTTTTAGTTTCTGAATTTTGAAAGCTGCCACATAGGTTCACTGTAAACTGGCCTACTGAGGCTCTATCGCCCAGTGGCCTACTGAAACTTGGAGCTGACCCTGCCTGGCTGTGAGGTAGTTCTCAGGTTTGGCTTCTACACTATAACACCAAATACATATATATATGGGAAGTTATTATGTTATCTACGACGGCTGCACTATATGGACTGTAATGATGGGCACTAAAGAGCCAGATACTAAAAGATCATTTGTAGCATTAGATATATATATATATATATATATATATGTATGTATTCTGGAGGACCCTCTCTAATTATACACAGCATAGTGTGAGTTTTAAAGTTATTGGGCTGTTTCGTTTCTGACATAGTTCACACCAATGTAACTTATAAGTTATAGATCACTTGGTAACTGATCGCTGGGACCCTCAGCTACAAGGAAAGAGGGATCAAAACGGATCTGAAGCATGCGTGACCGGTGGTCCATTCACCCTCAGTGATCTATAACCCCTATCCAGTTACATTACTGGGTCACCTGTTAGTATTTTGAGTACTGAATAAGGCCTCGTGCACACAACCATGTGCAGAGAGGGTGAGCGGCTATCTCACTGCCACATAGACTTATATTGGGTGCATGGTGTGGTGCCCCACATCACAGAAAAACCCATCGAATCTTATAGTAATTGCTCAATGATACAGAACCCGGCAGACAGGACACTTACCTCCTGGATATTCATATAGGCATCTCCCAGCAGGAGGTAAGTATGGGAGCTCTGCACCTTCTCCACCAGATCTCTGAAAGGGGAAAATGTGATACGTCAATGTACTGTCACTAGTTTATCTCTGTTTTCAACATTTCTGAGAGGAAATGGTTAGTCTAGATCACTACAGAGAATGTATGAGTTTATAGAATATACATAATACCAATTTGTGAGTAGTTCATTCAACCATTTAATTTCATCATAATAGGAAAAATCATGAAAAACGGATAAGCCATTATGTAAAAATGCGTGATCACTATGGCGCCACCTGTTGTTAAGAGTGTAGGGCAATGTGCACGTCCACTCAGCTAGTTGAGTGCTGGTGGACACACTTGCTCAGTCACTCTTCTCTTCACCAGGTCTTGCCATAGTGATTTGCAGCCAATAGGAATAACTTCTTGCCCTGTTTGTCAGGGAAGGAGAAAAATATCTGCTATACACAGCAGTAAAGCCAAAAGTGAAAGGGAGGCAAGATAGAACTATAATGTTAACGGACAGAGGGGGAAAGAGATTCATTCTTCTCTAGACCTGCCCCTCTGCAGCATACAGGGGGGCAAAAGGAACCAAAAAATTAGAAGTACTAGAAAAAAGCATTGGCCTTTAAAGGAAATCTACCTTGAACATTTAACATGATAAACTAGGGGAAGCTACTCCTAGATCCAGGCACCATGACTGTGGTAATCTTCTTATATTTGTAATCCATCGCCTCTTTCTAAAATCAACTGTTTAAATAATGCTATTGAGCCAGAATGGCTCTGGGGGGCTCTAAATGGGCCCCTCTGTACTCTGGCTTTGCCGGCTGTTACATTTTCTTCCCTCACTTTGTGTGATGTAAACTCACACATTGGGAGGGAGAAAAGTGCTCCTGCACAGTGTAACACCCTATGAAGCTACAGCACGGAGGGGCTTTGGTTACACCGCCGAGGAGCCCCTCTTGCTTATTAGCATAATTTAGAAGGAAGGAGGCCACGGATAACAAATATAAGATTACCACAGTCACGGTGCCTGGATCTATGGGTAAGTGTAGATTTCCTTTAAAAATTCTAGTAAGAGAGAAACGAGGTGCAACCTTGTGTACATCATGTCACGTATACGGCACATCACCTATAGCAACTGATGTAGAGCTTCTTATCTTTCCTGTGCTGGAGGTATATATCAGCCATTTTCTCCTTGGTCTGGACAAAATACGGCTGCTCCGGAGAGACGTTCCTGAGCATGGATAAAGCTTGTTCCACGTCCCCGTGAGTGAGAGACAATTCAGCATTGGCGATCATGAGGCGCAGCTCCTCCGGTGTCCCGGAAAATTCATTGATGGCGTCTTGTAATACTTTTGCAGCTTCATGCTGTACATAGAGACATTGTAAGAGAGACACAATCAACATAAAGCATACATACTGGGAGGGAGAGTGTCACACTATAGGATGTCATCTATGTCCCCTCTGTGATGAGAGATGTTCTCCTCATTACCTGCTCTCCGTTCATACGGTGACAATCCACCAGCTCCAGGAAGATGGACACTCGGTCACTCGCACTGACTTCGATTTTCCTTCCTTTTGTTTTTGAAGAAGATCCCCCCTTTTTCATACCAGGCAGACTCATGGCTATCTGTAATGTTCTGATGGCTTCCTGAATATCTCCCAATCGCTTCTGGGTCTGAGCTTTTAGTAGATTGTACAACGGATATTCACGGATCTGTAAAAAGGAAGACAAATTGTTTATGTGCCACCAGACAGCCACAGTCATGTGTCCACAGACCGGAGAGTACTGGGACTTGTACCAAGATTGTACCAAGTTTGCAAGTTTTCCCCTTTCAACAGGCTAATCAGGAGGGGTTCTGATCACTTGGATTTCCAGCGATCACAAGACTGTACTCTCTATTCGGAGAGAGCGTCCATTCAAGCATGTGTCCTACCGCTCCATTTAATAGTATGGGAAAATCTTATATTGCCAAGCACAGCACTCGGCTATCTCCAGAACTATCATTCATGGTCAATAAGAATGCCATAGATATCTGAGCGCTGTGCACAGCATTTTCTGACACTCATACAATTGAATGAAGCAGTAGGACACACGCTTAACATATTGCTCCACCCATTAGTGAGAACAGGACCCCTAGTACTTTGGATTGCTATGATCCCGTTCTTATCGATAGGACTCCCAGCAGTCGGCTATAACGTGCAAACTTGGTACAATCCCTGTAAATATAGGCTTTGTATAACCCACTAGCTCAGACATGTATTCCATGTTCTATACATAGAAGACAAATGTCTTTGCTTACCAAACCCTTTAAAAAGCCATAACACATTCACTTACCTCAAAGCTATAACTCAAGCACAACTCTAAGGAATGAGAGCACATTTTTAGGTTGTCCTGGTGTAAGTAAACTTGAGCCATCAGAAGATGTGCATCTGCATAGGACGGATTATGTTCCAGACAGTGCTGGAGGCTGCTCTGAGCCGCTTCAACGTCACCTATAGAAAGAAATAAGCTCATCACAGATTCCATACACCACACTGCAAAATCTGAAGAGTCACCCTAAGGCCCCTTACACAGGAACACATGGGGGCTGTGCTATCACCGCTGTGCTATCACCACAGTTTGCGGCTGCATCACGTTTCCCATAGATGTCTAAGGCACCCAGTCACGGAGCGGTGAGCACACACTGTCTAACAGTACTGTGGCCGAGCCCAACGTGGCCGAGCCCAACGTACTGAGCATTCATATGTGATAAGTGTCACTTTTTAAGAAGTTTTCTTATATCAATATATCAATATATATCAGACTTTGGGGACTGACTTTTATCATTACTACCAACTACATTGACGCAGGTGCAATATCATTCCCCAAATCTGATGAATATGGAGTTTCTAATTTAGTTTTGTAAAAGGATAATTGTATTAAGTTTTGGACATACCTGCTAAATATTTCACCTTTGCTATCAGGAACACTGCTTGCTGCAGGCCGGGCGCTGTCTTCACTACTGTCTCCAGGACGGAGGTGCAGTGCTTCAATAGGGGGGACGCGGGCTGCCCAGCAGCGGGGGGCTGAAACAATAGAAAATGTTACAGACCTTTCTGTATTACAGGGACTTTGCTGCATTTTAAAAGCAAATACGACAGGTCAGCCCAGTGTACCTGACCGAACTGTAAAATAGGGAACATATGACACCCAAATATCACAGGTCATATGTCAGGACTCCCAGCATCACCGTCATTTATAAACATCCATGAAGTCACTGATGCACCATGGGACTAGTGTCCTGTACACATAAACACATGATCACAGTGAAGGACAATAGTCCCATACACATTGTTCAGGATTACCTTTCTTTTATACAATTGGCCCCAGGAGGTATAAACATAACAAATAATGTATACTTACCTCCCATAGACAGATCCGCATCTGTCTGAGGTATGTAGGCTATACTGTGCGCTGCACAAGGTCAGTATACCACGGTTCTTATATATATACCCCTATATATACACCCCACTGGGCCCAATAGTATAGAAAAAGTAATTTCAGACAGCCCTTTAAAAGGGAACCTGTCATCACAATTTCCCATATACAGCTAGCAACAGGTTCCATAGAGCGCTAGTAACTTACTGAAACCATTCTATTAGCTAAAAATTATTACCATAACATCCCCATAAAATAAACGTATATATATTATATATATATACCGTATATACTCGAGTATAAGCCGACCCGAGTATAAGCCGAGACCCCTAATTTTACCACAAAAACCTGGTAAAATCTATTGACTCGTGTATAAGCCGAGGGTGGGAAATGCATTGGTCACAGCCCCTTCCCCCAAGTATATAGCCAGCAAGCCCCCAGAAATATATAGCCAGCAGCCCCCCAGTATATAGCCAGCCAGCCCCTGCCCCCCAGTATATACCCTGCCAGCCCCTGTGCCCCAGTATACAGCCTGCCAGCCCCTGTGCCCCAGTATACAGCCTGCCAGCCCCTGTGCCCCAGTATACAGCACAGCCTGCCCCTGTGCCCTGGGAAATATAGCCTGCCAGCCCCTGTGCCCCAGGAAATATAGCCTGCCAGCCCCTTGGCCCCAGGAAATATAGCCTGCCAGCCCCTGTGCCCCGGGAAATATAGCCTGCCAGCCCCTGTGCCCCGGGAAATATAGCCTGGCAGCCCCTGTGCTCCGTTATTGAGCCGCACCCCCGCCCCATTGATGTAAAAAAAAAAAAAATCAAAACTCACCCTTTCCGTGGCCCTGTCGGGTCTTCTATGTGATCCGGCAGTCAGCAGCAGGTCCGTGCCGCGCACAGCGCTGACGTCAGCCGCTGACATCACAGTGTGTGCCGGCACACACAATACTATTGCAGCGGCGGCGGCTGTCAGTGCTTGTGACATCGCACGGACCTGCCGCTGACTGCCGGATCACACAGAAGACCCGAGGGGGCCACGGAAAGGGTGAGTTTTGATTTTTCTTCTTTTTTTTTCAGCGGCAAGTCAGCGGCAGGTCTGCACAGCACTGACATCAGCCACAGGCTGATGTCAATGCCTGTGACATCGCACGGACCTTCCGCTGACCGACGGATCACACAGAAGACCCGAGCGGGCCGCCGGAAAGGTGAGTTTTGATTTTTTTTTTGTGTCGATTTTTGTTTGACTCGAGTATAAGCCGAGTTTGTGTTTTTCAGCACATTTTTTGTGCTGAAAAACTCGGCTTATACTCGAGTATATACGGTATATATGATATTACTTGGTATCTGAGGGGGTGTGTCCTGCTTGGCCCAGCCCCTCCTATCTACTCCTCCCCATTCCTTATGCCACAATATTCAGCACTTCAAGTGATGTGATGTCATCTAAGGTTCTGTGCCCTTTGCATTTATAAAACGTACCCCATGTATGCATCTGATCACATGAAATCACAGCCTCCATAGACGGCTTCTCCTCCCCTTCCTCCAGGGAGATATGCTGTGATTTCATGTGATCGGACACATACATGGAGTACATTTTGGGTGGTAAAATTCTGGTGACAGGTCTTGCTTAAAAGAAATCTACCATCAAAATCCAGCATGATAAAGCAGGGACACTTACTCATAGATCCAGGCACCGGGACTGTGGTCATCTTCTTATATTTGTTATCCATGGCCTTCTTCCTTTTAAAATTTTTTGATGAGACAGGAGGGCTCTGGGGTTACCAGTGCCCCTTCGTGATGCTGCTTCACAGGCTGTTACACTGTGCAGAAGTCCCACTCCAACTCCCACTGTGTGAGATTACAGTAGGTAAAGGGAAGGTGAAGTGCACAGTGTAACCGCCTGTGAAGCAACACAGAAGTGCTCTAGTAAGGCCTCTCCCCACAAATATAAGATTGGTGCAGGATGGTCTCTATTGCTAGAGGCCCTTTGGACTCCTATTCGGTCTTAGAGGAAAAACCCGGCGCAATTCGTTCCAGAAAGTGGAGATTTTATTTATCCAGTGTAAAAAACTTAAAATATATATATAAAAAATATATTAAAAAGCAAGACGCGTTTCGGATCCGGACTGGATCCTTCTTCAGTTGCATTGGATATGTACATGTCGGGAGTTCTATATATACACATAACTTTTTTGGCGCGTTCCCGGTAACGAGACCGGGAAGCGTCATGCAGGATAGTTAATGGATGACAGATCTAATCGATAATTAGACAGACAGATCTAATCGATAATAAAAATAGATAAGGTAATTAGAATAAGCAATACAGAATAGTTAATCCCAAATATATATACACAATTTAAAAAACCCTATGGAGTAGAATACCTTATCTTATATTATAGAGTTACTGGCGTGGAGGTTTTTAGAAATGAATCGATATATTCCGTTTGTGTTCCGATGGCGGATGTAGATAAACGACTAAAATGGACGCCACACAATCTCAGAACTACATCTACAGAAGCCTGAGGTGGCCAAAATACTGTTGTGTGCCGCGGATAAATGAGTTTTAGTGTCCGCTCCGATCACTAACAGAGAAGTAGGAATTTTATTTGGTGCGTGTGGATTAGAGATGCTTAATTTTACAGGTAAGTATAAACTTTACTTTAATGGGTATATGAATTAAGTGTGTTTTTATGTCAAGATTGTTTCGGAAACCTCATTTAAGCCTAGTGGCTTTAGTGTCTTAAGTTTGAACATCCAATAAATTTCCTTGCGTTTAAGAACTTCAAATCTATTTGAAGTTTCTTTATTAATGTGGTCAATTGGGGTGATGTTGTACTTAATGTCATTTTTGTGTTTGATTTCCATATGTCTAGATAAACTGTGTTTATTGTTTTTGTGTTGGATGTTGAACCTGTGTTGATTAAGGCGACAGTGAAGGGGTTGAGTGGTTCTTCCCACATACTGTAATCCACACTGGCACTCAATTAAGTAAATGACATAGCGAGATTGGCAAGTCATACTGGTTTTAATGCAGAATTTTTCTTCGGAATTGCTAGAACCGAACGTAGAAGTGCCGTGATTGATAACCTTACAACATTGGCAATTCTTACTATTGCGTTTCATGACTTTTTTCACTGAGTTATCCGTATGAGTTTGTTTTTTCAATTGTTTTGGTATACTGGGAGCCAGTTTTTGCTTTAGTGTTATGGCTCTCCTGTATGTAAATATTGGTTTTTCAGAGATGTTCTTTTGTAAGTATGGATCATTGCGTAAAATACGCCAATGTTTTTTTAAAACCGCTTCTATCTCTTTGTGATTTTTTTCTTATATGTCGTGATGAAACGGATCGCTGAGTCACTGTTCTTGTTCTTCCTGTTCTCTTTCTTTTTGTCTTTTCCGGGGGGTTTTAGGCATTCTGCTTGTGAATATTGACTGGCTCGGTTTATGGCGTCTTTTATTAGTTCTCTCGGATAGCCTTTTTCGATAAATCTCATCTCTATGATTTTTGCTTGTTTCTTGAAAGTGGTATCATTGAAACAGTTTTTCCTAATTCTTAGAAATTGGCTATAGGGTATATTATTTAGCCATTTCTTGTGGTGATTGCTCTTAAAATTAAGGTAGCTGTTGGTGTCCACCGTTTTAAAGTATGTTTCAGTGATGAATTTGTTTTCGTTATGTTTGATGATTAAGTCTAAAAATTCAATTACCTCTTTTTGGACATTGAGGGTGAGTTTTATGCCCCATTCATTTTTGTTAATTTCCTCGAAGTAGTTTTCCAGTGTTACTTTGTCTCCTTTCCAGATCATAAACAGATCGTCTAGGAATCTGAAATAGGTGACTAGATGTCCTTTGTGGAGCTCTTCAGGGGTGATGTAGAGTTCCTCGAAGATCCCCATAAAGATATTTGCATATGAGGGAGCCACTCTGGTCCCCATAGCAGTACCTTTACTCTGATGGTAGACTGAGTCACCATATACAAAATAATTATTTTGAAGTATGAACTGTAGACATTCCAATAGGAATATTCTTTGTTCTTCTTTTATACATGTGTCCTTTTCAAGGGTTAATTCTACACATGTCAATCCAATAAGATGATCAATATTGCTATATAGGGCTGTGACATCCATAGTGACAAACCAATAATTATTATGCCATGTTAATTTCTGTAGTTTTTGGATAAGATCCCCTGAGTCTTTTATATAGCTGGGCAGATTTGTGACAAAAGGTTGGAGAAACTAATCTATATAGTGTGATAGATTACTTGTGAGGCTTTGAACATTGGACACTATGGGGCGACCAGGGGGTGCAGTGGGGTTCTTGTTTAGATCTGTCTGTCTAATTATCGATTAGATCTGTCATCCATTAACTATCCTGCATGACGCTTCCCGGTCTCGTTACCGCGAACGCGCCAAAAAAGTTATGTATATATAGAACTCCCGACATGTACATATCCAATGCAACTGAAGAAGGATCCAGTCCGGATCCGAAACGCGTCTTGCTTTTTAATATATTTTTTATATATATATTTTAAGTTTTTTACACTGGATAAATAAAATCTCCACTTTCTGGAACGAATTGCGCCGGGTTTTTCCTCTAAGACCGAATAGGAGTCCAAAGGGCCTCTAGCAATAGAGACCATCCTGCACCATTATTACTATCGGCACCCTGACCGAAGCGACTCCTGGAAGGCTGCATCCAGTTCCATATCTCCATCTAAAATGTGACATATGAGTTGTGCCATTAGCGCAACACCAAAAGGTGAGTGCACATTTAGCATCTACACCCACCTACTAATAACTGAGAAATCCTACACATCGAGCGCCCCCGCTCTCTCTCTCTTCTCTCTTCCGTCCACAAATATAAGAAGATTACCACAGTCATGGTGTCTGGATCTATGAGTAAATGTCCCTGGTTTATCGTGCTTTGTCAAATGGTCAGCTTTTTTCAGTTATATCTTATGAAAATATTAGTGCTCTTTTGGCCTTCGTTGGGCTGGTACACATCAATGCAACTATTTCCCATACAAATTGTAGAAGCATCCAGCAAAAAACATAGACCGATTTGTATAAATTTAGATAACATAGTGTATGACATGCAGTATATATCCACACTCTATTAGGGTCACATTTCCACAGACAAAAATTTTGCAATACTTTACCTGGTTGGGGCAAAAGTTTAAATATTCCCTAATAATTTCAAGTAAAAAATCTGGGTTTAACAACTCAAAGTAGTGGATCCCGAGAGGCAATCCTTGTAAGGCAGAGAAGTGATTGTCCAGGACGTCATTTAACAAATGGATAACTTCGTCTTGTTTCTTTTGCTTCTTCATCGCCAAAATGGCCTGCAGGTAGGATAACTCCTGGAAAGGGAAAGAATGGATCGGTCATTTGGACCCCTACAGATACAGAACAGTTTGTAGTTCTATGATAAAGAAGTTATTTTCTAGCTTGCTTGCTTTTGTTATACCAAGTGTACATAATGTGCTCCACACTTAGACATGGCTTACCATACAATAAAGTGTTAGAACATTTTGCCCAAATTTTGGTGCAAAGTATAGAAGTCTCTAAAACCAGGGGCACCAAAATCAACTTTTATAATTATGCTAATGATCCTGAGGGGCTATCCCAGCCCCTCTGTGATCTGGTGTTACAGGTTGTTACACTGTCTCACCCTCCCCCCTGAGAGGAAGCGCTCATGTACTAGACATTGTAACAGGCCGTAAAGCCAGATCACAGAAAGGCTAGAGTAGCCCCTTAGGATCATTAGCATAATGTTAAAAGTTGATTTTAGAAGGAAGGAGGCCATGGATAACAAATATAAGAAGATTACCACAGTCACGGTTCCATGGATCTATGAGTAATGCCCCTGGTCTATCATGATGGAATTTCATGGTAGATTTCCTTAAACATCTCATAATGTGACGGCATACCACAAGTATGTGTTACCACTTTATGATTCGTGCACCTCTCAACTATCCCAATGGATTATAAAGTGATGACATATCCAAGCAATATACCACCACTATATGAGATATGATGACGTCTGTATAGCAGTGTTATAAACACTGGTACAGATTTTAACCCCACACATTACACTTTGTATTGTAGTCTCTTCTAACTCACCCCGGATTTCCCAATGGACTGTTGAATCTCCATCAAAAATTCCAGCTGCTGATCAGCATCTTGTAGTTGTCCCTCTAGGATCTGACATCGGATAATACCTACAAAATATCACAAGATTAATTACAAAATGTCCCATCTTATAGGATCAATTCCGTCAAGGATCAATTTTGCTTTCTCTATTAACGTATTAAAATGGAAAGACCATCTCCTTACTGATAAAACTTTATGAATGGGGAGGGGGTCCAACCTCTGGACCCCCCAACAACGATTGCTCTTCCCTGTGTTTGGAAAGACTAATCTCATTTCAGATTTGGTGAATATGCACAACTTAGAGTCACCAGGTTTTATCCCACTGAACTACTATCCCCCTCAGATAGGGAATTAAATGATCTTTCTAGAAGTCCCCCTTTTATGTGAAATCTCACCTGTTTACCTATATAAAAAAAAAAGGAGGCAAGTTTTTTTGTTTTATCAAAGAGATGCGTCAAGTTTAGTGGTTTCTTAGGTAGTGTCAGAAGCCCCTAACTTTGGTTCTGTAGCACCTATAAACATGCTTTTTGTGTCATATAAGAATAGATAAGAATAGAATCTTTAAAATCACATAAGGCTTATGGCTTTGTGAGCTACAGAACCGGAGTTACAGGCAACTAAAGATATACCGTATTTTCCGGGCCATTAGGCGCACCGGAATATAAGGCGCAACAGTCCGATGCGCCTTATATATGTAATAATTCCATATATAAGGCGCATCGGACTATAAGGCGCAGGGTCGGGGGCGGAGCGGAGACCCGACGGAACGCGACGGGACGCGACGCCGAGAAGAGACGCGGAACGCGGGGAAGGTGAGGGGGAGGTGGAGAATAGAATACTTACATAGATCCCCGCTACCGGAGACAGCAGATCTCCAGCGGGAACTGCAGACCACGCGGCAGAAGTTGTTCGTGCCGCGTGGTCTGCAGTTCCCGCTGGAGATCTGCTGTCTCCGGTAGCGGGGACCTATGTAAGTAGGGTCCGCTGCCCTCATATAGGGCGCACCGGACTATAAGGCGCACTTTGGATTTCCAAGGAAATCCAAGGCTTTTAAGTGCGCCTTATAGTCCGGAAAATACGGTAGTTAAAAATGTGAGCTGCAGATAAAGATGCAGTTCCTACCTATTTTCTTAACTTCCTATATGATTCGTTCTTTAGCGCACAGAACCATACTTGTTTCTAGTTGCTATAGAACAGAAGATAGCGGCTTCTGAATTGACACTCCACCTACAACCACTAAACTTGACTCATCTCATGTGAACATATCTGTCTGAGTTTGGGGGAGATTTTTTTTTTATAGGTAAACAGGGAAGAGTTCACATAAAAGAGGGAATTTAGGAAAGACTAATAGGGACTAATAGTTAAGGATAAAATCTGGAGACAGGTTTCTTTTAATCAATAGTACGGCGGCCTTGAGTTCTTTGAGTGATCCAAAGCTCTCTTACTGGACCGGACGTGTGCTGCTCCATTCACCGTGTATGGGACTGCTTGAAATAAGCAAAAGCTTTACTGTCTCAGCTATTATATTCTGTGGATATGTTAAAAATGTTCTCATTTTGGTAAAAACTGCTATAAGAAATCTTGGCATTTATCAGCTGCTGTGCAGGTTTTGTTCCTTCAAATCACATCTTTCCGTAACCCACTGCTCCTCATTCAAGAGCCCGAAGCTGCAAGAACTGGAAAATCTCCCCCGCATCCTCCCCTAAAAGCCTCCATTGTCTTCACTTGCTGGAGTGTCCGGTTTCTAAAACGTTCCAGGAAAATTACAATATATGTACGTAATATCCGTTCGGGAGCCGGTGCCAGAAGCCTGACGTAATAGTACGGCACATTTCAGCAAGTCACCTCCCCCTGTGACTTACTATTACGTCAAATGTCAGTAAGGGGTTAAAGCGGTTGGCCACTTTACCTCATGTTTTGTGTAATGTGTGTGTAAGTGTAGGGGGTGGGATTATAGGTAATTTTCCAATAAACATCTAGTAATAGTTCTGCTCCGATTTCTTCATATGTAAAGTGAAGCCTCCTGTCTATTTCTCTTCAGCCAGAGATTCCTGTCCATAATATGGCTGCAGATGAAGGGTGCGGCCATTAAGGTTTATCTGAATGCTATCATAAGGTCCTGGCAGGGTGATTACTCGTGGGGAGATAAGATCACATGACCCTCCATCTGTGGCCATTTTATGGTCAGAAATGTCTGACTGATGAGGTAAAAGACCGGAGGCTTCACTTTACATATCAAGAAAGCAGAGCAGAACTATTAATATATGTATATTGGTAAATTACCTAATATCCTGTCCCCCACACTTACACACACATTACACTAAACATGAGGTAAAGTGGCCAACCCCTTTAAATTAGAAGTTTCTGAGCACTAAGAGCCCCAACATTGGGACACCGTGATCACGAGAATGAAGGTCCGGTCCCTGTTCCTTACCACAGACTCAGTGAAAAGGAGTTTGAATGGAGTACACGTGTACTGCTCCATCCCGGGTCTATGTAGCCGCTGAAGACTGGAAATGGCTTAAAATCATCAACGCAAAAAAAAAGAATGGGGGTCTCAGGACCCCAGTGGCCAGTGATCAGTGCCAATCCCACAATCCTGTGGATAAGTCATAAATGCCCCTCATGGGAAAAAGTCTGGCCTAATGTTAACCATATATGTCTCTTCAGAAAATAATTGTAGATCCATTAAAAGTGTATAAATAGGTGTAATACAAAAATAACCCCTACTAAGTACAATATAACTTCTCACCAGTTAGAGCGGAGACGCTAGACTCATCGAGAGTCATTGCTGCCTTGTACCACTTTAGGGCTTCCTTGAGGCGGCCTTGTAGGACAAGTTGATAGCCAAGCTCTGTGGCAATGGTGGCATCGTGAGGAGCCAAATTCACTGCACGTTCCACCAAGGTTTGGGTCTGCTGAAGGATCAGTTGGTTACGTTCACACTAGGGCAGAAAATAGACAGGACTTATATTCACAAATATTCTCAAGATTCATGTTTTGTCAAGTCCTTCCTTCATTAAAGGAAATCTACCATTAAAATCCATCATGATAAACCAGGGACATTACTAATAGATCCAGGCACCGTGACTGTGGTAATCTTCTTATATTTGTCATCCATGGCCTCCTTCCTTCTAAAATCATCCGTGTTTTAGCTTCACAGGATGTTACAATGAGCATGGGCACTCCACTCCCCCCTCCCACTGTGTCGTGAGATTACATCAGGCAGAGGGGAGGAGGGAAGTGCTGAAGGAGCAGAGGCGGAGGGAGAGACAGTGTAACAGCCTGTGATGACACAGCATGGGAGGATTATGGTGATGTTCCCCCGCATAGCACTTCTCGCTCATTCACATGATTTTAAAAGTTGATTTTAGATGGAAGGAGGCCCTGAATAACAAATATAATAACAACAAATTTTAATATAAGGATATGGTTGTCGGGTAAAGGCACCTGGTGGCCCCTTTGTTTTTTCCCCCTCAGGCTGAGCAGTGGATGGTGGGATTAGGTAAAAAAAAAAAAACATTTTCATTATAAAATGTGGTTAATTGCTATTTTTTAAATCACAGTATGATAATAGAAAATCAATAAAACGATATCTATCTCATAGTCCAGCACTTACCATCCTGCTGAAGGCTAAGGACATGCTATAATACAGGTGAGCGTTCTGCGGCTCAAACCGGTCCAGAGCGTTGATCAAATCTCCCAGTTTAGTCGTCGCCTGGAGAGAACACAGAATATTAGGCACAGTAATTTACATGCTGTGACGTTAGAGACACCTTGGGAGTAAACAGCAGATATTGATTTTCACTAACACACGGTCCCGGAAGGCCCAAGAAATGAGATGGAGTTGTCCACACGACCACAGATACACTCACCCACAATCCTGACGGGCTAACAATCCCCTTTCCCTTGTGAAACAAAGCCTTTTCAACACAGAGGTTCTGCCGCAAACTATGGTTATAAGCCAGCTAGAAGCCTGGTCTGTATCAAAATTATATTGGTCCAGAAGTCAACCCAGGTAGCGAATATATAACAGAGCCACAAGGGGTTTTGTGGATCAAGATAAAAAATGGGCAGTAGAGATGAGCGAGTATACTCGTCCGAGCTTGATGCTCGTTCGAGTATTAAGGTACTCGAAACGGCTCATTGCTCGGACGAGTATTTCCCCTGCTCGAGATCGAGCATTTAATTAAAAAAAAAACAGTGAAGAACAATGAAGAATAGAATAAAAACAGTGAACACAGGATCATTTAAGTGAAAAAGACAGTGAAGAATAGATTACAGATGTTCGGCACATCTGCTTACTTGTCGGAAGATACGGCGGAATGGTGCGAACAAAATAGTATGTGAAGAACACATTGAAGAACACGGTGAGCAGGACAGAGACACCAGGGAGCAGCACAGAGACACCGGGGAGCAGCACAGGCAGCGGCGGGCACGGAGACATCGGGGCAGCGGCGGGCACGGAGATAGCGGGGCAGCGGCAGGCAGGGAGACAGCGGGGCAGCGGCAGGCACGGAGACAGCGGGGCAGCGGCAGGCACGGAGACAGCAGGGCAGCGGCAGGCACGGAGACAGCAGGGCAGCGGCAGGCAAGGAGACATCGGGCAGCGGCAGGCACGGAGACAGCGGGGCAGCGGCAGGCACGGAGACACCGGGGCAGCGGCAGGCACGGAGACACCGGGGCAGCGGCAGGCACGGAGACACCGGGGCAGCGGCAGGCACGGAGACAGCGGGGCAGCGGCAGGCACGGAGACACCGGGGCAGCGGCAGGCACGGAGACAGCGGGGCAGCGGCAGGCACGGAGACAGCGGGGCAGCAGCAGGCACGGAGACACCGGGGCAGCGGCAGGCACGGAGACAGCGGGGCAGCGGCAGGCACGGAGACACCGGGGCAGCGGCGGGCACGGAGACAGCGGGGGAGCGGCGGGCACGGAGACAGCGGGGGAGCGGCGGGCACGGAGACAGCGGGGCAGTGGCGGGCACGGAGACACCGGGGCAGCGGCGGGCACGGAGACACCGGGGCAGCGGCGGGCACGGAGACACCGGGGCAGCGGCGGGCACGGAGACAGCGGGGGAGCGGCGGGCACGGAGACAGCGGGGGAGCGGCGGGCACGGAGACACCGGGGCAGTGGCGGGCACAGAGACATTGGGAAGGGCAGAGAGATCGGGGAGACTTCAGTGGAAGAAGAGGAGCGATCCCGGGACAGCGTATCACCCCGACAAGTAAGCAGATGTGCCGAACATCTGTAATCTATTCTTCACTGCGTTTTTCACTTAAATGATCCTGTGTTCACTGTTTTTATTCTATTCTTCACTGTTTTTCACATCTGCTAACTTGTCGGGAGATAATATACGCGCGGAACAGTGAAGAATAGATTGCAGATGTTTCCATTGAAAAATGCTCGGGTCTCCCATTGACTTCAATGGGGCTCGTTATTCGAGACGAGCACTCGAGCATCAGGAAAAGTTCGTCTCGAATAACGAGCACCCGAGCATTTTAGTGCTCGCTCATCTCTAATGGGCAGGTTAAAATTTATATATTTTGGCAATTTAGGGACTGTTGCTAGTGTTTTATTCCTGCTCTGTTGTTTTGGAATACATATTAAAGGGAAGCTGATATTGCTCTAACAAACCACCAGCAGTATGTTATCAAGCAGCTGAGAAGTTTCTAGATGATGTTTCTTTCATGGTCCATTGTGGTGGCATCATCCAAAAAATCAGTTAGATGTAAATTGGTTTTATGAAGTCAAGGAGGCGGAGAGTTTAACACTGAAGTCAAGCTTTTCCTGAATAAGAACACCCACTTTACTGTAATCTGATCATTGATCAGATCTCCTGAAGTCTGGTACATGATGTCAATCACATGATAGGAGGTGTTCAGAGGCAGGGAAAGCTTGACTTCCATGTTAAATTCTCCATCTCCTTGACTTTATACATATTACTTACATCTAACTTCAAAATTTTCTGGACATACTGGCAGTGGTTTATTAGGCAAATTTCTGATGATAGGTTCCCTTTACCTTTTGATTATTGGTGTGTGAAAATAAGGTTTTTTTTACCCAGTTTTTCTATACGTAGTATTCTAATTTTTTAAATTTATATACACTAGAAAAAACTATATATGCACAGTTGACAGAGTACACGTCCTAAGTGGAGTACAACAAGTATTCGCAATCAAGTGAAAGTCAGTTACCGTGTGCTGCACCAATGGGGAGGATGGCCAATATCTAAAGATTCTTCCTGCCTTTTGTTGTTGTCTTAGTGTCATAGTACTGCCACCAGGAAAAGAACGATGGCCAATGGGCCCATTTGCTTCTATGAATGGTGTAGACACACTGCCCCCTAGGTGGGTGCAAGTACACCTCCTTATCCGAGGTTTGAACCACGTAAATTCAAACTTGTCAATAGGAGGTCATAGGACTACGATTCGGGTGCCATCAAACCCAATCTAATCTCCAGTATATTTTAAGACTGAAAATGACCCACCTACTATGCTCCTCATATCTCCTCATCCGAGGCCTCCAGAATAGACCGAGGAGACTCAGGTGCGCCTTGCTTCCCCAATCCCAGAAAAGTATCTGCTATTCCATAACTGGCATATAGATATTGGCCATATACCCTTTTGGTGGGATCTCTATGAAGACTGTGATCCCATGAGGTCTACAGCAAGGTGTGGGATCAACCTTTGAGGCTCATTCCATAAAATGACGCTGGGGTGGGGTGAGGGGGGGGGGTTACCTTTTGGGGATAGGCTGTTGCCTATACAGCAAGATCCTGGTCCCCAGTACTGAATGTCAATCTGTGTAATGGAATTGGACCAGCGGCTCCTCTTACCTCATGAATATTTCCTTCTCTGCACAGGTAATGAATCCCCAGCATCCTGATGGCCTCCAGGTTATGACTCTCCTTCTGTAGTAACCTAGAGGAAAAATAGATTTTTTTACACTCCCAAATAATTCACAGGATAAGTAACTAGATGCCCTGTCCTTAGGACCGGTGGTTATCCGACTCTCTCCCGATGTGTTTTTTTGGGGGCTGGCTTTTCCGGTGTGTTTTTTGGGGGGCGGGCTCTCCCGATGTGTTTTTTGCGGGGTGGGCTCTCCCGATATGTTTCTTGGGAGCGGGCTCTCCCGATGTGTTTCTTGGGGGGCGGGCTCTTCCGGTGTGTTGTGTTGGGGGGCGGGCTCTTCCGGTGTGTTGTGTTGGGGACGGGCTCTTCCGGTGTGTTGTGTTGGGGGACGGGCTCTTCCGGTGTGTTGTGTTGGGGGACGGGCTCTTCCGGTGTGTTGTGTTGGGGATGGGCTCTTCCGGTGTGTTGTGTTGGGGACGGGCTCTTCCGGTGTGTTGTGTTGGGGGGCGGGCTCTTCCGGTGTGTTGTGTTGGGGGGCGGGCTCTTCCGGTGTGTTGTGTTGGGGGGCGGGCTCTTCCGGTGTGTTGTGTTGGGGGGCGGGCTCTTCCGGTGTGTTGTGTTGGGGGGCGGGCTCTTCCGGTGTGTTGTGTTGGGGGGCGGGCTCTTCCGGTGTGTTGTGTTGGGGGGCGGGCTCTTCCAGTGTGTTATGTTTGGGGGCAGGTCACAGTCTGCCTGCAGATAATATAACATTTATCTCTGTATGTATCCTGCCGAGTAGAAATAGTATTACATTACTTCACTTGATCTTTCCGTGACATATTGTATAAGATTAATATGTGGGCGTCTGATAAATCACAGTAAGCCCCAACTTTAGCGTCTGATCCACCCCCAACACAGCAGATTGTGTGACAAAACTAAGTAAAGGGTAAACCTGATTTCTGCCGGAGAGGTCTAAAATCTGGGTCCGTGTAATGAGATTCATATTGACTCATCCTTAACACTGCTACATCTGTCATAGTGACTGAACTGCCAACTAGTCTTATGTAGGAGGATACTAATGGTAGGAAAATCCTATTATTTACTTCTGGGTTGTCCTAAAACAATTCTATACCATCGCTTTATTTTGTGTAAGAAACGTTATTACTTGCACCAAAATGTTTCACGTCAGCAACATGGAGACATCATCAGCTAAGTATATATATATATATAAGTGTGCATAATGGTATAGAGTATATTTATACGCCGAGACTTTAGACCTTTCTATTTGTGCGTTTCCATTTCTCCGGATAGAAAGGGCGAGTGCAAATAACATGTACGTCTGTATCTGATCTGCAGCAACAGATCGCTGCCACCTAGTGGACAAGTATGGCCAAGCAACTATGAAAAACACAACTCAACGACTTTCAGTGGCTGACATATAACACCCCAGTTTTAATTCTTGCACAGAGCCCCCCCACCCAGGACAAGACAGAAACTATTTCTAACAGATTCTGTCATTTCGACCCATGAGTTTTCTGTAGTGAATAAACAATCACAGGATTGTTAGGTACCCCTGGCGTCATCATAGGAGGATGTTTTTTTTTTTTAAAGTGTTCTCCTGTAGATATAAATTTGATCGTAGGGGTCTATTCTCATGATTGATGGGGGTCAGAATAGTCAGACCCCACCAATCAGATTGTTATCCCCTATCCCAGTAATGACAATCCTTTTAGAGCGCGTCTCCGACTTATTATTTTTAGGGGACCTCCGCTGTGGACATTTCTTTGGGTAGGGCACTGTTGGGTAAATTTCATTGGATGGAGGGGCTTCTGCTGGGAACATTTCATTGGGTTGGGGGAAGCACAGTGGTGGATGTTCCATTAGGAGGAGCACTGCTGGGGACATTGCATTTAGATATGGACTATTTGCAATGACCATAGTAGAGTATTACCCGCCCTCGGAAAAAAAATTCAGGTGCAGCCGGTCCCCAGATCCAAAAAATTTGGAGTGCCCAAATTACAATCGACAAAACAACAATAACTTGTTAACTGCTCTGCCACATCTTTTGATCGCTTTGGTGTCCTGACATCAATACAGTTGAAAGACGGAGGAGTCGTTTAGATTATCACTGTAGTGTTCCCCTAATCAGGTAGAATTGTGAAGCCAAGAGCAGGAGCATCTATGTTAATCCAGTCCTCTCTACATCTAGTTGTTCCTCCTGCAGTGTCAGTTAGGCCAGGATGTGTCCCTTGAAGACAGTACTGAAAATGGCGTGTCCTGAGCTTCCTGGGACTGCAGGAAGAGGCCTAGAGTCCCATCAGGTGCATTATGGAGCAATGGCCTAGGTGCACACATAAAGGGCTCTGAGTGCCACCTTGGGCACCCATGCCATAGTGTTGCCACCACGGTCCTCTCCTATCCTCTGGATAGAGAATAACAATAAAAATTGTGACAACCCCTTTAAAGGGCCTCAACTACTTTGACTTATTCCAACGCTGGGCCATCAATATTAAACCTATGAGTCCAATACCCGTCATCACCACCAATCAATGAGGTCTTTCATATCCATCAGTCACATGACCTCTTTGCAGCTCAAGTGAATAAGGCTGAAGTGCAATACCAAGTATAGCCACTATACAGTGCACAGCGCTATGCTAAGCGGGGCGTAAATAGTCCGCTAGCCCTGTCCTAATTCTGCAGACTCTTCAAACTGATCTCATATCGATAACGTTTCATAAGGGCAGACAATCAATATTGTAATCCCCAAAAAATAGAATGTGAAAAAAAACCATATAAAAGTAAAAACAAATCATAAAATAATATACAAGCCATTGCAGTAGCTACTACGTGGCGACCCTCTACAACGGAGACTACAGTAAGACTGTAAGTGACTGTAGCTCAGCAGGTGAAGACGTCTGAATATCTTAATTTAAATTTACAAAGTAAGAATAAATGATGAATAATAGAAAATAACGGAGCTGGGGATTATGGGGTTAAGGAGAGAGAATAATAGAGAGTGATATTTCAGTGTCTCTACCTCCCATATCTACAGGGCTTCCTACAAGACGTTTCATCTACATCAGATTGTCAGCTCCTTCTCTGAAGGCGACATTTAGTCCCATAATTGGTTCTAGCAGCAGCCCACACAGACTACCTGACACGCTGCTAGTGTGAACGCGGCATACTGCACCTTAGCGCCGTCTCCACCGTCTGTTCCCAATCCTGCAGGGCGAGTTGTAGCTTCATCTTCTTAATGAGAGCCGGGGTGAAGCCTGGATGGCTGGCAAGGATCTTATTCACAGCTTCCAAGGCTCCGGAAAAATTCTGCCGCAACTCGTAATAGTGAGCCTGGAAGACAAACATAAATGATCTATGGAGCGGGAGGTGTCTATATAATATTGTAATGATTGTGGTGGAGATCTGAACACAACGCGTAAAAGGAGTGGACAAAATTAGTAAGTTGTAATAATAATAATAAGCAGATCAGTGAGGGTCGGGCTGCTGGGACTCCCACTGATCATGAGAACAGGACCCCCAGCTTTCAGAGGAATGGGAGTCCTGTACTCATCAACGGGTGGAGTGGTAGGTCAAGATGTGTCCTGTCCTTCCAGTTAATACAATTGGAGTGTCTGAAATTGCAGAACACAGCGTTCAGTTATCTCTGGCACTCTCACAGACAGTGAATAGGAGTTCAATCTCTGCAATAGCAATTTCAGACCCCGGACTCCCATTGTATCGAAGGAACAACAAGACACATCATGACCTACCGCTTCACCCACTAATGAGAATGGGACCCCCACTGGGGTCTTGTGATGGAAGAAGGACACAGCAGTCAGATCCTCATTGATCAGCTTCTTATCCTCTATCCTGTGGATATGGGATAACGTGGTACAACCCCTTTAAAGGAAATCTACCATTTGTTTTTATGCACTGTGAATCAAACATACCTTGAAAATGCTGCAGCTACACTGATTCAGAAACATATCTTGTGCGCTGGAGAGGAGATGACCCTTCCCCCGCTTCATTGAGAAAAGTTGTGCACAGCCGCACACACGGGGGAAGATAAAGCAGGCTCTATCTTTTCCCCATGTACGGCGAGGAACGGTGCCACATGTGTTTCACCGTACCGCCGCTGGACCGCTATTGCCATCTATGGGAACATAAATGTATACGTCCCCATAAACGGCCGTCTGAATGTACCCTAAGGTGTCAGTATTTGCGGTACGTGGTGGCAATTTAAGTTATATCAACCTGGGACCTATATGACTGTTTGATCATTTGTTATTCAAATATTCACAGATGGAAAAATGGGGGAAAAGTGGCGTTTTGAACATTTGGGCGCTATTTTCCTTGTGTTCAAGGCTTTGGATATTTTGATAGAACAGGCATTTTGGGACACGGCGATGCCTATCATATTTATTATTTTTACTGTTTATTTTTTGATGCGATCTAGGGAAAGGGGAGTGATTTAAACTTTTACTTTTTAAAAAAAAAAATTCAAATATATTTTTTAACCATTATTTCAGACCCTCCAGGGTTCTTTAACTCTTCTGAGCCTGATTGCTAATACTATGTACTGAAATACTACTGTATTGCAGTATATAGCAATTTTACTCCTGATCTCTAATAGCCTGTCATCTGCTGGCTATTAGAGCTCATTACACACGGCAAGCCTACTAGTCTCAATGAGACTATAGGCTGCCATGGCAACCAATCGACCACCCTCCGATGAAGTCACATGGGCAGCGATCGGCCATCCAAGATGGCGGCGCCCATGAAATGGTAAGTTAGGCAGCAACAGGTGGGTGTCAGCTGTATTATACAGCTGACATACTCTGTTTATGGAGAGAGCTCCGCCTGTGAGCTCTCTCCATACACCGCTCACAACTCCAGAACATTATAATATGTCCCAGTGCCTGAAGGGAGGTAGGAGACGCAAACTATTGTCCCACGGGCCGTGAGTTTAAAGGAAATCTACCATCAAACCCAAGCATGATAAACCAGGGACACTTACTCATAAATCCCAACATCATGACAGTGATAATCTTCTCATGTTTGTTATGCATAGCCTCCTTCCTAAAATAAACTTTTAAAACTATGCCAACTTCTTAAAATAAGCCAGAAAGACTACGGGGGATGTTACCTGAGCCCTTCCATGTTCCTGATATACAGGCTGTTACACAGTGCAGGAGCACTTCCCCCTCCAATTGTGTGAGATTACCGCAGGCGAACCTATATGAAGCTGAAGCAGCTATGGCTGTTGATGCAGCATTAGCACTGAGGTCCTGTATGCAATGGTGGATGAAGGCCCCGCGTTGGGCCAGAGGTTAAGTAAGAGGTAAGTATAAGTTTGTTTTCGTTCTTACCCGAGGTCACTCATACAAAAATGATTCATCAATTTTAAGGATCAAAAGTAAAACCGCATCAATTAGAAACCATTTACCAGCACTTGTGAGGATCTCACCTTTCCCATCATGGCGGACACGTCCATGTCCTCGCGCAGTCCTTCCTCTAAGTACTTGAGCGCCTTCTTAGCGTACGCTTCCCTCCCGCAGGTCAGATCCAGCCAACCTTTCAAAACCAATCCCTGCAAGACCAGAGCCGGTGATATCATTTCCCCTCAGCAGACAATACAACAAGGCGTCTATCCGGCAACAATTTGTTCACAACTAATTGGATCCTGGCGCAGAGAGTCATTACAATCTGACATTTCTCTGGGTTTCCATCCCCCGTGTGAATACCTTACTGAATGAGTGCTGGGAAAATAACTTGCAATGTCAAACACAAGATTAACAATGTTTTTCATTAATTCCATTTTCCTATAAATGTAAAGAGAAATGGATGAGCTGCCTCTTTAGTGCCCCCTATTGGGGAGTTTGCTTATAACTCAATGGCTGAGTATGGTTCATTTGTAGTGGAAAATCTGCTCAGGATGTGCCTATATTTATGACTTATCCCACCTCTGTGACCTGCACCTATCTCAGGAATCAGGGTCCACTGATCCCTTTCCAATAAATGCCCGAGCAGGGAGTTTGTCTCACATGAGCAGCTATGTCTATGGCAGAGGTGAATATAGCCAAGTGTATATACTCTGCAAACTCTCCATTCAGCTGTGATGTGTATGGGAGGCAGAGATAATAGCTTTGTGTTTAAAGGGCATCTACAACCAGGATGAAAGACTGCATGCAAATGAGCCTGAGGGGCTCCAGGCTCCATTAATGCCTATGGAGCCTGGAGCCCTTCAGGTTCATTTGCATACAGTCCTTCATCCTGTTTGTAGATGCCCTTTAAACAAAAAACTCAGATGAATGACCTATCTTGATGGCAATGCAGTGATATAATCAGCTCTGAAGCCGCGGTAAGTAGCTGCCTCATGTAACACAGCTTTCCTGTGCACCGAAGAGCATCAGTAACCCACGAGGCTCAGGAGGGCAATTCTTGGATCACACTTTGAGTTGGGCAACCACCTTAAATACAATTGATCACAGGACTGTAATATGAGCATACTATAATACCAAGAAGGTTAAAGGGGGAGTATGAAGTATTGCTGTTATCTGCTATCCACAAGATAGAATCTGATTAGGGGGGTCCCCACAGATCACAGATCCACCAAAATACTATAGGAGTGATGGAAATTGCTCGGATATAGAACAGCATATTGTCTGCAGCACCAGTGTGTGCATGCTCCACCTGCTTCTTTACTCCATTAGGGTGCTGTCACACGGTGCATTCTTTGTCCGTTCTTGGTGCGTTTTTAAACGCAATGAAACCTGTGCATTTTTGCATGTTTACCATGTGTTTGGCTGGTTTGAATCCTGTATTAACATTTTTACAGCTGCTTCCACTTCTATATATGAAGAAAAACAGATTCAAACCAGCAAAACGCATGGCAAACATGCAAAAAACACAGGCGTTTTCAGTGCGTTTAAAAACGCACCGTGTGACATCGCCCTCAGTGACTGCGCCCTCAGTGACTGCGCCCTCAGTGAGGACAGAACCTACGTTCTTATGATCAGTGAAGGTTCGTTCTCAAGGGAAGCCCAGACGTCAAATATATCAGATTCTTATCCCCTATCCTGTGGACAGGGGAGAGCAATAACACTTGGCACAACTGCTATAACCTTCTTGGTATTGGGATATGTTCAAACCACAGACTTTCAATTAGATTTTAAGTCAGTTCCACAACTGAAAATATAGTCCAAAAATGCAGAGAGTGATAATACTTGGTACAAACCCTTTAAAGGGAACCTGTTACCAGGGACCTCATTTTCACCTACGACAGGTTACAAAAGCCCATCACACCCGCAGTGCAGAAATGCCTCTCTGCCTTTTATATGCATTTGCATTACAGTATAATTGTGTGTTATAACTTACCTTGCACCCTGACAAAATCCTGGGGTAGTCCTAGGGTTTGGGCTTTGGTTCGGATGCATTTCAAAAAACAACATGTGACTTGTCTGTGTTACTCACTCCTCAGATCTTAGCCCCCACCTTTGTGTCCCTGTACAGCTCCTCCCTCTACTACTGATATCAGCACAAAGGTGGGGGCTAAGATCTGAGGAGTGAGTAATACAGACAAGTCACATGTTGTTTTTTGAAATGCATCCAAAACAAAGCCCAACCCCTGGGACTACCCCAAGATTTTGTCAGGGTGCAATTATATTGTGCACTGCAGCTGTAATGGGCTTCTATAACCTGTCCTTAGTGAAAATGAGGTCCCTGGTGACAGATTCCCTTTAAGAAGACACTGATTACTCCCTATTAGCTAAAATGGAATGGTCAATTTGATGGTGATTGTGTATACATCGTTAAGTTGTATGTTACTTACATCTCTGTCTCCATTTGATATTTTAATCATCCTATCCACATATTCCCGAGCTTTATCATGACGCTCCACGTGCCAAAGGAACAACCCGGCGTAATATAAGGCTCTAGGTCCTGCCGTCTTGCGTTGCTCTTTCAACCTCATCTCAAGGTCCTGAATGGCTTCTCTGTCTATTGAGATTAAAGGCAAGTTAATGTCTTGAGAGGCAAAAAAATAGTTAAAGGAGTTGTATATGATCTAAATATGGAACACAAATCCTTAAAGGGAACCTACAAATCAAATTAACCCACACAAAGTATATACTTAATTAAAAGAGACCAATTTGGCAAACTCTGTAGGTGCTATATAAATAAAAAAATTATTAAAAACTTGAGTAACCCCTTCACGACTGCCATACGGCTATATACTGTGAGGTACAAAGAGGAAAAAATTGGGGGAAGCTAACGTGGGGCGCTACATATAGGAGTATCTCAATTGGTGATAAATTGTTAAGATTACTCCAGATTAGTGATTAAATGAACATAATTAAATTTATTGAAACAATCATTGAACAAAAAAAGTGCCATATTAACACATAATTGGTAAAATTGATATGTCTCAGTATACTATACGGCTATATACATCCGATTTGCACGTACCCCGTGTAGAAAGGGCGTTTATAAACGTCATGACAGTGACCAACTTCAAAAGGCTATATCTCCTGAACCCTGGCACCTAGAAACACACTTTTTTGTGTCATATTAAACAAAAGAATCTTCTCTAATATAAACCCCTTTAATATAATGTATGGATTGTGTATGGATGCTATACAGCGCTGTTTACTTACCCCGCAGACTTTGTTATCAGGGGAAGGAAATGCTACCCATTCCCCCTTCAATGCCCTGATGTCTCCCCTCTGTCAGGTGGTTTGGGAGGGGGGAGGAAAGGAGAAGGGGCAGAAGGCACAGCAGGAGGTGACACCCCGAACCATCACACTCCAGGCTTCACTCCACACTTCAGTAGCTGTGACCAGAAAGTGATGGAGCTGGAAAAGGAGGGAGAAAAAGAGGATGGAGGAGGAGATGGGAGGGGTAACAGGAATTCTCTGCCTGCTCCTCTGCATACTGATTTAGTATGCCAAGTATGCTTAGTATAGATAAAGAATAAAAGATTCTCATGTAGGAATAAAAGTAAGGATTAGCAAAATAAAGAATATGTTTGAACACTTGTGCCCTGCTGTGCAATGATTGCAGATTTAGTGGAAAAGATCAACTGACAGGTTCTCTTTAAAGTGGATGTACCACCTCAGGGAGTGATCAGCGATGGTCCAACTGCTGGGACCCTGCCCAATCATGAGAATGTGACCATCAACAAACTGGAGAAAGCGGGTCCAACTCTTACTAATGGGTGGAAAAGAAGGTTGGGCACTTCAAAAGGCAATAACTTCTGTACTGTGGAACCTACAAATACACTTCTGATATCATTTTAAAGAGGAGAATCTCCTTTTTAATATCACATAGGATGGTATTTCTATGTTAGGAGTGAGATTTTGATATACAACTCCCAACTGTAATTGTAATTTTAAGAGGAAATTTACCATGGGACACTTACTCATAGATCCAGGCACCAAAACTGTGGTTATCATGTTATTTTGTTATCAATGGCCTGCTTCTTTATAAAATCAAAGGTAAAAATGATGTTCATGAGCCAGAAGGGCTCTTAGGAGCATTACCAGAGCCCCTCTGTGCTGCAGCTTTACAGGCTGTTGCACTGTGCAGGGGAACTTACCCCCTCCCAGTGTGTGGGATTACATCAAGCAGATGGAGGAGAAAGTGTCAAGGGAGCAGAGGAGCAGATGCAACATGGAGGGGCTCTGTTAACAACCCCAAAACGCTAATTTTAAAAGTTTCTTTTAGAAGGAAGAGGGCCATGGATAACAAATATAAAAAGATTATGAGATTTATAGACAAATATAAGTAGATTATGGTTTACCAGGCTTGATTTTGATGGTAGATTTGCTTTAACCTTTTATATATTTGTCATATCTGTGGCTCCTAGAATCCGGCAAAATTCTACTAGAGATTTTCCTCTTTAAAATTGCACCAGAACTACGTTTCTAGGTGCCAACGCTCAAAAGTTATAGCTGCAGTAACTTGGGTTAGATTTACCGGGCTGTGAGCTCTTCTTGTGCGCATAGATCAGAGCCATTAGGGAACACAGGGAGACGTCCGCCTTGTCTTTTATCGTTTCCAGCTCTCGGATGGACTCGGACACTTGATCTGTGATACACACAGGAGAGAATTACTGATACGCCGCACGCTGAGGAGGGTTAGTCTCACCTCCAAACTCTTACCTTCCATTAACATCCCAAAGGCCCGGAAAAAGAGGAATACTGGATCATTAACAAACTCCTTGAGCCCCTCATTAGCGGCGGCCTGTACATGATGGAAGTACTTTTCCTGGCAGTAGTAATTGATTAATGCCTGAAAAGAGGAAACAATTACTAGAGAAAAATCCCCCGACAAAGCACATTTGCATACGCTCTCGTTACTGCAAGGCATTCTGGGTAAACACATTAAAAAGCTGCAACAAAAATGTGTGAAAACATTTGCCCGATGAATAATGTACAAAATCAATGGCCATTAATGCACCTCGTGGTGATCGTCCATCACTATTGTAAAATAAGCAGTAAGGTTACAGCACATATCCCCCATCTGTGGCCTCCCACATGTGGCTGTATCTAATCGCGGTGTGTGGGAGAGGTAATCAAGACTCACTGTCAATCGCTGTGTGTAGGCGGAGTAATCAGGACTCTCACTGTCAATCACTGTGTGTGGATGGGGTAATCAGGACTCACTGTCAATCACTGTGTATGGGCGGGGTAATCAGGGCTCTCACAGTCAATCACTTTGTGTGGGCGGGGTCATCAGGACTCTCACTTTGTGTGGGCGGGGTCATCAGGACTTTCACTGTCAAACACTGTGTGTGGGAGGAGTAATCCGAACCCTCAACTATCAATCACTGTGTGTGGGTGGAGTAATCAGGTCTCTCACTGTCAATCACTGTGTGTGTGGGCGGAGTAATTAAGACTGTCAATCACTGTGTGTGGGGGCGGAGTAATTAAGACTGTCAATCACTGTGTGTGGGGGCGGAAATAATCAGGACTCTCACTTTCAATTAATGTGGGTGGAGAAATTAGGACTCTCAGGGGGAAATTTATCACTAGGCAGGATTTTGAGCAGTTGTCTATGTGTTAGACTGGCAGGTTTCCAACAGTCGGATTTATCATCCGGTGTATGTGCAGTGTTATACTCCTTCTGATGTGATCAGCTGTGTGTGCTTTATGCGAATAGACTGTACCAGTCGTACGTTTAACATCTGCTCAATTTCAGTTTTTTTGCACAGGAAATTCTCAGATACCTCAAACTCAAAATTGAGCAAAAACGTTTCAATAAAAAAACCTGCAAAAACAATGTTTGTGCAAAAATTTGCGACAGTTATACGCCAAGAAGCTACATAGGACTAATGATAAATCTCCCCCCTCATTGATAATCACTGTGTGTGGGCAGGGTAATCAGGGCTCTCACTGTCAGTCACTGTGTGGGGGCGGGGTAATCAGGGCTCTCACTGTCAGTCACTGTGTGGGGGCGGGGTAATCAGGGCTCTCACTGTCAGTCACTGTGTGGGGGCGGGGTAATCAGGGCTCTCACTGTCAGTCACTGTGTGTGGGCGGGGCAATCAGTGCTCTCACTGTCACTCACTGTGTGTGGGTGAGGTAATCAGGACTCCAACTGTCAATCACTGTGTGTGGGCGGAGTAATCAGAACTCTCACTGTGTGTGGGTGGGGTCTGTAGGTCATGGCTACAATGAGATCTGCGTCGGTTCCAAAACACAAATTAGACGTCGATTACTCTCCGTAATGACAAGAACAAGATGGATCGCACAACACAGATACATTCACAGACTTTGTCCTCTGTAATAAGTCGGATTATCTGCTATGGGCGAAATACACCATAAAACTCTGTAGCTTTACCCAATGTTACACATGTCCCCCCTCACAGATACTGTATAGTGTACTATTTTTTGGTGGGGGTTTAATAGGAGTTTTCCAGTACAATAATACTGATACCTATCTATAGGACAGATGGTCTGTATGAGATCGGTGAGGGTCCAACAACAGGGAAACAAGGAACACGGACCTTATCTTCACTATGTGAAATGCGCTGGGAGACTGATGCGGACTCTAGTGAGGGAACCTGTGGCGCCTTTTCTTTACATCTCCAGGCCCCTCCATCATGGCATTAATGTGTGGCGCGCCAGGCTCACTGTAGGATAATGTACGTAAGAAACCACCGAAACCCAGCTTACAACCAGATGCTCCCATAACATTTTCTCCTACATCGGACACTCATTATCGGTGTATTGTGCTGGGCGACCTCTCCCACGTTATAGGAGATAAATAATGATCGCCCCTGAGGGTGCGTTCACACGTTCAGTTTTTCAGATGCAGTTTTTGATGTCCAAACCAGAAATAAAGTGAGAAAAAAAAAAAGAGAGGAGCAGCTTCACTAATATGTTCTCGATCACCGTCATCCTCTTTTGCTTTTGGCTTCTGCATCTGAAAAGCTGAACGTGTGAACGCACCCTGAAAAAAGGCGCAGAAGACACCCAACTTGCTAAAGAAAAAAACGCACTACACAACAATGGGGTTTTTTGGGTCTTGCGTTAGAATATCCGGCAAAGATGTTGTCCCAGATTTCAATATAGAAGATAAGATAATTGGCGGAGGTCACACTTTTCTGACCCTCTACTTATTACAAGAGCAGCCCTCGAGAATGGGCGTCATGTTCTTACTAATTGATGGGGCAGAAGGTCAGAAATTGGCAAGTATTACACAGTATATCTCCGCTCTCTCGTAGACAGTTCCCGATACCTGTATACTACTGAATGTAGCAGGAGGACAAATGCTGGACATGCTACTCCTTCAGTTAGTGTGAACAGGACCCCCGTGTCATGATCAGTGGTCGCAGCACCATAGGTGTCCCCTATTCTCTGTGTAATGCAGAAGAAAATGGAGAAATCTGCAACGACCAGCAATGATCGGTCATACAATCAGAGTCACCAAGTGACAGCCAGTGTGCACTAGTAATAACCACTATGCATCTCCATCCCCCACCAAGGCTCCTCTATAGCTGCTTCTAATAAAGGCAGAGCACTGTGCAGCGCCTGCACCCGGCACTAGCTGTAGAGGCTCCCACCTGCGCACTGGAGGCGGCAGCATCCGCAGCCATGATGCCAGTAACACCCGGAGCTCCCACCGCAGACAAAATATGGACCAGTCCTGTAACTCCGCCCACCGGATGTACGCACCCGTCGCTCCGACCTACTCATGGAGTCCGCAGATGGAGACAACGCGGACGTAATGACGTCATCTGAACTCTGTCGTTTCCCATAGGCGGTATAACAATTTACGAACGCTAGAGAGGAGGAAGGTGTATGCCAGTCATGTTAGAAAGTGTCTTTAGTTTACGGAGTGACTGGAATACATTTTATAGGGAGAAGGAGAATATTTAGGGCGACAGGCACTTTTTAGGTTGTTGATGACTTGGTGACGACTAGTATTCACTCTAATTGTTTTTTGCTATAATAATGTATTATATGTGTATATGGGGCTCAGGAAGGAAGGAGCTTCTATGGCTTTTAGAGGGTTGAGTTTTGCTGGGACACATTTCAGGTACTATGTCGCATTGGCTTAGCCCCTAAGATAGTAGGACAGTAAAAAACCTACAAAGAGTGGACCCATTTTCAAAAGACCCCTCAAGGAGTACAGTAACAATATATTTGGGGTGCGATACACTGTTGTTTCACCTTTATTAGCTTTTTTTAAGGGGGAAGATGCCAAAAAATATTTTCTGTCATTGTCTTTTTTTACTTTTTTGTGTTTTATACATGAGTCAGTACAGTTAGGCTACATTCACACACATGTATGGGGGACATATATATACGTCCGGCGTATATATGGCCGACGTAAACACGGCCGATATACGTCCCCCATACACTCCTATGGGCTCACGGCCCTGTGCGGGAGCACACGTGCGGCACCGTACTGCTCCGTAGCACGGGAAAAGATAGGACATGTCCTATCTTTCTACGGAATATGTCGGCGTTCTCTGTATCTCCCAATGGAGAGGGGCGGGGGTGAGCAGCGCTCATCCCCTGCTCCTCTCCGCAGCGCCGATGTATGCCCGCCGTACTACGGTACGGCGGGCATACATCGTGTGAATGTAGCCTTATGGTGATATCCCATTTAAATAGCTTTTTATGTTAGACTTGCTCTACAGAATAAAAAATCATTTGGAGAGAAAAATTCCTTGATTTTGCATCGCCGTCATCTGAAGGCGTAACTTTTTTTTTGTTGTTGTTGATTGAGTTGTTTAAGGACTTATTTTTTACAGGACGAGTTGTACTTTTTATTGGTATTGTGATGGGGTAAATGTGACTTTTTGATTACTTTTTATGGTATATTTTGTTTGTTTGGATGCACAAAAATCATATTTTTTTTCAGTTTTCTTATTTACCATATATATACGAGTAGTATAAGCCAAGTTTTTCAGCACAAGATTGTCAGCTTATACTCAAGTCTATAAAAAAAAATTAACACTGTCCTCACCTTGACGCCCCCTGCAGGTCCTCTTCTAGCTTTCAGTGCTCCGTCTTCTGGTCGCTGTGCGATGCCGGCACCTACATTATGGAGTTAGCCGCTGACACAAGCGGCGGAGCGCAAACAGTGATGTCCGCAAGCGGCTGACATCATAATGTGTTTGCTGGCCATGTACTGGAACCAGAAGATGGAGCCAGAGCACTGTAAGCAAGTAGAGGACCTGGGGGGGGGGGGGGGGGCGGCTTGGGAAAGGTGAGTACAGAGTTAATAATTTTTATATAGGCCTGGCATCCTTTGGGCAGGGGCTTGCAGACAATATACTCGGGGGGTACGGGCTGTCAGGCTATACACTGGGGGGGGCAGAGGCTGGCTATATACTGGGGAGGGGGCAGGATCTGGCAGGCTATATATAAGAGGGCATGGATAGCTATATACTGGCTGGAGGCTGTGACCAATGCATTTCCCACACTACGCTTATAAGTTTTCCCAGTTTTTTTGCCTTAAAATTAGGTACCTCAGCTTATACTCGGGTTGGCTTTATGCAGTTGGGGAGTTTTATATTATATGGGGCATTTAGGGGACTTTTTTGTGTTTGACTTTTTTTTTCACTTTTTTTTGTCCACCTCTAATCACTTGTTTCAGTTAACACACTGCCAAACTAATGTATGTCAGTGTATTGTAACTATGCCGATGCATAGGCTGACACTGGCAGTTAGACTTGGCAGCGCTGAGGTCCTTTATTTGAGATGATCGACACCATCGTACCCGGCACAAGGGGGCTGGGTGAGTCATGTACAACAACGATGCCGATGCAAGGCAGAGGGGTTGTTGCGAATACGTCTGATCAACCCCACAGCAGGTCACTACATAACACAGGGGAACACTGCAGCGGTAGAGTCTGCCTGGTAAGGCAGGAGTTAATTCTTTATGTGATGCAATTCCAGCAACCAATTACAGTAGTTCATATCTTGTATCTGTAAGCTGGGATGCAATTGGAGGAGTAGCCACCACCTGACCAGTGGGAGTAATAAAACCCCTGGTCGGGAAAGTTCTAGGGAGCATTCTAGTCTAGTTAGACAGGAAGACAGACCAGAGCAGGAGAGCTCAGCTCCCTGCCTGAGTTGAGTTAAGAGTTAGTTAGTGAGAGGAAAGGGGTATCATCCTACCTTCTAGGGTGATATCTGAAGCAACCCAGGACAAGCTGAAGCATCCTGCTAGGACACAGCTACCTCCCAGCCTGCCCTTGCATCCAGACTGGAGATCTACTCCTGTGGCTCCCTCCAACTGCATCTCTAGCATTCTACCATTTTTCAAGGCACTTTGTTACTGTTCCTGTCGGTTCCAATAAAGAACTGTAGGTTATTTTTGTACAACGTCTGCCTCCGTCTGGTCCCTGCTACTATGGCTGTCACCCTCACGGGCACCCTATCCACTACACTGGGACTCATACTTCAGACCCCAAAGGGTTGCCCCAGGGAGAACTACTATAACAGCCTCTCCCTCATCATTTCTTGCCAACACCACCCTGCTGGAGACCTGCCAGGCTGTAGGACAGCCCTCCGGTCCCCATACCAAGCACCGTGACACTAGCGTGCCTAGGCTGAATCCAGGCCCCAAGAAAAGGCTAGGCCCCGGTGGGGGATTTTGCACATGTTTGACCGCGGCGCCTAAAGGGTTAAATAGCTGGGACGTTGACTATCTCGATCATGCAGAGGCCCCAGTTTTAAATACAGCCGTGTTCCTGCACAGATCGCAAGGGTTCCGCTTCTGAGCCCGTGCGATCTCCATGACGTTGGGGAACATCATGGTGCACTAAGTACAAGCTCACCATGATGTTCTCCAACATCATGGTGCATTAAGGGGTCAAAGAGTTAATGCCTGCCATTGGTGCCAGTGTCTAATGAAGTTGATGGTTGGGTTTGGGGTACCGAGTTTGGTACGCCTGAACTTTGCAGTTCTGGTCCGATCAGCAATAGACGTAATTGAATAAAAGGACTTCTACAGCACTAGACATCACAAATTACATCCTCTCTATGGTACACTCTGTTGAAAGTCAAGAACTTCTTAGCTTATAAGTCACCCTCATGACATTACATCCATGCACTCACATTACCTAATTACACAACTAGTGTTTAACGGACCCGAACCACGAAGTATGGGTTTGTATGGAACTGTGCGGGTTCGGGTTTACCAGAACCCACCCCGAACTTTATTAGAAGTCTAGAGTCGGGTTTGGCTCAACAATAACCCCCCCCCCCCCTCCCAGCTGCTAAAACCCATGATCGGTTGTGGCACCATTTCTGATCATTAACTCTTTAGATGGCTCCAGCAAAGTTGTCAGCAGCATTTTAATTGTATTGGTCACAAAGGGCGATGATATTTTGGTTAGGGTCGCTACTCCCTGATGACATCATTGGGTGGGAAAAATGACAGGTCCGCTCATCACCACACACAACTTGATTACATTATACATAGCCACGGGTGCCCCTGCAACCCATATTTCGGGTCGCAGGCGCACCCGTGTACTTCCGTGTTGCCCGCTGTGCCGCCCACCTCGTTGGGTTCCAGCAGCGTCTCCCGAGGCTTGTCCTGCTTCACCCAAGGGGGCGGAACGCGCATGTGCCGGCTCTATTAAATTTAAAGGGCCAGCACACCGATAATTGGAACTGGCCAGCTGCCTTTTCTGATAAATTCCCAGCCCCTTCCAGTGTTCCCTACCGGATCTTTGTGATTCACAGCCTTAGAAAAAGCTTTGCGTTTATAGTGATTTCCCGTTGTGACCTTGATTCCGTTCCTGACTACGCTCCTCTGCTGCCTGCTTTGGCCTCTCGCTACGTCCCTGACTACGATTCTGTTCTACGACTGTCGCACTTGTGGAACGACCTGGTGGCACCCTGCCACAGCAAGCCCAACCAGCATTGCGGTGGGCTCTGGTGAAGGCCGGGTACCACTTAGACTCCGATCCCGTGTGACTGCTTAAACCATCGTCCACGGTTATCCAGTGGGTCCACCACCCATGGAGCCTGACATACATTATTACATTAGCACCAGTACCATGGTATATTAGACACATACCTTTCCTATCCTATCCTGATGCAACCTTCAGCAATACCTACACTATGCAATACCATACATGATGCAATGTATAGAAATAAATCCCTGAGCTTTAAATCTTATATTGAATAAAGAATATGTAAAGATTTTTGGAGTAAGACGTTTAATAAACAAATTCTGTGGTTTTCCACATTGTGGGATTTGTCATTCATGCATTCAGGAAGCAGAATGTTTTGCATTTCTGTGTTGTATTTGCATTCATTATGTAAGTTTCTGGCATAACAATGGTGGTGTGTTTGTTTTCTGTAGCATTGCTCTTATTTGCAAGTGCCCTCAGCTAAGCTCCAGCAAACGCTTGGGTTTCTTCTTGCATCACTGAGCTCATTTTTCCAAGCATTTTGACTTAACTTAAACAATTATTATTGTAAATGGCAAATGTGTAGCCACAGATTCTCTATCCAAATAAGAGGGGTGAGTAGTGTGGGTTATAACATTCTTTGAGTAGGATAATAAACTTAATTAATAACAATAATAATTCCTTTATTTATATAGCACACACAGATTACGCAGCACTACACAGAGCTTGGCAAACAGTCCCTGTTCCCAATGGGGCTCACAATCTAATCAACCTACCAGTATGTTTTGGAGTGTGGGAGGAAACCGGAGGAAACCCACGCAAACACGGAGAGAACATGGAAACTTAGTTTGCTAATCCAAAAATTTCTTAGGTTCTTGAAAGATGTGAATCTTTCACCATGAGATTCAGTGGGCATTCATTTATTATTAGAATAAACCTTAAAAGAACCTTAAAAGGATTGTATCAAACATTTTTTTTACATTTATTAAAACCAGATATTGAAGTTTTGTAATCTGTTTTTTTTTCCTGATGCCATGTTAGCTCATGACTATAGACCCTAATAAACTGGTGCTAACTCCGGGTCTATGGAAGAGTTTTTGAGACATGTACTGTGCAAGGAGGGGAAGAGATGCACTGTGATGTCATCTATTATCAGTAGTACATCACTACTCATTCGAAGTAACTTAACTTCACTGAAGAAGAAGTTAAGTTACTTTGAAACGCATCTAGCCTCTAACATTTCAAAGCACCAATTCTGCTATAACTAGGATCGGCCGGTCCATCAAAAGAAGTCCACACTGTTGGGAACCTGCACAAAAATAAAGACTTCACTTACCAGCTTTACACAGCTGTGGTGCGCCAAATACATCCATCTTGCGTGCGCGAACCTGCGGACACACACAGGCGCACTGTCTTGCTATATTACTGAGATTCCAGGTGTTTATCTCCCCTTCATAAGCTGTGACCTCATCTATTGTCAGTAGTGATGTAATGATGGGTCAGTGTTATCTATATAGAGGTCATTGTACAGGGAGGAGGAGATAAGCTGTGACCTCATCTATTGTCAGTAGTGATGTAATGATGGGTCAGTGTTATCTATATAGAGGTCATTGTACAGGGAGGGGGAGGAGATAAGCTGTGACCTCATCTATTGTCAGTAGTGATGTAATGATGGGTCACTGTTATCTATATAGAGGACATTGTACAGGGAGGGGGAGGAGATAAGCTGTGACATCATCTATTGTCAGTAGTGATGTAATGATGGGTCAGTGTTATCTATATAGAGGTCATTGTACAGGGAGGGGGAGGAGATAAGATGTGACATCATCTATTGTCAGTAGTGATGTAATGATGGCTCAGTGATATCTATATAGAGGTCATTGTACAGGGAGAAGGAGGAGATAAGCTGTGACATCATCTATTGTCAGTAGTGATGTAATGATGGGTCAGTGTTATCTATATAGAGGTCATTGTACAGGGAGGAGGAGATAAGCTGTGACATCATCTATTGTCAGTAGTGATGTAATGATGGGTCAGTGTTATCTATATAGAGGTCATTGTACAGGGAGGGGGAGGAGATAAGCTGTGACATCATCTATTATCAGTAGTAATGTAATGATGGGTCAGTGTTATATATATAGAGGTCATTGTACAGGGAGGGGGAGGAGATAAGCTGTGACATCATCTATTGTCAGTAGTGATGTAATGATGGGTCAGTGTTATCTATATAGAGGTCATTGTACAGGGAGGAGGGGGAGGAGATAAGCTGTGACATCATCTATTATCAGTAGTGATGTAATGATGGGTCAGTGTTATCTATATAGAGGTCATTGTACAGAGAGGGGGAGGAGATAAGCTGTGACATCATCTATTGTCAGTAGTGATGTAATGGTGGGTCAGTGTTATCTATATAGAGGTCATTGTACAGGGAGGGGGAGGAGATAAGCTGTGACATCATCTATTGTCAGTAGTGATGTAGTGATGGGTCAGTGTTATCTATATAGAGGTCATTGTACAGGGAGGGGAGGAGATAAGCTGTGACATCATCTATTGTCAGTAGTGATGTAATCATGGTTTAGTGCTAATATCTAGGGGTATTGAATGCTATATTCAGTGATATAGAATGTGTTCATAAAGAAAGCTTCAGTCTGACAACTGTACTGGCAAAATGAAATATATTCATATAAATGAATGGATAACTATGTAATAATTGGTGCTAGGTCCATTACAGCTAGTGATTCTTCATTCTGTATTATAGGTCATGAGTTGGGCAGTAAACGTCATCTGCCTTATATGTTCTAACAGTTAGTAGTTTTATCTACCAAAACATTTCCAACAACTTATTCTACTATTCTAAGTGTTGCCCTTAATACTGTACATGTCTAGTGTGTGGTGTGAGTATAGCCCCAGTGTTACTAGGTTGGATCCTCTCATGTACAGAATATGTAAGAAATGTATGACCCTGGAGACAGATGAGACTTGAGTGTTCCCCTCCCCCACCGCATGCGCTGCTCATTCTGTATTCACTGCATTAACAAGCCAGAGACACTGCAGTCTGGGGATAATAATTCTAGTGGTTACTGACCCAGGAATTGCTGGAAATTGCATTCCAATGTAAATTCCTTCTTTTTCTAAAAATTCCAATAAGGAGCAGGGCATTGATATACATCTCATACACGGGGGTAGTGAGGCAGTACAGTTTTTTGAAATTATGGTTAAAATGGTGTTTTCTCTAAAATAAGAGATCATTAGAGGGCAGGAATGTATGTCTAGGAAACTTATGACATGCATTACATAATGGTGGTATTAGTCATGGGATTATGCGGGAGTTGGTAGACCCCCACAAAATAATGAACGTGTGCAGGACCCTATGTCTCGCGCCCCCACAGTGTTCATGGCGTTCTGGTGAGTCCTGCTTCTGCTTTAAAAGCCAGTGATGTCATGTGCATTGCAAAGGTTAAGCCCTACCCCATGCGGCAGCAAAGGCCTTCCTTAAAGGGGAGACCTAAAATAAACTTCTATGTGGCCGGGAGGGGCCTGCCTAAAATAATAAACATGTACTTACTTTCTCAGTCCCTCTAGTTGTCCTGCGCCGCCATCTCACGGGTGCCCGCGCCCCATTTGTTTACAGGAACACAGAAGCTGTGCACAGACCAGCTTCCGTCTGGCCGGCCAGGCCCACCCGTGTCCATATCCTAGCACTGTATCAGGCGCGGATTACGGGGATGGGTGGGCGACCACCTTAGTAGGCTGCAAGCTGGTCTGAGCGCAGCTTCCGTGCCCTTAGTAAGCAAAAATGGGCGCGGCCCAGAGAGATGGTGGCAAGGGACACCGGGAGGGACTGAGGTGGTAAGTACATGTTTATTTTTTTAAGCAGCCCCCTCCCAGCCACATAGCAGTTTTTATAGATCTCGAAACAACCCCTTTAAAGTTGTGGTGGAAACATAGACATTCCAGCGTGATCTTAGCCATGTGTCCTCAGCCTCTAACTTAAGAATGGTAAAGAGACAACAAGAGGGAGGATCCTTCCTGCAGTACCATAAGTCCAAAGAGAACCTATAAAAAGATGAGCATTTAACACAGGGGAGGGAAGGGGGTGGGTTTACATAAATATAGATACTCATGAATATCTTAGAGTCTCAGTCTAAGGCTACATTCACACGAACGTATGCACACTGGGCCGTAGGGCATATGTACAGCCGAGCAGCCCGGTTAAGGCCGTACTGGACAATATCTAATCACTGCGCAAAACACAGCGCCAAAAATAATAAATGCCCCACCATGTTGGTAGGTATTATAGAACTGAAGATCTGAAGTGATACCAGCAACCCAAAGAGGGTCAGTGGCTTTGTGTCCCAAATCACCCTTTACCGAGGCCCTATGTGTCTGCTAGTAAAATTTAAAAAGTTTATACTTACCTCGTTCCAGAGGTCACGGGGGCGAATTGGTAAAGGACAATTTTGGACACAAAACCACCGGTCCATAAGTACTTGTGGGTGGTTCAGTGTCCCATAACTCCCTGACAGGTCCGCTTTAAGTAAATTTATGAAACTAATTTACACCATGAATCCGAACATAATTTGAATTTTTTTGCACAAATCCTATGTTTATCGTTCCTGTTTCATATAACATAGTGTATAAAAGTGAACAAGTGATCAAAAGGGGGACAGTACTGCATAATAAACTGAGTGCTTAGCGATGGTTTACAATTTTATTTCGCTTTATTTGGTTATATTTATTTGTGAAGACAAATCTATTGAGTGTTTTATTCTATACAAAAGGGAACATAAAAACGACCCTAGAACTGAAATGGAAGCTCACATTTAAACAGAACATGTAAAGTTATTTTCACTATTGTTGCTGAATATTTTTTCTTTTGGTACAAGGACAGATATAAAAAAGTAAAAATTTAAAAACAGTGAAAACACAGAGAGTCCTATTACCATGTAAATCACATGAGAATATCAGAAGTAACAATGTGTGAGAGTATGGGGTAAGGTCTTCTCCTTCTTGGTTTTGCATGCAGGACTCTCCAGTGAAACATGCTTGCATGCGATTCATTTTATACATAACTTTTTTAAAAAAAAGTGGAAAAAAAAACAATACCCTTTTTGCAGTATAAAATAGTTGTAAAAAGAAAAAAAATATTCTTGAAATTTGTTGGATGCTGACAAGTCACCATTGGATACCCAACATAAGGCTCCTTGATAAGTAACAAAAGTGAAAATTTAAGAGAACTAACTACACATTGTATGATGCACAATAAATCTCCCAATATTCATTTATCAAAAATAGATGTGCATGTAGAAACATTCAGAAAATTTCACATTACACAAAGAATTACGAAAGTTGTATTAATAAGTAGAATAAAGAGAACCACGTGGCCGGTAGATTGAGATTTTTTCTTTAGCAAAACTTTTTTTTTTTATCTCACTCTTGCTCTTGATCCACGATAGATGGCAAGGAGGCTCCTTTTTCATAGCCTTTATCTCCTAATTTATCATAATCTTATGGGCTTGGATCCTACCATACAACTGTATGGATGAAGCAGAGCTGTGTGTGTAAATGTATGGATGAAACAGAGCTGTGTGTGTAAATGTATGGATGAAGCAGAGCTGTGTGTGTTGATGTATGGATGATGCAGAGCTGTGTGTGTAACTGTATGGATGAAGCAGAGCTGTGTGTGTTGATGTATGGATGATGCAGAGCTGTGTGTGTAACTGTATGGATGATGCAGAGCTGTGTGTGTAAATGTATGGATGATGCAGAGCTGTGTGTGTAAATGTATGGATGATGCAGAGCTGTGTGTGTAAATGTATGGATGAAGCAGAGCTGTGTGTGTACATGTATGGATGAAGCAGAGCTGTGTGTGTAAATGCATGGATGAAGCAGGGCTGTGTGTGTAAATGTATGGATGAAGCAGAGCTGTGTGTGTGTACATGTATGGATGATACAGAGCTGCGTGTGTAAAAATATGGATGAAGCAAAGCTGTGTGTGTAAATTTATGGATGAAGCAGGGCTGTGTGTGTGTAAATGTATGGATGAACCAGAGCTGTGTGTGTAAAGGTGTGGATGAAGCAGAGTTGTGTGTGTAAATGTATGGATGGAGCAGATTTGTGTGTCCTGTACTTTAGTGCGACCAACAGGGATATTTTAATTGGTGTTATATATATTTTTGCTTTGTAATAGAGAATTTTAAATTTTACCACCATTTTAGATAATACATATATAGCATATACTCCGTTTACCATAAACACAAATGTCATATATTTTGCTATTTTCCATATATTTCTAATCTCCTGGAAACATCAGTTCATAAAAACTCTTTGAGCTTCATATATTGTCTACATATGTGGCTTGAAATTGTAAAGGATTGTAAATTTGGTGGGAAAAAAATAAAAATTCTACAAATTTGCATAGCACATGACATACTGCAAAATATTTTGTATGCTAATTGTGGTTAATATGTATTTATAATGTTTGATACCTTCAGGTCAATTTTACTGTAAATTATGGATTATGGAATTCTGCAAGGACACTACAAAAATATATAGAGAGATATTTAATTTACATCTTTTTAAGTTACCAGATAAAAAGATTATAAGCCAAAAAATAAACTGCAAATCCAAAAACAAGAAAAGGATACAAATAAAAGATTACATTTACCAGACTAAATATTTGGTTGGCTAAAGCAGGTTTTGATATATCAGTCCTGTAGTATATGATACTTTATATATATACAGGCAGTCCCCGGGTTACGTACAAGATAGGGTCCGGAGGTTTGTTCTTAAGTTGAATTTGTATGTAAGTCGAAACTGTATATTTTATAATTGTAGATCCAGATAAAAAAAAAAATTGCCCCAGTGACAATTGGAGTTTAAACATTTTTTGCTGTAATGGGACCAAGGATTATCAATAAAGCTTTATTACAGACACTTTACAGCTGATCATTGCAATCTCGGACTATAGTAAAGCATTCAGAAAGCTTCACCAGAGGTCAGAGGGGTCTGTCTGTAACTATGAGTTGTCTGTAAGTCGGGTGTCCTTAAGTAGGGGACCACCTGTATATATATATAAATATATATATATATATATATATATATATATATATATATATATATATAGTATATGTAAACACTTTACGCCAAACTGGATTTAAGGACAATTGATCACAAATAGATAATTTACATCTACTTGCAGTTGTAAAATTAGATTTGGATTGTGAGATTACTATAATAGATTACTATATTTCCTTGAAATATTTCTTCCAAAATAATAGGTTACATTAAATATGTCATTTTATCCCACCATACTTCATACCTACAACATGTAATAAAACGATATTGGGTAAAAATATCCTTTTGCTATAAAAGGGTAGTCCCAGTGAGTGTAATTCTTGGCCATATTTTAACAATGATAAGACAATACAGGCAGACCTTGGCGTTACGTACAAGATAAGTTTTACAGGTTTGTTCTTAAGTCGAACTTGTATGTAAGTCGGAACTGTATATTTTATAATTGTAACCTCAGCCCAAAACTTTTGGGTCTCTGTGACAATTGGATTTTAAAACAATTGGATTGTCATAAGAAACAGTATTAACAATAAATCTTAATTGCAGACACCTTCGATAGCTCTTACAGCTGATCGTTGTAGTTTTGGATTAAAATGCAGTAAATTACCAACATCCCGAGGTCCGTTTGTAACTAGGGGTTGTCTGTAAGTTGGGTGTTCTTAAGTAGGGGACCGCCAACAATTCTGGTTTTTCTTTTTATATTTTTTATAATTATGTGTTTTATTATATGTATATTTATCAGCAGCTGTTAGAAGCCTTTGGTGCTCCGACAATACGGAGGTGGCTGAAGAAAGAAAAGTCACTTCCTTTAACAAATTAAAACTGGATACCTGGTTTGGTTATGTGGATGAACATGCCAAATTTTTGACAAAAAATCAACTTCTTCTTAGACAACACTTACAACATGAAGATGATTTCAAATTTAAATTTTGATTCCCTTAAATAATAAACCATTCCACTATATGGGTTGCCAATCACTGAAATTAGAGACTCTTTCATTATTAGATTTCCAACAATTTTGTGGTAGCTGTTTTTTTTTTGTTTTTTTTTTTGCTGTGCCTTGTGCACCTTATTTATTATGCGTCGGCACCAAAAGTTAGCTTCTGTCTGACACTTATACCATTTTTTTGTCACTCTATTTGGGGCGCAACTTGTGAATCCCGACACTTTGCCTGCTCTTCTAGTTTCTCTGACCCTTTTGTTGCCACAATTTTTGGCGCAATACAAGACCAACCAAAAGCAAGTCTATCAAGCTCTATTTCACCCTCATAAATGTGGAGTCAATTAGACACTTTGCCTATTTATTAAAGGAAATCTACCACCAGGATGAAGGTTTGTAAACCAAGCACACTGACATGGTGGTGTGTGTCCCCTCTATCAGTATTTGCTCTTCTTTTAGCTTTTTAAGCTCTTGTTTTTACAAAAAACAAAAGGTTTTAAAAATGAGGGATTCATTGTCTAATTGTTTATTGTCTAATGCAGTAGCCCAATATGGTAATAACTGTCAAGATATGTAGATACTTGTAGGAGCACAATTTAAAGTCGCTTTAGAATTGTAATTTTATAAAGGATATAAATATTCACTAAAATAAACACGTTGAAATAGCCATCAGATGCTTGTGGAGTACTGACTCGGCTACAGTGCAGGCAGTCCCCGGGTTACTTACAAGATAGGTTCCATAGGTTTGTTCTTAAGTTGAATTTGTAGGTAAGTTGAAACTGTATATTTTATAATTGTAATTCCAGACAAATTTTTTTTTATGCCCCAGTGACAATTGGAGTTTCAAAATTTTATACTGTAATGGCACAAAGATTATCAATAAAACTTCATTGCAGACACTTTACAGCTGATCATTGCAGTCTGGGACTATAGTAACATCCAGAGAGCTTCACCAGAGGTCACAGGGAACAGAGGGGTCCCTCTTTAACTAGGGGTTGTCTGTACATTGGGTGTCCTTAAGTAGGGGACCGCTTGTATCTACTTTTATTTTACAATTCCTATCAATCAACTGTAAACTTCAGGAGAACCAGCAGAAAATGTTCAAGGCCACTTCAAGAGAAGGTGACTCCAAAGATTCCTCCAATAAAACTTTATTTTACTACTAATTGATTGGAGTCCTGAACTAGGAACTATAGATTGTTGAGTGTCACAAGTTTTAGATTTTGTTCTTTTAATTAATTTATTATATTATATAATAATTTATTTTTATCAGTTAGTATAAATTGTTCACATTAAATATTGTATTTCTGAAGGCTCAGTGGTTAGCACTGTCATCTTGCACTTAGGTGGTCCAGAGTCTGAATCCAACTGTAAGGTAACATCACCATGGCGTTTCTATGTTTTCCAAGTGTTGTCCATGTGTTTCCTTGGTACGACAGTCCAAACGCCATTTTCCATAAACTTATTTTAAAATTTAGTTACATGGATGATCAACCTCAACTGTTTTTTTTTGGCAATTGTGGCTGTTCCTTGAGGCTTAAATGTTCTGAAAATTTTTTATAAATATTACAAATTATGAAAAAATTCTTCTGTTGACGGTGAAAATCAGGGATTTTATGTCTCTTTCCTGTAAACAAGCCCTAAAATAGTCACAATTGCTGGCACACAGCCAGAGGTTGGGACTATTTTTCCCCTTCATGGTGAAGGGATAGTTTTCTATGATTGAATTCAGTATTTTATATAAATTGCAGTACAACTTTTGTTGTACTTATGATTTGTTCTTAAGTTGAGTTTGTATGTAAGTTGGAACTGTATATTTTATCATTGTAACCCACAGCCAGAATTTTTTTGGTCTCTGTGACAATTGGATTTTAAAAATGTTGGATTATCATAAGAACCAGGATTAACAACTAAGATTAATTGCAGACACCTGTGATAACTGTTACAGCTGTTTATTGTAACCTAAGGCTAAAGTACAGTAATATACCAACATCCAGAGGTCCGTTTGTAACTTACAGAGGGTAAGTCGGTTGTTCTCAAGTAGGGGACCGTGTGTACTGCCAGGACTTTGACTGACAACATTGTTTGTAAGAGTTTTTAAGTTGGTAGCATGGTCAATCGCCCTATGCGGGTGGGTGGAGCAGGATCGAAAAGTTTTCTTTGTGGAAAGGCAGAACTAATATGGTTTTCTTAATGTATGGTTAGGATGAAGCAGGGTATAGGCTTTCTCTATGTGAAGGAGACTTCTCGTCTTGGTAGAATTTAGTCTTTATATAACCATTTCTTAGCTGTTGTCATCCTCCTTTTTCCCTTACAAATCCTTTTATCACTCTAAAATCTATGCTGAATTCCATCTTGCAAACAAGACAGACAGAAACTCACAATATAAAAGTAGATCCTCGGCTCACCTGGCGGAGTGCATGGCCCAAGGGAAATCCACTTTCACCAATTGAAAACAGTAAGAAGCCATAAAATTAAATTTACTTAGTCGTTAGATTGCATAAAAGCAGCGAGGTCTCCCCCATGCAACACAAAGAGGGCTCTAAGTGGGAGATACTTACTACAGGCATGAGAAGCTAGAAAATGCAAGTGGCCGGAAACAGACTCGAGTACCCACACGGGACTGATTTCTGCAAAGTTTGTTAAGTTGCTAGACTTCTCACATGAAAACAGTAAATATGACCATAGTTATAATTACTGCAGCTCAGTTCTTCTCTCTTAAAATTCGTCCGGACCCAAATTATAAAAATCTCTTTGGGACCCGAACCGCCACCGGCACTGATTGAGGGTGTTAACTGTTTAAGTGCCGTTGCCAAAGTCGCCATTGCTGTTCATATAACTGCGGACCCCATTTTGGGGAGCGCCTTTGCTCCTGATTACATCATCAGGGAACCACAATCCTCCACAAAAGTGGCAGTTCCCTTCGCTGCCGGCATGCCAGTGACTTAAATGCTCAATCTTGATGTTCAGGGTTGGGTCCGGGGGACCAGAACCCATGAAGTTCGGTACGAACCTGGGTCTGTTCAACACTATTCCTCTCCCTCAGTTCTAGAGCATAGGTTGGGTGAGCCAAAAGATTGACTTTACATTTTTTAGCTATCAAAGAGCCGGATGCACTAAATTAGATATACTGTATATACTTGAGTATAAGCAAAAAATGTGCTGAAAAACTTCACCTCGGCTTATACTTGAGTCCTGAAAAAAAACACTCTACTCACCTTCCGACACCCCCCAGCAGGTCCTCTTCTATATCACTATGCTGCCGTCACAGGGATCGTGACGCCAGCCGCTCGGCACACACTATGATGTCAGCGAGCAGCTGACGTCACGATCCCTGTGACGGGCCGCGCGGGGACACAGAGCCGATGCCGGAGCACCGCGGTATAGAAGAGGATCTGCCGGGGGGAGGCGGGGGGGGGGGGGGGGTTGGTTGTCGTCGGAAGGTGAGTACAGTGTTTTGTTTTTTTTCCTACAGGAACAATACTGCAGGCATGGGTTGGGCAGGCTATATACTACGGGCAGGGGCTGGGCAGGCTGTATACTACGGGCAGGGGCTGGGCAGGCTGTATATTATGGAAGGGGCTGGGCAGGCTGTATACTATAGGGGGCTGTATACTACAGGGGCTGGGCAGGCTGTATACTACAGGGGGCTGCCAGGCTGTATACTACTGGGGGCTGGCGGACTATATATTACAGGGGCTGGCTATATACTGGGAGGCTGTGACCAATGCATTTCCCACCCTTGGCTTATACTCGAGTCAATAGGGTCTCAGCTTATACTCAGGTCAGCTTATACTTGAGTATATACGGTAGTTACCTTATATATAGTATCCTTCAAATCTTTCCTTTAAGCATGTAAATGGTAACACATGTATAGTATACAATAAAGATATAATAATATGGTCACCCATCAAGATTTTTCACTAATACCATAGATTAAAAAAGTTATAAATATACCAAGGGGATAGCAAAGCTATTTACTTGTATGAATACTGCCAAGCATGGACTAAGCTCATTACTAAAGGCCATGGCCCTTTTGTTACTCACTAACGACAAGACAAATTTGGGTTAATAATTCACTTTCAGACCTGTACTTGAACTTTAAAAACTGCTCTTAGGTGTCCAAATGGACTGTTTGCTATGTGCCTTATTCCCCCCCCCCCCCCCCTTCCCCTGTGCCTACTGTTCAGTGGCAGATCTGAATATTTGGTCACAGATGGACAGCTAAGGTACAATTTGTCATCTAAAATCAGAAACATGCATTTTGTACTTTAGAAACCTGGTAACCTTTAAAAATCTTTTGTTTTTATGATAAGTACGCCTAGTAAGTGTGACCAGTCTGCCTTTAAATCAGATTTTCACCAACATGACTTATCAGAACATATTGAGCTTGGCAGAAGTCATTCAGTTTCTTTATCTCAGAAAAGTTAAAGGAAATCTATCACCAGGATGAAGGATTGTAAACCAAGCACATGCCATACCGGTGTGTGCCCCCTCTGGCAGGATCTGCTCTTCATTTAGCTTCTTATGACCAGGTTTTTTTTTAAAGGCTTTTAAAATTATGCAAATGTGCCTGAGGGGCTCCGGTTCCGTAGGTGTTAATATAGCCTCTCAGGCTCATTTGCATAATATTAAAGGACAAGGATTGTAAACCAAGTTCCCTAACATCCTGCTTTGTGCTCCCTGTGGCAGGATCTGCTCTTCTTTAAGCTTCTTATACAGTTGTTTTTAAGAATAAAAAGCTTTAAAAATTATGCAAATGAGTCTGAGGGGCTCCAGCTTATACAGCTGATAAGTGTCGAGTTTGGGTGTCAAACTCCAGCAATCTCCAATTAAGGAGAATAAGCCTTAAGAATAAGCCATGTGTTATCTTAGGGAATTCTTCAATTGAGGAAAAAAATAGCTAACTACATTTTACAGTTTGCAATATAAATTAAGTTGGACAATAACCCTATGTAAAACAGTGGTGTTCACTGAAAGAAAATCATGTGCTCGGCTAATTATATTACAGAGACCAATCAGAGCTGTGTGTTATAACGAGCCGTGCACCTGTGTGACATCACATGGCCAGGGATATAACAAGCCGTGCACCTGTGTAACATCACATGATCAGGGACTGTTTTATCCACAGGAAGTAAACGATGAAGCTTCCTATAAAATAACAGCAAACAGAGATCTAGAAAACCTTGAGGAATTGATACAGAAAGTATTTTGGAAAATTGTATAACTTTTGGCAACTCCTGTAATTGTGGGGTGATTTCACAGCTTGTAGACTACCTTTGTGGCAGAAAAAACGGTCAGAAAACAAGTAGCAATTATATAGCAAAGGAGTAGAAGCAGCACTCTTTCTCTGGATAATATGATGTTCGGTGCACAGCCAAGGATCTGGACTAATAGCTCCTCCAAAAGTCAAAAATAACAAAGAAATGGCAGCACTCCTCGGAGTACATATATATATATATATATACCAAAGAAGAAGCGGCAGCACTCTCTAGGAATCTGAGATGCTCGGGTGCACAGCCAAGGATCTGGACTAGTGATCCTTCCAAATATACAAAATAACAAAAAAGCAGCACTCCGAAGTAACTTGCGTGAACAAAAGTACTGATTTATTCCCACATGTGCCAAACGTAGCTTGGCACATGTTGGAATAAATCAGTACTTTTGTTCACGCAAGTTACTTTGGAGTGCTGCTTTTTTGTTATTTTGTATATGCGCAGACGGCAGGATCATCGCAGACGGCAGGATCATCGGACGTGGGCGCACAGCTACGACGAGCTGCGCGCCGAAGATTTTGGTAGGCGGAACAAAAAGGCTACCGGGGCGTGGAGTAGCCACGACGTGTAACCTCAGCTCCGGCTACTCCACACCCCAGTAGCCTTGTGCGGAAATTTACATATATACTGAATAAAAGTTTGCTAAAGATTGCAGGGACGTGAGGATTAGCCCTTAAAAGGGCTTTTCTCAAGTCCTATAGGTCCACCTACCACCCTATCTACCTTTATAGGTAGATATGTGGTGGTAAGTTCCCTTTAAGTTAAATTTGTATGTAAGTCAGAACTGTATATTTTATAATTGTAGCTCAAGGCAAAATTTTTTTGTCCCTGTGACAATTGGATTTTCGAAATGTTGTCCTGTCATGGGAACAAGGATGTATAACACTGTATTACAGACACCTTAGAGCTGATTATTGCAGCTTGCGATTAAAGTAAAGCATCCAGAGAGCTTCACTAAACGGTCACATTGGGCAGAGGGGTCCGTCTGTAACTATGAGTCATCTGTAAGTCGGGTGTTTTTAAGTTGGGGATCGCCTGTAATCAAGGGAACAAGATAAATGTATCTTCCATAATCTATAAAACCTAAATCCTTAATCACCCTACACTCAACCTGTTGAGCCTTAACTAGAATCAAAACCCAAAGACAAAACAAGAATTATGTCACATACCCGAAATTATCAAGTAGCCAATACATATTTCTTTATTTTATTGAAACTATTAGCTGAAATAACGAACCTTAGAAAATGCCACATAAAGTTCCAGATTTTAAGAGGTTTAAAATAAATAAATAAATGAAAATATGACGAGTGGGGTCCCTGTGTTATATGAATGTAGAATCTGTCCATATCATGTACACTGTATCAGAGCAAAAATATAGAATTAAGACACTTTGTATGGAATATACTTTGAACAAGTCCCATACAGTGACATGCTAAGTGGAATACAATTGCTGATTTATCTACAATGTGTACATTCAAGACAGTTTGTTAATATATTATCAAAAACACTTGCATTTCTCAAAAAGACCGAGTCTACATTAACATTTTAAGGTACTATCACTTTTTTTTGTAACACAGAATTGTTAAGACAGTACACGACCGGATTTGGCAACAGTGTAACACAGCTATTTTGTCATTCACGAAGCGACAGTTTCTCTCGCATGACTTAAGGTGTCAAAAATAATTACAATCATTCAGGGAAGACGCCCATTTATTGGTTAACTCGGTTTCACCAGTGAAAAAGAATAAATGATACACCTTCTTCATCTGTGTGGACACTTCATCAAGTGATATAACATCAGTCTGTTGTCTGCAGACGCAAATCTAACCCCCTAACGTTGTTGATAAACTGGTCGTTGAACGTTGGTTGGTGAAGTACACATTGGCCGTTCTTAAGATATGGTTCCCGAAAAACATGATATTTACCTTAATCTACAGAGGGTCCTGCAAATCAGTTCTGTCCAACCATCGCAATGGATGGGCCCCTTTTGTCTTACACCCACTTTTTATTGTTTACAAAATGTGGTGCTCCTCACAGGGAGATATGTTTTGATTCCTCAATTATTTTTGTCATACATTCCACTATGGAACACTTTCGAACTGAGTGATGTTGTGCTTCAAGTGGGGGCAGTCTGAATCTTCGATGCCTACGGCCAGACGGACCAATCGGGCAAGCACAATAGGCGTTTCTGTCCTTTGGCAAAACCCACCTAAAAACTTTCCGGACTACAAAAGGCTTGTGAGATCTCAGGCACATTATGGGTCATAGAAAAGCCTTTAACTTGCTGAAACGATTGAGATGATGCGTCGTCTTCAATGACTTGCTATAGACTAGTGTTTTTTCCATTTTAAACTTTTTCTTTATAATACAAAAACCTTTATTATATAGTATCTTGCCATCTACTCACCACACTCCCTACATTGTTATATAGCACACAAATGTGTATCTTTTAAATAAAATATCCCTCTAGAAATTATATATTTATATTGAGAAGACATCATCTTCATTATACCTTTCTATCCACTTTATATATTTTTGATCTCTTGTCTCCATATATAGTACAACCCCCCAGCCACTGTATAACAATAGTCATCTCTAGTCGTGTCGTTTCATATTTTTATTTCAAATAATTTCAGATGTAAAGATGTAATATAACATGATCTAGAACTTTCCATAGATATAGACGGGAGAACTTTGTGGTTATCCGCACCCTGTGCATCAAGATGACCTTAGCGTTGGACTACTATGGTCTTTGTGTTCCTTTTCTTCATCTCGTTGTGACTTCCTCTCAATAACCATGGACACATCCTTCTATACTAATCCCCATAGAGGTGTCAATATTAAGAAGTAGCTTAGGTGTGCCTGCTTCTTACCTACTCGTGCCATCGAGTCAATGTGAACGACTTCTTCACGTGTACAGTGTGTGGTCGTCTGTATTTCTTTTTTTCGTAGACTTTGAATAATTTCCTTAAAGATTGTACTCTATCCCCGGCATACTGTAAAACCCATTTACAAAAATAGTCACATATATAAATAAATGGCCTACAAATTAAATTTTAAAAAAATGATCGAACCACTAACACAAGTCCTGTAAACATATGGCGGAATGGTAACTGAAAATGCAAACAGTGGACACAATTATTGTACTACAGTGTTTTATGTGAAACACACAAACAGTATAGGTTTGCATTCCCTTGACTGGTCCCCGACGGGCTGAGAAGCCGCTGGTGGCTTCCAGAGTGAGTGTCAACTGGTATTGAAACAGTAACCACCAGTCAAGTTTGATACACCATCTCTTGACAAGAGGTCACTGTCTTATTATAGGCACTGACCTTGAGTACATATATGCAAGAACTGTCAGTTTGGCATAGATCTCCTAAAGGAGTCCTGTTGACACAGATGGGTCATCTTCACAGGTTGTAAACAATTTGTCACACAAATGAAATAAAAATGTGCAGTTTTATTTTTTATTCTCCCTGGTATCTTTGCTTTTGTCCTCTTTTTCTGCTTTGTCCTTTTCATGTTTCTCCTTCTCGGGCTTTGTTACGCTATCGTAAGATGGAGGTGATGTTGTCGAGGGAGTCATGTCTGTCTTGTCAGTGGTTGAGTTCCCGTTAAGCTTATCAATAACCATATCTTCTTTAATAGGTAAGCTATTTGCTTCTTTCATTTTATCTTTTTTATACATATATGAAGCTTTTTTAATAGTTTTCCTTAAAAGATATTTCCGGAAACATCTCTGAATAATAAGAGCAGACAGTTCCTCTTGTTTTCTCCGTAATGTGGATGTAATTGGTTCATAAGAGACTTTTGAAGGATTGGAGGCCATAAACCTCTCCTCCATTGGTTGTCGGAGATTATCCATTTCATCTCCTTCACCCAATACACGCTTTGTAAAGGCAAATAAGATGTCGAGGCAGTGAATTCTATCACCGCTTACCATGGGAAGATCCATTGCAATAAGCTGTACATTGTTTGGTTTTGGTATACGAAGAGGTGGATCCAGTGCATCAGCAAAGTCAGGCAGTTTACTGTATTGAATAAATTGTGTTGCATCTGGATCAAACTTTTCCCAAACTTCATAGAACATCTCAAAGTCATCTTCTCCTAGAGGTTCTGCACTTTCCTCTGTAGCAACACTAAAGTTCTCCAAAATGACAGCAATGTACATGTTTACCACCACTAAAAATGATATGATGATATAACTTACAAAGAAAAAAATCCCAACAGAGGGGTTACCACAATCCCCTTTGACAGAACTTCCTGGATGTTCTGCATTTGGGTCACAGTCTGGTGCTCCACTGTTAAGAATCGGTGCTAACAGACCATCCCACCCGGCTGATGTAGTGATTTGGAACAGGCATATCATACTATTGCCAAAAGTTTCAAAATTAAACATATCATCAATCCCAGCTTCTTTCTTGACATAAGCAAAATTAGACATTCCAAAGATGGCGTAAATGAACATCACTAAGAAGAGCAGAAGACCAATGTTGAATAATGCAGGAAGTGACATCATTAAAGCAAAAAGCAGAGTACGGATCCCCTTTGCTCCTTTTATGAGACGCAAAATTCTTCCAATTCTTGCAAGTCTTATGACTCTGAATAATGTTGGAGAGACAAAATAATTTTCAATCATGTCCGCCAGAAACATACCTGCAGTGAAGAAGGGAAAATTAACATTAGAGGCCAAGTCTATTTTCAATTTTTATTTATAGTGTGACATGTGACCTTGCTGTGCCTTACCCGGTTTGTATACCAGCGGAGGAGCATAGGGCCCCTTTGTAAGAATATACTGACAGTCCCTTGCGCTAAACAGCTTATTTGCTGACTCAGCATAAAGTTATTCTACTTTGGTTCCTTGTGAAGAACTGTTATTTCCTAATAAAAATGTGTTCACTGCTTCTCTGGCTTAATTCATGGATAAAAGGTTAACAGATGGTTTTATTTTCTACCCTACAAAGTTTATAGGTAAACTTGTATTTGCACCCAAAATAGATAGGGGTATATTTATCATACACTAGCGCATCGTATGCCCGCGTATCATAAATGCCCCACCCCAGCAATTCTCTTGATACTGGCGGACAACTGCGCCCATTGTACAATTGTACGCCAGTTGCAGGCTATAGCGTGTGCTCAGGTGCAGGGCAAGAATGACCCACGCCGGCACACTCTGCCGCCGACCATGCCCCTCTTCCCGTGGAGGTGGCATGAGGGAAAAATAATCAAAATTCCTAGCTGTCTGCAAAGGATTTTGATTATTTCAGGGCTTGTGCACCAGAAAACTAGTACACTAGCCCTGATAAATGTACCCCAAAATCTCTATCTCTTGAAAAAAATAATCAAAGTACATTTAGGTAATCTGAAAAAAGTCTATGGTAATTTACACAGGAAGAAGCACCAAGTAATGCTTCAAATATTCATGGCCTAGCCGTAAAGGTCACAGCTCTATGTCCATTACATTGGATAGTCCATATGAGTGACTGTTATTGCATCTGCATGTAATAGTGGTCACCCCTTGAACCCCCCAATGAAGCATATTAAAGAGTTGCTCTGTATAAGAGACTCCTATGATGGTAGACATGAGTGTCCTCATATTATAAAGATGGTCAGTCTTCAAGAGCCACACATAACTCTACGTTTCCTCTATAACAGCCTCCGAAAAGGAAATACATTACTGGCTTATAGCATAAACTATTCTGTTGCCTATGTTGAAGAGGATCCAAGTAGCAAACCTATATTGGGGGGTCCTCATTCGAAGTGGACATTGTAAGAAGAATCAGAAATCCTCCAAGAGGTGCTATAAGTAGAATGAAACAGCAATATCCAGAAACAAGAATATTCCAACTAAAAAGATGTTAGATAAATAAATAGGGAAGTAAGAATAAAAAATTCTTGGGTTTATCTAATTCAAGGAACATAGAATTTGACTAATACCAAAGAGGGAATCTTGAAACCATGGCATTTGCTTTGAAAAAATGTACTTACATAAAAACATCAACGTCATATTAATTGACAAAAATAAAACAATTCTTACCTACAATGGACAGAATAACAACAACAAAATCAAAAATGTTCCATCCAATGGTAAAGTAATAATGGCGAAGGGAAACCAGTTTCATGACAAATTCACCAGTGAATAGGATAATGAAGACCATGTTGATCCAATACAAATTATTCTCCATCTCATCACTTTGTTCGTCTGTCTCTATCATCATTGTTACCATGTTAAGGCAAATAAGGATCATGATGGTGATGTCAAACGCCTGCCTCGTCACAATGTCGAAAACGAAGCCTTGGTATTTATTCTAGGAATGAAAATAAGGAAAGTAAGAAAATAAGAGAAAGAAAGAGTAAGAATAAAATACAAAAATAAAAAAGGAAATAATGTATTGTTCTTGTACTTTTCTTTTAATGATCTGTGAATACAATATGAAATAATGTGAAAACTACAGTAACTATTAAGAATGAAAAAATCTCCAAAAAATGTAAAAATCCTAAATGATGGCAAATAATGAACATTTGCTAGATCTAGATATTTTTATTCAGGAAATAGATCTCCAAAATGGAGTTCCTGGATCATGCGGTTAACAGCCTTTACGGACCTAACACTGTGCCAGGGGCAGAAGTACAAGTTTGGCGCTGTCGTTCTGTAAGGAAACAGAGACCCCTTGGATCATAAATAACTTTATGGGGGGAATTTATTAAGACTGGCATCTTAAACCAACCCCTTAGTAGATTCAGGAACAATCCCTGCCAGATCAGACCTAAGACCTGGTCCAATCTGAGATTTTTTCTGTAGTCTCTGCTGGTTTTTAGGGAAGGGGCATTCACATCCCTGCCAGCCCACCAACTGCCCCTGCTCCCTGCCCCATTTTGGGCATAGGTGAAAACAGCCTGAACTAGTAGGGAAGGAGTGATTTATGTGCCTTCTCTAACAGAAAAATGGTAAAGATGGCATAATAAATCTCCCGCCGTGTTTGGTCCATAAAATCTGGCCACCACTCGGTTCAGCCATCAATAAATGATTGGTGGATGTCCTAGTCCTGAAATTTTACATTTCAAATTGAAATCACTTTTAATATCATCATGCACTGCTTGCTTTCAGAGATGAAGGGCACCGGGAAGGAATCTTTTGTTTTATAAGAGCCGTAGTTATATAATATGATGACCTCACCGGTGGCCTTGGAATGGGCTTTTGTGGCTTTTTCGACCCAAGCTTCTTCATTGCATTGTAGTATTTTTTCTGTTCCTCTGTCATGAAGATGTCTTGACCTCCAAAGTAAAGAATTGAAATAAAAACTGGTTATAACCTTGTAAATATGTGGAAGGGAACTTGTTAGGAGAAATTGACCTAATAAACTGCCAGCAGTATGTTGTCAAGCAGCTTAAGGCCTTTCAAATCATGTTCCTTTCAAGGCCCAGTGTGGTGGTACACTGTAACTGATGTCCTTGTGTTCAGGGATATAAAGGAACTTGTTACCACATTTCTTACTTTTCTTTTAGCTAAAAATTGTTCACATCACATCCCCATAAAATCAGCTCTGTTATATTAACTGGCATACATTCAGATCCTCACTCCTTTCTACTCCTCCCCATGCCCCATTAAGTACTTTGTGTCATGGCACCAGAAAGATGTAATCTAAGGTCCTTTACCTATTAACATATGCAAAAATGAACCCCATGGATATATCTGATTGCATGAAATCACACCATGTCTCCATGGACTTCTATTCTTTCCCATCCTCCATGGAGGCATGCTGTGATTTCATGTGATCAGATACATAAATGGGGTAGATTTTGCAAAGAAAACTACAATTTTGCAAAGAGAAGAGATGCTGAAAATGGGGCATGGTGAGGAAAAGAAGTGAAGGCGAAAGAACATGCACTTTTTGACTTGCTGAGGACTGAATGAATGCCAGAGATAACAAAGTTGATTTTATAGAGATGTGAGGGAAACAATTTTTAGATGAAAGAAGGGTGGCATCCTGAAGGTCATTCTTGATGTCAAGGGAGCTGCCTTACAAGGTTGCTAAAAGATGTGTGGTATTCCTTATCCCATCCTCAAAAACCAATATTTTCACGGGATACACATCTAGTTATTTATCCATGCATCTATTCATGAGGAATAACAGAAATGTTAAATGTTAAAAGAAAAGAGGCTCAAACTAATTTGATACTTATCTTCTTTTTCTGTTGGTTGAAGTTGTCGATGATGACACCAATGAACAGATTCAGAGTAAAGAAGGAGCCGAATATGATGAAGATGACAAAATATAAATACATATACAGGTTGTCTTCATATTTGGGCTGATCCTCTAGCTGCAAGATATAAAGGAAATGTACATTAAATTCAGCAGTCAAATATAACATTTCATTGTCTGGGGTTTAGGTTACTCATTCGTTGTCTAGAAGAAAAAAGGAAACATTCAGTAAGTCAGTTGTAGAGAAATCTAAAAATCAGGTTTTGACAGATCAACCAATTGAACGGTTCCGGTAGCTTTCTATTAGTGATGAGTGAACTTATTGAAATTCGGGTTTGGCCAAGTTATTTCAAAGCAAAACTGTAAAATGCTGGTTCAGGCACCGATCAAGGCGGTTAACTGCAGTGGGAAGTTGAGCCAAACCCGGAACCAAACTTCTAATGAATCTGAGGTTTGGGACTGCTCAACACTACTAACTAAATTTAAAGTCCTCAGTGCTTGTTTTAAAGGAAACCTACCACTTGAAGAGGCAGGTTTCAGATGGAAATACCGAGGGTGAGGTGGTGCCGGAGCTTATTTTTGTTAGTGTTTTAAACCGCTGTATTGTGGTATAAAACACTTTTTAAACTTTATAGCCGGCGCAGGGAGGTACGTGCTCGGCGCTTACCATGCGTGCGACCGTGCGCGCGGCTACATAGGAAGTGAAGGAGAGCCGTGCACATGGTAAGCGCCGAGCGCGTACCTTCCTGCGCCGGTTATAAAGTTTAAAAAGTGTTTTAAACTGCGATATAGCGGTTTAAAACACTAACAAAAATAAGCTCCGGCACCAGCTCAGCCTGAGCTGGTGCTCGGTATTTTCTTCTGAAACCTGCCACTTCAAGTGGTAGGTTTCCTTTAAGTGAATCTACCATCAGAATTACCGATGGTAGACTACTTTCACTTACATGTGCATTATTTCTTCTTGTTTGTGGAGCTGTGTCTTATATATATCCTGAAATCCCCTAAATTTGCCAAAAAATAGCTTTTAAAAATATGCTGATTAACCTGAGGGGCTCAGATGACATAACCATGAGCCCCTCAGGTTAATCAGCATATTTTTAAAAGCTATTTTTTGGCAAATCATAGGGGATTCCAGGATTGTGGTGCCGCCTTCTTTTTTCATTTATTCAGGTGCCCACCTTGTCCCGTCCGTACTCCATACAGGGAGCCAGTGACGTCAGCCGACTCTCTGCAAATCCAGCACATGCGCAGTAGTATCTTCATTGCGCAGCTGGCTAATGTCACTGGCTCTTATTAGTATAATTTTTAATGTTGATCTTAGAAGGAAGAAGACCATGGATAATAAATAAAAGAAGATTACAACCAAATAATAAAATGTATCAGTTTTTCTAATTTATTTTTATTTTATAATTATAGATTGCTTTCTCTCTATTTACTTCCATGATTATCAAGGCTGCCATCTTGCTAAAAGGGGTTTTCCCACAAAGCAAGTTAGGCCTATCCACTGGATGGGTGGGGTTTTCAGTGATGGGACTTCCACCGAGCACTAGAATGGGGGTCTGATGTATCTCTGTCGCAACCCTGGTAGCTCCACCGAGATGGCCAGAGCAGCCAGTCGTGCATGGCGTGGCTGCCCTGTTCATCGCTGCCCTGTCAGCTCCTTAGAAATGAACAGGGCATCTGGGTGCTACAGCCATCTCGGTGGTACTACAATGAGTGCGAAGGGGCCACATCGGATCCATTCTTGTGATCCGTGGGGGTTCCATCACTTAGACCTCCACCAATCAGCAAGTTAGGCCCTATGCTTCATGGGAAAACCCCTTTAAGCTCTAGAAACAGTATTAAGTGATGTATTTCATAGCAATAGGCAACAATAGGAGCAAACTCATTGAGGTCTATAAAGAGTTTTCTAGTCATGGGGAATAGGTAGCAGTAACAGCAGCCGGACTGCCATTGCGCGTAACAGCCAGCCTATGCATAGAAACAAAAGCTGTAGACTCAAACTACCTCTGGCGTCTGTAGCCAGCAGTGATGGGCGGATTTTTATTTTAAAAATAAAATCCAGCAATATAATAAAGAATTCCTACCACCAGGATCAAGGATGGTAAACCAAGCACACTAACATTCAGGTGTGTGCCCCCTCTGGCAAGACACACTTTTCATTTAGCTTCTTATGCCATTATTTTTTATGAGAAATGGCTTTTTAAATTATACAAATGAGCCTGAGGGGCTTCAGGTTCCATTAACATCTATGGAGCCCAGAGCCTCTCAGGCTCATTTGCATAATTTTTAAAATAAGAGCATAAGAAGCTAAAAGGAGAGCAGATCCTCCCAGAGGGGGCACACACCAGTATGTCAGTGTGCTTGGCGTACTATCCTTGATTCTTGATGTCAGATTTCCTTTAAGGACTCCAATTCCAAAGGAGACCAACTCAAAATAATATTGTAGCTATTAATAACCTCAAAAGGCTGCAATTCACAACACAACCACTGGATGACGGCATAAAGGTACTAACACGATGTGACATGAAATGTGTACAGTACGCGGTGTCGTTGCAGCTTCAGTGTTTTTCTTTTGCATATGAAATCACAAAGTAACAGAACATGAAGCCGCAGTCGTGGTAATGACACAAATCATTCATAATTCATACAAACCTTCCGTGAATCGACCGCAGCGTACATGATATCCATCCAGCCTTTAAATGTGGCCTGCGAGGAAAATACATTGAACATCATTATAACGCGGTAATGAAGCAGAGAATGTGATTCACAAAAAAACCTCAAAAGCAATATATATGCCTGTAGTTATACAACTATGCACGGAAACATACAATATTATACTACTGAACTACTGCCAAACAATCTGACATTAAAGGCATTTTCACTGTCTCCTAAAGTGATCCCTGTAGGGACTGGGGCTCCACAGTGCAGGTAAAAACTCAAAATTGCCCGCTAAATTTGACCCTTAAAGGGGTTGTCCAGGGGTTTAAAAACATGTCTGCTTTCATCCAAAAACAGCTCCTACTGACCATACAGTACTATACTGACCATACTGAGCTAAGCTCCATTAATCTCTATACAGCTAAGCTGCAATACCCGCATGAACCATGGTCAGGTGTGGCGGTGTTTTTGTATTTTTTTTTACAAAAGCAGCCATGTTTTTCAACCTCTGGACAACCTCTTTAAGTTGTCATGATAGGTAGCGGTTCCAGTGGTCACCACCAACTGGTCATTTCATACTAGAATATTCTAGTGACACCACTTTAGAATATGTGAATACCCCTTTAAGGAGGATAATTTAACCCATAAATGAATATTCACCCATTAAATTGATTATGTTTCCTATCAACTGTCTAAATATAGATTAAATATCGGTTTAAATTCTATAGATGTTGTACAAGGGTAGCAGCCATAGCAGCTTCTATGGGGCCTGCAGTGTTAAGGGCCCCCGACATCAGGAGTATTTGTGTGTATTGGGGTGTGTATATGCTGTATGTCTGTATGAAGTATTATATGTATGTGTGTATTTGCTTTATGTATGTATGTGTGTGTATATATGGTTTGTGATTGTAAGTCACATGTGTGACATGTGAGTTACATAAATATGTATTTTATTTAAGAGGGGAGGGAGGCCCCATTTATAAATCCGCTAAGAGGTCCTGCCTCTCTGCGTTACACCCCTGTACTGTATTTTTTGTTGTGAATACATTTGGATATGTCATTGAGATTCAACTTTATACTTAGCAGAAACATTTAAGGAAACCAAATAAGATTGGATACACACAGCAGGTTCTGATGGAAGCAAATCATGGACCACACTTACCACTTGAAGTAGCGCAAGATAACCTGCTCCAACGTTATCAAAATTGACTTTTACGTTTTTCCATCGAGCGCTTTGATTGGCTTTTATTAGCTGAAAACATTCTGATTTATTATTAACGTCTGTATCGAGGAACATTTCACCCGTCGTAGTATTAACACAGTGGTAATACTTTCCCGCAAAAAGATTCACTCCCATTATGCTGAAAATCAACCAAAATATAAGGCAGACCAGCAGCACGTTCATGATGGAGGGAATCGCTCCGATCAACGCATTCACAACCACCTAGTATAATGATTAGGAGAAAAAAATTGTCAGTTTTGGGCAAAACAAATGATGTTGCCAGGTCACTATCAGACATGGAAAAAAAAACTAAAATAAAACTAAACAGATGGGTCACGTGGGAAGAAAACGAACAAATAAAAGTGTAACCATTTAGAAAAATAAAGACCTGATAGTGGAAAGACGGACGCACAGACATGTAAACTGCAGAAAAAAAAGAGAAAAATGTTAAAATAAATATAATAAAAGGACACAAGTCAAATCAAAAGAAACCAGAAATCATAGAGACCAAATAATAAGAGGTGAAATGAGCAAAGACAAAATGTGTGCCGAAAAGAAGATGAAAATTGAAAAAATATAAAAGATTGGAACCATAAAAACATAAAGTGTATAGTGTAGTTAGCAGACAATAATCTATAACATGCACTTATATCCTAATATATTCACATGCTCTAAAGTAGCCAGGGGAGGGGAGATGTTAGGATCGGGAAGGACATGCATTATAATAACATTACAATAATATTGTATAACATTTATGTTCAGCAGATTCTTCTCTCTGTTCCTATTTGTTACGTGCTGTTCTTTCTCATAAGGAAGCCCACTAGGCGTTTCTTAGAAGCACTCCAAGTGGGTGTGTTGGGGACCCAATTTTAGGATCCACACCAAATGTCTCTAAAATGTGGAGGTTTAGGCTGGTGCAAGGTTTAGTCTTGATAATTATCCCTAATATCAGATACGTCTAGAGCAGTGGTGGCGAACCTATGGCACGGGTGCCAGAGGAGGCACTCCGAGCTCTTTCTGTGGGCACTAGGGCCATTGCCCAAGTACACCAGACAGGAGTCAAAGAATCTTCCTGCAGTTCCAGACAACTTAAAAGATGCTGCTTTCAGTGATATTTTAACCCCTTAACGCTCTACGGCGCAGAGGTATAAGGGATGTATGGAGAGGGCTCACGGGCTGAGTCCTCTTCATACAGAGGTGGGGGTTTTTGCATTTTGCACAAAACCCCCACCGCTAATAACCGCGGTCGATGCTTGCACCGATCGCGGCTATTAACCCTCTAAACGCCGGCGGCAAAGTCGCCGGCGGCGTTTAAAAGAAGGCGGCGCCCGCCTTTTTCCGATCACCACGCCCCCGAACGTCATCGGGGGGCGGCGATCGGTAACCATGGTAGCCTCGGGTCTTCTTTTGACACGAGGCTACATGGCTTCTGCAGATTCGTTACAGTGGCTCATTGTAATGAATGTGCTGCAAAAATGCCATATATTGCAATACTGTAGTATTGCAGTATATGGTAGGAGCGATCTGACCATCTAGGGTTAATGTACCCTAGATGGTCTAAAAAATAGTGAAAAAAAAAGAAAAAAAAAGTTTAAAAAATAAAAAAAATTAATAAAATATTAAAAGTTCAAATCACCCCCCTTTCCCTAGAACGGATATAAAACATAACAAACAGTAAAAATCACAGACATAATAGGTATCACCGCGTCCCAAAATGCCCGATCTAGCAAAATATAAAAACGGTTATGGGCGGCAGTGACCTCCGAGGCGGGAAATGGCGCCCAAATGTCCGAAATGCGACTTTTACACCTTTTTACATAACATAAAAAATGAAATAAAAAATGATCAAAATGTCGCACAGACCTCAAAATGTTAGCAATGAAAACGTCGCCTAATTTCGCAAAAAATGACCCCTCACACATCTCCGTGCGCCAAAGTATGAAAAAGTTATTAGCGTCAGAAGATGGCAAAATTTTTTTTTTCTTTTTTGTACACATTCGTTTAATTTTTGAAAATGTATTAAAACACAATAAAACCTATATAAATTTGGTATCACCGCGATCGCACCGAACTAAATAATAAATTAGGCATGTTATTTGGAGCGAAGAGTGAAAGTCGTAAAAACTGAGCCCACAAGAACTGTGCGTTTTTTTTTCAATTTTTCCACATTTGGAATTTTTTTTCAGCTTCGCAGTACACGGCATGTTAAAATAAATAACATCACAGGAAAGTAAAATTTGTTACGCACAAAATAAGCCCTCACACAGGTCTGTACACGTAAAAATGAAAAAGTTATGGATTTTTGAAGTTGGAGAGCGAGAAATCAGCCGAAAAACCCTGCGTCCTTAAGGGGTTAAAGTGATGCGTCCATGGGACTGTAGGAAGAGGGAGAATGTGTAGACAGGACCAAATTATCTTTGGAGGACCTCCTGCTGGCCCCATGATTCTCTTTGTACAGAGGGACACTGGAATAAAGCTACAATGAAAAGGGAGCAATAAGTTACTGCTTTATTTTTGGTTGGCACCTCGCGATAAATGAGGGGGCTTTGGGGTTGCAGTTTGCGCACTCTGTCCCTAAAAGGTTCACCATCACTGGTCTAGAGGGAGAACATGAAATGGGGATTAAAACTGTACCAAAAAGAGAATCTGAAGCATATAGAAAATTGGATCGGACTAAGCTAAAGGGACAGCATTCAGCCGAAACCTTTATTATAGAGACTGAATATTTCCACACCTGGACCCCAATAACAGAATTCGGTAGGGTGGTGGTGGAGAACCTATGCTCATGTGCAGGAGGTGACACTCAGACTCCACTCTTTGGGCACCAGGACCATAGTTTCAGGAGAGGCTTCATCAGATAGGACCCAAGGCCCCTCCAGCCGGTCCAAGCAGACCAGATCGTGCCATTCTCAGCGATATTTTGAAGCAACATATCCTTGGAGGATGCCTGGGACTACAGGAAGAGTAAGAAGGCGCCGACAGGATCGGATTATCATTGGACATCCTGTTCTGGACCCTGGGATTGTTTCTGTTCAGGAAAAGGGGAAGGACTGAAGGGAAGCTCCAAATTTCTCCTCCTTCTTTTAATGCTATTGATGTCGTTCAGAAGCTGAAACCATTGAAAGTTGTGGCAGAGCAAGGAGCGTTTTCAATAAGTTTCTCCTTGACTTACAATCTTTGTGATAAATAAGTGGGTTTTGGGTTGCACTTTGGGCACCCGGTCTCTAAAAGGTTCACCATCATTGGCCTTGATCAGAGTTTTGGTTTAGATTTGGTCCCATATAGACTATACGTAAAGCTGCATTGTGCTTCCGTCATCAGCGTTATATTAAAATTTTGGAATGGGGTTCTAGGGACCCCTATTTTGTCCGTCTGTTCTACTCTGTCAGGGCTGTCTACATAGGATATCCCACTATTTGCCCACATTGTTTCCACTAGGTTGAATTTGTACACAGGGTCATTATATTAAGAGAAAGAGCAGCACATAATTCCATACAAATCACCAGCAGGGCCAAGTAATAGCAAAAGAGACATTAATAAATAAATCATAAAACTGGTTATGCAAATGATCACCACCCCAGCACTTACTAAATGAGGGGCCCTGGTATGTGTGCACTGATTTTTTTGACTTATTGTCCCCAATGTCTCCTCCCACAATGCCTGCAGCACGCGGATCAGTACAGTCTACGAGACTCCTGCACCCTGCAGTCCTGTTGCTTGCGTCAAGGGCAGCACACGGGATCTAGTGCTAGTATAAAGAGTATTAGAAGTACTTTCTGTGATCCGTGACACTGCCAAATCTCACTGAGTAAATGCTGGGGTACTGTTAGTCAAAGCTCTATTTGGGAGAATTCCTTTACAGAGAACCTGTCAGCCGAAAATGGCCACTACCATAATGTCACCAAGCAGCTTAACACATTCCAGATCATGTTTCTTCCATGACCCAGTGTGGTGGCATCATCCAGAAAATCTACTTTGAAGTGAGATGTAAACTAGTTGTATAAAGTTAAGGAGAAGGGGATTATAATACTGAAGTCAAGCTCTCTCTCTCTTCCTAAGAAAGCCCCCATCACTGTAATTGATGGTCCTGCATCCAGAGACATCACTATCCAAATCTCCTGAAGTCCAATGCATGATGTCCATCACAGAGGAGGAGGCGTTCAGAGCTCCCTATCTTGACTTCAGTGTTAAATTCTCCGCCTCCATGACTTTATACACCAATTAACATCTTTCTTCAAAGTTGATTTTCTGGATGATGCCACCACACTGGGCCACAAAAGAAACAAAAACTAGAAGGTGTTATGCTGACAATACTGGTAGTGGTTTATTAGGCCAGTTGCTGATGACAGGTTCCCTTTAAGAAAATGTTTCAACCATGTCATACATTTTTCAAGAATATTTTAAAGGAGGATTATTGGAAAAACCCTGCAGAATCACCATGAATTTTTTAAGCAATAAAAAGTTATATGCAATTTCATACATGTATAGGGGGGGGGGTGCAGGGCGGTGCCTTGGCTATCCCCAGAGAACATGATTCCTATGTAATATGTTGTAGTGCTGCAAAGTTTTTCCTTAATAGTCCTCCTTTAGATCAACACCCTTCATTGAATGATTACATACAGTGTCTATATCTAAGACATAAAGTGAAATGAGAATTCAGTATCTCGTATGACGGTTACAATGTGCCGCATGCATAGGTAGAAGCAGAGATTTGTTATAACTATTGATACTGTTAGAAGCCGTGTCATGCTGTGGTGCTCTCAGTTTACCGAACATGCAAAATATTAGTAAGAAAAGGTCTTTATCCCATCAGGCTACACGTCTGGAGCTTGTACCACAAGGATCAATACACATTAATTTTTATTTATTTTTTGATTGAATTGTTATAGATATTAGAACTCGTTTAGTATATACTCATATTACAGTTCTGTATATAATAATATACTAGAAATCAGTGTGCTCCAACCTTATACACATCATATACAATATTATAGAGGTTGTATATTGGGCCCACCACTATATGCAACAATATGCGGAATATCTATATTTTTTGTAGAGATGGGGGGGAACTATCTCAGGGGTGCACCAGGGGATCCACCCCTTGACCAGACCAGGGTATCCCAGGGCAGATGCAGGGAACTGTAGTATAATATGGCGGCTCTCTATTCTAGTTCATACAGTGGGAACCCCGAAATGACACCTTTGTGTCCTTATTGAGACAATGGGGAACATTTACTTACCCGGTCCGGAGGAGTTTCCGAAGTGCATTGTCCAAGGACAATGCACTGGGCCGCGATTCACAAAGATTGTACGCCCAATATTCTGCATGTGTCGCTTCCCTGCTCAGATCCACCGGAGTTCACCTTTTTCTTCCTGGTGCATGTAAGTGCATGTCTTGCCACACAATTTTTAACCCCTTAACGCTGAAGCCACTTTTCACCTTCCTGACACGGCCCATTTTTTAAAATCTGACATGTGTCTTTTTAAGTGGTTATAACTTTGGAACGCTTTAACATATCCAGTTGATTTTGAGATTGTTTTTTCGTGACACATTGTACTTCATGCTGGTTGAGAAATTTAATCAATATATTTAGTATTTATTTATGAAATAAATGGAAATTTGGCAAAAATTTTGAAAAAAACAATGTTTTCCAAATTCAAAATGTTCTACTTTTTGTAAAGTTGGTCATATCACTAAAATAACTTGATAACTAATATTTTCCACATGTCTGCTTTAACTAGGCATCATTTTTCAAACCTCTTTTCCTTTATTTAGGATGTTAGGAGGCTTATAACTTTAGGTGCAATTTTTCAGATTTTCACGAAAATCATCAAACCTACTTTTGGAGGGTCAATTTAGTTAGAAGTGACTTTATAAGGCCCACATGACAGAAAACCCCCACAAATGACACCATTTTAGAAACTACACCCCTCAAAATATTCAAAACAACCTTTGGGAATTTTGTTAACCCTTTGAGCGTTTCATGAGGGTGAAAGATAAATGAAAGTGAAATTAGAGAAATGTAATTTTATCTTACTATAGATTCATTGAACACTAAAATTTGCACCTTCACAATGGATTAAAAAGGAAAATGCATTTTACAATGTTGAGGGCAATTCCTCCTGAGTATGCCAATACCCATTTTGTCACTGTACCATGCTGTACGGGCACAGGGGGGCACCTGGAAGGGAAAGAGCGTTGTTTCGTTTTTGCAGGGCAAATATGGCTGAAAAAGTTTTCATGTGTCAGAATACATTTGGAGAGCCGTAATGGTACCAAAACAGAGGAAAGCCCCAACATGAGACACCATTTTGGAAAGTACACCCCTTGGAGAGTTTAGCAACGTGTAATTTGTGTATTTTCCCCAACAGGTGTTTGATTCAATTAGGCCCCAAAAGGGAAAAAAGGTGAAAATTTTCTAAAAAAAGTCACTTTTACCCCAAATTTTTGTTAGCCACAAGGGATAAAAGATTAAACAACCCCATAAATGTGTAAAACTATTTCTCCTAAGCACAGAACTGCACCACTTTTGCATATAAAGTGTTGTATGGGTGCACAGTGAAGCTCAGAAGGGAAAGAGGGGCTTTGGCCTTTTAGAAGCCAGATTTGACAATCATCCTTTACATGTGTCAGGATGCATTTGGAGAGCCCTAGTGGTACCAAAACAGAGGGGAACCCCAACAAGTGTCACCATTTTGGAAAGTGCACCCTTTGGAGAATTCAGCAAGGTGTAATATGTGTATTTTCCCCTACAGGTGTTTGCTTCAATTAGGTCCCTAAAAGGAAAAAGGTGAACATTTTCCCAAAAAAGTCACTTTTACGGCTAATTTTTGTATCCCATAAGGCATTAAAGATGAAACAACCCCAAAAAATGTGTACTAGCATTTCTCCCGAGTATAAAATTGCCCCACACATGCAAATAAAATGTTGTATGGGTACGCAGTGAAGCTCAGAAGGGAAAGAGGGGCGTTGGCCTTTTAGAAGCCAAATTTGACAGACATCCTTTACATGTGTCAGGATGCATTTAGAGAGCTGTAGTGGTACCAAAACAGAGCGGAACCCCAACAAGTATCACCATTTTGGAAAGTACACCCCTTAGAGAATTTAGCAAGGTGTAATATGTGTATTTGTCCGTAAAGGTGTTTGATTTAATTAGGACTTAAATAGATAAAAGGTGAACATTTTCTTATAAAGGTCATTTTACTCCTAATTTTATATAGCCACAAGGGATAAAAAAATGTAATAACCCCCCAAAATGTGTAAACCTATTTCTCTCAAGTGTAGAAGTACCCCACATGTGTATATAAAATGTTGTATGGGCGCACAGTAAAAGGAAAGGGGAATGTTTGCCTTTTAGAAGCCAAATTTGACAGAAATGTTTGACAAGCATTTGGAGAACCCTAGTGGTATAAAACAGAGAAGAATCCAAAAAGTGACCCTAATTTTTGAACGCACACCCCTTAGAGAATTTTGCAATGTGTAATATATGTATTTGCCCCTACAGGTGAATGATCCAATTAGGCCCTAATCATTAAAAAGGTGAAAATTTTCCTATAAATGTCACTTTACCCCTAATTTATGTAAGCCACAAGGGATAATATATTAAATAACCCCAAAAAAGTGTAAAACTATTTCTCCTGAGTGTAGAAGTACCCCACATGTGCATATAAAATGCTTTATGGGCGCACAGTAGAGGAAAAGAGGGATGTTTGTCTTTTAGAGGCCAAATTTGCAAGAAATCCTTCACATGTGTCAGGATGCATTTGGAGAGCCGTAGTGGTACCAAAACAGAGGAAAACCCGAAAAGTGACCCTAATTGTTGAATGTACACCCCTTGGGGAATATAGCAAGGTGTAATATGTGGTGTAGTGTAATACACGTGGTGAAATTAGCATTTTGAACATACAGGTGGTTTCCAAATATGATGTGCAATGGAGTCCAAGATGGAAATTTCAATTATTTCTGGAGAGTTCAGTGCCCGTTATGTGGCGCCCCTTATGAAATAATGGAGGGGTATAGGGAGCAACGGGACATAACAGTTGTTACAATTATTCATTTTACCAAAATTAATTCACAATAGGTTGGGCGTGAATTGTGAATGTCTAGTGTATAAGGAGGTAGAATATATCAAGGGACCAACTAAACTTTTGTCACTCTGGAGTTGTCGCAGGTCTCTTAGTAGTATGTAGTGTCCATCCTTAGTATATAGTGTCCATCCTTAGTATATAGTGTCCATCCTAACTCCTCTTTTGGAACAGACTCTTTATTGAGTCTTATCTTTAGAAGCAGCAGAATTCACCGGGAAAATGCTGTCCTGGCAAAACACAAGAACATCTAAACCAGAGGTACTGGGGCCCCGTCCTTCTTGTCCCAATATTAGTTTCCTAATATCTTCCTCTTGAAAACGGAGAAATGATACGGCAGGACCTGCACATTGGAACAGCTCGTAAGAGTTGTACAGCATCATCTGTACAATGTGCACAGCCAGCGCTTTTGTACCATATCTTCGTTTTTCGTAGGGAAATTATCGCCAAGTGTTGCTCTTATTCACCCTAGCAATGCCCATTGTGACGAATATTGCTGCTTTTGGCTGGACCAAATCGACCAGCCAATAGCGGCAAACATGGACAGAGGGGGGCAACAAAACCCCTCTGGACCGCAAGGCAAAATTGGTGGCTGTCAGGAACAGCCGCCACCCTGCCCCGATCACCGTGTCTACAGACATGGTGACCGGTATTACTGACGTCATAAGTAAATTCGCTGCTATTGGCTCATCTGAATTGATGAGCCAATAGCAGCAATAATAAACTGGGGGTGTGTGGGGGGGACGTAACCCTTCTGGTCCATGGGGAAGGATGGATGGCTGTGAGGAACAGCCGCCGTCTTACCCCGATCAGTGAACAGCTGCCGTCTTACCCTGACCGGTGTTGGAAAGTCACTACCCGCCGCACCGTTCTATAACAACGCTCGTTGGCTATAGGCTATACAATCTTTATTTATTTTTTAAGCAATTTAGACAAATAAGGGCTTATTTTTTGCGAGACGAGATGCACTGTAAAAAAAACTTTATTTTAGTGGGTTTTTAGCTTATTGAAGCAATTTTATTAACTTTTTACGTGTGGAGGAAAATAAAATCATCAATTCTTCTTTTGGATTTTTAGCATTTTTTGGGGGGGGGTGTTCACTGTAGCATAACAATAATATATTATCTTTATTCTACGGATCACTACGATTACGGTGATACCTCATTTATATAGTTTTATTTTTATTTGTCCAATTTTATTGAAGGAAAACTAGAATAGAAAAAATTGCATTTGTTTTAGTATTGCCATTTTTATAGCGGCATAATTATAGTATTTTTTGGTTTACGGAGCTGGTTGTAAGCTTATTTTTTGCGTGACAAGTTGCTTTTTTTATTGGTATCATTTTGGTGCTTGTAACTTTTTCGGATCACTTTTTAGAACATTTTTTGTAAAGCAATTTGATAAAAAGTTTTAATTTTTGACAAGTTTTTGGGGTTTTTTTTTTACCACGTTCACCGAGCGGGTCCAATTATGATTAGGATTTATTGTACAGATTGTTACGGACGCATCGATACCAAATAAGTGGGTTTTTTTTGTGATTTAGTGTTTTTTATACTTTATTACTTGTGTAAAGGGAAATGTGGTGTTTGGGGGGACTTTCACTTTCTTTTATTATTTATTTTTATTGTAAAAAACGTTTATTTATTTATTTTTCCTTTTTTTACGGTTACTGACATCTAAGCTTGAACAAGTGATCTTCTGATCACTTGTTCAAGCTTTTTTACAGGTTACACAGTGCAATACAGATGTATTGCACTGTGTAATGTAAGACACTGAGCATGCTGCGCATGCCCAGTGTCTTACAGCCGGGTCCTGCCAGGAGGCACGGACCCGGCTTCCGGAGGGAGATCTCGCAGCCCCGGGCACCGGCAGTCCCGGGGCTGCGATCGGAGCAGCGGACCCCCCCGGTAAGCGCCGCGGGGGGGTCCGATTCAACTTCAGGTAACTTTAAATGCCTCTAACACGCCGCGGTCAGCGCGACCGCGGCGTGTTAGGGGTTAACACCCGCGAACGGAGAAATCTCCGATCGCGGGTGTTAGAGGCGGGTGTCGGCTATAATATATAGCCGACACCCGCAGCTTCTGGCGCCGGCTCCGTTCAGGAGCCGGCGCCAGAAGCTTGACGTAATAGTACTGCATTTTGCGGGAACGCACCTCCCGCGATGCAGTACTATTACGTCAAATGTCGGGAAGGGGTTAAGTTAAAACCTGCGATTTGTGCGAATCTGTTGGATCGTACGACGGCCCGCCCTCCCGATTTGTCATATGAATGGCGGCACGATTGTGCCAAAATCCGATCGTGTGCAACAATTGCCTGCTATACCTATCCCAGTAGCGCGATCCCCGAAAAAGTCGGAAAACCCGACGGAAATGCGATCCGCTGACCCTTAGTAAATAAGCCCCAATATCTTCAAAGACTTGTCTGTGATTAATCCTATTAATCCTCTCCCAACCCCAACGTTCTTCTCATCTTCAAAGACAGTGAATACAGCAGATTGTGTATTTTATGTCCAATAAATTGTTGTGGACACCATTATGGTCACTGGGTGCAGTGGTTCATATTGGTGAACAAAAGTGAACAAGACGTAGACTGAAGATGATTTACACCTAAACCTTGGAATCTAATCCATCAATAAGTTACATTATCTTCCTCGGCCTGAAGAAGGTCAATTTATTATATCCATAAACCAACATCAACTTACTCTCCATAGCCTCCAACCTTCTAAAAATCAACTTTGAAAATCATGCTAATGAGCTGGAGGGGCTCTGTGGGCATTACATCCTCTATGCTGTAGCTTCACAGGCTGTTACACTGTCTCCCCCTGCACCCTCAGCACTACCCTCTACCTCTGCCTGCTATAATCTCACACAGTAGGAGGGGAAAGTGCTCCTTGCACCACGTAACTGCCTATGAAGGTACAGCACCTAGGGCCCCTGGCAACGCCCCCAGAGGCCTTCTGGCTCATTAGCATAATTATAAAAGTTTCATTTAGAAAGAAGGAGCCCATGTATAACAAATATAAGAAGATTACCACATTTAAGGGGCCTGGATCTATGAGTAAGTGTCCCTGGTTTATCATGATGGATTTTGACAATTGATTTCCCTTAAGAACACATCTGAGGACCCTCGATAATCCAAGGTTTAGTAATATATATAAATAGATCTGTGTGAGTCTTAATTTGTTTTCCATGACTCTGCTCTACGGGGTTGTTTTTCCAACTCCTGACAATGCAGCACAATCTTATTCTTATTCTAGCAATGAAGTTCCTGGAATTTCAAGACTCTTAGAATTTTGTTGCTGCGGGAAAAACATACTTATTTCTGAAGCATCAAGTAGAAAAATAAGTCATATCAGCTTTACCGTGGCTTGGTTACCATGGAGCTGGATATCTGAATTATAATGAACAGCCAGTTTAGCTAATATTCTTCTAGTGGGGAATGGCTTGTTGCTTGTAACAAAGCCAGGAATAGAAATCTGTATTGTCCTTGCTTAAAGGGGTATATGAGGAATTAAAGGGGTTGTCCACTTTCCGCAAATAATTGATATGGTTTGTGTAAGGAAAAGTTATACAATTTTCCAATATACTTTCTGTATCAATCCCTCACTGTTTTCAAGATCTCTGCTTGCTGTCCTTCTATAGGAAGCTTCTATGTTTACATCCAGTGGAAAGAAATCTGACCATGGTCACACAGGTGCACGGCTCGCTATATCACACAGCTCTGATTACTCTCTGTGATATAACGAGCCGTGCACCTGTGTGACCATGGTCAGATTTCTTTCCACTGGATGTAAACATAGAAGCTTCCTATAGAAGAACGGCAAGCAGAGATCTTGAAAACAGAGAGAAATTGATATAGAAAGTATATTGGAAAATTGTATAACTTTTCCTTACACAGACCATATCAATTATTTGCTGAAAGTGGACAACCCCTTTAACTTCATATCTATACATGTCGCCCCCAGAAATAAGGGTTCAGGGCTTATTTACTAAAGGCCCTCAGCCACACTTTTGTCGGGTTTTCCAACATTTTGCAGCTTTGCGCCGCTGGGACAGGTATTTAAGAGGGGATTGTATTGCACGTGATCGGATTGTGACAGAAAAGGGGGGGGGGTTGCTTTCGGACGATCCGACTGATTCGGACTGAGCGCGGGATTTAACTTTCAAATTGTGTCACAAGACAATGCACTTACTTGCACCGGGAAGAAGAAGGTGAACTCTGTCGGACCTGAGCGGGGAAGCGACACATGCAGGATATCGGGTGCACGATCTTAGTGAATTGCGGCACAGTGCATTATCATCGGACAATGCACTTTCGGGGAACGCGTCAGGACAGGTTCGTGAATGTGCCCCTGTGTCTTCTTCATTTTACCAAGCACAGTGCCATATGTAATAGAGTGGCTGTGGTTGGTACTGCAGCTCATCCGCATCATCACTGAAATGGACTACAAACTAGGTCATGTGAGTGAAGGAAAGAAAGGGTTCACCTCCACCTTTAGTCGTGCTCTGGAGTGCGTTTGTTGCAAATGTTTGTAAGTAAGATTCACTCCGGCACTGACGTGGCTTTTAAAAACTTTCAATCTTTATTTTCTTCCAGTTTCGGAAAATATATGATAAAACACGACCATCCCAATGGCAACACCAGTTATTACATTTGGGGGGACATAGGCCTACGCGTTTCAGGTGCTACCCTTACTTACAAACATGTGACTGAAGGACCTGGCCCCACAGGAATGGGAAGGAGAAGTGGCTGGGGTGCCAATGGTCCCCTACCATAGTGATATTGATAACAATTCAAGCAAAAATGCATTTATTAATATAGTTGTACTATCTTAAAGTGATATCTAATAAGCCAGGTACATTCAAATCCTATTAAAATGGAAGGGACCCCATTGCAGGCGTCGTATGCTGATGTCAGCAATATTGGCAAGTCTTCATCATCAGTCATAGTGCATGACCTTATCACATAAATTACCCTGATATAGTCAGATTATTGAATATATTTCGAGTTAACCTTTCTCCAGTGCCTAATGATTATTATCAATCATAAGTAGTTACTGAGGAAATAATCGCGATATTGAGTTTCTAAATATAAAGCCCTCCGGCAGCTGACGTACTTGGTTATAGCGTCTGCCCCTCTGACATTCTTAAATAAATGATGCACTGGATTTCTAAAGTTCATTCCAGATATGACTTCCCTGAGGACCTGTATACACACTGGTATAGCTAAAAAAAATTTCAGTGCGTCGATTTAGTAATATTATTAACACTAGAATATCTCTCTCTATATATGAACTAATGGGCATCAGCATCTTATTGGTTTAATGGCTCTTATAATCAGGAAGTTCTGTAATTATATGCATAGAAATGTGCAAACTGCCCGCACAGGTATTTAAAGGAAATCTACCATTTGCTTTTATGCATTATGAGCCAAACATACCTTGAGAATGCTGTAGCTACACTGATGCAGAAACATATCTTGTTTAATGTCTGATCTAAGTGGTTTTGCTGAAAAAACATAAAATTATGATACGGAGGCTCTGTGGCTCCTGTGGCTGCCCCTGCGTTCTCTTATACAGTAGTGGAAGTTACTAAGGGAATCTTGTGTTTTTGTCCCTACACTAGAGCCTACATTTTATATATTGCAATACAAGACACAACCTATGTACATAAAATTGCGCCGTTTCTCCCAGAAAATTTTATAGCTTTTTTTTTTGTCACTCTCAGACTTCCCCCTCACAATCTCTATGCATTCGAGTAACTTAGATTTGTCATTAAATCCGAACACAACGCACACTACAGTTACAATAAATGCTACATTGATAAGAAGTGAGTCATTGTAGTACAAGCTCCAGAAGCTCATTGTAATTGATGAATAGTAATAAAGTCAGAAATAAAGTTTTACAATAGCAAAATAAAAGACTATACAATATTTTTCTGCAGTGACGATAACTTTATGTTTTACACAGCAGCCGTCACCCAACAGATTATTACAACTGCTTTAGATGAAGAATATTGTAATTCTGGGGGCCAGATTTGCATTCACTAAATGCAGCCTTTGTGTTATAACAATAACATTGGCTATATCTGTAGATTCCTAGCGTCATAGGTCACCGAAAATGTCACAACATGATTTGCAAAGACAAAGGGGGAATTCTATTTTTCGGACTATAAGGCGCACCGGAGTATAAGGCGCACCATCAATAAATGCCTGCTTAAACGTCTAGGTTCATATATAAGGCGCACCTGATTATAAGGATGAATGACCAGCAGGTGGCAGACCTGTACACAGCTCAAAGCAGCTGTTGTCTGTAAGTACGGTTCATATATAAGGTGCACAGGACTATAAGGCGCGCCTTATAGTCCGAAAAATACGGTAATCTGTTCTGGAAGTTAAGGTCCATTGGCGAAAGGTCTTTCAATGTCTTCTTTAATTTTCTAAATAATTAGGTTTTTAAAAAAATATTATTTATTTAAAATAGTTTGGACAGATTTTCCCTTAGAGCAGTGGTCCCTAACATTTTTTACCCTAGGGACAAGTAGAATACATGTCACAGGAACCTGGGTGAAAAGAGGTCATGGTGGCTGAAGTTTGGAAGAAGGGGGGTAGCGAGTGGTATAAAGGGGAGTTACATGTGGTGCTGCGAAAGCAGCTGCTGACTTGCCAGGTACCTCCTCCCCCAACCAGTGGTCACTTCTGCCGTGGGAGATGTGTGGAGCAGATGCACTCCCCCCTAGGTAACTCCACCACACCTTCAGCCAAGGGTTGCTCCTGCTGTAAGTAAAGGGAAGTGTAAGGAGTAGAGACCCCTTACACTTCCCATTACCGACAGCAAGAACAACCACTGGCTGCAGCTGTGATGGTGGTGCCTTGGTGGCAGTGCATCTGCTCTTCAGAACTCTTATTACCCAAAGTAGGAGCAACTACTGGCTGAGGGTGTGGTAGAGGTGCCTGGTTTGCAGTGCTTCTGCTCCTCACACCTACTATTACCCACAGCAGAAGTTACCACTGGCTGAAGGCATGGTGGAGGTTCCTGGTGGCAGTGCATCTGCTCCTCTCACCTCCCATTACCCACAGCAGGAGCAACCACTGGTTGAAGGTGTGGTGGAAGAGCCTGGTGAGAGTGCTTCTGCTTCTCACTTATCTCAAATGACCAGTACACCTTCAGACAACTGCTGCTCCTCCCTTGTCCCCTACCACGGCCTGGTACTTTATGATTCCTGATCCAGCATTTGGCAGCTGATCAGTGGTTGGGAAACACTGCTTAAGGAAGACAGGAATGCCATAATATGAGTTATCCAAAATTCCTGGAATAAGGGGAAAAGTGCTCAGCCAAGTGTGGACTTCTTCAATTATGTTCCACTCTCCTTCTTAGCTGCAGATGGGCCCATAGAAGTTTATGACCCAACTTTCAGCTAATGAGGATAGCCAAGGGAGCCCAGTGCCCCAATCAGGGGAGGTATCAACATCCAGACCCCATACAAAATGTATAAACTGAGCTACCCCAAGTCATCTCTACAAATCAACCGGTAACATTTTTGGTGACATTTTTGGAAATATCATAACATTTACCTATATTGGTTTTACAAATTCTTGTTTTTTTTGTAATCTTCAGGCTGTAGCCAGACAGTGAGGCAACTGCACTTGATCTTGCCTGCAAAATTAAGCAGCCAACGGGTGCTGCACATATATCGGTCTCGACCACATACACTGTCCAGCCATAGCCTATGACTATCAACAGAACAAAAGACTTTGTAGCTTTGTTACTATGAATGAGCAGATGATCTTCTGTTCATGAATGTTACTGGACTTAAGAATTTGAGTGCAAGCGAAGTTGGTCTATGGCTGCAATGATATGTAAAGCAATAGTACAGAGCTGGTTGTTCATTCCTTATGACATACCACATGCATGTAACTATACATGCATTAAAAGTCCTTGTTTATCTTACCCTCATCCCTTCAAACCGTGAGAGGGCTCTTAGTGGTCTCAATGCCCTTAGGGTCCTAAGGGACTTAATAGCCCCTAGTTCTGAATATCCCAAGGCATTAGCTATTAAGCTAATAAGAGAAACCTATATGAAAACAAAAGCAACAGTTCTAATTTCTGCACCACATTCTACTATAAAACATGAGGCATCCTTTGGTTTTCCGGATAAAGATCTGTCCATTTTATCTTCTGGTTAGCTGCAAAATGAATATTTGGTTAGATCACAGCACATGATGTTCCACCCGATGACAAAGACCTGTTGACACAATGGAGTACACACCCTCAAAATCTTACCGGCTTTAAATTTGCCAAAATTTGCCAAATCTCCAGCTGCTTTTTGAAGAGTAAAATTTTACCCTGACAATAAAAACGTACCTACAACAAAGAAAATATGTGAACCTACGTGGTGTCATAACCTTGGTCTTAGCCTTACCCTTATGCCTTCAAATCTTGATAATGCACGTAGAGGTCTCAGTGCTCTCAAGGTCCTTAGAGACTTAATAGCGGCTAGTTGATCATACCCGAGGGCCACCGCCAAAAGGGATATGATTGAGATCTGTTCAGAACCAATGGTACGTTTAATTAATCAATAAACTGGTTGATAATTCGGTGTTTATTGTGTTGTCATTATTTTTTCCTTAAAGGGGTTTTCAAGCCAAAAACATTTATTACTTTTCTCCTGGATGGGTGATAAATCTAAAATCTGAGTCTAGCCACTGTTACTACTTCCTATGGTCATGGTGCATTGTCATCAGCATCCACTGTTCAAGCAATTAGCTTGGGTCCAAACAGTTAGACCCCCATCATCTAATCTTATTTCCTGAATAGAAGATAAGTGGTTTTGGACAGAATACCCCTTTAATAAAGGCCATACAGTGCAATTTTTTTAATTTAAATTTTCATTCAATTTATTTATTTTTAATCCAGAATTTGGAAGTGGACCATATATACATAATACGGCCCCTTAATGCTCTCTTGATATTATCCTAGTACTGTGGGGGTCATTTACTAAGGGCCCGATTCGCGTTTTTCCAACGTGTTACCCGAATATTTCCGATTTGCGCCGATTGTACCTAAATTGGGGGGCGTGGCCGAACGAAAACCCGACGTATTCAGAAAAACCGCCGCATTTAAAAAAAAAATAGTGTCGCGAAAATTTCACTCACCTTCATCCTGGATAGGCCGGTGTATTTCGAGGCATTCCAGCGGACTTCAGCGCAGCAGCGCCACCTGGTGGACGGCGGAGGAACTGCTTTGATGAATCCCGGCCGGACCCGAATCCAGCGCAGAGAACGCGCCGCTGGATCGCGAACGGACCGGGTAAGTAAATTTGCCCCTGTATGTTGTTGGCCAAGATGTGACTCGTTTAGCATATAATTGAGCGATGACCACATCACTATAATCATATTGGGGCATATTTATCGGACATTTACCATTATTGTTTGTAATTTGTGACCCATTAATGTCTTAAATTGTATTTATCAAGGGTTATAGACAGGGTCATTGACCCGTATTACAAATGGGGCATTCTTTGGTTTACTTTTCTGGCATACTCTCAACAAATATGTTATTGTAGACAGTCTTAAACTATGTCATATGTATTATCAGACACTTTGCTAAATGCAGTTTAAGACTGCCCTACTGCAACACTCATTGTGACTGGACAACCCCGTTTTGAAATATTCATTGTTTGGTCACCCACACACTAGACCTCATCCATACTACTTTGAGAGGGCCATCACTACACAAGGTCACTTCCATTGTGAATTCAACAAAAATCTGAATAATGAAAGTTGACGTGGTTGAGAAGCCACCAACAAACATATTTATTATTATTTCAATTGCAGTTGAGATAGTTGTGTCATTCGACATCAAGTCTACAAATTGCTCACCTTGCACTGCAACGGAGAAGTAATTCTACCGATTCCTGAAAATAGCTATTACAAATTAATTGCATATTAACTGCTGTTGGTTTTAGCAAGAAGATTAAGTAATCTAAAATCTGACATAAGAAGAAACCCAACATCAAAGGAATATCTAAGAGGACTAAGATGTCTTTACAGTGGTAATCTCAATGAAGCCTCTGAAATTCAGATAGGTGGGTATGGACCTAGTCCTTAGAAAAGACAGGTATGTTTGTTAAATTGTCCCAGACACACATACTTATCTCCACTGATGTCTTGGAATAATAATCAGCAATTATTTTCTAGAAGCACTTTAGAAATCTTAGAATTTCAACAGCCCAATCCATCAACTTGTTATCAGCCTGTGGTAGAGGCGTGCAATTGCCTCGAAACACACAGCTTTGAGATAACTTGTAATAATTCTTCATAAATGAAGATTCGATTTTAAACTATATAATCAGAGTTGCTAAATTCCATTGGGCCATCCATAGAAGGTTTGGCAGCACGGCATTGAGAAGCTCCAGCATCGCAGACAGGGGTGGATGAAGACTTCCATGGGCCCTGGGTTGTATGAATATTATTGCCCCTACAAGTCTGGAATCACTTCCCACATCTGGTTCTAGAATCATTCTTGAAGAATGTGACCCTTCTGATGCTTTCAACCTGCAGTTTCAGGACTTTTGGAGGACCTTCATGTGTACTGAGAGCATTTGTAGAACAGATATACAAGGATTTCATGGGTGAAGCTCCTTCTGATTATAAAACGTGGTAGGTGGTTTGGGTGTCCACGAGTCCCCCAGAAGACTTGGGCACAGGGCTACTGCCCAAACCGCCTTAATTATAAACCTTATAAACATCTTCGATTGAATAAATGAAGGGCCTCCAACTAGAAAGTATCATGTCATATGGGTAGAGACAACTTATAGGCCTAATAAGGCTTCTGGATCTGGGTGCAACTGTACTCTCTTCATGGCCTCAAGTTATGCCTGGCCAGTCTAAGGTCAAACTATTTATACTGATTTCTCTATGCTAAACCTCTTCCCTTTCTGCTGCCTCTCTGTTTTGGACACTACCAAGGACCCTGCTGCTCTCCAATTTTTTGGTGTCTCTCTGGAGATAGGAAATATGTTGACTTGCAGCTTGGCGTAACACTGGCCTCAACGATTACCTGCCTAGACCAATGAATGTGAATAAGTCGTCCCAGGCATTTTCATGTGGGTGTCAGACTGCAGGAAGTAAAAATCTACAAAACCTGAGCAGTGTGTTATCCAGAGCTACCATATGGAGGACCAGGTAGAGGTTTTCACACACACACACACACATATATATATATATATATATATATATATATATATATATATATATATATATATACACACACATATATTATATACACATATTATATACCCCTTCAGAAAAAAAAAACAAAATTTAAATGTATGAATGTTGCCAATACTGATATTTTAAAAAGAAAAAAAATTAACTAAACATTTAGAGAATAAAATTAATACGCAGCAAATGTCACTTCACTCAGATTAGCAAACGGGGCGAGATGAAATAATTTATAAAACAGAAGGTATAGTTCATCACAATGGTATTCATGCTGCCATTAAAGCTTCAGAGAACAGCCATCTGTTTCCTGTTGAAAGATCGATGTGTCATTAAAAGCGGCGCTGCGCAGTATAAGAAAATGTGTGGTTAGAATTGAATCACATAGCACTGGGGTAATTCAATCTACAGTCTAACTACGATATTACCAGCTGTTTATGCACAATAATATCCCCGAGGACGGCTCTGGGCACTGTCTAAGTGCCAACAGTCCCTCCACTTCCCACACGTTTAAGATCGACACTCGGGGCACATTTCTAAAAAGTGTAATTTTGTTATATAAAATGTTTATCTAAAAGTAGTGTTCTATTCAAGCGTAGTAAACCATTTTAAAAAACAAGAAACCATCTAGGGGTACTCACCTGCGCTCCTCTTCATTCCGATCCCGGCGCTGTCCTCCGCTAAGTTTGACATGTCAGGATCACCTGGCGAACTTGGGAGAGGGATGTGACATCACACGAGAGGTGTGAATTCACCATCCATGCTCCCAGCGTGGGAGAGGGAGGTGGCGAAGGCGTGCATAACCAGCAGCCTGGAGCGCCGGACATCTTGTCCCCGCTCTCCATGCTGCTTTTTATAACTTTCTTTTACCGGCATGTCAAGACTAGCGAAGGACAGCACCGGGATCGGAATGAAGAGGAGTGTAGGTGAGTACCCTTACATGATTTCTTCTTTTTTAAGATGACTGATTTCCTTTAAAACGGTTGAGTATCTCCATGCACTTCTGTATGGTGCCATGGTCAACCATATTATGGAAGTGTTTTACCATGGGAGCAATAATACAGTTCTGTATTATAATATTGGTTGCACTTCATGTACTGATTTATCATATGACAATGAACTAAATGATATAAATGTTCTGATCTAGAAAGACTTTTTCTGTAATAGAACATCTGACCAGTTTGTGTTTGTCTCATTCCATCCCCAATACTTTCAGATGCTTAATGCTGTGTCGTCATCCTCTGTTCATAGAATGCAGCTTTAGATGAGATGATATTGTTTTTTGTTTTTGATATTCCTTGATATTCTTTGTGTGAATAATGTTTTTGGTGGCTGTGTTGATTGTAACGCACCCAGTGGCTTTGCTCCAATTCATCAGCCTGTGTACCAGGATTCTGACACCACATAAAAGGTCCTGGGATACTTTCCTCAGTGCTTGTTATAGTTTACAAGCTCAACTGTATTCTGGCTGCTAATATCTGATACCTCATCACCCCTTGGCCTGTCTCCTGCTATTCCTTTAGCCTATCGAGCCTATCCTATTAGCCTTTCCTTTAGCCAACTTTGTTGGCTCTCTTTATTGTGACCTGGCTCTTGTGACTATTCTTATCTGGTTGTTCTGTCTTGTATTGTCTCGTTATTTTGGCGCAGGAAGGGATCATCCTCGGGTGGCAGGGACAATAGGAAGGGACAGCTGGGATGGTAATTACCTCACTGTATCTGACTGTATCAGCTTCAGCCATTGTGTTAGACTTATTTAGAAAATTGGAGGATTATGTTCTTGTTCACACATTTTTTTACAGCCTCCCTATAAATAAAAAAAATGAAGAGCCATGTGCATGCACTTCTACAGTGTACAACTAGACTGACACACAGAAGTGTCCTTGATTAACTTTTCTCTTGGCTTGGCATGTAGGTCATGAGATAAACAACTGTAGAACTTATTCTACCATACTGAGTCTCTAAATGATATGCTATATGTGTTTAGGTGCAACCACAAAGTGACAATCGGTGACATGTCAAGAGATTTTATTTCTTTAATTTTTTTTTTAAAAGGAGTAATTATATGTCAAAAATCAGTCTACGCTCCCCAAATGTAGCTTTGAGGTTAAAAAAAACCAGGTGACTAGATACTTAAAGTGGGCAAGGTGTTGTTATTTTGGAATATTGTTGACAATTTTTAGAAGTGTACCCCATGATATGATCAGCAAATATTAAAGAAAATCTCTACCCAGGAAACTAAATTTGACAATACATTAGACAAGAACATAAGTGGTGACTTCCATTCTGCTCCAGGTTCTTTTGCAGAGTATCTCGTAAAATGGAAACTTATTTCTTAAGGGAAGTTACCTAGTGGTGACAGAAATGTCCCCTACTATATTAATCAGAATTCAGACAATGAAGGAGTCTTCCCTGAAGAAATCTGAGTCCTTTTAAGGAGAGAATGGATCAGGAGGTGAATAAAGCAACAGAGACACCTGAAGAAGAACATAAGGCACGAACATAAGGTTGATTATTCATTCCTAATACACAGGTCAATTTTGTTTTTTGGGGGGGTTGAAGGTTATGTCCACTCTTTAATTTAAAAAAGTTACGCAACTTTGAAGATAATGTACTAATCTTGTAATGATTCCCAGGAAGAGCCTGTATTTGGCATTGATCTGCATTCAAAATCTCTTACAAGCAGCTCAATCTTGCATATAGCTTTCCCTGATTATAAGAATTCTGGGAGATGTTTCCAATGATGACCAGCAAAATTCTGATCTAAGCTCTAGGACACAATTTGTACAAAGTAAGCAATGTATATATATATATACCATATATACTCCAGTATAAGCCTAGTTTTTCAGCACAAAAAAATGTGCTGAAACCCCAAACTCGGCTTTTACTCAAGTAAAAAAAATATCAAAACTCACCTTTCCAGCTTCCCCCGTGCTGGCTATATACTGGGGCAGGGACTGGCTATATACTGGGGGATATGGGCTAGCAGGCTACATACTGGGGGGCAGGTGCTGGCTATATACTATGGGGCAGGGTCCCGCAGGCTATATACTGGGGAGGCTGTCACCGAGGGTGCATTTCCCACCCTCGGCTTATACTCGAGTCAATAGGTTTTCCCAGGTTTTTGTGGTAAAATTAGGGGCCTCGGCTTATACTTGGGTCGGCTTATATGCGAGTATATACTGTGTATATATATATACATATATATATATATATTATATATTTCACCCAAGGGATATTTTTAGCTAAACCCTCTTGCATGAGGGCAGTCATCCTCCCTAAAGACATCTCTTTACTAAAAACTAATAGTTAAAAGGCACTTTACGGCACACCGGAATTTAAGTTCACCCAAGAAAATGACTGCATGCACTAAATATTATATCATATTTTAGAAAATAACTGGTGCAGGCTTCACTGAAACACTCAGGAACAACAGAAAAGAAAGAAGGGAATCTTTGGTTTACTAAAAATTCATTAAAATGCTTCAATTATAGGCATATTCATAATTTCGCTAATTTTATACTTTCAAATGGAGGAAGTTACTTAACTTTAACCATAGAAAAAAGGTAAGTAAAAGAGAAAGGAATCCCATAGCTACTTTGGCACAATGATGTTAGGTGACTTGGACAAAATTTCAATACCACTAATACAACAAATCCCCAAAAAATCCTGATACCAACCTCACACCATACTAATATTACCCTCATATCAGAATCTCTTTCTTAATATCATTCAATCTTAATGCACCCCTTTAACAATATCATCTTAACACTGACCTCATTCCTTATAGTTTTAAAACCACTTCGATATAATGTCATCCTAATACAACCCTGATATCATATTACAATAATACCATATTATAATATCCCACTTATATCATGTTATATATATTATACCTATCTTTTATAATGTCATAATAGAATCCTCAAGCCAATGTATCTTAATTAGAGATGAGCGAGCACTAAAATGCTCAGGTGCTCGTTATTCAAGACGAACTTTTCCCGATGCTCGAGTGCTCGTCTCGAATAACGAGCCCCATTGAAGTCAATGGGAGACCCGAGCATTTTTTTGCTAAAACAGAACAGTAAAATTCTTTACTTTCCAGGTGTGCGTGCGTGTCTCCCGCTAAGTTAGGAGATGTTCAGAACATCTGGAATGTGAAGAATAGTGTTCTTTCAATGTGTTCTGCACTTAAATGCTCCTGTGTTCACTGTTTTTAATGTTTTAATTCTATTCTTCACTTTGCGGATGTGCGCGCGTATCTCCGAACCTATCGGGAGACACGCGCGCACACCTGCAATGTGAAGAATAGAATTAAAACATTAAAAACAGTGAATACAGGACCATTTAAGTGCAGAACACATTGAAAGAACAATATTCTTCACATTCCAGATGTTCGTGCACATCTCCTAACTTAGCAGGAGACACGCACGCACACCTGGAAAGTGAAGAATAGTGTTATTTCAATGTGTTCTAACAAGCAAAACATCAGGAAACATCTGTAATACTTTATTAAACAATAAAAACACTGTTCTTCACTTAATTTAATGCTCGATCGCGAGCAGGGGAAATACTCATCCAAGTACCGAGCCGGTCCGAGTATGCTAATACTCGACCGAGCCGTATACTCGGACGAGTATACTCGCTCATCTTTAATCTTAATACCTTTCTCATTCCACATGTTAATCCCATCTTCATAAGATTTCAATCTAGTACAGACCTTATACCATACATTCTAGTACCTACCTCTTATCCTCCATTCTAGTACCAACCTTATACCATACATTCTAGTAAAAACTTCAAACTATTTAATTCTAGTATCATATCATATTATTATAATACAATATATTCTAATACCATCCTCATACTGTATCACCAAACATCTTAGGGCTAAGACTTCCCATAGTCTACTGTCTACAGTGTCCTCCATATACATATCATGTATCATATTTTCTATATTTGGTGTTATTTTCAACCTCTTAGCCAGCAGTTCATACATCTCCACAAATTAACCATTGATTTCCTAAGCATATACAATTATTCAGGTATTACTGTAGAAGTCACTATTGATACATGACCCCCTGGAGGCTAGAACAGGAGGTAATACAACACTCATTACCCGAGACAAGCCACTACAGGAGGTGACAGCAGAAGTTCTGCTTCTATGGTCGGAGGGTGGGATTGTCTATGACATAATTCTTCATTATGTCTTTTTATACTGTTGAGTTTTTGTAAATTGAGTCTCTACTTTAGCGCATTGTTGTCAGCCCTGACTGACAGCGCTTCCAGGCTTTAGATCTCCAGTCTGACATTCACTAGTTTTTTTCACAGCTATACCTAACAATGTTTTACGGATCTTAAAGGGAGAAAAAAAATCACAGTTAGGAAATTTCTATCTACCTAATAATGCGTAGTAAAAAAAAAAGCAACAAATCCTAAAATAATTCAATTTATAATAAGAATACTAAATGTTTTCAGTAAAAACCTTCCTCCAAATATGTACATTGCATGGACAACTAAGCAACAGTCTATAGAAACCAAAGAGAACCCAATACCTACATCAACAATCAGGAAGTCCAGCCAGCACCAGGCATTGGTGAAATATTTTACAAATCCATAGGCCACCCATTTCAGGAGCATCTCAAGAATAAAGATGTATGTGAAGACTTTATCTGCATATTCCAGCATGGTCTTTATGGTTTTCCGTTGCTCAATGTAAATGTCTTCAAAAGCCTAAAGGAAACGATAAGGGTTAAAGTAGCACCCGAGATTTCAGCCAAGGTAACAGAGTTGCAGGTGTCGGTGCATGACCCAACCCAACTGCGGTGGTGGAAACCGACTTTCCCTTTTTCAGATTTGTTGCCTAGCCCTGTAGTTAAACGCCATGGCCAGAGCAACATAGCTCATCAGTACCACCCCAAACATACAGAACATAGAGAAAAGCCCTTTTCCCCACCTACCCCAGTAACTTAACTAGTAGGTAAAGACTCATGCATAGAGTGGTATCCAGCTTTAAGACAAAGCTAATGACCGGTTCCCATAACACTATTTTTACTATTTGTCACACTGTTTTAGCTAAATAATTGGAAATACAAACAAAAATACCAGAAACTGAACCAGCGCGTTGCTCAGTTTTGGCCAAAGTTTATTTCATAGCCAATGAAATAAACTTTGGCCAAACTATGAAATAAACTTTGCCAAAACTTAGCAGCGTGTCAGTGTATCACTACTAATAACTAAGATTCACATGTTTTGTAGCCTTATGCGCTGTGTGTATTTTTTCTATTTTGTTATATGTATGTGCATACTTTCTATCCACAGAAAATCTACTTTATAAACCTACCTGGTACCCTGCCAGAAAGAGCTGTGAGCCACAAGGGACGTAGCCTATTCGGCCAAGTTGCTGTGACCCAGTCCACATCTTTAGCATCTCCCTCATTCCCCCTTCCTTCAAGAAGCCACACCTGCACTGTGAGTAGACGGAAGATGCAAACCTATTTGCTGCTCACCGCACATGACCGATGTTGGCCATGAGTGCACAGGTGTGGGAATTGAAAAGAAGCAGAGAATGACATTGGCCAAAGAAAGGGGCGAAATGAGGAAGATTCCAGAGATGAATAAGCTACCCCCGTTGTTACTCACTGCTGCTTCTGGAACGGTGCAAGGTAGGCTTACAAAGATGATTTTATGGGAATAGAAAGTATCCATTTTGTAGATAGGAGCAGTGTGGGCAAGAGGTAGTATAGTCCTATGGGAACCTGTCATTAGTTTTTTTTTTATCTGCTGATAGGATCCCTTTAAAAAAAGTGGCAACCTCTTTGACTTGCCCTTTGCCTTTGTCTTGCTCTTGTATGCTTTAATCACAGAATTTGGTTTATTCTCATACCATCAGTGATTAGACTGGGGTTGGGAAATAAAAACTAAGACTCATTTTTGAGTCTGCCCAACATTAAACATCTGAGGATTGTTGTATTTATCTGCATTAAGTATTTGACTTGAATCTTTACTTATCTTCACTTGTGAGCGATCCATATTATTGCCTACCAGGCCTGACCATTCTGTTATCACATTGTGGTTGGGTTGTGGTCTATCAATAGACATCAATGACTTCAATGTAAACCTGCACTTACCAGAGCTCCACTGCTGAGAAGAATCATGAAGATAATGAAGGTTTCAAACCAGTTGTGTTCCACAATCGTGTAACAGGTTTTACGAAATGTCCACCATATCTTGCCATTGTTGTCATCAATGTTCACATGGCAAATTGGAAATCTCTTTACACATCCTAAAATATACGAACAATGTAAGCACAGAGAATCTGATATGAATATCTAAAATTATATCACCTCTTATTGTTAAATGAAATACAATGTTACATAAAATGAGATTATACAAGAAACTTTGTAAAATAATCTGATCAGAGGAAACATTCTTTCTCCACATATTGGGCTGTCATCACCTGCTCTCCTTCCTGATTTTGGAATCTGTGTTGAATTCTGAATTCACTAAAATATCAGGTTATTTATCTCTATTTGGTCAGTGCTTTGAAAAACGGCTATGCAGTACAAAACAATCTGTTGTCTGTTGTGACCAATGTCCTTCCCTTCTACTCCTTTTTTTTAAATAAAGGCGACGTTTGCACCATTGGTGAGTGCTGCCCCTCTCTCTCACCCCTCCAAATCATATGATATAAAAGCTTTATGAAAAAGGGTAAGGGAGGAGTGAGCAAGAGTTGAGTCACAGCAGCTAGGTTTCTATTATATAATTTAAATATGGATACAATTTCAAGAAGAAAAAAGCTATTTGTACCGATTAAAGGGGTCATCCACTTTAAAAAAATAATCAATATTGTTTGTGTGATGAAAAGTTATTCAATTTTCCTATATACTTTCTGTATCCATTCCTTGCTGTTTTCTAGATCTCTACTTCCTGTTATTCAACAGGAAGCTCCATTGTTTACTTCCTGTGGATAAATCCGGTTCCTGGTCCTGGCTGTAACACAGGTCCACGGCTCGTTATATCACACAGCTCTGTGATACTAATGAGCCGAACACCTGTGTGACAGCACACGACCAGGGATGTTTTTTTGTCCACAGGAAGTAAACAATGAAGCTTCCCGTAAAATGACAGTAAATAGAGATCTAGAAAACGGCGAGGAATTTATACAGAGAGAATTTTGGAAAATTGTATAACTTTTCATTACACTAAACATAATGGGGCAGATTTATCAAGCTGTCTGAAAGTCCGAATGTTTCTAGTTGCCCATGGCAACCAATCACAGCTCAGCTTTCATTTTACCAGTGCTCATGAATATTTTAAAGGGGAGCTGTGATTGGTTGCCATGGGCAACTAGAAACATTCAGACTTTCAGACAGCTTGATAAATCTGCCCCATTATTTGCTGAAAGTGTACTATCCCTTCAAATGGAGTATGATAACATCATGTAATTGGAGTAGTAATTTGACTGTATGAAGTATGCCGTAATTGAATACAACAACACACAAGCAACTCCTTTACGCTCAACATTAGATTACAGTCCACCAAGCTCTTTCTCTTGGTAGACTGGTTATGGTGGTATCTCTAGTGCCCCCCTAATGAAGGTGGTTCCCCTCTGCTTGACCCCTTCTATCTTACCATGAATACTATTCCTTTGAAATTCATTAGATAGCATTAAAACAATATCTAGATGAAGTTTAATGATTAAATCTGAATAAACACGATACTCCCCAAATAAGAGGTATTTCCCTGGAGTTCTAGAAGCCAATAATTTGTTTTTTTTTAACTCCACACAACATGTGTGATTTTCTGATTTACCGTGAAACTTGGGAAGTTCATCTCATTATATAATCTTGCTGTGTAGGCCAACTGCCAGCAACAAGCCGTACACATTGCCTTTAATGAGCAATGCTCTCCCACTCACCTTCTGTGAAGCAGGCATCTGGCTCCAGAGCCTCCTCTGGTTCTAAGTCCAGCAGCTCTCCTTCTCCTTCTACAACTACCCCAGGGGGTCTGATATCCACGGTGCTCCCTTCAGATGAACTAGTTAGGTTCAGCTTCTACAGATAAATTCCCACAGCAAAAAATAAGCATAAAATTAACTTACTGTTTACCGAAAACAAATACATTCTACTCAGCCTTTATCGTTACTATCGCTTTTTTGTATGTTTTTAACCATTCGTTAGACACGGCACCTGAAATGATAGCTTTTTATTACATTTGCCTTACCTTTTAGTTATAGTCCACACTTACATTAGCAATTTTTAACTTTTCATTTGTATCTATTTATTATATTCATTTTTTAATATATTTATTTATTACATAGTGATTTTGTTATGTTCTACTCTTACAAAATGGCAGACAAATTACCTATTGTACAAACCTAATATGTCTCCATTAAGACAATATAATATTTTTAATATTTAAAAGATGAAAATTTATTGAACACATGGAAGAAAGAACATGTATAAGTTATCAATAACCATTTGTTGTTTTTCAAGCAATTGCATCCATCTCTTTCAATGCACCCAAGGTCACTGTGCATTTTCAAACTACTTGTCAATCCGATATTCATACTTATTGGCATTACTGCAAAGGCAGGTCAGGATTTTAGGCAGTGACAACTTTGTCCATTTTAGGATCGTGAAAAATTGCAACTGAATTTTTTAAAATTTTTTCATGGTAATTGGTTATTGGGAAACAAGTATGAGTACCGTTCTATATCATAGTAGTTTATCTGATAGCATACACAGTCCGCATTCGCTGATCTGGTGTAATGTTATTACTGTGTAATGTATAACATCATTAATGGCGGCGCTGATAAGTAGCAAATGTACATAGAGAATGATGGAAGCATACATGATTGAAAACTGGAACAATATAAGCCATAAAACATTCCAAATAGCTGCTAACCATTGAATGAGTGCTGATTGTATTTAAGGATTCAAATATTATATCAAGTTAAATTTCATTTAAAAGGAAGTTTACCAGTAGTTCTGACCATACAAAGCTGCCGACAGTGTTAGACCTTGGTTCTGTGAGCTTACAACAGCAGGACTGGAAAAATATTACAGGTGGAATTGAGAATCATTAAACTGCTTTGATCTTTGATCTCTGTGTTCTAATTGCCCCTCCCTTCTTCTGTAATATCTAACCAGAAGCTTGCTAATCCACTCCGCTCCTCTGCTACCAGCCCTGACCTTCTGCTCCAGTACTGACTACGATTCTCTACCTCCTGTCCTGACCTTCCGCTACGTCCTCTGATCCTGTGCTGCCTGTCTCGGCCTCCTGCCTGTCCCCGTTGTCTGCCTCACAACTCTGGACCTCGCCTTGGCCACTACCGTGGACAAAGTCGTGCCTGTGGAGCGACCTGGTGGTACCACGCCGCAGCAAGTCCAATCTGCTTTGCGGCGGGCTCTACCACACTCCCAGGTGTCGGCTTACGTCATAGTCATCGTCCCCGGTGGTCATCGTCCCTAGTGGTACAGTAGGTCCACTAACCCTGATCCTGACCAGCTCAGTCTGTCTGCAGCCTTGTAAGGTCAAAACTGCTGGTAGTTGTGTTAACCTTGTTTGGTAGTGGTAGAGTTGGAATTCCCATCAACCGTTATTAAAAAAAATATTTCCACCAAAGATTAGGGGATTAAATAATTTGATTCATTATTACTGCTTTCTATTAAGTGTCCATCAAAAGAATTGTTAGTGGTCAGGTATGGTATTGGACAGTGAACAGTTCTAATGATTCCAAACAGATCCCTACTGTACAATGCATGGAATGTGTATGTTACACAAATTTGTAACAACCTTAAGACTTTAGCAATTGTAATGCTTCCATCATTTCCACAAATTAACAAACTCTGCCAGAATGCTGTAGCCAAATCAAAAGTTATAAAGGAGTCAAGGGGTCAAAAGAAAACTAGTCGCAAAACAATAAGTTCCAGTGTTTCATAAGAAAGTCAACGGATCATCTGCCTGATTACACTGATGCTTATTACAATATGGCAGATGTACATTACAGTGAAAACACTTCTATGTTCATTGTCAATAATTGAGAAACAGATGAGAAAGTTAAAGGGGTTGTCCAGGGGGCAAGGCGGGGATTCTTTTTCAGCAATCACACCACTTTTGTCCATGTGCTTTGCTGGGTATTGCAAGTCATCCCAATTTACCTAAATGGTGATTGACGGACATACAAGACACAGACCATTGGACAATAATGGTGTTTTGGTTTTGATGGACAACCTCTTCAAAAAAATGGTCTCTTAACAGCACTTCCTGAATTTTTGGAAGTGGTAGAGAATTTATTTATCACCCATAAATGCATAGTTTTCTCCAACTGCTACAGTATATTGATGGTATAGATTAATATCCAAGTGACACTTATGGTTTTATTAGTTATGGAGATTGCTAAGCATTGTATGCAGAAATTTCCATCAGCTCCATAGAGACGAACAGGGCAACTCAACCATGCATGACCGGCTGCTCCGGTTGTACTATAAGGGGTATGACAGTGGTACAGCAGACCCCATCAGAACCCCATTCTAGTGATCTGTGGAGGTCCCATCACTGAGACCCCCACTGATCAGCAAATTAGGCCCTAACTTGCGTCGTGGGAAATCCACTTTAACTGTGCTTTGGGCTCTAATACACAACACGGAGAACAGGAAGCCTCTTTCTTCCCACTCCACCATAATCTTAAAGTACAAATGGGAAGGAATGTGAACTACTGGTTGAGGAGAACCTGAATCCTAAAACTATGTAGAATTCCCCCTGCACAGGATGAATTAAGGGCCTGTCCACAGGGTAAAGTTTTGGGTATGGGTCCCAGATGTGAATGGAAAGATGGGTGTAAATTAATTTCCGAGAGCATAATAGGGGGAATTTATAAAGCCATTTTGGTCAGACTTCGACCATAATTTGTCTTATGACATATTTATAAAGGCTTTTAAACCATTTTCCCCCCTTTTCAGTCTCGTCCAACTTGTCTAACAAAGAAGTGTGATCTTTATAAAGGGGCGTGGTCTCTGGGGAAGGGGGCATGGCCAGTCTGTGCAGCAAAATAAACTAGCCGATGCTTCACATTGGGGAACACAGTTTAGACCAGCTAAAACCAGGACACCAATTGGGAGTGGTCCCTACATATACTGACAATGTCTAATCAGTGCTGCCATATCTGAAGGTTTAGATACACAACCCTTTCAAATAGGGGAAAAGTAACACCCAGTGTTCAATATAATTACACATTTCATAGCAAAATCATACAGGAACACTGTGTTCTGGAAAGGGAATCCATGGATTTGCTAAACAAAACACGTCAGTAGAGAGTCGATAGAGAGGCAATAATATAATCGATACCAGTTACTATCTTAATAAGGGACAGTTACCATGTGTATATTGCCTTGATGATGTCATTGTCTCCTAATGAACTGGTTGATTATAGAAGTCAAAGATGGATAAAAGGTTTTACAAATTCCAAATACTTCTATCCTATTATTAGGATAGTCCAGTGATATTAAATTGATGGTTGCCCACTGATTAACTCGTTAAAGGGGGAACAACAAAGGTGTGGGAACGGAAGCCACTTCCTGTAGATGGAACAATATTTACAAATATTTAAAACATCCCATTGCCTGGTTTCTGGTAGTTGGTCACAGCTGATCTGTAGATAACCCATCAATATGTTGAACTGTGTAAATCCGTTAGAAACACCTAAAAGGGATCTTGAGAATTTTCTCCCTTCCACCCCATATATCCATGTAAGTTATTTCAAACTGATTATATTAACCAAGAAGCAGAACATCAGAAATACCATTTAATTACAGAAATGTAATGTCTTAAAGTGGTTTTCCAGAAATATAATGCCCCCTTTAAGATGGCGGATTGTCTCCATGTTTAACTGTCTGTATTCTAAATATAACAATGGACCTACCACAGTTTAACTGCACCAAGTTACAGCATCAGAGATCCCTATAGTACAGTAAAACCAGGAATCCAGGTGTTAGATGAAGAATATAAAAAGATAAACAGCGCTACCAAAGAAAAGGCGTGAGGTCAAAATAACAGAACACTAGACATGTTCATATTGCCCAGTAGGGTTGTAGTTGAGTCTGGGTGGCAGAATTTTTTTTTTTTTACAAATGCTTTTCCGTAATGCGTTTTCATTCATTGTTCAGGACCAAACGTGAGCTCCCAATTATAGTGCTACTTAACCCAACCACCCAAAGTAGAACAATGGTACAGGTCACCAGCTCAGAAAGTTCTCCTTTTCCGTCTACTATCACATGCTGAGGTAGCAAGATGCAACCGGATGGCCTGATTGACTGCCGGACCTACAAGTTTTCAGCGGCAATGGTCTTAGTCATCTAAGAGGGTTGTTGCTCAAAGTGTGTAGGCCCAACGTCTACCACTCCTTGCCAAGATTTTAAAGGATTTTCCATAATGAAAGGATTTACTCATGGTGATACTACTTACTGTTTTCCTTCACACCACATACCACCTCAAACTATTTACACATCAGTCATCTCTGTTTTTTCAATTTTTGGGTATTTACCCAATAGTAGGAAGAAGATTAGAGCATGTGGTTCTTCCTTTTGGGCAGTTTTTAAATCTCAATTCATCAATGAGAACTTCTGTAATTAATTCACTTACAACAGGTCATGTACTTTTTAGTGTTTTTACCTGAGCCAGAAAAAATCCACTAGCAGAAACATACCCTTAAACCTACGAATCGAGCCAACCGAAACTGGGCCATATGTACCTACAGGCCCCATTGAGGCAGAATGGTCTACCTCGATAAAATTCAATTTGGATCAGCATATGTAAATAAATAATCACCCAAATTTTTGGATGCCACATATATTACGCTTATGAACATGTTTATTGCTTTGTGCCTAATTTTTTTTTTATATTTCTTAGAACCCCTTTAAATACAAAATATAAGTTGTCCTAAAATTGAAGCAGTGTTATTGTCTAAAAAAAAGTATTATGTAATTATTATTCTCAATCAAAATGGTGCATGCTCCATTTTTCTTTACATTTGTGATTTTTAAGCAGTATAAGTTTAGAGCATGCATTAGAAAAATGCTGAAGTTAAAATAAAATATAATAATGAAATCAAACATTGAGAGTCTTAGTACAATATTTTTATCGGCCATCTTTTTCGGCAGACCATGCTGTGAAGTGAGTCACATGACTCGGCCTAAGCCTATTAGCTGTGCATGTTTCATATTGGATTGCAATGGACAGGCAAGGGAGACAGCTGATTTGCATGCAAGCCAATCAAAATTAATCGTAATCAGATATTACTTCATTTAACCTTAGAAAACGTGGTGATACGTTGCTCTGCCTTGTTTAAAAGCACCAGAGTTGCATTCTCAGTAGCTTCTGCTTGATTTTACCCCTGTGAGAAGTAAAAAAAAAAGGGCAGGCACAAAAAAAGAAAAAAAAAAGATAATATTAACAATACCCCTAACCTTTAGGAGCCATTTTTTAAAGCGTTTAAACTAATTGTCAAAGTAGTTTTTTTCTTAAACCTTAGGATCCTGTCAAAAAATTACAAAAACTTTATGAAATTAACATCTATAATATGTTAAAACTTTGAATCACTCAGTTGTAATATATACAGTATTTTTCGGACTATAAGGCGCACCATCAATAAATGCCTGCTAAAACGTCTAGGTTCATATAAAAGGTGCACCTGATTATAAGGCGCACCTGATTATAAGGATGAATGACCAGCAGGTGGCAGACCTGTGCACAGTTCAAGGCAGCTGTTGTCTCTAAGTGCGGTTCATAAGGCGCACCGGACTATAAGGAGCACCTTTGATTTCTGAGAGAATCAAAGGATTTTTTGTGCGCCTTATAGTCCGAAAAATACGGTAGTATATTTATCTACTACTGATCTCTAAGGAGATCTAATGCCTGTAGTCACATTTGCCCTGTCCCCAATGGGCTCACATTCTAATATCAGACACACAGAGGATATTTTTTAAGAAACAACTGAATTGCTATCTAAGAGGAAACCATCAAACAGTAGAAATATTATAATACATTATAAGCAAAGTTAAAATCCATACAGGTGCTTGTATTAGTCAAAATGTTACCCAGGTTATTAAACATTGAACACAAAGATCATAGATATTGAATGTACAAATGTAGAGTAGTTTTGTATTTAAGTAATATACAATTATCCATGGCAATGTTTGTACTTAATCCAATCAGAAAACATGGCATATTCTTATTTCTGTTTTTTTATTTTTCAACAAATTTTTCACATGATAAATCCTTCACCATAAAGCAACAAATCAGTGAGGATTTTTCACAAGAAACAGATCAAAATTACGACGGTTCGGTCATCCCGACCTTTGTCAAGTTAGATCTGATTGTAAGTTGTGTAGTAGGAGGTTTTGGTGAGGCTGTTGAATGTGCAGTCACAACACGCACATTAAACAGAGTGTGAACCCAGTTCAAGTATTTCTCACTGCTTGTTTCTGTTTTGCATTTTTTTTATGCTTTTATGTTTTTAACATGGTTGTAAATTGTTGGCTACTGCAAACTAATGCAGGAAAATTATTGGTTAGTGAATATCTGAGTAATAGAAAGTAGAATAAATAAATAAATTGTTTTTTATTTTTACACTTGGGCCCAAAATAAAAAAATATACGTTGAATCCCTTTTTCTTAACTATTTTACAGTGAAGTCTAATGAATTATATTTGTTGTCAGTATGTTCTAGAAAAGTCTAATGTGCATGGCCGTATTCTAGATCAATATTGTAGTAGACCTTTGATACAACACCCATTAAAACCTTGTTATATTTTTACACGTCTCCTTGGAAACAGCTACTATAGATTTTAGGCAGATGGAATTGTGGGTCTCAATATAGCAATTGTTATTTCTTTCCAGGGTTGAGGTGTGTGTTTATTTTTTTTGAAGTTATATATTTTTCCCTTTCAAATTTTCTGAAAAGTTTGTCCACAGCCGCAGAAAATCTTGTTTTCAGACAATAGTAAAAAAAAAAATCATCCCATCTAAGACAACAATGGAAAAAAATAAACTGCATTAAAAAAATAAAAAGTGAAAGATTTTTCAAAAATGATTTAACATTTTTTACTGCAACTGTAAGATTATTTATTCAATTATTCCATATTATGCGTTAAAAATCATAGAGGTTCTGAATTACATTCAGCAACAGGTTTAGCACATAAAGGACCTAAATTTTTAATTTTTTTTTGGATGGTGCATTCTTAGGATTAGTGGGAGTCTGGGTCTCTGGTCCCCAACAATCAGTTGTTTAAAGTAGCTGTGGTGCTGGCATCTGACTCCCAAAAAATAGGTCAACATCTAAATTCTAGATGTACTCTTTGTTTATTCAGAAACATTACTTAGAACAAACCATAAATACTTGACCTGTGGAACCAGCAGAATTAAGATGTCAGGTCCATTTTACATAGTTAGCGTTCTGCACATATGCTTCTGGCTGTTCCTGGTGTGATCAATATTAAAGGCATCCTGTCAATAGGTTCTGGATCATGAAAGGACATCTACCACCAGTGCTTCAGGCTCCAAAGGTGTTAATAAAGCCTGAAGCCCCTCAGGCTCATTTGCATACATTCCTTCATCCTGGTGGTAGATGTCATTTATACCATCAGCTTGCCCTATTGAAAACTATAAATTACTACGTTTTTTTAAAGAACCATTTACGGTTATTTTCAGGACCATTTTTCTTAAAAGAAGAATTTAAGAAAAGTCAATACCATTTATTTAAAAAACTATTTTTTTTTTTTCATATGGGAAGATTGTTCATCTCCTTAATGTCTACCCTCCTCTGGTTCAATAATGTGGAGAATGGAGTATAATAATAATAATAATAATAATAGAGCATATAGTTTAACTTAATGGATTGAGTCTTAATTAAGCCTAATCTAAACTATTATTTTTGATTATTCTCAGAAAAATATCATCCCTAAGAATCATGTATTTGTGAAAACAGTAGTCAACGCACTAGTTAATACTCGAAGAAAGCAACTGTAGAAAATATGGTCCCAATAATATAGTACATTGACAATCATGTAAGCGGTGCCTGCGGGAAAGTGAAAAGTAATTAGAATTCTCCATAACCCTGAGGGGATATCGTTATGATCTCTGTTTTTAAAGGGAAGACCGATAATAATATTACGGAGATAAAATTCTTCTAATACAATGCTCTAATATGTTTAGAGTGGCTCCACCATAACGCTTCCCTTCTAATGATATAAATATAAACCTCTCCAAAATGTTCTCATTATTTTCATGGAATAGGACTATTTCAGCTCTTTCTGTACTTTGACTAAAAAGATAAAAATTGAATAAACGGGATAAATGTAAAAGATATCCCTGTAATGAACATACAGTAGTGAATTTAGGTAAGAATGCAGATGTTTTGTTTTTAATGAAAAAATTTAAAATACCATATATACTCGAGTATAAGCCTAGTTTTTCAGCACAAAAAAAACTCGGCTTATACTCGAGTAAAAAAAATGGTTTTTCCAGGTTTTGTGGTAAAATTATGGGCCTCGGCTTATACTTGGGCCGGCTTATACTCGAGTATATACGGTATTATATAAATGATAATAATAAAAATAATTAAGAAGCATTTAACTGTAAAAAATACATTTACAATAACAAATAACACAGAGGTTTACTTGTTCCTGGGCCAGATGGGACTAAAATTTGTATGCTACATTTCCAAAAATAGAAAATATTCATTTAATTAGAATTAAAGTAATAAAGTAGTAGAGTAATAATAATTAAAACTGACTTGCTTTAAAAAAAATTGCACCTATTTTTTTTTAACTATGGTATTTAAATTTTATAAAGTATAACTCCATCATCTATTTTAATGTGTACAGTTTAAAACTTAAAAGAAATCAACCACTCAAAAAAACCCTAAAAACCTAGAAACTTCTGCTCCTCTTCATCTTGATTCGGGCGCTGTGCTCTGTTAGTATTGACACACCGGGATCACCTAGAAAAGAAAACTTACAATTTGCAGCAAGGAGCTCGGGGACAAGATGTCCAGTGCTCCAGTGTACTAATCATGCATGCCCTTAACACCTCCCTCTCCCATGCTGGGAGCATGGGAGAGCAACGTGACGTCACAAGAGAGGCATGAATTTATGCCTCCCGTGTGATGTCTACTAGCATGGGAGAAGGAAGTGGTGGAGGAATACATAATTAGCAAACCTGAGCACTGGACAGAGTTTCGGCCTGGTGTCCCAGAGTTTCGGCCTGCTAATTTTAAGTTTTAATTTTCCTGGTGTTTCAAGCTTAGCGACAGACAGCACCGGGATCAAGTTGAAGAGGAGCAGTTGTAGGTATTTCTAGGTTTTATTTATTTATTTTTTTTGAGTGATTGATTTTCTTAAAAACAACATCGGATTAAAAAACTATCGTTTCCTACTTTTTCTTACTATAGGTTATAGTAGGTGTACGTTCCCTCATGTAAAACTTTAAAATGTGGGTGCTATTATCTATAGTTGAGCAGGTGAACTCAAATAACGATTCCATAAAATATTAGTTTTAGTTTTCCATATCAAGCAGGTAGAATCAGTTCTCATTCTGTCTATAAAGAAAGCCTTGTAGACTAGACCTATCTAACAGGACACTTATGGTTTCACCTGAAAGATTGTTGCATATGAGGTTCCTTCAGGCAAGACTGGTAGCTTTAATAAAGGTCCAGTCAGTGTTTATAGTACAATTAGTCCTCAAAAAGGGATTGATTTCCAACACAAAGAGAAAACTTGCCCTCCAAAAACCAAAGAAATCTGAGTCTCTGTAGGCCACCTTCACCTTCTACAGTCCATTGATGGATAATTCTTCACAAACTAATTATCTAATGGAGAGAGCATAATTCTACCAAGAAGACGTTACTCAAAACATTGATAGATACACAAAAATGTTAAAAAAGTTTGAAGCCTATATTAATATCACTTTAAAGGATATTTGATCTAGTAATGCAGATCATAATTTATTGAAATCCCAAAAATACATTTGAAAAATCTAATATAATTAAAAAGTAAAAACCATTTCCTTACCTCTTTACTTTCTTCAAGGTCAGACTCGCTGCTAAAATCCTCCGTGTTGAGATTTTCAAAGTCAGATTCGCCGACAGCAATGGGGACAGTAACGGTGAGGCTTGGATTATGTATGAAGGACATGTAATCGCTCTCGTCGATAATGTACTTCTCCACACTGCTGCCGACTCCACTGGTAGTTCCGTTGCCACCTTTATGATAATCTAGGTCTTTATTTATATCGACTGCATTATGGTTATAGAGGCAACTTTCTTTACGGTTGTGAAGCTCCTCCAGTGGTTTGATTTCATCTAAAGCTTTCTGTTTCTTAACAAAGGCTTTTTGGAGGCATTCACGGACTGTTTTTTTAACAAAATCTATCCCCCTCTGTATCCTTCCCACAGCAATCTGAAGATTGTTCATTTCATTATCATCGTCTGTAGCTGTTAGGTTGTCAGAACTAAATGAGCTCAGCAACAAGGCCAGGAACAAATTCAAAACCTAAGCAGTACATAAAGAGATGAGTGGTTACGAGTTCATATAAAAGGTGTACCAAACCCTCGAAAGCACCGAATGCAGTCAGAGGCCTAGTACACATTTGTCATTCAATTCATGATTCATTGAATAGAGACTTTGATAGTACAAGATATTGCAATACATAAAAACCAGCCGATATTGTCTGAATTGTTGGTTCAATTGACCATCTAAAGGGGAGATACGTTGGAATTCAACTGCCGATTTCTTTTGTTGTGGTGAGGTAATCTGCTGCTAGACGATAATCATCTTCTTGACAACCTCTATCTAAAGTAAAAGATGGCAATGGGGGCAGTAATCAGCTGACCAGCCATTTCCACAGTTTCAGGCAGGACAAGGAAGAAGAGCCAGTGTGGTAGGGGGTCAGTGACATAAATATTCAAGTCTTTTAGATTTTTTATTCTACACTGATGATTCTTAAAAAATGTGCAGCTTTTGGGATGTAAAACAACTTTGCCTATTATCTTTGTTACCTCTATGCAACATTTCCTTTGCTATCCCCCTCAGATTATCTCAGAGTTGCAGTAGCTGCTTCCTCTCCATGTGCTGACAAGCCCTATGAATCCGTACTTTGTTTACACTTTGTTTCTCAGATGGTTTCATGGGAAGGGAGGGGCTGTTGCTCCCTGCTCACAGGGGAGGAGGTCACGTGACAGTGAATGCAGCAGAGCTGGATGTGTATGCAGATGTCTCCTGCACAGAATAGTGAGGTACAAGATCTCTCTGTTCCCTATAAGTCCCTCCATCCCAGTCTGTGATTGTACAGAACGTTGTCTGTCTCTGCTTGTCATGTTGTTCCCTTCCCCCACCTTGTTATCGCCAGTATAGGCTCTGTGCAGATAAGCTATTAACCCTTAGTGCTCACACAGCATAGGCTATAGACTTCATGTACTATACATCCTTTATATTATGTGCATGTCCTCTGCTCCTCCATGTGATGGAAAGCTGCCAAGCTGTCACCATATACATCCTGTATGTGCTGTGCATGTTCCCTGCTCCTCCATGTTTTGGAAGCTGCTGGTCACCACATACATCTTGTATGTGGTCAGTACAGTGTTCAGTGGATTTACTTGTGGGAAACTAAATGGATTTAATGCTAAATTACTTTGAGAGAGAACACAAGGCATCATAGGATCTGTGGGCAAGCTAACTGGCCTCAGCCTGAGGGCATAGACTGACAGACATTAGTCCCCGCCTACTTCACCTCTGGTGGGAAAGATTTCTGTCAAACACTTTCAGAACAGAAATGCCAGCACTTTGGAAAGAAAAGGGCGAGCAGCACAATATGGGCATCGTTCTGTTTGTTTTCAAAGGGGGAATCACATATAATAATTAGGTAAAATCACTATAACTTTATAGTTATGCTTTAAGGAACGTTATATCTTATACTTACCACAAGATTCCCAATCACCATCACTAACATGAACACCAGTAGGCACATGGATTGTCCTGCCACCTCCATACAGTCCCACATGGTTTCAATCCATTCTCCACATAGCACTCGGAACACAATCAGGAAGGAGTGGAAGAAGTCGTTCATGTGCCATCGGGGAAGTTCACAATCATCCGAGATTTTACAGACACATTCCTTGTAGCTTTTACCAAACAGCTGCATGCCGACCACAGCAAAGATGAACACGATGATGGCCAACACCAAGGTCAGGTTTCCCAACGCTCCCACTGAGTTTCCGATGATCTTGATCAGCATGTTCAGGGTAGGCCATGATTTTGCCAACTTGAAGACACGAAGCTGTGAAGATAAAATGCTAGTATTTTATAAACCCTTACTTAAATTACATTAATTCAGTCGATTACACTGTATATTGTCTATCATCTCCAGTCTGGAAACATCTAGCAATGCTTTTATAATAGAGTAAAAGAGTTTTATAATAAGAGTAGAAGCTGCAATAAAGAGACAGTGGAAAAACTAGTGGAAAACTGCAATAGTATAAAATAACATAATACTAAACTGTAGATGTCTAGATATCTGAAAATAACCTAAAGTAATAGCTTTTTATCCAATTCAGTTTTAGAACAAAGGAATTCTTACCAATCTGAATGATCTCAAGACTGATAATCCTTCCACATTAGCAAGGCCCAGCTCCATCAAACTCAGGCTCACTATGATACCATCGAAAATGTTCCAACCTTCTTGAAAATAATAGTATGGATCGAGGGCAATCAGCTTAAAAACCATTTCCGCTGTGAAGATTCCGGTAAAAACCTAGAATAAATGGAAATAGATCTCGTTAGTCTGATTTACCGGTCATTACATGTAGAAGGGCAGAGAATCATCTTGTAAATTACAATCTACATTCAATGCATAAAAGGCAGACACCAGACATGTGCTTTACATATGTATTTTATAAATCATTTAGCAAAATTTTCTCATTCAGTGTCTTTTGTTAGAAATAGATATTGGTAGAACTGGTAGTCAGTGGAAAAGAGCCAGTAAAATTACAGCATTTTTTTTTTTGTAATTAATAACATGTTTAAATATCATAGTGTAGAATGTGAAAATTATAATAACTACTATCACAGTTATAGAATTTCGAACAACCTTTGCAACTGATCACATTACCGTAATACATTGTACCATATGTCCCTTAAAGCAACATTAAAGAGAACCTGTTACTTCTTATGTGGTTGTTTTATCACACTTGGTCACAACAGCTATAAGTGGTTAAAGGGATTGTCCACATTTTATATTGTTTTAATCTAAAAAGTTGTATATACTTGCCTCCCTCCCCCCTTCCGGTTCAACTGCAGAGGCGGTCATGGCCACCAGGTTTCTGTTTGTTTAAAGAGGCTGGCAATGCCATACCGACCACAGACACGCGCCTGCTACATCATTAGTTAATAGATGTGCACTGTGGTCAGGATGGCCCTACCAGCCTTTGTAAAGAAACAGAGACCAGGCTCTGATGGCCGGTGTCACTGCTGAACAATAGTGGCAGAGAGGTAAGTATGTTATTATTTTAAAAGCTCCCCAAACACATATTTAAAAAAAACCTGGACAACCCATTTAATAGACTGGTACACATTTTGTATGGTTAAGCCTCATCCCCTGAACCCTTTATATATACCATTCTAGAAATCATGTTCGGGAAGGGAAGGGATCAGATAACTGCATTCCAATGAAACATCTAGTCGAGGACATTAAAGTCCCCATCAAGCAACCCCAATAGTGTTACATTGTGTTGAGGTTGAAATTTCTTCAGAAGCCATTTTGTACAGATCTGCACGGACCCTAAGTGTCTTATTATCCTACACATTCTTGCAACTTTAGAAGAATTTGTAACTTTTCTGTTTCCATTTTCCATCTAGCACATCTTTCATTGTCTTCCGATTTCTTCACAGCATCTCCCCACGCTGGTCTACACAAATTAGTCTTGCCTTTTAGAATAATTTCTTGTAAACTACCTTTCTTTGAATGAATCTTCAATATGCCGGTGGGATGCCGGATAAAGACTTAACAATTATTTTGGTTTACCCATCTACTTATCATTGTGGGAACATTTTGTTAATTGCTTCTCGAAATTACCCCAAACAATTCTAAATACCATAGCTATGTAGTCACAATGAAAATGTTAAACTTCTATACAGAACTTCTAAAAGATCTAACAGTATGGGTGTCACCAATGGGCTGTTAGCCGGCATGGTGTGTTTTACATTAACAAATGGCTGGAACATTATATAAGCCTCCTTTGTGTGCATCAACCCCACCACGTAAGACTTTAGTGAGAATGGATGTTCATAATTTTCAAACAACTGCCAATGGTGGCCATAAAATCTTAATTATAAGTACATGTTCCTACACACTTCTCTAGTCCTGATGGCACCTTTTGTATTCTCTCTTTGTTTGGCATTTGCACAGGTGACATTCACAAGTATTAAAAACACCAGATTTGCTGCTGCATCCTTCTTTGGTGCATCAAGTATCCAGAAGTTCAGGCGGGATACGGAAACACAAAAAAATGGACCATGGAGCACTGCCGAATGGTGGGCCCTGAGAAGAGCCAAGTCAAAGGAAAAGTTTTATCCACACTATAAAAATGCATACAGATATAGTACCAATTTTATCTCAAAAAACAATTGAATAATCTATCTTTTGACTTGGCTCTTCTCAATAGCCCCCATCATGAAGTGTTCCTTTGTGTATGCTTTCCCAACCTAATATTTATGGTCAGCTTTAAGCTGCCCAAAACGTTAAATATAAGTCATCCATATCTCACCTTACCGGAGCCCGGGGGCTATCTAATCTGTATAATGGACTATTTAACGGTGATAAGATGTTGGAAGGAAGAGGGATGGCATCAACATACACAAAGCTTTGTACCCAAGTGGGATGAGTCAATTATTTTCTCTGAAGCTCAGCTGAGTTGGAACTATCAAGTATATACCATAGGTAATACAGAATCACGTAACAAGGGTGTGTATTAAGTGCAATAACACTGATATCGTTATCACTTTACAAATCGGTGTAGATCTTCCTATTGACAACTTTTTTCACCTGGTCTTAGGGGATCTACTTCCACTTCCATCCTGAAACTGGAAGGTGCTTCCTTCTTCTCTCTCTGCTAAAATGTGCTAAAAAGTGACCGACTGACTCAATTGACGAGCTAGACTAACACCCCCCTCCATCATGGCTAACGAAGCGACAAGGACTAGTCCCTTCATCAGGCCACTGAAACACGGAATTGGGGGAATGTTCCTGTTATGTCATAACATGTAAGAAAGTGAACACCTAGAATCGGGAGAGGGGGTCTACAATAGAAGAATGAATTCAAATCTTAAAAACAAATTATATTAATAAGTGCAATTCTATAATATTTTACACACAGTAGAATATATATTTTTTGCTGGACAACCCTGGATGGATACAACTTCCCTGAGGTTCTTGTACCATTCATAATAATTATTTTCAAAGATAATTAAACAGATCTCGTTATAACACTACTGCATCTAATCCTTCTTTCTCATTAGTATTGAACACGTTCACATTCAGTAATATGCACTAAGAACTTAATCTCATTTGCTTTTCACCACTGGCCCTTTGTACTGCTGTAACTCCGCTGGCTCATCATAGAAAGCGGCACTTTCACAATTTGAAAATGCAGGATTAATGGGGGCTTTTTAAGTTAAAAATTGATTTTTATTGGGGAAATCCTGATTATACAATTGCACAAAAAATCAGTTTCATGTCCTGTGTATACAGAATAAACAATGGACATGCAAAACTCAAGAATCTTATCACATTGATCCAATCTTGGAGCAACATCATTAAGGGGAGAATGTTATATACTTTAGAAAAAGATTCCATATAGGCTTTAGATAGTCCTATTCAGCTGTTATTCAGTCCCTTCCCAGGACTAAAGTCTGTATACAGAGATACCTGTCCGCCACTTAGTAGGAGCATCCACTACACTCCTACGTTCAAAATGAGCAGAGATTAGTTGAATGTTTTTTCAGAAACTCCTTGTACCAAACACTTGCTTTGGAGCTGTATAAACAGACCATATAGTTGGCTCTGTGCAGGGGCATAACTACCAGGATGCTGACATAGCTGCTGCGGGGCCAGGAGTGTCAGGGGGTCCGGCCAAGACTGAGACACTGCAAACAATGGAGGAAGTGCATCAGTGTATACATATTCTGCTGCACGTCTTCCAGTAAAGCTATTTTGTATCCAGCTCAGATGTAGAAATACTGAGAGAGGTGGTATGTATATGATGTGTATATACTGTATGAATATGCTCTGTATGTGAGTGTATATGATCTGTATATACTGTATATATTTGTATAAATGATGTCTATATACTGTATGTGCATGTACATGATGTATTTATACTGTATGATGTCTATACAGTATGTGCAATGATACATATGTACTCTATGGGTGTATATATTATGTATGTGCATATACATGTAGTGTATATGTTGTATGTGCATATATATAATGTGTATCTACTTTTATAGGTATATACTGTATGATATGAATATACTTTATATGAGTATACATGATATGTATAAACTGTATGTGTTTATATGAGGTGTATATACTTTATATGAGTGTATATGACATATATATATACTGTAGGCACTGAATATACTTTATATGAGTACACAACTGTACTGTTGTATGGGTGTATGGGTATATGATTGTGTATATGGTGAACCTTTCAGAGACCAGGTGCCCAAACTACAACCAAATCTCACTTATTTACCATCAAGTGCCAACATGACAATTTAAACAGTAACTCATTTCTCCCTGTTCTTCCACAACATTCAATCGTATCAGCATCCTGAGTACACCAATATAGTTGAAAGCAGGAGGACAAAATCAGATGTCATTGTAGCTTCTCTCCAGGGTCTCTCTGTACAGGAAGAATCATGGGGCCAGCAAGGGGACCTCAAAAGATAATCTGGCCCAGTTCACACCTTCTCACTCTTTCTCCAGTTCCAATCAGTCAAGGATGTGTCACCTTAAAAGAGCTTTGAGAGCAGCATCTCAAGTTGTCTAAGACTGCAGGTAGACTTGAGTCTTCTCTGATGAACTCTGTCCTGGGGCGACAGCCTGGGTGCCCACAGAAAGGGCTCAGAGTGCCACCTCTGGCACCCATGCCATAGGTTCGCCATCACTGGTATAGAGTGTATATGCTGTACATATGCATGCATGATGTGTATAAATATCTGAAAGTGTATAAATGTGTATAGAAATATTTTTTTTGAATGTTTAAGAGGAAGAGGGGCCCCATGCACAGGTCTGCTATGGGGCCCAACCACTCCTAGTTACACCCCTGGCTCTGTGTCATATCAAGGTTCCTGCCAACTGCTTCTGGCTCTGTTTATGTGACTCTAAGCAGCTGGCGAAGAGACTATGTGGCGACCCCCTCTCAATCAACTGTCGATGGCTCATCCTGACAATGGACCATCAATGATAATTTCTGGAAAGAAATTTAAATTCAAATAAGCCAATCAAGTGTTAATTTCTACTCATAGGGTCTCTAGAGAAATAACTTTTTTTGCTTACCAGGTTACCAGCAGAGAGGACATAGTTAAACTCATCTGTCATCGGGTAATGCTCCATAGCCATAAACAGTGTGTTCAACACAATGCAGATTGTTATGGCCAAGTCCACAAATGGATCCATCACAACCAATTTCACTACGTGTTTTATTTTCAGCCAATCAGGACTACAATCCCAGATGAGGAACACGTTTGCAAACTTGTACCAACATGGTGGACACTTCTGCCTGGATTCTTCAAGTTCTGCGAAAGAAAGAGGATGGGTTTATTACTTTTTATTCTGGTTCTTATTGGAATTCTTTTGGTAATTGGTGATGACCCAATGGGGCAGATTTACTTACCCGGTCCATTCGCGATCCAGCGGCGCCTTCTCTGCGATGGATTCGGGTCCGGCCAGGATTCACTAAGGTAGTTCCTCCGACGTCCACCAGGTGGCGCTGCTGCGCTGAAAAGCATCTGAACGCACTCAACTTCACCGAGCCGGACCAAGTGAAGGTAAGCGCGTCCCAAGAGACACTTTTATTGTTTTAAATGCGGCAGTTTTTCCGAATCCGTCGGGTTTTCGCTCGGCCACGCCCCCCCGATTTCCGTCGCGTGCATGCCGGCGCCGATGCGCCACAATCCGATCGTGTGCGCCAAAATCCCGGGGCAATACAGGGAAAATCTGCGCAAATCGGAAATATTCGGGTAACACGTCGGGTAAACGCGAAGCGGGCCCTTAGTAAATGACCCCCAATGTGTTTTACTTTCAAGTACATTGCAGCTTCACATAATATTGATAATGCCTACTAAGAAGTGCCCTGCACTGAGCTTCTCCACAACCTGGTCCCTGTTCTATGACTACTGGCTGTGTCAGCCAATGGTGCCATACCAGAGTAAGGGGCAGATTCAGGAGCATTTCCAATTTTTGATGACAGGTTCCCTTTAAGCATTAGGGATCACTTCGGTAGCACTCAAACCTTTTGAAAATGCCTTATGCAATACAGTAAAATGGCAGGTCAAGAGTCAGCCCTGATGCTCAATGTCCAGGGGACTGTCGAAAATAGTCCAGCACCAGGGGCATAATTACAGGGATAGCAGCTATAGAACGCTGCTACAGGCCAGAGTGTCAGGGGGCCCAGCCACATTAACTAACGGAGGAGGTGCACCATTATTTACAGTGTACTGTATGTAAGGGTGTATATTCTGTATGTGTAATAATAAGATGTATATAAACTATGGGGAGTATTTACCAAGGCTTCGGCAGCACACTAGCTTATTGCTAGCACTTGCAATTATTTCTCTCTTCCCACCATCTGTACGCCAGGAGAGCGTGGAGGGGTATGAAGGAGGGAGGCATGGCCGGCGGGCCATGATGCATTGGCAAACGAGCATCGGCGTGTGATAAATATCCCCCTATATGTGTGTATACTGTATGTATCAGTGTATAGATATATGTCAGTGCATAAAATTTTTTAACCCCTTAACGCTCTGCGCTGTAGCTCTACGGCGCAGAGGTACAGGGAATGTATGAAGAGGGCTCACGGGCTGAGTCCTCTTCGTACAATGATGGGGGTTGTTGCATATTGCAGCAAAACCCCACCGCTTATAACCGCGGCTGGTTAATGTACCCTAGATGGTCTAAGAAATAGTGAAAAAAAAGAAAAAAAAAAGTTTAAAAAGTAAAAAAAAATTATAAAATATTAAAATTTCAAATCACCCCCCTTTCCCTAGAACTGATATAAATCATAATAAACAGTAAAAATCACAAACACAATAGGTATCGCCGCGTCCCAAAATGCCCAATCTATCAAAATATAAAAACGGTTACGGCCGACGGTGACCTCCGAGACGGGAAATGGCGCCCAAATGTCCGAAATGCGACTTTTACACCTTTTTACATCACATAAAAAATAGAATAAAAAGTTATCAAAATGTCGCACAGACCTCAAAATGAAAGGAATGAAAACGTCAGCTCATTTCGCAAAAAATGACACCTCACACAGCTCCGTACCCCAAAGTGTGAAAAAGTTATTAGCGTCAGAAGATGGCAAAAAATTTTTTTCTTTTTTGTACACATTCGTTTCATTTTTGAAAATGTATTAAAACACAATAAAACCTATATAACTTTGGTATCACCGCGATCGTACCGAACCAAAGAATAAAGCTGAGGTGTTATTTGGAGCGCACAGTCAAATTCGTAAAAACTGAGCCCACAAGAACCTGACGCACATGTTTTTTTTTTCATTTTTTTCCACATTTGGAATTTTTTTCCAGCTTCGCAGTACACGGCATCACAGGAAAGTAAAATTTGTTACGCACAAAATAAGCCCTCACACAGCTCTGTACACAGAAAAATGAAAAAAAAAGTTATGGATTTTTGAAGATGGAGAGCGAGAAATTAACGAAAAAACCCTGCGTCCTTAAGGGGTTAAAAGAAGAGGGGCCCCATTCAGAAGTCTGTTAGTCGGCCCTGTCTTTCCTAATTCCACCCCTGCCCAGCAGATTGCAAGTAAACGAAGCACTAGAATCCATGCTTGACCTGACACCTCTAAGTTATGGAGAAGAGAACCACTGTTCATGTGACTGGTGGTGGTTCCAGCGGCTGGACTCCCTCTGATAAGACTATTATCCTCTCAAAAGGATTGAGGATAACATTTAAAATTTTAGGACCAACAAGTGGACAGCCCAATTCCACCTCTGAACCAAGTAGAACCAACCAATTCTTAGTAGGCATTTCACAAGCTCCTGCCTCTGGCAGATTGGGGAACGTTTTTAAGCATGATATTCCCCAACAATTCCATGAGTGTGTAGGAAGTTTTTCATGCAATAACGCCCATTCATTGCAGCTGCCATAAAGCTCACTTACCTTCCATGGTATTGGTCAAAATGCTGGCAACGCTCAATGCTCTCTGCCTCATGGCCGTGGGATCTTCTAACAGATCCATAGATACCTGATAACAGCTCGATTTCCTTTTCCTCATCTCCGTTTCTGTCGTTGTTCCCTGAAATAAAACTATTCATTAATAACCAAAAGCCATGCAGTGCGATGTGATCTTTGCATTCAGTCTCTCGTATCCGTTTTTTTTTTGCCTTGTGTTTTATATAAGTTTTGTCATCTTTACTGACTACAGTAGTCTCTGCATATAATACAGAATGATCTATGAAGCGTGATGGGCTAAGCATGTGGCAGGGAGGTGATGAACTGTGCATATACATATATCTATATGTATATCTTTTGAAGAGCAAGAACAATTATGATGTCACATATTTTGGATATTCAAAATATTTTTTTTTTTAAAGCGGAATGTATAACATAACCGGCAACAATGGAACAAATGAAAATCAAGAAACGCACACTGCATTATGCTGAAAGTTTCTATTTTTTAATGTAATTTGTATAAATCCCATCCACTTTGTTGGCACTGTAAGTCACTGTGGGTTAGCCATTGGCAATGAAACCTACATACAGCGATTACATTGTGTCATCTCAATAAGCAAGGGCAGGAGAACATTGCTTTTTGTCCACTGGAAACTTCTCCCCCTTCCATATTGGGTAAATGGAAAAAACTAAAGTCCTAAATCTACCCCATATGGATTTAGGGCAAGTGTTCCTGCTCAACTATTTCTACTTTCACTTCCATTGAAGTTGTAGGATTCTTACAAGATGGATTCAAGAGATGAGTCCAGGTCAAACTTTTGCACCTACGCTAGATTCAGGACTTACGATCCCCGGGGCCTTTAGGATTCCTAGCAGTTAGACACCACATTGACCCCCTATCCCGAGGGATTGGTTTGAGTATCTATTGCATCCAATAGACTTTGAGGACTCTAGATGCCTATGACTTAGCAACAAAATACCACTGTTTTGTTAAAGGGGTTAAAAAAACATGGCTGCTGGGATATGGAATCCCTGGATCACTTTGCAGGGCTCCCCTACCCTTGAGAGAGCTTTAGTATTATCACCCTAATGATCTCTCAGTAATTTCATGGTTCGGATGCGTCCTCAACAATTAATACCATCCTCACACACTACATTTACACCAATTTTGTCATAAAAATTTTGTTTTTTCTTGCCACCCCTCCCCCAGTGTGACCCTACCCCACCGCTTACCCTTATACTTTATTGCTCAATTGATACAGTAGCTGGCTATGTATCCAATGAGACTGTTGTATATTTGATCTTTTCGCTTATTGATCAATAAAGTTTTGTTGAAACTAAAAAAAAACATGGCTGCTTTCTTTCCAAAAACTGCTCCACCTCTGACCTAAGGTAGTGTGTGGTATTACAGCTAAAGAGCAATACCTACACAAACTATGGTGAGGTGTGGCACTGTGTTTGGAAGAAAGTAGCCCCCCCCCACTGACAACCCCTTTAAACTACCTGTGATGAAGCATTTTGAAACGGCAAAGTAATGTTCTGCAGCCAAAAGTTAATTTGTGGATATAGCTGAATCCCTGCACTTGCCATTGATGAGTGTGAGGTATGAGATTTGGAAATTTCACATTAAACGCTGTGATACATGATAGCTACTACTTTAGCCGAAAATGAAGCAGCTGCTTAGCAACAATGAGCAATTAGCGGCAACCATAGAAAATAATAATTTGCTTCATTTTCCCCTTAGGGAGTTCTCTCCACAGACACATAATCTGTCATAAACAGTTGTACTGTCAGAAAGTAGGGTATTTTTTAAAAATATTGTTTTATGATCGTCATTTAGATATGCAGTAATTGTAGTGCCTGAAAGTGGAATTAAGGGCCCCCTTAAAGGGGTTCAACATTAGGGTCCCTGGCAGTGACTGTTACGTGTTAGAAAAAGTTAAAAAAAAAACTTTTTAATATACTTTAATATACTTGTATTTAGGAATGTGTTTCCAGTTTCCACATTCCCTGCTGTACACTAGAAGCAATGGTCGGGGGGAGGGGGGGGGGGGGTTGTGTGAGAGTTGGGGGAGACCAAAGGCAGATCAACATTGCCAATGGCCTTGGTTATATGGTAATTGTGGGCCATCCACTATTGTTAACCATCTACATATGGTACCAGAACTGAGCTTCTAGAGAAAGTCACTTCTGTCAGCTTTTAATTCTTGAATTTCAAGGAAATCCATCAGAATCCATTAGGATAAACCAGGGACACTTTCTCATCAGATTTCATTTTATAAACTGTGGGAAGATAAAAGCTGAGCTCTGGTTGGTTGCCATAGGCAGCTTGAACAGTTCTGCTCTAAGAGACTGATGATAAATCTTCCCCATAGAGTAGACTGTGGATGTAACTTTATGCATTAATGTCACCTTTTAGTACCTAAGGTTTTATTTCCACTTTATGCACATGTATATCCAGCATGCAGACACTCAAAAAGCTACCAAATAATGTTAATAGCTAAAGCTGATAATATGATGTTAATGGGAAACTAGTAAAATTCATATTTTGCAATAAACACATTTTAGATTAAATGAAGGTGCATAACTATGCTCTGCCCAATGTTTGATGCCATACAGACACGTGTCCAGAAACTTTAAAGGGGTTGTCTACTTTAAGCAAATAATTCACTTTGTTTGTGTAATTAAAGTACAATTTTCCAATATACTTTCCGTATCAATTCCCCATGGTTTTCTAGATCTCTGCTTGCTGTCATTTAAGAAAAATCTTCATTGTTTACTTCCTTCAATCCACGGTCATGTAATGAGTAATCAGAGCAGTGTGTTATAATGAACCATGCACCAGTGTGACCTGACATGACCAAGGATATAATGAGCTGTGCACCTGTGTGACATCACATGACCAAGGATATAATGAGCTGCACACCTGTGTGACATCACATGACCAAGGATATAATGAGCTGTGCACCTGTGTGACATCACATGACCAAGGATATAATGAGCTGCACACCTGTGTGACATCACATGACCAAGGATATAATGAGCTGCACACCTGTGTGACATTACATGGCCAAGGATATAATGAGCTGCACACCTGTGTGACATCACATGGCCAAGGATATAATGGGCCATGGACCTGTGTGACTTCATATGACCAGGGATAAAATGAGCTGTGCACCTGTATGACATTTATATGGTACAGCAAGGTGAAAAACTTATAAAACTTAACATTTATTACAAAAATTACTTAAAAACCACTATATTCGTGAAAAATATTACATCAACATCAACAACAATGGGTCACTGTGCTGTATATAGTGTCAAAAAGCACAGGGCCCATAAAGTAGTGCCATCTACACCACTAGTCACAAGTAAAAACTATGTACACAAGGTGATACACGCCAGGTATCATGCCAGACAGCATAAAATAACATACCTGGCGTGTATCACCTTGTGTACATAGTTTTTACTTGTGACTAGTAGTGTAGATGGCACTACTTTATGGGCCCTGTGCTTTTTGACACTATATACAGCACAGTGACCCATTGTTGTTGATGTTGATGTAATATTTTTCACGAATATAGTGGTTTTTAAGTAATTTTTGTAATAAATGTTAAGTTTTATAAGTTTTTCACCTTGCTGTACCATATTTATATAACTAGGTGATTGGTATAGTCCCCTCCTTATTGTGGATCTAAGAGTAAGCATAGGGCCGATCCTAGCACCTGTGTGACATCACATGACCAGGGATATAATGAACTGGAGCTGTACACCTAGGTGACCTCATATGACCAGGGACATAATGAGCTGTGCACCTGTGTAACATCACATGATCAGGGATATAATGAGCTGTGCACCTGTGTGACCTTATATGACCAGAGATATAATGAGCCGTGCACCTGTGTAACATCACATGACCAGAATTGGTTTGTATTCACAGGAAGGAAATAATGAAGCTTCCTATAGAATGACAACAAGCAGAGATCTGGAAAACGGCAATGAATGGGTACGGAAAATACATAGAAAAATTGTTTAACATTTTTTCTACACAAACAATATCAATTATTTGCGTAAAAAGAAAGACCCCTTTGAGCTGTGCCCGACTACTATGGTCTTTACCAACAAAAGGCTATTACTTTAAGGAAAACTAAGACATATTTATAATTCATGCAAATGTGAATTTTGCCATTTGTTTCCCAAAAGATTGTCATAATACTTCTATCTGAAATATGAAGGTTATGTACAAAGATGAGCAAATTTAACTCAGATTAGAAAGGGGTCATTGAGACCAGACCTCACCCCCATATCACGGGAGATCAGTGGTGATCTGACCAGTTGTGTCCCCAGTGATCACGTGGATTCCTTGTACTTTGCATAATGATGCTTTGGTTTGGCAGACGCTCCGTTCAGCGATACTTTAGGGAATGGTATTTTTCACATTCCCATAGAGCTGATTCGTGGTGCGTCCCATCTGTATGACCATACACTTTGATAAATAGGGCCTCCAATCTCAGGATCAGTGGGATTTAAGTAGTCAGATAGAGGAACAGTCAATAATAATGTGTAGCATCTTAATTTCTCCTACTAATGAACACATTTTTAAATATGATTTGCTCATCTTTAGACACATTATAGCAGTGATGTACTAACGACGTGCGTGTTGAAGCAGCCGGGGACTATTCACACTAGTATTAGTGTCAATCAGGTAATTTGTGGAGAAAAACAAGCATACTCTATTTTCTGCCAAATACCGCATTTTTTGTACTATAAGGCGCACAAAAACTTGAACTGTGCACATGTCTGCCACCTGCTGCTCATTCATCCTTATAATCAGGTGCGCCTTATAGTCCAGTGCGCCTTATATATGAACCGTACTTACAGACAACAGCTGCCCAGGTCTGCCACCTGCTGGTCATTCATCCTTATAATCAGGTGCGCCTTATAATCCAGTGTGCCTTATATATGAACCTAGACATTTTAGCAGGCATTTATTAATAGTGCGCCTTATAATCCGGTGCGCCTTATAGTCCGAAAAATACGGTATACCCTTAACTTGACAGGTACAGGGGCATAACTTGAGGGGATGCAGAGGGAGCAACCGCAAACGGGCCCAAGAAGCTTAGGGGGCTCATAAGGTCACTTTCCCTGATGAGAAGACTAGTGCTATACACTATACATTATAGACGGGGCCATGGCACAGACTTTGCACTGGGGCCCATCTGCCTCAAGTTATACCGCTTGGCAGGTACCATGTAGTACATCAAGATTCAGCCGATTCTGAATCCAGCATGACACTAGTGTGAACAGAGCATTGGGCAAATAACAGGGTTACTAAGGAAAAAATGTTAGAAAATGCAGGGAATAATGGAACAATATGAAAGGGGGTATTTGTGGTGGTAACTATATGCAGAGTTTCAAATTTTGGCTATATTAAGAATTTTTTTTATAGGATTTTACCTTTAAAAGTATAAAAGAAATTTCCCATAATCACATGAATCAAATACAATGACTCTGACGAACATCTCAAACCTCTCATCACCACCATCTTCCTAGTATCAGTAGTCAGTTCTACATATACAATTTTTACTTCCCCAAATTGGTGGTGGATGAAAGGGTTGAGAGACCAATTTTTTTGATTTTGTTGGAAAAATCAATGTACAAATAAGTAAAAAAACACTACAACTTAGACACAACCAGACCCAGGGTGGTCACTAGATCCAGTTGTGAAGATAAAAGATATGTGGTATTAAGGCACCACCATGCCTAGACTACATAAATCTTCCTTACATTGTCATCAGAAGCTGGTTTATCTATTATCACCTCTGGAAGTAGTAGTCCAACAGGCGACGTTGGGACAGATGGACCACCAAGCAGAGAGACCACTCCGTTGCAGTCCACGGTGCTGTGCATCTTGCCGTTCGCTGGAAGCATAGGTATGGTCTTTGATGCCTTGCTGGTCTGGCTTATGTTACTGTTCCGCCTTTCCGTGTGTCTGTGAGGTACAAACAAGGAGCCTCTCCTGCTTTCATTGTCCTCGAAGGTGCTGTGTTCATCGTCTGCAAAGTCATTTTCGGAACCCATGTCTTTTGCACGATTTCTAAAGCTGAACAGACTGGCTCTACTATTGCGTCTTGGAGAAAAGAGAGATCCACGGATGCTTAGCAATGACTGCAACACAGAAGAGAGTGGATTATAAATGAAGAAATTTAGGACTCAGACACATCGTTATATGAGAGGTTGATCAACAAATGTATTCTGACTGTCCATAATCTTTCATGGCAACATTAAAAATTCAGAAACTAAAACAGTCTTCTGCTCCCTAAAATATGCCAAATATCCTCCTCATGGTTATTTTAAATAAAATTCCCCCTCACACCCTATGGATTCATTAGATACAGCCCCCTTCACCCCGACAGATTGTTTTATGTGGGCCCCCCAACAGCTCTGGCACCGGCAATTGCCTGGGTAGCCCCAGTGCTGGCACTGACCCTGCCACTGACCACAAGAATGGACTCCCACTGATCATGAGCATAGAGTTTTCTCCTCCCTTATTGATGGAGTGGCAGGTCAAGCACTGTTCCAGTGTATACTATAGAGCAGTGATGGCGAACCTTTTAGAGAGCGAGTGCCCAAAATGAGACCTAAAACACACAAGCTTTTCCCAAAGTGCCAACACGGCAATTTAGGCAGTAACAAACTTATTGCTACCAGAATCTTTGAGCTCCAATCCGACCCTGTCCACACCTCCTCACTCTTCAGACAGGACCAAGCAGCACAGGATGGGTCAGTACTTGGACTGCAGGAAGGTGTCATGTCAGGCAAACTCTGTGCCTGGGAGACAGCCCGAGTGCCCACAGAGAGGTCTCAGAGTGCCATCTCCGGCACCAGTGCCATAGGTTCGCCACCACTGCTATAGAGTGTCCAAATTGTAGAGAACAGCTCTCGTGTATCTCCGGCACTATCTTAAACTGAACGGAAGTGTCGGAGATACCTAAGCACTATGCCCATAGTATGAAATTGAGTAGCAGGACTCAAGCTTCCACTCCATAAATAAGTGAGAACGGGGCCCCCCTTCTCATAATCGGTGGTGGAGCATTATCGTTATTGGAAGGGGTCCCAGCAGTCAAACTACCAACAAAAAGATTGCTATCTCCTATCCTGCAGGGGAAAGCAATTTAACTTGGGGTAGTCTCTTTAAGGCCCCCATAAATATAAATATCATTTGTCATGTATCTCTCTCTTTATTTCATGCACATGCTTAATTGGAGATAGTGACAGCAATATATTTCCTGAGGATGAAAAAAGGATTCTAACTTGCCAGATCCAATTTGCACCCCTTATCGACCGCCGGAGGCCCCAAACAAATGCTTTGAGCCATTCTATATCTAACATACTGTATATTTATTTTCATGGCACAAAAGACCTGAAATATTGAAATTTTTTTAAGCAAGCCATTAGAGTAGCCAATAGCTTACATTTCCTGTTTTCTGTGGCTCATGTTTTTATTATATTTTATTTTGTAATTAAAAAGACAATCAAACATAGACATGGTGCACAAGCCAATCCTTAAACAATTACACATGGTCTGTGGTTCATTTTTAAGTCTAATACAGACGGTCCCCTACTTAGGGACAACCGACTAATAGACGACCCCTAGTAAAAGACAGACCGCTCTGCCCACTGTGACCTCTGGTGAAGCTCTCTGCGATCTTTTCTTTAGTCCCAGACTGCAATGATCAGCTGTAAAGTGTATGTAATAAAGCTTTATTGAGAATCCTTGGTCCTATTACAGCAAAAATGTTGAAAAACCAATTGTCACTGGGACAAAAAAACTTACATACAAATTCAACTTAATAACAAAGCTAAAGAACCCGGAGACTGCCTGTCGTAACCCGGAGACTGCCTGTATATACAGCAGATGACAGTGTCATCTGTTATAGGCCATGTATGCAAGTTGATGATGGGTCGCAATATGTATAAACCAACTAGTCAAATAAAAAAAATAGGAAAAAGACTTCCTAGTGTTTGAGAAAAATTTGACCAATCAAGATTTTCAACCTGCAATTATATTTTTGGAAGATATAGGCTGTTATTTGCCACCTTTAATTATCATTCATTTTATTTTTGGAAGCATACACAGGTGGTCCCCTACTTAAGGACACGACTTACAGATGACCCCTAGTTAAAGACGGACCACTCTGCCCACTGTGACCTCTGGTGAAGCTCTTTGGATGCTTTACTATAGTCCTAGATTGCAATAATCAGCTGTAAGGTGTCTGTAATGAAGTTATATTGATAATTATTGGTCCCATTACAGCAAAAAAATTTGAAACTCCAATTGTCACTGGGGCAAAAAAAAAAAATTGTCTAGAACTTCAATTATAAAATATACAGTTGCAACTTACATACAAATTCAACTTAAGAACAAACCTATGGACCCTATCTTGTACACAACCTGGGGACTGCCTGTACTGTTATACTTCTGAAAACTTAGAAAGGAAGGACAGCAACACCCCTGAGCAGAACCCCTGCCAGCTGCTGGTTTCGGGGGGAAGGGCAGTCATCTCTTCCTGGAGACTGTATAAGTCTATAGACACATCGAATAATGCTCAATCATTGTCTTATAACACACCATGATATGTTTTATAAGAAGACACTGGGGGGAATTTATCAGCAGGTTGTGTGGTTTCTTGTACTTTTTTTGAGCCTTTTTCTGTCTCAATTTAACCTTTTTTGTCTAATTTTTTGCCTCAATTGAGACTAAAAAGTCTCAACTGCAAAAAAGTTTCAAAAAGTAATGCAAGAAACTAGATGTTCCTATATGGTAACTCACAGGAGATTGTGCTGTGGACAAACTCCATATGAAGATCCTATATAATAAAACAGCAAAAACTCTACCTGGTGTGGAGAGGAAAACTTGTTTTCATAAGTTAATCGATTTCCTTCAATGGAGAAACGGAAGCCTTTTCTTTTAATACTGGTTTCAGATTCGGACTTTGGAAATTTTTCATCGTCTCCTTTCTCCTCATCTCCTCCTCGCCTCTTCTGCCTTATTTTATTCTTCCGATCTTTGGCGCTTTTTGTACTGAGCTTGGAAGCTACGGATGAACTTTCTGAAAGAGGTCCAAAGCCACCGTCTTCACTGTATTCCCTCGACAAATTTAGGGCTGCGGCAGCTGCGGCCTGGTTCAAAAACAGAAGACTTTGTTATTCTAACTTATATTAGTTATTTTATGTGAAGCCATCAAAAATTACATTATTCATGGTATATCATTCTAATTGAATTTTAATAGGATAGATTTCAACTTTAATATTTATAGTCCAAGCTAAGGGATCTTCCAAGCAAAACAAATTGAAAGTTTGGGATGTAGATAATTATTTTATTACCATATCAAACACACAGCTGGATATGTATGATTGTACCTGAGCTTCTTCTTGTTGCTTTTTAAGCTGTTCTAACATTTGCTGAAATTCAGCTTCCTTCTGCTCGGCTTCTTCCAGAGTTGCTTGGTTCTGCTCTTCATAAGCCATGGCCACAACAGCCAGGATCAAGTTCACCAAATAGAAGGAACCCAAGAAGATCACCAATACGAAGAAGATCATGTAGGTTTTTCCAGCAGCTCGAAGGGTCTGAAAAAAGTTATTCAATATTATTAGGTAAATGTTCAGGATGTGTGCTACTGCTGAGTCCTGATTAATCAGATATACCCCATAGGGAAACATGTAGTGCCACCACAGGGGAGTTATTGTGTAATGACATGACCATATAATAGACATACCATCTGGGTCCCTCAAAGCAAAAAACAATATTTGCAGTTGCTCTTAATATTGAAAAGACAATGAAGGTGCCCCCTATTAACTATTAAAAATAATAATAATAATAATAATTCCTTTATTTATATAGCACATTCTGCAGTACTGCACAGAGCTTGCTAAATCTCAGCCTCACAGTCTTATCAACCTACCAGTATGTTTTTGGAGTGTGGGAGGAAATCGGAGGACCTGGAGGAAACCCACGCAAATATACAAACTCTTTGCAGGCGTTGACCTAGATGGGACTTGAACCCAGGACCCCAGCACCATTGGTCTGTTTGGCATGATAGATTTCCTTTTAAAAAAACTTTTCACCACCACCATTAACGCAAATAATTTTCACTCCTTAATAGGTGGTCACCCACCAATTTTGGTGTAATTGGCATCTTCTCTGTAATTCTGAAGTTCAAAAATAGTGACTTAATGACCTAAGAATGGTAGGCTCAACAGAAATAATTCTAGCTGTGCCAGATTCAAGGGAACATAAGGATCTACCGAGTTTGGGTTGGTGAAGATGGTGGAAGGTTCCTTTTAAGAGGGTATTTGAAGTTGAAATCTCTTGAATAAAAGACTTTAAGTATGCAGAAACTGCTAAATTTATTTACTTCACTGTCCTATACACATGCCCATAATTTGAATAGGACAGGGACCCCTACTACTGCCAAAAGAGTCCAAACTATAGAGAAAAAATAGAATACACCATTAACTTTTTAAGTTAATCAGATGGGCTTTCACTTCCCGCAAAAATGAGTCTTCAGCAATTACGACCCCGTGCATTTGTTCATCAGATGTTCTTCCTTTGTCCATTTTTTAAAGGTACTATCCACTTCATATTGAAACAAGAACTAAAATTATAGTTCTGTTCTGATCCAATTGACTAGTTTTGACAAACTGGCACCCTGTTAAAGGGGCTGGAATCTACACTCGCTCATTTCCCCAGATTTTGGTAAAATCTTTTTGAGATTGGTTGTGTTAATGTAATTTGTAAATTTACACAGCAAAATACCCACCAGTTGATACAAGTTCTCCCAGTAGTCCTGCGTCATCAGCCGAAATAAGGATAGAAATGCCCAGCTGAACGTGTCAAAACTTGTGTAGCCGTAGTTCGGGTTTTTTCCAATTTTAAAGCACGCGTATCCTTCTGGGCACTGACTAAACACAGAAATAAAAAAATGCTAATCCATAATCTATACACAAGTATAAAAGGAAATAAATATGGTAAACTTATTAAAATTAATAAATTAAAGAAAATCTACCATTTAATTTGATACATTATGAAGCAAACATACCTTGAGAATGCTGTTGCTACACTGATGCAGAAACATATCTTGTTTAATCCCTGAGCTGAGTGGTTTTGCTTAAAAACCTATTATAAAATCCAGGATAATGCGTGTCTGGCGCTCCTATGGCTGGCTCAGCGCTACTCTTATACTTTTCAGGAGGGTGATGTAATCACTGACTTCTGCCTGAAGACAGAAGTAATCAATCACTGCACCATCCCCCAGCTTCTATGTATGAGTGATCCAGCTCAGGTTGATTAGCCCTGTCTAGACACTGCAGACAGCTTATGTGATGTGTTTATGTACTGCAATAAGCATGCAATACAGCTTTCCCAAGGTCTTGAATGTCATAATTGTTTTTCAGCAAAACCACTCGGCTCAGTGATTAAACAAGATATGCTGCTGCAGAAGTGTGGCTACAGCATTCTCGAGGTATGTTTGGTTCATACTTCATCAAATCAAATCGTAGATTTCTTTTAAGTTATTAAACTACAATTTTTGGTATATATTTTTTGTAAATTGCCTTATATTGGTCCACCTTATTTGAAGTATACAGTTACACTGTCACGCTGTTACACTCAGGGGTTTATGGTCATTGAATAAATTGAGGTAAATTATAACTTTGAGAGATCATGCGTTTATCATGTGCCTTTTGTGGTGTCACCAACAGTGGTGACATCCATCTAAGAAGAAACTAAGATCCCCATGGTAGCTGTCACATTCAGATTTGATGCACTGGGCACCCACCTATTCAAACAATTTTTTATTACAGGCGGTCCCCTACTTGAGGACACCCGACTTACAGACAACCCATAGTTACAGACGGACCCCTCTGCCCACTGTGACCTCTGGTGAAGCTCTCTGGATGCTTTACTATACTTCCAGGCTGCAATGATCAGCTGTAAGGTGTCTGTAATGAAGCTTTATTGATAATCCTTGGTCCAATTACAGCAAAAATTTTGAAACTCCAATTGTTACTGGGACAAAAGAAAAATATTTGTCTAGAACTTCAATGATAAAATCTACAGTTTCGACTTATATACAAATTCAACTTAAGAACAAACCTCTGGACCCTTTCTTGTATGTAACCCGGGGACTGCCTGTACTTACTAAAACATTTTTATTTTATCTGTCTCTTTCCATTATTTCTGCCCTATCTTTCTCTCATTCACAAACATATTGGGGAGAGGCTATGATTAGGCATGAGCAGATCTAAACCAGCCAGAATCCGGTTTCAGATTTGGCGTTCAGGTTCCCCTCCCGTCACCCCACTGCAGTGGAGTCAGCACTACCACCATCAAGGAGCATAACCAAGGTTGGCTTGTAATTAGGACCTCATATTAGTTGGCTTACTTTATGCCCGAAAACTGCAAAAACTTCAAAAAAAGGTTTTCCCCCCCAATAAGCCACACCCCCTTTTCATAGGCCATGCCCCTTTTGTCAAGCTAGTTGTAGGAGTGCCATTAAACTGTCTAAACCTCTTTATAAATGTGGTGAAGAAAGTTTTTTTAGTGCAAAGTATGACAGAATTTTGTCATGGACAGATGAATAAATCCCCCGATAGTTGATAACTACTGTTAACTACTCTGATGGGCATTTATGGTCCAGTGTTCTTTTCTCATCTGACAAATGTTGGTAGTTTATTATCCAAAATTTTTATAATTTCCATAGAGGAAACTAAAGGGTTTTGTTCAGTTGAGGAAATACCACAATGTTTAATCTAGTTTAGTTTTACACAAATTATGGGGTTTGATGCAATATTTTAAACTAACTAAAACAGATTTCATAAAAACACCTTACCCTGCATCTGAGGAGTTCCCACAGAGCAAAAAGTCCCTCTGTCCTTCCAGTCTGTACAGGTGAGCTGTGGAAACAGAGGAGAAAATTACTTTTAATGATACTTCTTTAAATAGAAAGCAGGGGGTTTGGCCATTCAGCAAACCCCCTGGGTGGATAGAAACCCCATCCAAAAAAATAACTAAATACTTATTCTAGCTGCTCTTTTCAGGGCTGCGGTAGGGTTCACCAACACATTCCCTTCTGGGTCCCAATGATGTGACACAAGAAAAAACACAGGGTTGGGCTAACTGATTGCCGTACGCCCTGTAGCTTGACTATTATAGCCCAGTCAGAAGCCACAGCTTGGCAACACAGCTTATGCTTTATTTTTATGGTTTGCAGAACATTAAGTCTAATGCTCCTGGATTTTCCATAGCCTTAAGGTGTATCAGGGTCCTGAAGTTACCAATACAGTTTACACCCCACAGGATAGGGTTACAGGTCAACTTCTAAACCAGCTGTGTCAAGGCAGCTTACGAATTATCCAGACAAACAGTCCTGCCCAAAGGGGCCACTATTTCCGAAGTACATAGGATTGTGAGAAATCTCTGGTGCTCTCTGTAATGTAATAGTGGCCAGGACTGTTCTTATAGACAATTTTTGGAGTAGAGCTGTCGAACGGGGCTCCTCCACAATCTATCTTTTTCTCTTTCTCACATTTTATTGAAATTCACTGGAACTCGGCCCAAGACATCTCATAAGTAAGACCAGTCATTTCAAGAAAGACCTCTGCTAATTGTCATAGGAGTTTTATGTCGATCACACGGTGCCCTTTAGAGTACTACATGTGGCGCCATACTCAATTGTACTAATCAGATTCTGTGTACAGCTCATTAGGTAGATCTGCCACTTGTGGCAGTAATCTCAGCATATATGTGTATATATATATATATATATATATATATATATATATATATAAGTCCTTTCTATATTACTACTAATGCATGTCAGCATACATTGCCTAAATTACAAGGATTGACTATTAGTAACAACCCCTATCCAAATCTTATAATAAGGAATATGGACTTCAGAGAAGCGTAGTCCCTGGACAGTGCATCCTTTTTTTTGGAAGACTGAATGCCACCATATACCATATTCCATTATAATGGGAACCATGGTGTAACTAGTGGTATCTGCTCTGTAGCATTATATTAATGGTCAAATGCCAGGACTCCCTTTTGGCCTGAGCCAAAGAAGCCACACATTTGGTTTAGTTCTCAGTGTCAACACTGACTTCAATGACTTAGATGAGTTGAAACAAACAGAATAATACATTCATTAACGGAAGAAATATGAATTGTATGTGACAGGTAGAAAGCTGTAGCCTCACAGTAAAGCCATTTGCTTTTATATTTTATGAATCTTTCTTGCAATTTTCATGCATAAGTAAAAAGCACAGACACGGTATGATATCAACATATGTAGTTGTATTGATGCAATATGAAAGATCACCAAAAGGGGTCTAAGCAGGGGCGTAACTTGAGGGGGTGCAGAGGTTGTGATCGCACCCGGGCCCAAGAGGTTTAGGAGCCCATAAGCTCTCACTTTCCCATATGAGAAGACTAGTACTATAAACCATACATTATAGTCGGGGACTGGCACAGACTTTGCACTGGGGCCCATCAGCTTCTAGTTACGCCACTGGTCTAAGTCTTGCAGCTGTAATATTTACCTCCTAGACCAAAGACTGAAACTATTAGACTGAAACTAAAAGCATGTACAAGATGGAACTGAATGTAGGTAAACATACTGCAAGTCTGCAACAATACTAAATCTCTATAAGGGATACTTAAAGTTTTGGTCAATCCTTTTAAAAACTTGAATAAGACTGAGATCATGATAACAGGACCATACCATAAAGAACATTAAACAACTACAGAGAACTACCATCAAGATATAGTAAAAGAAATGTCAACCAAACCTAATTCTATTGTTATATATGAGAAAAACCCTTCAATGAAGACACAACAGATCACCATTTATAGCCCGACCATTGCCTGTATTCCCATTACACAAAGACTCTGCCTACCCTGACCTTGGCTTGTTCCCTGACTATTTCTCAGTTTATCTCTTTGAAGCCACACAGCAGGATCTGTTGACTTACCTGGCTCAGCTTCCACTAACTACAACTATTCTTTGGCATGGTGACCTGGAGGGTGCCTGAAGCAACATCCAGATGCATTTTTGTCACCAAAAAGACAATTGATATGTTTTCCTACTTTTTCCATACCATGACATAGTCAAGAAATCATAAATTTGCTTACATGGGTCTTCGACGTATTCCTGCCAGTCAAACTCCGGAGGAGTAATGTTGAAGAATGTGCTATTTGTATCCAATGTGCCGTTGATGTTGTATGTCATATTGATTCTGTGATTATTGTATAGAGGCGGCCATAGTAAACATTTATTCCTTAGGTGTCCCATAAATAGCTGCAGTCCTATTAGTGCAAACACACTCAGACAAAACACTGTGAGAATCATCACATCCGAAAGCTTCTTAACCGACTGGATCAGGGCCCCCACAATGGTCTTCAATCCTAGGGTCAAAACCACGGCATTGTGTTTTTTCCATATGAACACCATCATAGAACTGATAACATCATCACAGTACAGTGAATTTTTTGCATGCAGAAGCCGGGACAAACACTTGAATGTTGACACAAAGCAGTTAACACAATGGACAGCCTGAAGCTGATGGAAAACAGTGAAATGAGTTGAAGAGACGTGGACAATTTGTGACTCTTACTGTGCCTCACAGAAGATGATGCACTTTCAAAATGGCCGCTGGTGAAATTGATAAGGCTATTTTTTTTGCTTTTGTTTTTAAAATTATTTTCAGGTAGTATTGTTATAAAAGGGAGAGTAACAGTGTAAGGGAATTTGTAGATATTACTTTTCCGTTTTTATGTCACATCATGTTAACTCTTAAGAAAACACTTTATAAATACAAGTTGCTTCAGGTGACTTCAAACAAGAATTTTATAACCTCACAAATAGTGTCTATCTCATATGTATTTATTCATCTAATTCATTATATCTATCTATCTATCTATCTATCTATCTATCTATCTATCTATCTATCTATCCGTCTATCATCTTTCTATCATCTTTCTATCTCATGGGACATTCCTGCCCAGTACCTGTGCCCTACAGTCTATAGCCCGTGCCCAGATTGACATAAAACTGCCCCATCAATGCTGCACAGCCACCCACTGCGATTTATTAGGAGTCCGGAGCCTCCAAACAGATTTGCCGAAAGCTGGGGTGGGTGCAAAAACACACATGCTGGGTTACTTAGTGCCAGAATATGATATATGTGCCCCTTTATGTTGTTTTCATTTTTTACAAAGAACCCGAAAACTAAAAAAAGTCAGTTTCAGTAAATAATTCTAGAACATATCTTCTTGTATTTCTACATTGTGACGTTACTTGGTGATTCTTCTTATGATCATTATATTGATGGGCAGAGGTTCTCAGAATTCAAATCCATCAAAATCCAAATAATATTAATATTTTGAAAATATTCTTTCTTTTTTGTTGTAAATAATACTTATATTTCCTATTAAATATGTTTACACAGCATGTAAGCTAACTTTTTGATAAGTTGATCAGTTTGATCAGATTTTTTTTCCAATGTACAAATAGGCTACCATAGAGTTTAGCTATTAGAACCACCAGAGATCAGTGATCATCACAGGTTAAAGTTTTATTTGTTTCAATATTGCCCCTTCAGGATAAATTTAGTATTACATGCTGGTTCTTCAGATCAGGAGTTGTGGCAGAAATTTTTTTTTTTGATGAAACCATATTATTCATCAAAAATCCTGTGTAGGAAGCCCCTTCGTGATGTCAGAATAACCTATTAGAATCCTTCATTATATTGATGGGCAGAGGTTCCCAGAGTTCAAATCTATAAAATCCAAAATATTGAAGGATCCTAAAAGGTTATTCTGACATTACAAAGGGACTTCCCACACAGGATCAGAATTATCTTTGATGAATAATATGGTTTCATCAAATAAATTTTTTTCGGCCACAATTCCTTATGGCCCCTTTCACACTTGTGTTTTTCACGCGCGTTTTCTGCGCATGCTTTTGACGCGCAGAACTTGCATTGCACTCTGACCTATTGTAACCAATGGGTCTTTTCAGACTTGCATTTTTTTTTCACGCACGCGCGTTTTTTTTTAACGTGCGTTTAAATTTCAGCATGCTCTACTTTTGCAAGTCACGCGCGTGAAAAACGCACCATACAAGTCTATGGAGATGCATCAAAAACACATTGCACTCTTAGACACTTGCAAGTGCAATGCAAGTGCAATGCGTTTTTCATGCATCGATTACCATAGAAAAGATAGAGCTCAGTCCTGAGTCCTTTCACTGAGACACTGAACAAACTCTGACTGAAAACTGATTGCACTCTGATGCAAAATGCGCGTTTTTCACTGACCAAACTCTGATCTCACCCTGATCAAACTCTGATGTGATCTGCAACGCAAGTGTGGAAGGGGCCTATCTGGAGAACCGGCATGTAATACTAAATTTATCCTGAAGGGGCAATGTTGAAACAAATAAAACTTTAACTTGTGATGATCACTGATCTCTGGTGGTTCTAATAACTAAACTCTACTAATTATACTAATTATAGTTGTGCACTAGTTGTGAGTGTTATACAATTTTTGTATCTTTTCTCCGCACTGAAGCAATTTATAATCTACAATAAGTTTTCTTTAACTGCTGAATGTCTAATTCATGCATATTTGCACTACCCTGCCAAAAAGAAAATTATTTCTTATCTGTTTTGGAAATAATACACTTTTCCAAAAAGATGTCACATGCAGCTGTCATGCAGTCAGAAAAAAAAATCATCTACTACTATATTTGCAACGGAATCATAACTTTAATACTGGAATGTGTAAAATGACATTTTTTAATTAAAAAAAACATTATTTAAAAGTAGGGAAACGCTTTTTATTGTATTTTTTAAGGACGCCATTCTAATCTAAAAAAATACAGATTTTTTGGGAGGTGTAGTAAAAAAAATCTAAATATCTAAAAATGCAAATTACACAGACTGAAAATAGCAGAGTCTCATGCAAGAAAGTGTTCGGAAAATTGAAAAAAACTGAACTAAAAAGGTAAATTAAAAAAAAAAGCTAATGCTAAAAAAAGCTAGGAATCTTTAGGGTCTCTCTGGCATTGCTCATCATGATTCCTGCTTTTTTTCTGATTCTTAGCAAAATGAGTGGAAACAACAAGGCTCTATGCTCATAGGATGTTGCTTATACTTCAATGGAGCAAAAATCAGCCTGCGTATTTAACCTGTCTCTCACCTGGAATGACTGAAATTGTTTTCAATGCTCGGAGAACTCTGAATGTTCTCAATGCTGAGACATTGCCCAGGTCCACAAACTCTGTCACATATCTGCAATAGGGGAGTTCACACACAAACACAATGACAGACACAAAGAAACAGTTGGATGTACAAGGGGCCTAACACCTCACACCAATTACTTCTTACCTGGAATTACAGAAATAGTTTTCAAAGCTCTTAATACTCTGAAAGTTCGAAGAGCTGAAACATTGCCTAGGTTTACAAATTCTGTTACATACCTGTAGGATTAAATCAGAGTTATTCAGGATTTAGGAAGATATTATGTAGCACCGGTCTTCTAGAAAGACCGTGCTGGTGTGACTGATGGAGGGGTGAATACGAGACGTCTACAGGAAGAAGCTGTGCGGAAAAAAAAGTCTGGCCATATAGTTTATGAAATTTTAATGAGATCGTAAAATTTGTTTTATTTTTGACTTTTGATTTCCAGTATTCGAAGATTCTTTGCTAAAGATGCCCAAAATGAAGACCTTCTGGTCTTCAAGAAGAACTAATGCTAACGAGAACAGAAAGAAAGAATTTCATTGAGGGTATTGGTCTAAGTTTAGATCATGGATTTACAATCATGTAGGCTTCAGACATATCTAATAACACGTCCAAAGATTGGTAAAGTAAAAAAGCCCTTTAACTCAATTAACGGGATGAAGGGGTTTTAACAGTACAATTTTTTAAATATTTAATAAGAGACTTTTAAAGTTTATAGATGTCCCATTTCATTTTGTCATTTCTTACCTAGGGTAGAAAATGTCTACAAAGAGCATCTACAATGGATGACTGTGGCAAAGGCCACTTATAACAAAAACATTGGTCAAAATCGACAAAAGTCCATAAAACTAAATAATAGAACTAATTATCAGTTATTAAAATATATATGGTCTTACATTGGATTTTATACTTTTCAGATACTTCATGGGAACTTTTGTGGTATTTATGAATTTCTCTAAAATCATATATTCCTCGGATAAAATTTACCAGAAAGAATGTTTTTTGTTTTGTATTCATTTTTTTTTACTTTAAATAAAAATGTCATTTTCTTTTATTTTTTATCTTTAAATTATAATTTTTTTCAAATTCCAAAATTTCCTTGATTTGTATTTGTTTTCCTTTTTATATTGTTAGGTTAATATATTTTTTTAATGCCTTTTTAAAAAAACCATTTTAACAAAAATCTAAATAATATTTTACACAATTTAGAAGTAGAGAAAATTAGCTGTGAACAGTGAGGAGACGAAATCGAAGAAACAGAAAGAATGAGGCTACAGTATATGTGGCCTACTTTTTAACGATTCCGTAATATAGGCACTTTTATGGAAGCAGATAGAGCAGAAGCGATTTCGAGAGACATCTCGGAGAGCAATTTAATGTAAAACAATGCACTGATATTGCAGCATTGAACGTTAACTATTTCATTACTGGTTCTAACCACTTAATTATTTTCATATTCACACAAAAATTCTTAGTTGACTACAAAATCTACTAATCAAATAGATTTCAACAATTTACTTTGGAAAACCCAAGGGTGTAAGTAATAGAAATGCAATAACTTATAGAATTTGTTTTAGCCAAGTTTTAATGCTCCAAACATTTCATATTATGTGTTAAGAAATTCTGAGGATGACTCCGGTGTTAAGTGCTATTTTCTCCTAGTTTTTAGTGAAGAGTAGTTAAACAAAGTGTCTTCCCGATCCTGCATTATTCAGGCCATTCATTAAATTGCTCATTTTCATCTGCGCTGCAGATTTCCCAATCGGTAATATCTGACTGTTGGATGTCCCAGCAGTGGGAACTTTGTGATCAACTGATATCCATTGACATATCTGAAAGGTAGAGACTGTCTAAAGAGAAGAATTCCTTTAAATATTACATAGGAATGGATTTGTTCTTCATTGGTTAACACCTGCGATTGGTCTCAGCACTGATCGCAGGTCATAACCAGTGGTTAATGCCGGTGGTACGTGTGATGTCATTGGGAAGCGCCAATCCCAAGATAAAATCCATCTAAATGCCTTTGGCAGTGACATTTGTAGGGTTAACACCTGCATTCACCAGCAACAATCACAGTTGTTACTGTTGGTTGTTGAGATTGAACTTCTGCTTAAAATTCACGTTCAGGTTTCGAAACCTGATTCATTTTACTTTCTTTAATGAAACGTAAACGGAACTTTTATGTCACAAGTACTCAATTTTTTTTCGCACACTTCAACGCTGTGGAATTAGGTATTGTTGCAGCTGTTCGACTATAAAACCTTAAATTCTAGGGAAGAAAATATTGGGGGTTAATTTGAAGTCATTCACTGAGCTAATGAGATGTTGTTTAGTCTATTTCAATTCCAAGCACAAAATTGTTAATAAAAATAATAATAATTAGAATTTTAAGTTAATTTAAAATGATTAAAGTTATTATTATTATTATTAAAGTTAAAATTATTAATAAAAATAATAATAATTTGCATTTTAAGTTTTTAATTTACAGAGAAATACAATTATCCCAAGTCAAAATCTACTGACTGAATCGCCTAAAAAAAGGTTACATTTTATGACATACAATTGCAAAATGGCCGATGTAGACAACTTATGACTTATCCCACTATTACAATACATTTAGCTGCTCACTTTTATAGCTACAATTAAAATTTTAAAGGTAATGTAACTGCCTGACTGTGCAGTCCTTTGTTTTGGTAGTAGCCCTGGTGCTTGTATGTGTGTTGTGATTTTGAGTTCAGAATTGTACATTCTTGAAGTTTAATGGAGTTGTGCTCCTAGGTCTCTACATTGAGCTGCTCCGCAAACCCTCCCCTCTGAGTAAAAGTTGTAGCAGGATTTTGGTTGAGTGTTATAGAAGGCACTTGAGGGGGATTTATTTCTATGTTGTTTGGTTTTTGAGACTTTTTTTTGTCCCAAATGAGACAAAAAGTCTCAATTAATACAAATACACCGTGGTGTATAGCAAAAGGTCTGTGGAGAAGTTGAATGGGCACAGAAGTGTGAGGACACCCCTCTGGGAACTTGGAAAAGTTACAGTCTTGTTATATAAATTATAAAAAAAGTTATATTAAAAAGTTCCCAGTTCTGTTGCTACTAAAGGTATGATCCATGATATATATGATGCATAACACTGCCTGAAAATTCCCTCATAGAGTTTGTTTCTCTATATTTCAGATCCTGAGAATGGAGACCAAAACATTACAAATCCTAAACTTGTTATTGAACATAGTTACGGTGGAGTGGATATCTATTCCAGGTTTCTCCATGACTCGTGTCCTATGGGTCAACAGGTTAATATACGGTTTATCCAAGGCCTGGGGAAAGGGTTTATGAGTAAGGCACCTGCTTAGGGTTCAAGCTAATCGGGATGGAGGCACAATGATAAAAGGATGTCCGATATCTGACAAAAGGCATCTGGTAAAATGTATTAAAATACTGGTAGACCCAAGGCCAACCAATGGTCTTTGTTTACTTGGCTGCAGCGATGCCATGCCCATCTACACAAGATACAGCTGCAGATAGTAACGGGCCTCGGAGGTGTTTAATTAAAGACTGCTCAGATGTCCACAGGGCAGCCACTGTAAGGTGAGTATTTAGTATATTCTATTCACTGATCTTGATCCCCAAGTTATCTAATTTTGGACAAAGACCCTTTGTGGCCAGTGTTTTATCAGGTGTTTATGGTTAGAGCTCATCTTCCAGCTCTGATTATTTTTTTTCTGTCTTTAAATTCTTATCTGTCGAACCCTGGTGATACACTAGGTTTTATCATGAGACCAGAAAATTCATCTTCTAACCTTCAATTAAATTTCCTATCATGAGTCTCAGGTAATTAATCTGCTCCATATACAGTAGTTAATGGCAGCGTTGATTAATTGCTGATCCCAGTAGATGTCGGACAATGCCATGCAGGATAAAAAAAAGTCAATTACAATGTAGAATTTTTGTGACTTATCTTAAGCAATTAACTTCTTAAAATAACTTTTGAAATTTGTTTTTAAACTAATGATCAGTCCACTTTGCCCACATAGGCAGTGAGTGTATTGGGCTCAGTGGCCGCTAGATGCTTCGAACATACTGTAAATTGGAAATGTACTGTATCAACTAGTCACAAGTAAAAAAAAATTGATGGGTTTTCATAGTAATCCGAATCTACCAGAAAATCTGAATTCTACCAGAAACCGAACCTGGTCTTCAATCATAAATTCGGATTCAGCATTTGGACAGAATGATTGGTGCTGGTATCTGTTCAGCCATACTAGTAACATCAACTTTGTAATTTTTTTTCAGATTTTCTTGGGGGAAACCAGTCCTAAAGAAATGTGCACTAGAATTTTTACATTTTTAAATATCTACTAAAACAGATGCTGGGAGTGGTGAAATGTCCTCTTCTTTTTGTGAATGGGGTTCCTCTCTTATCTAAATTAGTTTTTAATCACTGTATAGTGAAATATTCTGCAACTTCCTCTGCATCACTAAAGTGCAGGGAATTGAGTGCACATCCTCATGCTCTTTAGGGCCACACATAGCTTTGTCTAAAGAAATGGAAGGACCAAAGCCAAGTTCAAGGGGCATGGATGACCTAATTTGTAGGGTGAAGTCTACTGCAAAAATATTTTTGGCTCGCCTGTTAAAACAAATTCAACAGTCCCATCAAAGTTGGGACTGTTGCCAACAGCTCTGCTATACTGTTTTTGGGTGTTGAATAGCAATGTAACCACAGCCAAACAGTATGAGTTTCTACATGAACGGTACAGCTAGTACAGAATCTTTTATTGACTCTCTGCTTGTGTTTTAGAAGGCTGCTCCTCAAAAGGAGGACTGGAGATGACTTCAAACACGGTGTCCCTATACTTACACCACTGTTCAGTCATATCATTATCAACGTGGTGTGCTAATATGCACTGATCTTGGTGTGAATAGTGTTGTCGGAAACCACTAGCTACTACAGGTTGCGTAAAAGCAAATGTTAGAAACTTTCATGCCAGTAGAGTAGTGACCTCCCGTCTATCGTCTATACCGCTAATATACACCTTCAATCATATAAAATATGATACTTACGCCATAACAATTACACTGAAATCTAGCCAGTTCCATGGATCTCGCAGGAAGGTGAATTTTTCTAGGCAGAAACCTCTTGCTAGGATTTTTATGAGAGATTCAAATGTATAAATTCCAGTGAAGGTGTATCTGCGAAACCACAAAAACAAACACTTGGGACTAATAGAATAAGACAAATCATCTAGCATTTACAACATCCAAATGCTAAAAAAAATCAAATACAAATAAGAAATGACAAACCCATGTGCCCTGGTCAACTTGGTGTTTGTCTTTTAAATCCATCTAAAAGATATGGCCCATGGAAGTGTATATTTGAAGCAACTGTTACTAGCCAAGTGGGAGGTAATTCACATATGAACTTCTGTGGTTAAAGCTTAGGATCAAGATAACATAATAAATACAATGTATAAAGTCCATGCAGATGTCTATTAATTGAACAGTAGAATAGTGCTGGCAGGTGGCCGTACAATTCAGTAATTATTAGGCAACTTTTTGCCACATTACCTATTGTCGCTTATGAGGGACTTAGCAGATTGACAAATAATTTTATGGTAAGATTCTGTATAACTTATATTTTAATTAATTCCATGGTCTTTCTAGGTTGAACGGTCCTTATGAGTAACTGGCTTCCTCAAAATATAATATAATTGTGGGTGTTACTAATGGGGGTGAGCATTTGGCTTCAGTACCCGAACCTGAGCAGAATTTCAGGTTTCGTATTGGTCCGATCTTGAATGGGTCCATTATATATAAACACATGGAATCCCGTGATTAAACCTAAACATAGAACAACTAGGGATTTATATGAAATTTAAGTAATCCTGACCCCCCAAAAAACTATATATCAATCTGCTCAGCTCCTTCTGCTCTAGCCGCACTGCGTGTTCAATGGTGTAGGTTTCTTTTAAATATGGTCAAGATATTACACAACTTAATCAGATGAATAAATAAATTAAGATGTAGATGTAATTCGAGTTGTATACAGTTTCCCCTATTTAAAATATGTCATCAAGTAAAGATTTGGGATTTTGGGGGCCAAAAGGAAATTTATGGCTTGAGGCACCCCTAATCTAGACTAATCTAGACTTGTTATGACATGGTGCAACTTGGTCCCACTAGCATTGTCTCTGTTTTTGTTGCCCTTGTTCTGACAGTACTTGATAATTCAGTGTTACTATGAGAAAGAAGTGAAACTGAGGGGAGAAGGGAAGGCTATACCATGTCCCGACAAGGAGCAGACATTGAGGAAGCCGGTCTTCATCCCGCTCTTACTTGATTCCCTGAACTGATTGTTAACAGCCTGCATCTCACAACTTGGTGGAAGCCCTTGGTACCACCCAGTTGTAAGGGGTTTCCATTAAAGGTAAATTTACTGCTTCATTTCTATGTATGCTTTAAAGTGAAGCTGCCACCAGGCACCCTTTTTGAGCATCCTCTATGTCCCCAATGACAATAAATATCAAAACAGTTTTTATAAAAATTCTACCATTAATGGTAAACTAAGTTTACCTTCCTCCATGCAAGATCGTGTCCTGTGTCGATGGGGGGTGTTCAGCCGGGAGCCATTCCCCGCCCTCCTTTCACACCCCCACCCTGCTCCCCCTTCCCCTCTCCGATTTGCCTTCATTGACGGCTCACTTTGACTGCAAGCTCTCTTGCTATTGCTATATACCTTGCATCTAGGTATTGTAGGTAATTGCTTTTTCTACTCCTTTATAAGTGAAGGCCTGCTTGTTACTTTGGCAGTGGTTAGGATCTTACAATAGGAGGGGGAGTGGGTGTCATGGGAAGTTTTGTTGCCTAAACAAATTTTGGGTGGGACTTAGTAGGACGAAACATTGCCTCACTAATTTATGACAAAAAAGTGGGGTAAACTACAACTAAAACAAATACCAGAAAATATGATTTTCTGCTACAGTTGTAAATTAAGCACATTTCTTCTGGCACAGCAGCATTCTGGCAGCATGCGTTGCGAGTGTGATGCGAGTTCATCGCATCACACTTGCAAGTGTGGAACGGGCCTAACTCTTGATAAATTTCCATAGCTATTTTTTTTTTGTTGGAATTAGTCTGCTTTAACACATGAGACATCAGAAGCCATGTCATGTCACTTAAACCATCAGCTTAATGTATAATCTTCCCCCCGCACAGACATACAAAATTGGCATTTGGCTTTGAGAAAGCTTTGAAGGACAAAACTTTATTGAATCACTTCCTCCGCTTTCCTTACAGCCTCTTCTCGGAGATGACAGAGCAGCTGAAATTAAATGGCCAATAGCACTTAAGTTAATATAAATAGCATTCTCCGGGGACTGTAACCTTGCTGCATTACTAAGCAACTGGTGCCATTATTATCCTGCAGAGAGATTTTTATATCATACACGCCGTCTTGTGCAAGCCATAAACGTAATAGTAACCCTTGAAAAGATTTAATATCCACAAACTGCCATATAACTTTCATAAGTTGTTTTTGTGAAAGAAAGTGTGAACATCCCCATGCCCAACAATCATCTTAAAGGGATTTCTTACTGTGATTATTCCGTGCTGTTTGCTCTGACAATCAGGAGCAGATTAACAGGGCTGTATAAAAAGTTTAATGATCTTTTAACGGTTACTGCCTACTAACAGTACCAGAACCAAGCTTCATGGGAAAGGCTTTTTTTCATCTTTCAGTTTGGTAGTTTAAAGGGATTGTTTTGACTCTAAAAAAATAAAGCTTTAGTCACCTACTCTGTTGCTGATGTCCCTCGCAATGGTCCGTTGGAGCCGTGTTCATTTACATGGGCATGACAGCTTCACTGTGACTACTTCCGACGGCCTTGCAAACCCACCCATCTTGTGGACCAGGCGTCCAGAAGTTGCCGGAGCAGAGCTACTGTGCCCTTGTAAACAAACAGGCTCCGAAGGGGAGCATGGGACAATGTCAGCACCGGAGGAGATGAGTAAAGCTTTATTTTTTTTAAAAGCCCTCCCCAGCCATTTTTCTAATAGTAGGACAAGCTCTTTAAGGATCTTCAAAGAGAGTGGAAAAGCTCTGGACATGTGTCCAGAGCTTGTCCAGAGCTTGTCCAGAGCTTTTCCACTCTCTTTGAAGATCCTTAAAGAGCTTGTCCTACTATTAGAAAAATGGCTGGGGAGGGCTTTAAAAAAAAATAAAGCTTTACTCATACAGTAAGGAATCCCTTTAAGATGATTGTTGGGCATGGGGATGTTCACACTTTCTTTCACAGAAAGAACTTTTATGGCAGTTTGTGGATATTAAATCTTTTCAAGGATTACTGTTTCAAGGGCCATCACAGTGTGAGGAGTGCAGGGCTGGAGGTTCCACTCTTTTCTTTCTTTACAGGGAAGTATCAAACTTGGTGGGTGATATAGGTGGCTATGAGCCTATTAGGAGCCTATTAGGAGCCTTGGACCTCAGGCTGCCACTAAAACTGCCCATATCCAGGATTTCTCCCATGCATTCCCCATACTCTGGAATTCTCTACCAAAAAATGTCATTTTGTTCAGGACTGCCTACAAGACACAATAACTGCACTGCTCTGCTCCCTTGCCTCCGGTTTCCATCTTGCCTCCCATATACATTGTGAGTCCTCATGGGCAGGGTCTTCCTCCCACTTGTTTCCTGATCATTATAGTTTTTGTATTTGTACTTGCTTTTGTTTTTGTCTTATGAAATGTATGTCAACTCTTTATTGTAGAGCAACTATAGAGTGATTGTAGAGTACCATGGAATTAACAGTGCTCTATAAATATAAATAATAACAATAATGGCCGCTGCTGACAATAAGTAAATGGGAGCTGAGACAGTAGTTATAGCTACCAGCCACAACAGGGACATGGAGCCAACTGTGTTCACCCAACAGCTGTTCAGTTCAGGGGACTGGTTTTGTCCTTTAAAAATAAAATTTTAGACCAAAAAAACCCTTTAAAGGGTTTTCCCACAAACACAACTTGCTGATTGGTGGGGGTCTTACTTGTGAGACCCACACAGATCACGAAAACGAGGAGTCCGAGGAGTCCATTGTGGCCTCATCTACATTGTTATCCCCCATGAATTCCAGGATCGTAATCCCTCCATGGGCCATATTTCCAGTTATATTGGGCATGTAAAACTATGGAATCAATAGGGGCAGATACACTATGAAATGAGGTCTTATACAATATAAAAACTCATTATATGAAAATATATTTACTGCGCTATATTTTGGCCCATGTTTTGATATTTTATATGACAATTACATTTTTTTCATTTTCACTCTTTTATCATTTCAGACAGGCATCCTATTTTTACCAATTACTTTGTTACTAATGACTCCAAAAATGCTGTGTTTTATGTCAATAAAATTCTACGGATAATGAAATCGGCAGCCATAAAATTATAACCAACGCAATTTAACAGTAGATAAAGCTAATACTTACTCTACATTCTTGGTCCACTCCGGGGGATTACTCATGGTCATGAACACGCAGTTGGTCAGAATAGTGCACATTATGAGCATGCTGAATAATGTAAGGGTTAGTCAAGGAGAACAGCAATGGAAAAGTCATGTTATAAGTACATTAATAATAATAACATTATACCCAAAAGTATAAATAATAAAGCCATTTTTGACATAGTAAAGATAATAAAAAAAATCAAAAATACTCCCAAAACCATCAGGGCAGGTGGCCCTTCATATAAAAAGCAGCAGCAAAGAATGTTCCCATATTTATTTATTGTTTGCCTTTTGCCTTTGTTTGAGACAAAGAGATAATTGTTAGAATTTTTTTTATCACTTCAGTGGAATTCTACTGATACATTTCCAGTCTAATCTTTTTAATAGCAATGCTTTATACAGTGAAATTTACAACTGAAGAAGTGGACATGCAAGCGGTCCCCTACTTACAGACGACCCCTTGTTACAGACCTAGTTATCTGCCCACTGTGACCTCTGGTGAAGTCTCTGGATGTTACTTTAGTCCCAGTCTGCAATGATCAGCTTGTCACCTCATTTTCACTAAAGACAGGTTGCAGAAACTTATTACACCTGCAGTGCAAATCTGCCTTTCCGCCTTTTCTTAGCATTTGCATTACTATATAATTGTGTGTTATAACTTATCTTGCATACGGACAAAATCCTTGAGTAGTTACAAGGGCTGAACTTTGGTTTGGATGCATTTAAAAAAACAACATGTGCCTTGTCTGTGTTACTCACTCCTCAGAGCTTGGCCTCCACCTTTGTGCTCCACCTCCTGCTCCTTCTCAGAGGTCACAGCCTGGTCAGCCTGACATCAGTGGGGAAGAGACAAGCTGTACAGGAGCACAAAGATGGAGGCAGCCTGCAGCTCAACACAAGTCACATGTTGTTTATTGAAATGCATCCAAACCAAAGCCCAACCCCTGTGACTACCCTAGGATTTTGTCAGGATGCAAGAGTAAGTTATAACACACAATTAAATTGTAATGCAAATGCATGGAAAAGGCAGAGAGGCATTTTTGCACTGCATGGGCTTTTACAATCTATCTTTAGTGAAAATGAGGTTCCCTTTAACGTGTCTGTAATTAAGTTTTATTGATAATCCGTGTTCCCATGACAGCAAAAATTTTTGAAAATCCAATTGTCGCAATTGTGAAACAACATTTTTTTTTTGCCTATAGTTACAATTATAAAATATACAGTTTCGACTTACATACAAATTCAACCTAAAAACAAACCCAAAGAACCTATGTTGTACATAACCCGGGGACTGCCTGTATAGATACGTCCCAAATGAATGGTGATGTTTTTGTCATTCTGTCTTTAATTTGCTGGATCTGAAAAAGCATGTAAAAGACATACACAGAATGTATAATAGGTCAAATCGATGTCTGGCGATGTCTGGTTGGGATTTCCTACTTTATAAGTCACCTGTTGGTTAGAGAAATATTTGGCCAGAGTTGGCTTCCTTCGGCAAAACCCATTTCTGATAGACAACTCATGCTACACTACTATCTATGACCGCTAATGATTTATGTTCCCTACGACACAATACAAAATAGTTTTTACTTACATCCTATCTCCTAGCACTACAGCTGCTGAGCATAATGGACCATCTGTAGACCGCTTTCGGCCTTGAAGGTCAGGCTACAGCTGGGTGATCCTATTGCTAATGTTCACATGCTTGTAAAGAGACTGAGGTATTGATCGTCCTCTCCTAGTGAATAAAGACAGATCAGAGACACAAGAGGGGAAGTCAAATGACACTACCAGGAATTATCCCTGGTAAAGAGGAAGTTTAGCCATGCATGTAATAGGTTGACTGAAGAACAAGATTATGATTTTCGAGATTCTGCTTAAAAGGTTTCTTCTCAGTTTGATGTCATATTTAGGACCTATAAGGCCCCTGTCCCGACCTGACCCAACATCTTCCAAAACAGAAACCGGTCTGTATTCTCTATATTTCTTCTATAACGTTCATGGTGAACCTTCTAAAGACCAAGTGACCAAACTACAACCAAAACTTGCTTATTTGTGGTATGGTGCCAACTTGGCAATTAAAGCAGTAACTTTCTGGTTCCTGTTTTGTCACAATTTTAAATCCAATCGGTGTCCTGAGGACACAAATACAGTAGAGAGAAGGCTAAAAAAAATTTGGATTATAATTGTATCTTCTCTCCAGGATCCCCTGAAAAGAAGCGTCATGGGGCCCAGAGCAAGAGCTCCAAAGACAACCCAGATATGTCCACAATTTCTCACTCCTCCTTCAGACCCAGACAGTTCCGGATTTGTCACTTTAAAATAGCTTTCTATAGTGTACTAGAGTGTAATAAATGGAGCTGAATTCTAGGACACAGATGTCACCAGAATGTGGACCTGTTAGTGCCCCTCGAATGATCAGTGGAATGGCGTGCAGATGTGCATGCTCGACCAGATTCACTTCTTTGAGTTTTAGGTCTTATGCACACGACCATGTGTTTTGGCTGCCCAATCTAGAGCTAACTCAACACCCCATGACAGCACTTCCAGATGGCCGCAGGAGCTGAATATCAGAAACCAGGACCTGGAGCAAAGTACACCAGGACCCATTAGCGGCAACCCTTTCATATAGAGGAAGTCCCCGGGTTACGTACAGGAAAGTTTCTGTAGGTTTGTTCTTAAGTTGAATTTGTATGTAAGTCGGAACTGTATATTGTATTATTGTAACCCCAGCCAAAATTTTTTTGGTCTCTTTTTAAAATGTTGGGTTGTCATAAGAAGATTAATTACAGACGCCTTTGATAACTGTTTTAGCTGTTTATTGTAGCCTAGGTCTAAAATACAATAAATTGCCAACATCCAGAGGTCCCTTTCTTAACTAGGGGTCGTCTGTAAGTCGGGTGTTCTTAAGTAGGTGACCACCAATTCCTAAAAGAAGGAGCCGGGGATACATATCTAAATGTAAACCTGCACCTACCAGTAAAAATCTGCAGTAAAATGAATGCAATGGGGCACATTTACTAAGGTCCTTGCGCCAGTTTTCTGTCGAACATTGCACATTCTGGCTTGCACAGGTATTTAAGATGTGTCCACGCCACATATATGGCGCATGCGACCCTTTTGTGTCGCAGCAGCATTATTCTTCAAACAAATTTCGTCATTGGAAGGGGCGTTCCGATGCTCAGTCGGACCATACACCACATTTATCATGCAAAGTCTGACACAAGTGTGTCGCACACCTCATGTTAAAGGTGCAACAAAAGAAAGTTAGTGTAGGGGCAGTGCAGATGGGGCCAGATTCATGCAGAACATGCAGCACAAATGCTGAATCTGGCGCCCCCTGCACACTACACAGGCAAACTGCACATAGTACAAACTTCACTGTTTTCAGTAAATGTGCCCCAATGTGTCATCGATGAATAAACCAGAAAGAGTCACTGGGGGTCATTTACTAAGGGCCCGATTTGCGGTTTCCCGACGTGTTACCCGAATATTTCCGATTTGCGCAGATTTTTCCTGAATTGCCCCGGGATTTTGGCGCACGTGATCGGATTGTGGCGCATCGGCGCCGGCATGCACGCGACGGAAATTGGGGGGCATGGCCGAACGAAAACCCAACGGATTTGGAAAAACCGCCGCGTTTAAAAAAAAAAAGTGTCGGTGGACACGCACTTACCTTCACCCACGATAGGACGGTGAACTCCAGTGCATTCCGATGCTCTTCAGTGCAGCAGCGACACCTGGTGGACGGCGGAGGAACTACCTTAGTGAATCGCCGGAAGACCCAAATCCACCGTAGAGAATGCGCCGTTGGATCGTGAATGGACCGGGTAAGTAAATCTGCCCCATTGTCTTTCTAAAATCTGTGCGGTAGCTTGTAAATTTTTATTATCTGTCATGTTATAGTTATCTTGAAGAAATTTATGACATTTACACTAGTTATGTCTGCTTCCCCCCCCTAATACCTGAGCATACAAAGATAGCTGCCACCTATAAATGTACATAAGGAGCCTATTACAGATGCTTATAAATTATTTTCCTACACAGCTGTATACATCTTTCCATCGGGCTCTCCTGCTCTATAACATGCTATGTGACAATAGAACTGCATGTTCCATGTGACAGTTTATCTTTCCATAGAACAAACACCGAAACAAACACCAATACAACAAGTCCATAGTAAAGGATATGAATGTACCAAAACCTTAATAGCTATTTTTCTAAGGGGGTTGAAAGGAGTTAAAATGTACAAGGCAGACGTGGCACTGAAGCGGAAGATTGCCTTCCCTCTATTCAATACTATAAAAGTCTGTAAAGAGAGAGAAACAATCAATCAGTTACAGGTACAACAAAGATTCACAAACCTTCAGTAACAAGGAGTAAAGTCCCATTTACATGAACAGCTTAATGGTCACATTCTAATGCAAATGAATGTGTGAAGGTCCTGTCAGCGGTCCAATACATGCACAGTGAGTATTATAGGTTTGTTTCAGCATTGTATCACGCAGGTATCAGGAGCACCAAGAGCTAAGAATAGGGGTTTTCTTAAAGGGAACCCGTCATCTCCCTAAAGCCCTCCAACAGTATCTTCTGAAGTATAATCCATGTCCCCTGGATGTCCATTTTGGAAAATTCTATATGCTGGCACTTTGGATAAATCAGCTTTTGTGTGTAATACACAGTCAAGCCGGTAGGGCTGCTCGTGCAGGCAGTCATGCAGCCCCACCACCTGATCACCATATGCTATGCCCACTCCAGCATCATTGTAGCTAGCTCTTCCTCCGAACGACTACCCGTCATCTCTAGTGATCTCGGAGCTGCATGGAGTGGATGTCAGAGTGGGTGCCTCATTATTGCATAAGTAGCCCCTTTATTTTTACATTAGTTTGTTAATGTTTAGTATAGTGGTGCTATATCTGTATGGCAGGTAGAGAGTGGGAAGTGGGAAGCCCTGGGAGATGTAGAAACACACAGATATATGTACAAGAGATGGTATTTCTCTGATGACGTGGTTCTTGGTCTCCTGCTAACCCGATACATCTATACAAAGGATTCCCGATCCAACACATCTATACAAAGGATTCCCCAACCCGACACATCAATACAAAGGATTCCCTGCCCGATGTCTCCTCTGAGGAATCCCCTTAGACAGCTATTTTGAGTCTATACAACAGCAGAACTCATTCAGTACCGAAAATTACAGAATCCAGTTACAGAATCCAGTTATTATCCAGTCAACTGTACTGAGTATGAAAGTTTTGCAAAAGTATCGCACACTTAATATATTTGAGATTTGCAGCATAGTGTGATTTTTGGCACTCTGGGCAGTCCTTTTTTCCTGTCTGGATTACATCTCAGGGGCTTTTTTTTTATAACTTTGTCTTCTTTTAACCTGTCTTAAATACAATTTGATCATGTTTTTACATTATATTAAAAGTCTTCTTTTGTGATGGATTTCTCTTTTGTGGGTATTTACAGATTTTGGTTGTAGAATGTAGAGAGGCCTGCAATTTTACATACATTAGGTCACTTTTTATGTTTAGTTCTGAAGTTTAGTGAGAAACCATTTATAGTTTGTCCTGGCCTAAATTTTGCCATCTTAGAAATGAGATAGCTGTCATTGGATATGACCATGACTGCACTCATCCAACAGTGGCCACCCTACTACTAGTGAGCCCTATCTGACCACCTGGATTCAGCATTTGAATCTGTGGGACGTGCAGTAACTCCCAGATATTTCATATGCAATTTCTTTGTGTAATCATTTCAGCAGCAGTGGTCGTATCCAAGGACAGCTCTCCTCTGCTTCTAAGGGACAATATGGCTACATTTATGGGAAATTATCCTTACACAGGAACATTATTTTTAATAACATCCAATTAAAGAAATGTATGTATATGGTAGAAATATGTGATTAAATGTGAACGCCAAGATAAGAACACAGAAAAAACATTGTATTCTTTATATCATGTCCACATGGCAAACTGACATTATGCTGTGCCCTATAAATAAAACTAAATACAATATCAAGGTAGTAAAAATAGGCAAGACCTTACTTTTTGATTATAATAATATGGGTCTAGGTCCTCCAGCGGTTCTGATACCATTCCCGGAGGTATATCCCCGTATATGAATGGCAGACTTTTGCCTGCCTCCAAGTCACTGCTCGGCTTGGGGCCATTTTCATCGTCATCGTTAATGTTCTCTTGTTTGGGCTTCTTTGCTTTCTCCTCTGCAATACGTTTCTCGATTGCTTCAAGAGACTCCCTGGTAAAATAGCGGAAGCTGTCGGGCCCTGGTGGTACAAGTCGTGCCTGCGCCATCTTTTCATCCTGCACCTTTTAATTTACTGCTTAGCTCCTTTCATAATGGAATCCTGAAATGAGAGGAGAACAGAATTGTTAGTGTACAGCATGAAGATTTTTGTAATACCAGGAATTACATTTTTTGCTGGTTACAGATTCCAATAATGTTATAGTGATTTTAAAAATCAGGATGAATATCTGTGAAATGGAGATCCCGTGGACCACAATACCTGGGGGGCTGAACACCAAGTATTGTGGTCCACGGGATCGCCCTTTCACAGATCTTCATCCTTTTTGGGGTCTGACATTATTTTAAAAAATTGCATGTTTATTTGTAGTATTTACTTGTTTAACTTCTGTGTCTGGGCATGAGTTCTGTTATGTGGCGCAGTACACATTACTGCCATTAGGCCTTTGTACTACTCTGTATACAGCTGTGTACCCTTACCTGGGCTGTTCATGCATTGTCTCTCCTGGAATTTTTTAGTACATTTTAAAGAATTAATTTGCTATCAATATCGTTTCTCTATTTTTTTAAGATTATCATTGGCATGGATTTCCCTCTTTCCAGCTAGTTTTTGGTGGTTATTTAATATTTGTGAGGGCCACCTCTGACCACTCTGGCATAGTGCAGTAACTTTTATGATTAGGTCCTAAGTGACCTCTGTTACTGTTAGTACCGGTAACTGTTGTTGTGTTGTTTTGTTATTTTGAGTTTCTTCTTCGATAAGTTTAAAGACCGTGCTGGTCTTTGATCTTTGATCAACTTGTACTTGACTCAATATGTCGGACAATCCAATTTGAGTGACTCCATTATATCAAGGAATTTGTCACAGTTGTTGACTATCCTTGCCTTAGAAAAGATCATCAATTTTCTTATTCTGCTCCTATGTCAGAACAGAACAACAAAATTGACCGATTCAGATATGAACACAACCTATATGGGAAATATCCACCTCCCGCTCTTTAGTTTGCATGCAAATCTACAGATGTAGCAGTGGTAAATCTGTCATAATGCATCACACCCGCTTCCTGATAACTCTGCCTTAAAATGATGTGCTGCCATCACCTGAAGTCTCCGTAAAACCACAGAGCATACATTTTGTAATTGCAACATTTTTCTTCACAATATACAAATTCTACATTTTAGAAACTATTCTGTAGCATTCCCAGCTCTGCTACTTATGTGCCATATGCAAACACAACAGGGAAATCTATGGCTTATATTACCGTGTTACATTCACTAATGGGATTACTCTTTCTTTCCAGCAAAAATAATTCAGCCTTCTCTAAATAATACAATTTCATATTTCCTAATTTTTGGATTTCCAAACATAATATTTTATATCTTCTAACTTTTACAATTCTTTTTAAATTCTAAATACCTTGTGCACATCAATGATTTTAGGCTATTGCCAAAAGTCATTGCCAAAGTTTTGAAAATCCAATTGTCCCTGGGGCAAAAAAACATTTTTGTTTGGAACTACAATTATAAAATATACAGTTTTGACTTACATACAAATTCAACTTAATAACAAACCAAGGGACCCTATCTTGTACATAACCCGGGGACTGCCTGCAGAGAGAAGCGATTTCTACATAACACGAAGTATAAGCCTATTCGGGCTCATTGACCCGAATGAAAACCGATATATTTCAGGATTATTTTTTTCATTTACAGTAGAGTTCCGATTTTCTATGCAAATATTGAAAAAAATGCTGCAAAATAAAAATACTTTCAAAAAGAGAAGTTTACATAACGAGAAATCTACAAAAGGGAAATGTAGATCAAATATTTGGTGTGACCATTCTTTGGGCTTTGCCAGATGTTGCAGAAGAGATATTGGGGCTCATTTACTTACCCGTCTGCTGGAGTTCACAGAAAGTGCATTGTCCGACGATCATGCACTCTGCAGCGATTCACTAAGATCGTGCGCCCGATATCCTGCATGTGTCACTTCCCCGCTTAGGTCCGACAGAGTTCACCTTCTTCTTCCTGGTGCATGTAAGTGCATTGTCTTGCCACACAATTTGAAAGATAAATTCCACGCTCAGTCCGAATCAGTCTAATCGTCCGATGGCCCGCCCACAGCTGCACCAAAAATCGATCACTTGCGCCAAAATCCCAGCGCAGACACCTGTTAAATACCTTTCAGAGCCGTGTAATTCCCCAAAAACAGTGCACAGTCCGATGAAAGTGCGAACCGCGACCCGTAGTAAATGAGCCCCAATATGATTACCACAGAGAACTGATCATCAAGTCTGCCTGGGATTACATGAAGAGACAGAAGAATGTGAGAAGTGATCAGCGGAACCGTTAAAATTAAAATTTTGAAATCCTGTTCCGGGATTGGGTTCCAATATTGGGCACCAATAGGGGGTGTTAACAGTTTAAATGCCGCGGGCAAAGTCACCAGCCGCATTTGAACTACTGCGGCTGCATGCATGCTGGTACTAACATGCAGGCGGCACGCCACCATTTTGGGGAGGGTCGTCATTTCTGATGACTTCATTGGGAGCGACAACCTTCCCCAAAATGGATGCGCCCAGGGACATTGACAAGTTAATGCAGGCGCAATGTCGCAACAATCTAAATTTAGCTGATGACTTTGACAGTGGCATTTAAAGGGTTAACGCCCGTGACTGGTGCAGACATTAATTAACCCGCCCTTGTCCCTAAACTTCTAATGAACCCCATGGTACTGATCTGTACTTAGTTCTCTAAGATGTTTGGAACAATCTCCCTGCAGGATTCTTTGAGACATTCTGAGTAAGTGTTTCTAGCAAAATTGACTGTAGATAATAATACAGACCACAACAGCAGACTACTGGGAATTATACACTTTCAGATTATTCTTAATAGTAAATTCATTTGTGCCAAATTATACAAATTGATATGAAGCCTAAACTGCAAAAATCTACATGGAACCTGATGATTCATAATCTGATGCTGAAATTCATTCCCCTGCAGACTGTAAAACCAATAAAGTGATCCGAGGCACATAAGCAGCAACATGTTTCTCAATGTTTGGGAAAAAAAATACAAAACTGTGACGACAAAAAGCCTGATTTATTTGTAATTTACATCTAATTTAATAGAAGTCGGAGTAATTCATATCCATGAAGTTGCTCCCAATCCTCTATGCCTCTGCTACATTGTATCATCCATCATCCAGGGATGTTCTAAATTATAATCTTAGACATTATGAGCTTTGTTAAGATTCCACCTTCTTTTGTTCAAATTCTTCAGCGTAATTTCTAAAAATATCCAATTTGCCCAAAATCTAAAGCCAAGTACAAGCTATAAGTAATGGGAAAAAGTTACAACTGTATCAATTACCGCGATTGTTCAATGGGGAGGTGGTTTCCTAAACTACTTAACAAATCTACAGGGGCAGCTCTCCTTGAGCTCCTGATAAATGAGATTGCATTTGGTTTGATGCATTGTAGATGTTGTCATGGATTGTGTTATTTTTTATATGATTGTTCACAGTTTAAGTAATTGAGGTTTTTTTGAGGTTATTCCTCAGGTGGACAGTGGGAAATCAAACATTTTTGCCAAATTCAAAATGGAGCCTCATGTCTACCGATACTCGTCTCATCACCCCAAATACTTTCATTAAAAACTCTACAAGAACTGATTGTGCTACATATTCGGGTAGAGAAGCTCAAAAAGAAAGGAGTCTGATATAGAAAGTGTTTTTATATTTAGTGTATGAAAATTTCTGCGGGTTAAAAATTAGTAAAAGCAAAATACTTTCCAAAAATCACTTTTGACTCAAATATCTTTTGTTCCAAATAGGAGTGTAACTTAAGGGAACCTGTCATCAGGATTTCACCATTAAACTTAACAACAGGTTTCGATATACAAGTCTTCATATTGTATAAAAATCCAAAGCTCAGATCTAGCTAAAGTCACTTTTGAAAATGTTGCTTTCTAGGAGACTCATAATTCATGAGGGGCATGTGTTTTTCTCTTCATTTTGCTCAGTCCCCTCATTTCCCACTCCCTCAGGAATGAGGGAGATGTTGGGTCTGTGTGACTGGATAAATACCTCAGAAATGAGGGAGATGTTGGGTCTGTGTGACTGGATGAATTCCTTAGAGAAGGGAGAATGAGGGAGCTAAGTGAGATATTGACTGCATGTGACTACCTGAAGAGAATTCCTCAGGAGTGGGGAATGAGGGAGTTGAGGGAGAAGTTGGATGTGTGTGACTCGCTGATGATAATACCCTAGGGAGGGGGAATGAGGGAGTTGAAATAGCTTTGGCTGTTTGTGACTCAAATAAGCACCCTCATTCTCACATCATGCTGTATGTAGGTGTGGCTGTGAAGGAGTCTTAGGAGTATGCTGGACTCATTAAGGAGGAAGACACAGATCAGACTCACATAGGGTGATTTGCATAAATGGTCAGATAACTTTGGAAATGTGAAAGCTTAAACACTTGAGGAGAAACAATTTAGGGAAGGTTGCACTGCTTCTAATAGCAGTTTCTAAAAATATGTTTAAATTTACTGACAGGATCCCTTTAAGGGAATGGCGAGGGCTCAGGAACCTTAGGAGACCTATAAGGTATTACTTTCCATTATGAGGTGACAAGTTCTCATAAAAATAAAATATGAACATGATACAAGGTTCAATTTCTAAGGAAGCTGTAGCTTTTTCTACTTGATTTTGGTGTCTGTGAGGAAACCCAAGAATATCTGGGAAAACATATTGATGTAGACCTTTGTCTGATTTGAATTCAGGATTCCTCTGCAAGGCCAAAATTTAATTCCCTGAACCACCCAGAGTTGAAATTTGACTCTGGGTAACTGCATAGGACCCTGAAGATTGGGGAACACCCACATACTGTAGAGATTCTGGTTTATCAAAACCAATGGGTATCGGGAGACGCAGAATGGCAACACTGCATAGGATCTTGAAGATTAGGGACCCACAGAGTGTAGGGATTCTGGTTTATCAAGAATGATGGGTATTGGGAGACGCAGAATGGCAACATTGCATAACACCTGGATGATAAGGTACCCATAGAGTGTAGGGATTCTGGTTTATCAAGAGCGATGGGTATCGGGAGACCCAGAATGGCAACACTGCATAGGACCTTGAAGATTAGGGACCCACAGAGTGTAGGGATTCTGGTTTATCAAGACCGATGGGTATCGGGAGATGCAGAATGGCAACACTGCATAGGACCTTGAAGATTAGGGACCCACCGAGTGTAGGGATTCTGGTTTATCAAGACCGATGGGTATCGGGAGATGCAGAATGGCAACACTGCATAGGATATTGAAGATCAGGGACCCACAGAGTGTAGGGATTCAGGTTTATCAAGACCGATGGGTATCAGGAGATGCAGAATGGCAACACTGCATAGGACCTTGAAGATTAGGGACCCACCGAGTGTAGGGATTCAAGTTTATCAAGACCGATGGGTATCGGGAGATGCAGAATGGCAACACTGCATAGGACCTTGAAGATTAGAGACCCACCGAGTGTAGGGATTCTGGTTTATCAAGACCGATGGGTATCGGGAGATGCAGAATGGCAACACTGCATAGGATATTGAAGATCAGGGACCCACAGAGTGTAGGGATTCTGGTTTATCAAGACCGATGGTTATCGGGAGATGCAGAATGGCAATTCACATTCCTCAGTACACCGATACAATTTATAGTCAGGTCAAAGAATGGTGCAGTGGACTTCATGAAAACAGTCTGGAGGTCTTCATACACGTAAAACTGTCAAAAGATTGCCATGTGTTAACAAATATTGTATTTGTAGGACCAACTTAAGATACACATCTCTCCATGATATGGCTTTGCCTACAAAGCTAAAATGCCATGGAGCCCTATTCAATATGGCGACTCTTTAAGAATAACACCTCATGCCCACGGTAGACGTGCAGTGTAATATGACACAAAATTGAGACAGAAAAAGTGTGAATTAATGCAGCGCAAACCTTTCACCATCATCTCTCATCACAATAACAAGCAGACACTAATAAAAGGCACATACGAAGCCACGGGCAAACAAAATTATTCAATACGCTTTGAACGCTTCTATTTTTGGAAAGCTCCGAGGTCACAAAAAGGAGAGGAAGAGTTTCTAAATTTACTCACGAAATTTACATCATGGTGAGTAAGTATCGTGACACAAGTCAAACCCTTGACTAAGGTGACAAGGTGGACCCCCTCCCCCTACATACAGTACGTCGTGTAAGGATGTGACACGGTAAGTACTAACTGCGTTTGACTTTTAATGTAATTTACTTTTTGGAAAATCTGATTTAGACATCTCCACATAGCATTCCCGCTGCTTCCACACAGATTCACAGGTTACGAGACCCTGCAGCGGTTGCCCTCATGCATATGTTAATAGAGCTCACTGTTCAGTAGCTTCATCTAAGAATAAAAGGTACAATCACAGCATGCTTGATGAATGTGCATTTACAGTAGCGGATGGTGGAAATGTCCGCACTTATCCCCCCACTTCTAATGTCTCTGTTTTATAGGTAGTATCATTTTTAACATTATACTATTTGTATTCTATACATTTATTACTGAAGGTTCTTAAGCTTAGGAAGAAACCAATGTCCGCCGGCAACTCCAGGTCAGTGACATTCTCACCAGTTTGTTACACTATTTAGCACTCTTCAAACTTCCTTAAACTAGTCAGGCGTAATACTGCTCAACCCTTATTCCTAAAAGCATAACCATAGGGTCACATCTCTGTCTTGGGTTGGGTGTCTGTTGCATCAAGAGCAGCTTCAAGAGTAAGTTCTAGAGCATGAAAATCCTACAATTATTTTGTTCTTGACTGGTCAGAACCAGGTCCTTTTGCTGGACAAGTAAGATAAGAAGGGATTCAAGGGAAGAAACAGAGAACTCGGGGCCCTTCTACAAGAACAACTTTTGTATCCCTTTCAGTAGGAAGACCATACAGTAGGACAACCATATAACATATAAGAAGGACCATATGACTGTATTGTGTTTCACTAATACAATCAAGTGCTGACCTTGCATACTGACCATTTAACAACATCTGGCTTTTGGGTCAGGACCATATATCAGTATATACAGTTGGACTATATAATATATAAGAACCACCATGTAAAAGTATGTTTAGTACAGAAGATGTGCCCTGTAGCTACACATGCTTTCGTGTTTTGCCATTGTATTGACCTTGCCTACTGACCTCATTAAAACATCTAGATGTTGGGTTAGGACCATAATATAGCAGTGTATACAGCAGGAGGAACATATAATATATAAGAAAAAGCATACAACAGTATATACAATACAGAAGATGTGTCGATTAACCATTAATTCATAGTTTTGTGTTTCGCCTTTGCCCTACACCACCACAACCAAGTGTCTGACCTAATTATAACATCTGGCTTTTGGGTCAGGACCATCATGTAACAGTATGCACAGTAGGAGGACTGCAAAAAATATCAGAAGGACCATAAATCAGAAGATGTGCCCCCTGGCTTCATGTTGTTTTTGTGTACTGACATTGTCTTTGACTACAACCACGCACTATGATAGCCTGCATAACCTCTAGCTCTTGGGTAAAGTCCGTTTAGCAGTATACATAGTAGCACTAGAGGTTACCTGGAAAAAATAAAATGACTTCTGGTTTCTTGCATTATAATTCAACCATCTTCAACCAGGTGGTCTTTGATGGTTGCCACAATAGCTTCATGGTCCTTGGATGCAAGCAATGCCAGGCAGTGAAGTATTAATTCCCCAGTAAAATCCACAGTGCACCGAGTCACACTGAATGATTTGTCATTGCAATTTTCATTTCAAGAACCAATTGCTGAGGGGGCTGCCCAAACTGTCAGCTCTCATGTCTTATGTGGGCGAGCCCCTCCCGACACGGCTTCATTATAACAGGTGACACCGCGGCTCATCCTTAAGTGATATCCCTGAGCTACAAACTGCTGTTTACATCGAGCTTTTATGGAGCGTAATGATTACAGCAAAGCATATGCTGACCATACGACCTTGCAGTAAAGATGCCGGCACAATAAGACAGAAGATCGTCTCATCACTTTACTACATTTCTGCTACCGAACAATCATTTAATATGAGCAGCTCGTAATCCTAGATTGTAAGGTTGTAAGGTGTAGAAATGTAAAATATGGGACCCTTTCCTATTGAGAGAACAGGACAGGAATCAGAACAACTGCCTCTCCCTTCTGAATTCAGTGCAATGATGGCCATTCTATGGGAGTTACAGAAAAAACTATGGGAAAATATGCAAATAAGTTTTCAAGGATAGATATATACCCAGAATACCCTAGTGGTGCGTCAAAGGGTACAAGTCTCCACACGCCTACAAGGCGGCCTTAATTGGCAATCTGCGTAAGGAGAACTCTTACCTCCCGACCCTAGAAAGAGCTGTGGTATTTCCTGTGTCTCTTTTAGATAAAAGGTAAATCTAAAATATGCCTAATACTAAGAGTGCTTTCAAGAGCCCGTGCAACTCATTTAACCCATATCAACTCCTTCCCCAACCGTAATCGAAAATTTTACAAACAATAAAAAAAAATTTAATTGTGTCCTTTTTCCGGAACTTTCAGTAATAACATAGAATTTTTAGGGTAGGGTAACAGAAATTGTTGCCACTTCAGAGTCAATGCAAGGGATGAGTGGCATTTCATGGTTCCTAATTAGAATATTACATAATTAATTCAAGAGTCCATATTATTCTTCCCATCAACCCCTCTCCCACCCATTAAAAACATGCCAATGATATTGTGTCCCATTGAGGAGACTCCCAGTAATCGCATGTGATTTAAAAGGGAGCTTCACAGCAAATGTTGCCTCATCTGCACGAATTCAGGGGAAAAGCAGCATCGCATGGTGCCCATTGATAAATATGAAAAGACATGTTAGGTTGTCTATACATGGCCACTCCAGTCAGTTGATGTTGATCCAGGGAGATTTTCTGACGGCCATATTTGGGGTTCAGGAAGATAGTTTTCCCTAATTATGAACTTATTATTTGCCCGTCCTCTGGATCGACACTTTATGAGGTTGGAATTGATGAATCTTTTTTCACCTTATCTACTATGATATTATGATCTATTATGGTAATAGATGGAGATTACCTCTCTATTAGCTTTGAGTTACTAAAGAGTTAAAAAATTGTGCATTTCTACTAGGGACTAGGAATAATCGGACCGGCATGGAAAAGTTCGGGTTTGTAAAAAACTTTGGGGTCCCCCAAACTCAACCCCAGATTTCATTAGAGGTCCACAACCGACTCAAAAGACCAACCCACAACGCCTGCAAGCAGTGCTGGCACCGATCAAGGGTGTTAACTGTTTAAAATCCCCCGGCAAAATCGACAACTTAAATTGATATGGCATGCGCCTATATTTTCGGGGGGTGAATTGGTGCTGCCTAATGACGACTTTACTGGTGGCATTTAAACAATTCAATTTACTGGGTGCGTGTCCTGGTCAGTACCGGACTCAACTTAAGTTGGGTGTACTCGTCCCTACTAGGGGCCGATTTTGATAGCGATGATAAAACAATAGTAATGTAGACTGTATCTACAGTAACTGAAACACAATCTGTGATCCAATGGAAGCCTACAATCTCCAGGACCAACATTAGGACTGTCTCCTACCCTGCCGGTTAACACCAGAACACTCCGAAGCCTACATGTATTATTTCAGTCACTGCAGCTTAGCTACAATTCAAATGAATGGAAGCTGATCTGCAGTAAGCAGGTCTGACCACTAAACACAGAATGGATCTGTCTGCTCTGACAACAACTGATCTGGGAGGTTGCTGGATGATGGGATATTAAGGACCAATTCTATGGATATGTTATCTATTTTCTCCCCCAAAAACACCTATAAAAATCATTGACTAACTGAATATAGAATATAAACCATCCAGCAAAGAGTCACCAAACCAAACATATTGTCAATGCACATAAAGCGTTACAATATGCTAATCTACAATATGCAAATTCAGCCACTAATTCTGTATGATAAATAGTCAGTGTTGTCCATGTGCAAGCGGAAGGGATTTCACAGACTGCTGCGTACTAGCAGTTTAGAGACATTTTGCCCAGGGCTTTACTTTGTTCCCTATTACAGTCCTTTCTGTAAATCACTGTAGCACATAATTAGCGGAGGAGAGTCATTGGGGCATTTATGTAAATGGACGGCTGTAGCTTAGATAAAACAATAAAGCTACAATGTAAACAGCCTTACAGGACCGAGCCCGGATTCCTTCCTTGGAAAGCACATTGCCTTCCAACACGTCGTAATCCCATTACCTTACAATATATTGCATTACATCCTATTGGCCATCCTTGATATGCTGCCTCTCCGGAGACAACACAGCTTTCCTGCTTACATCCTGATGTATCGTAATATTTGACCCATGTGGTTCATGCACATGGTAAATCAAGTAAGAGAAACAGTTTTTCCCTCTAACACCTCTATTATCAACATCCTGGTGGTAAATGCAGGATATTGTTGGCAACCGAAGCGGGGAAAGGAATGTATTTACGGATTTACAAGTGGATTCATTATTTAAAGGAGGCTATAGATGTCCTTTAGGACAGGTCAACAATATAGAAATAGTAGTGGTCCAACACCAAGTATTTGGACATGATTATGGCCTCATCATTGCTTGTCAAGCACAGTGCCAAACATTGAATAGTCTGGTATTGCAACTTCACTTGAATTGGATTGATAATTGCCACATCAAAGGTTTGGGAAACAGAAGGACTGGAGAATACCACTGGCAGTTTGAGGATCTACTCATTGGGTTGATAGGTTTTGGATCCCAACTAATATTGAAAAGTTATCCTATTTAGTTATACGCGGACCCGTTAAAATTGAGGTTCTGAAGAATTTTAAAAACCTGTTTGGTTCCGTGTTTGGGTACCGAACCTGGACCCCAATCAATAACACGCATGACCAACACCATCTGGGGGAGTTAACTCTTTAAATGCTGCTGGCAAATTCGTCTGTGACATTTAAATCTCTGTGGCCGCATGCTAGCATTTTGGGAAGGGGCGTCACTTCCGCACTGATCACGGACATAAAAGGATTACAGGAATAAGCATAATTCATATTCAAATAAATCTTTAAAATATAAGCTAATATGTAATTAGTTGTTGTTTAAAATTCTGCTTCCCTTACAAAAATGATGTGCAAATACAATATAATGGAGAATTAAAATGTTACTAGCCCTTTAATCAGTCCTGTGACTTTGTCGAGTTGGAGGAGACATAGGACAGAAGATGGCCGCTGGTCACATGCCCACATCACATGTCCTGCAACTGCCTGGACAGGTCATGTGATCATCACTATGTTTGGCTGCAGTTGGTTGCTTCCAGTGCATCCAGTATGACCAGTGTTGTGGCGAGATGTCATCTCAGCGAGGTAATGTACAGTGATGGCGGATACACATCATTATGGTAACAGAGTAAGACATTCTGTTAGATCATCACTGGGAGGAGAGCTTGTGAGGGAGGAACTGAGAACTGCGGGATCATGGGAGTTGTAGTATAATGTGGTGGCCATCTTGGAGATAACTCCATCTACTTTTTTAGATGCCTTAAAATTTAGCAAATCATAAAAGTAAACTATTTAAGCTGTATTCTTGTATTTATAGCATTATGGTTTTTTTGTATCAGACGTCCATATTCCCGGAATACTCTGGACGGGTTTGAGCCAAACCCAGCTCTGAACTTCTAGAAGAGAACAGTGGAACAGTGGACCCGAACTTTGCAGATTGGGTCAGCTTAACACTAATCCTAATGGAAGGTCATCATTTTTTTTATTCTTGGAGAGGTCTCAAGAAGACATCTCCTATCCAGATATCCCAAGGAGTGATTAATATCGATAAAAAACATTTGTCCTATATAATAAAAACACTCTTGTTCCCAAAATATGAAACCATGGAACTTAGCCTAGATAGGTCTGGTGCACAGTATGACTCTAGTTTTAGCTTTTTCTTAAATAGTCATCAATAGACATCATTCTTGAAATCCATCTCATTTTGCTATTGAAAATTTTTAAAATCTTACAACAAAAAAATCCGGACAAATTATGTAATAACAATTCCAAATTCTGGTGTCCTCCAAATGTTATATGTCCTCCAAATACCCCATACAAAAAAACTCTGGATATTTTTTAACCAAACAATTGGTCTTTTTACGATTACTCTCCTGGGTAAATTATTTTGCACAATTTAATGGTAAAGATGGTAATTTTCTATGTAAATGACTGTGAGCGATGCTGTAAGATGCAGGGAGAAATGCTTAATAAAATACCAGCTCTTACAACATGCTTGACTTCACTGACTAAATCCCTGAGGAATTCCGGCCAAGACACTTAAATAATTAAAATATCCTCAGCACGTCTCATAGGAGGTCCTACAAGGCCAATGTCCACTGAGATTGTAGACTTAGGACAGATCTTTCAACCACTAGAATTGTTGACGATTACATCCTAAAATGTAACAGAACCATAAAAATAATAACTACCACAAGATGAAAACTCAGTTGAAAGATCAGTTGATTTTTATGTTGAGTATAACATAGATTGGTGCACTCATATCATTGGGTATTGAGGGACTAAATGCTAAAATTTGGTTGCAAATCGGTTGTTCTTTCTTCTCAAATCTACATTTTTGCATCAGTTTTACCATCACTTTTGCCTATGCTTAAAAATGGACCATAAGTTATTAGGAAGTAAATAATATGCCTTGTAGCATATGGTTTAATCATTGGCGGCTAGGCTAGGGGATGATAATCATGGTTTGCCACATCACACCAGATTTATCCTACCCAAATGCGAAGAGGGGTTCAGTGCAACCAGGAAAGAGAAGGCCCCATAGCAGACTTCTGAATGGTTCCCACTTAAAAAAAATATAAATATTTGTATACTCACACATGTGAGTTAGAATCACACACATTTATATAATCATATATACACAAACCATTTATATACTTATATATACATACACATACATCATATACACACATATAGCATAAACATACATACAGTATATACACACCATATGTTCGTACATACAGCATACACTCAAAAACATACAGTCTATAAACACAATATATACATACATGCAGCATACACACAAATACATACAGTATATACACACCATATATACATACATACAGCATACACACAAATACATACAGTATATACACACCATATATACATACATGCAGCATATGCACAAATACATACAGTATATACCCACTTACAGTATATACACACCATATATACATACAGCATACATACAAATACATACAGTATATACACACATACAGCATGTACACACATACAGCAAATACACACAAACATACAGTACCATATACAGACATACAGTATATACACACACAACCAGCACATACAGACCACACACACATCAGCATATACATGGGGCATGGGGCATCTGGGGGGACACTTTAGTTTCTGGCGGAGGTTTCACTAAAGCTCCTAGTGGAGGTTATAGCAAAATTCAAATTCATCCAGGTGCACAATTGGCTGAAACCTCTTAATATATCCTTCATAATGTGCACTGGTGGGGGGATTGATGCATGATTCTCCAGATTTTCATATAGCCCACCATTGACTGTTCATACATTCACAAAGTGTAAAACCCTACAAAATTGGACACTGTGATCATAAAATGATTTCTGTATTTTTCTGGTCAGTTAAGGTGATGTAGTGTTTACCAATTCACGATTCTTCCTTCACAATCTGAAAAGATTGCTACTACAAGCTGAACTAATTCTTAAATTGATCCTGCACTGCTGGCGTAGTGTATATGCTAATTATACCAGTAGGATTTCCTCTTAATCCATGTTTCAATGAAATTATATGTAGGGGAGATTTACAAATAAATAATGTTTTGCAGGCTGCCTACAATTATAGTCATCTGGAAGAGTTAAAAATGCATTGCAGTGAATGCATGCAATACACACACAATGTAAGGACATTTTAGAAAATGTCATTTCCAAATTAGATAAAAACATGAAATACATACCAATGTTGAAATTTCATATTATGGCCTATATTCATAAATTTAAACCATGGGGCAGACATAACTTGGCAGAATGTTATAGAGCATGAAAAATTGGACAAATTAAAAGATTCAAAATAATTTGTAATTCACTAATTGAAATTGTCATTGAAGAATGATTTACAGCTAATTAAGCAGGGGCAGTAAATGACTAAGTAGGACCACCCACTCGACTCCTAAAAACAAACATTGTTTTAGTAGATAAAGGTATATTGGATCTGTTCCCATAAAACTATAAAGAGCTATATATATTGGCAGGGCCGGATTAAGAATGGTGGAGGTCCCTGGGCACAAAATCTGGTGGGGGCCCCAATGAATGTATCCAAAACATTGACACACATTACTATTCTAAATTATTATGAATATTCTAAACTTTCTCCTACTTACATGTTAGCCTAGCTGGCACAGTGGCAGTAGTACTGATTTGGCGGGTGGAGGAAAAGTAGGCCGAATGATCGGTGCTGACACTGATTGACTTGGACTTGGCTGGTAACCAGTTCAGCCTACCAGTGTTAGTTGGTGCTGTCAGCTGCCTGTTGGACATTGCTGGTGGGGGCCCGTAATGTGGTGGGGGCCCCAGGGCATGAACCCCAAGAGCTCTTCCCATAATCTGACCCAGTATATTGTTGATTAAAAGTCTATAAACCTCAGAATCTTCTCAGTTTCAGCCAAAATTTGACATAAAACTGCATCAGAATTTCCTCATAGTAGATAACAAAAAGAACCCAATCAAAAAATGAGCCACCATTGATTAATTTAATTAATTGATTAATCAAATCTAATGCTGCAAAACTGGAAGTGGGAAAAGTATGTGAACTTTAAAGATTAGCATATAATTGGATGGTGAAATAAGAGTCAAAGGTTATAGGTAATAGTCAAAAATCTGAAGAGTATATCAAGGCATACAGAAGATTTCAGAAGATTTGTTGTCTCAATAAGGTAGTCCTGTCGGGTGACTGGGCAATGCACAAGTTGAACGAAAGGGAATGTATTCCAGCAGACGTCAAATCTTCTTAAAACAAGTACATTTTATTCCATGAAGTTAAAAACGCAAAGTCACGTCTTGCATGTTGACCAATATACGATCTACGCGTTTCGGACTGTTAGTATTTAGTCCTTATTCATGATCTACGTGGCAATACCAGGATGAGAATTAAAAAGGAAGTGACCAGGTGTATCGGCACACAGGTAATTAGCACATGCGCAGAGACGTAGCGGAAGTGGGATGTACAATTGGCATCTGCCTCATGTGTTGCCTTCTAGAATGACCTAGAAGGATTATTATTTGGACCTGATGGTCCCGTGTCATCAAGTAAAACGGTTGTGAATGTTGAAGACCACATCCACCACTTTCTGTAAATCTATTCTGCGTGAAAGACATTCTCTAAAAAAATTAAGACATAATTACTCTTATGATTGCTTCCTTAATGAAATGTCTTGTAAATACACGATAACATAATCAGATTATCAAGCGGTTACAATGTTATCTGTTTATCTGTGCCAACGGTCCCTGGACAACGCAGTATGCAAAATATCATTCATTTAAGATGTAAAAATTAGACCTCAATATTTCAAGATAGTTAGTAAAGGTACTTTTTTTTCCCCAAAAATTTACTTTATTTCTATTTTTTTTCATTTATATGGCAAATACATATAAAACATTTTTTTTTTGTCACCCTCTCCACTCTCAAATAGGGTTTCAGGAGGATAAGATTTAGTAGCTAGATTTACTAACTTTCATGGCAGAAAACTTTTGAGAATGCTTTCCTACCTTGGCTGTATGCTTAATTTAGTCCTGTATCAGAGAAAGAGTGTATCAAAATTAGCATGAGAAATTGTGGTTGTCTTATTTTTCATTTGTAAGATGAATGAATATTGTGGCATTGGCATTGATTTTGTGCCATATTTCACAAAATGTTGCACAATACAACAGTATGTTATCAAGTATAACCCAACGCAAGTATGTCCAGTAGCCTCCCCTCATCAATAAAATGTCCAGTAGTCTTTCTTCATGAATGAAATGTCCACAGCAGCCCCTCCAATTAATAAAATGTCCAACAAAGGGCTCCCATTATTATAATGCCCAGTAGAGTTCCCCATAAATATAATGTCCAGCAGAGTACCCCGAATAATATAATGTCCAACAGAGTACATGTATTAATATAATGTCCAGCAAAGTGCCCCCATTAATATAATGTCCGGCAAAGTGCCCCCATTAATAAAATGTTCAGCACAGTGTCCCCACAAATATAATATCCAGCACAGTGCCCCCATAAATATAATGTTCAGCAGAGAGCCCCCATTAATACAATGTCCAGAAGAGTGACCCCACTAATATGCTGTCCAGCAGAGTGCCTCCAATAATAAAATGTCCAGCAGAGCGTCCCCATTAATAAAACATCAGCAGAGCACCCACATTAATATAATGTCCAGCAGAGTGCCCCATTAATATAATGTCCAGCAGAGTTCCCCCAAAAATATAATTTCCAGCATAGTGCCCCATTAATATAATGTCCAGCAGAGTGCCCCCATTAATATAAGGTCCAGTAGAGTGCCCCCATTAATTCATGTCCAACAGAGTACCTCCAATGATAAAACGTGCAACAGAATACCCCAATAATAAAATGTCCAGCAGAGTGCCCCCATTAATACAATGTCCAGAAGAGTGACCCCCACTAATATACTGTCCAGCAGAGTGATCCCATTAATAACATTTCCAGCAGAGTGCCCCCATTAATATAAGGTCCAGCAGAGTGCCCCCATTAATTTATGTCCAGCAGAGTACCTCTAATGATAAAATGTGCAACAGAGTACCCCAATAGTAAAACGTCCAGCAGAGTGCCCCGATTAATAAAATATCCAGTAAAGTGCCATCATTAATGTCCTGCACAGTTCCCCAATAATTAAACGTCCAGCAGAGTGCCCCCATTAATATAATGTCTAGCAGAGTAGCAGAGTGCCCCCTTAAAAAAATAAACTTAGTACTCACCCTCCAGTGTCCTCTTCTCCTCGCAGCACCTCTATGGGTTCCCCACTGGGAAGGTGCACGTCTATGCGATCTGCTGGCACAGAAACTATGATGTCAGCAGAGGGCGACACTGTGCCATAGTTTCTGTGTCAGCAGATCGCATAGACATGCATCAGCCAGCCAGGCCCGGAACCCAAACAGGTGTTGTGGGGATAAGAGGACGCTGGGGGTCATTTGAAAAAGTATGTGCCCCTGTTATTCAAGGTCAGGGAATGGACTGGGGACACAACAAAGACAATGGGCCCTGAGACTAAAAGTCCTTCTTTGCTGTCCCTGCCTAATTGCCTGGTATACAATACAATATAAACAGAGAGGAATAGTGGCCAAATACACATAGTACAAAATCACTAGGCAATTGGATAGTCAAGAATATAAGCAAGGGATCAAAGCTGATAAGTACAAGACTATAACAAGCAAAAAGCAATATTCCAGAGATTTATGAGATGCCAGAGTTCCTTGGCATTGGGAATAGAGAGATTTTTGTCAATCACAGCAGGTTAGCTACAAGTGAAGTAGAGCAGAGTTTGCAGGAGACAGATCAAACAAAAACTCCCCCAAAATTAAGAACCTGCCTAAGATTCGACAATCACTATAATACTTCATGACTTCATGGAAAGAGAAATAACAGTAGGAATATGCTTATGAAATATGAACGGAAGGCATTAACTCAATGAAAATGTTTTTCACGCTTAGAATCGAACCCAGGATCTAAGCAGAAGTCCTAGGGTTACCATATATTTTTGTACCAATTATTAGTAGTCTATTGAATAAGAATGGTTTAATGTTTAGAATAGTCAAACTCTTTCACAATCCCCTGTTTGGTGGGAGGTCAACCAGGCACTCGAAAAAAAATCTTGACCGATGCTGTAACCTGGTTAAGTTCTGTTGGCTGGTTTGTCTTACTCTACATTGAGTACATGTAGCCTCAATTCTTATCCTTGAAGTAGTCTGAGAAAATATATTTGAAAATACAAGAGTGGGAAATTTGTTATAGTTGGCCATTTGGGTGTGTCCTGTCATAGTGTGTCACTACCCAAATGAATAATCTTCAATAAGTTCTTCCAGTATCAGATTGTTTATGCATATATGGTAAACAGGGAACACCCACTTGACTAACTACCCACTAAAAATACAGAGAAGTTGCGTAACAGAGAGATAATAAAAAGATGAAAACAGCATCTAAAGCAAGATGAAAATGACATAACATATATGGATTACTATACACCAGTCTAACAATACAAAGTGTCCAGGAAGATTGTTCCTTTATTTATAAGAAGCTTAGAAGGCGATACATGACTCAAGCATAATATAAGAGTACTGCGTATCGATCTGGAGTCCACAGAGCCATCCTGCCCACACAAACAAAGACTTTATGTTGTCTTATGTATCTCATCCGCTGCTTGCTTTTTTAAGCATCTTCACCCACTCAATAATAGATGGTGATGTAACCCTTTAACAGACCCTCAACTGGTTACATAATGGCTCCTAACCTTCATCACAAATTGCTTCTCTTTCCTTTACGTTATAGTTATTCTGTCCTGTACAAGTAGCAAAATATAGGTAAAGATATATACATATATACCGTGATACAGTATGAGTGAAGATGTCCTCATGCCTCTTGGGTTATATTCTGAAGTGGAGAAGGGATCTGTGCACAGGTCAGGGGTGTAACTACAGTGGTAGCAGCTGCTATGGGGTCCAGAGTGTCAGAGGGGCCCCAGCATCTGACCAGATAGAGTCACTTCATGTCATGTGACCAGGGTGATGTCATCTAAGGTCTTTTACCCTCTAATATTTGCAAAATCTACCCCATCTGATCACATGAAATCACAGGACACCTCCATGGACTTCTACTCCCCATCCTCCATCAAGGCTGCTGTGATTTCATTTGACCAAATACAAACATGGGGTAGATTTTGCAAATGTCACATGATTGGTGAATGGTGAGAAAGAGGCATGGGGAGGACCTCTCCGAGCAGGACATGCCTCCTTCCCCCTGACTCCAGCTCAGGGAGGATAACAAAGTTGGTTGGTGGTGAACATGTTGTGACAGGTCTCCTTTAAGGGTTTTTCTTGCACTAAAGTTACTAGTCCATTCAAAGTCCAAGACACAGAGTTCGTCTATCTTCTTCAGATATACAGAGATTGCATGTGGATAGGTGATAAGTATGTTTTTGTTTTTTCCAAGTAAACGAATTAGAGTGAGGTCCATTCTACGATGTATTGCTACCGACCCCATTACTGAAATATACTGACATCACTGTGGTCCCAGCGTCATGTATATTGGGCCATGAACAGCCCTTAAGGTGTCACTCATTAACCAGGGACATACTGCATTTCATACATAGTAGTCATGCAAATAAGCTCACAATGTTTACAATGAGTTACCGTGCAGAAGGCTATACAAAAGGCTGCCCATTTTACTAGGCAAATTTGCTTTTTGACACCTAAAGCCCAGATCTCAATGTCAAATCATTTGTACAAAATTATAAGTTTACACAATGCTAATAAAGGTATCACATACCGTAGTCTAGACTATAAGAAATGACAGTGCACATTACTACAATGTGCCCTGCTAGCTGCCATCCATATAATAATTCAATATGATCATCTTTATGACTCCTCATTGATACCCTTACTGTTCCATAATCCAGTTCCATGTAAAAACAGGATTCCGTTATTTAAATCAGATAGCTTGGAAGGTTCCAGAAGACAATGACAAGGGTATACGGTACCCAGATAAGAAAAAGCCAAGGAAGTTAACATTAGGATCATGGAGCTGCTTTATTTAGACAATAGGGCTCATTTACTAAGGGTCCGAACGCCGCACTTTCGTCGGGTTTCCCGAATATTTCCGTTTTGTGCCGAATTTCCCCGGGATTTTGGTGCACGTAATCAGATTGTGGCACATCGGCGCGGGCTTTCATGTAACAGAAATTAGGGGGACGTGACGTCGGACAACACTATGGATTCATAAAAACTGTGGAATTTAAAAAAACGATTTGTATCGCAAGATCAAGCACTCACCTGCACCAGGAAGAAGCAGGTGAACTCCGGCAGACCTCGGCACAGTAGCGACACCTGCTGGATATCGCTCGCACAACCTTAGTGACTTGCAGCAGACCCGAATCCTCGTTGGACAACGCGCCGCGGGATCGCGACTGCACTGGGTAAGTAAATGTGCCCAATGAGTCAGGCCCTGAATTCCTTAAAACAGATCTAGCTATGAGTAAGATCCTTACACTATTTAAACCAGTCCAGTTTTGTATAGTCATGACTAAGGAAACTGGATTGGAAATGCGTTGGATTGCTGTTTTTGCCTTCATACAGAACTGGATCTCATGTATCTACTGATTTAAATAAAGGAATCCCGTTTTACATGGAGAGGGATCATGAACTTTCCTTCCATCAGTTAATTTTACAATATACTAGCTGTAGATCCCGGCACTCCCTGGGATAGGAAGTAACTGCTCTTAGTATGGGTTAACAAAAAACATTTTTTATGTATCTATCTAGCTCTCTGTCTGACTGTCTCTCTCTGACTGTCTGTGTCTCTGTATCTGACTGTCACTTTATCTGGGAAGACTTATCAGAAGTGTCTGAGAGCAGAGCTGCTCTACTTGCCATGACAACCAATCAAAGCTCAAGTTTCATTTTTGCACAGCTGTTTATAAAATTACAGCTGATCTCTGATTGTTTTCCATGCGCAGCAGCTGGGGCAGCATCCTGCAACTCCACAAAAACCTGCTCTTCATTTCTGGTTATACTGATCTCTTGCTACTTGTATTTCTTTCTTCTCTAGTTCAATATTGGTGAGTATTCTGACCTTTGCTTTATCTGACTATCCTTTGCCTAATTATTCTATACCTCAGGTTATCCTGACTTTGCTTGTGCCTGTCTATCTTTTTGTCTCTCTCTGTTAATTAGTCATCTTTAGTAATGAGAGAACCAGGCCAAACCCAAATTTTAAAACCATTTTTGAACACCCCTGATGCGATTATGGGTGTTGAAGGGGTTGTTCAAGAGCGTGGTCTAAAGTAAGCAGCGCCTAGTGCTAAAACTAACACAGCAATGTTACAATGTTAGCGTTAGTGGAAACCACAGATAACGCTAACTAACAGTGCTGCGCTGTACATTACAAACGCCGGCACTGCCTCTTCCCCGGACTTTCCCGCTCACTCCATAGGCTGATGAGCGGCAGTCACCGCCCCTAATCCCGCCCCCAATCATGCCCCCTCATGAATACGCCAGACTACTTTGAGAGCGGTCCGGCGTTTGTAATGTACAGAGCAGCAGTGTTAGTTAGCTTTAGTTTCCAGCTCCTAGTTCCGTTTTTCTGGGTGACAGGTCCTGTTTAAGAGATCCAACTTTTTGATAAGCAATAAGGTTGGGGAAAACAAAGCTAAAATCTGGAACAAGGGAAAAAAATGCTGTACTCTATAGTTAGTAGACGATCTCTGATATACCATAACTCTTTTGGATACATAGAGAGCACTTAGAGCATAAAGGAATAAGCACACAGACCACAATGTTTAGCATTGAAAAGAGCAAAAATCAACTTTTTTGGATTTTGGTCATTGTATAATGGTTGTACTTGGTTGCTGCTTATCTCTTAGCTGCCTGCTAACACCTCCGAATGCACGTACAGACAGTAATGTATACGTAGCAATAGCTCTTTGGTGCATGAGATGGCATAGGCACTACACTGTAGGTCCCTCTGGGAGGAAACGTATGCCACTGGGCTGCCCGGTAAACCCCACAGCTCTCAGGCGGTTCCAAAGGAAGATAAGAATTCTCAAGGCGAGACCCTGTAGAGGTAATTACATGATGTTCATGCTACACAGGATTAAATAGCTGTTATTAACAATGATTTCCATTTCACAATAACACAAACCATGTTTAAGTCATGTTTGAGGAGACAGTAGTGCTTAAAATATACCCAATACTAATTTTAGAAGGAGAGAAAATAAACCCCTCATTCAACAAAGGGACTAAACTTAGTGCCTGCAAAATATTTGTCTCGCTGATCTGAGCCGTGATAATGTAGAGGTGCTACAAGTGCAAGAGATTGAAGAATGAATTACATAGAGTTAATGAACAAATGTATAGCAAAACAATATTTGAAAATGATTAGGCAGATTTTTTCCCCAAATCTTCTAAAAAAAAACCCATAATAAACTAATAGAATGTGTGTTCTGTATTATTAATAAATTATTGGAAAATAAAATTCAAAAAGTTCAATTCACGCGGTGGATTACGATTCTGATTATGAATTTACTGTCGTATTGTACAGTATTTAAGTCATTTGGCAAAACAGTTGCATAAGAAGTGCGTAGTATTTGACCATAGCATCCTGTAGAATAAGGAGGCTGCCGCCGTCAGTTACTGCAAAATGGGTGGTGTCACCTGATTGGTTGGTGATTGCATCATCTGTATCTTCAAAAAAATGTCCCCCAAAATGTTGGGGATCTTGATTCTTTATAAAGTTATAATCATGGATATCAAAGGGGTTGGATGAAAAAACATAAGTTATCACCTCTCTATAGGGATGGAGATAGATTTTTGATAATTGGTGTTGAATTGAATTCCTACCAATCCCATTAAGAGATCACTTGACTTTTCATAAAATTGAGCAGCAGGTTTTCAATTAATTTCTATTGGGTCTGCTTCAGGCAGGTTCTGAAAGCCCAAAATAAAGATTCATGGGTGATTTCTAGGGTACACAAATGAGACAAATTTCCTGGTACTACTAACTGGACCCTCTGGTATTGGCAAGTGGGAAACAATTCTGTAAAATATTGCTATCTCTAGGGTACACAAATGAGACAAATTTCCTGGTCCTACTAACTGGACCCTCAGGTATTGGCAAGTGGGCAACAATTCTGTAAAATATTGCTAGCTTGGTCAGAAGATGGGCGTTGCAAGTGTCAAGTAGAGTAGAAAATGCCAATACAATTAACTAGTGTGAAATTCAAGGGTGTAACTTGAGGGGGTGCAGAGGTTGTGGTCGCACCCGGGCCCAAGAGGTTTAGGGGGCCCTTATGGTGTCACTTTCCCATATGAGAAGACTATTACTATAAACCATACAGTATAGTCGAGGGGCCTGGCACAGACTTTGCACTGGGGCCCATCAGCTTCTAGTTACGTCACTGGTGAAATTTTTATACATCATGAAATATTCTTTGATTCACTGATGGTCGTTAAACTCACAAGCTCCTTTGGAATTCTTCTTCTCTGAACTTCTGTTATTATAATCCTGAATGGCAATCTTTTGCCAAAATAGAGTTCTAAAAATTATGCAAATTGGTCTGAGGGGCTTACAGTGCAAGAGCGAGCATCTCTAAATGCCTCGGCTTATAATTTATAAACTCCCCCTCACTCGTGCTGTCCTGCCTTGTCCCTCCAGGGTCTGCCCTTTTAGATTGCAGAGAGACAGAGATGTCAGGGACAAGTCCGGACTGAATGATTGAGGAGGAATGAATAAATTATAAGCCAAGGTGCTCTGGGGCACACTATTTAGTTGAGGTTGCGCCGTTTAGAATTATAATAAAATAAGAAGGAGAATTCCGTAGGAGCTTGTGAGTAGTGAATCTGATGGTAGATGTTCTCTAACAATGGGGTTGTCCCAAGTTTGATTGTTGTGCCCTATGAGCAGAACTACAAGAAAGGAGATCCTGTTTCCTCCAATTGATGGAGTGGAAAGTCATCTGGGATCTGTCTCCCAAGGACATTGAATAAAGCAGTATGATGCCTGCTTGCCATTTCTTTCAATGATTTAGTGGAAACCCCATTTTTTTAGTGTTATTTCCAGCTATTAAACCACCACCAATCAAATTGTTATCCCCAATGATATAAAACCAAAAAAGAATCAAGAGTATTCAGGTCCAATTCATATTGTGTCTGGAACTAGTAACTGTGAAAAACACAGGAAACAAAATTACTCAACCAATGATGTGGATAAAGAATAACAATGAAACTTCGGAGAAGCCTGTTAATATCCATGTTAATATTTTCCACGGTTATCTGCACCATAAAAGTGGCGCAAAAAAGACCAGGGAAAAAAATGGTCTGAAATCAAAATTTTTTTAAAAAATAAGGCGCAGTCCATGTAAGATTTTGGCGCACATCTCATTTGTGTCGGCATTTTTATGGCGCCCGACTGATTAGTTCCATCTGCGCATTAATTACTTACAGCTGTGCACTGCTTCAATACATCGGGCTATGCATTCTGTAGTCTGATTTTAGATGCCGACTGCCGAGGTTGCGACAGAATTAATAAATCCCCCCCATTGTCTCGGAATATATTTATTAATTACGTCTTCATCTATAGAGTTTACGTCTGCAGCTGATATCCCCTGCACTTCTAGCATGGATTTCCTTGAGAGCTTTGGTTGGAGAGAGCCTCATCGGATCTGGAAGGCCCCTGATTGATCTTTCATGTAATGAGAACAGAAAAGCGGCTTAATAATTCTCCTCTGACATATCTAGGAACCGTACCGTAATGAAATGCACAAATGTTATTCCAATGGTGCATTACTGCAAGTACGAAAAAATATCTTAATGTGATTATGAATCGGTACCGGAGGATGACGACAACTGAATTATTACTGCGTCAACTCATTCCCAAACTTCTCTCATGTTCCAGAAGAATATCACAATAAGGGGATGACTCCAAAATATTATAGGGTGATTCAGGTCCCTACACAAAAGAAATTGTGATGCGTCCAAGCATGTGCTGGCTGCAGCGTCCGGCGTGAACGCTGTGCAACCGGAACTGAACTCAGTCCTGGTTGTCAGTGTCAGGCAAGATTCTATGTACATTGTTGTAAAAGGTGAATCTAAGAAAATCATCTAGTACACTGCTCCTCCAGTATATAGGTATCCAGTATCCCCCCTCCAGTATACAGCACACTTCCCTCCAGTATACAGCACACTGCCCCCATTATATAGGCATTTAGCACACTGCCTTTAGTATATAGGTATTTAGCACACAGAAACCCAGTTTATAAGTATTCAGCACACTGCTCACCCAGTAAATAGGTATCCAGCACACTGCCCCCCCCCCCCTTCCCAGTATACAGCACTCTGCTCCCGGTATACAGAACGCTGTCCATCTCGTATACCTCACACTGCCCCCCCCCCCCAGTATCCAGCACACTTCCTCCAATTTCCCCCATTATATAAGTACCAAGAACACTGGCCAGTATATAGGTATCCAGCACACAGCACCCCGCTGTATACAGCAAACTGTCTCCTCAGTATACAGTACACTGCCCACAGTATACAGCACACTTCCATCCCCCAGCATATAGGTATCAGCACACTGCTCCCCTGTATACAGCACACTGTCCCCCAGTATACAGCACACTTTCCCACAGTATAAAGCACACTTTCCCCCAGTAAATAAAAAAATAAATTGAATACTCACCTTCAGACGCTGCCTGCGACTCCTCTTCTCCTTCTTCCACTTTAGCGCTAAATGGGCTGCGTCACGGTGTGCAGGCAGGCAGAGAGTTACTAATTTTATTTTCTTTTGCCGATTCTGTAGACTAAAGTGCATATACTATGAAATATATATATATATATATATATATATATATATATATATATATATATATACACACATGTATACATTTTCTTGCTTAAATGAGTATCTGCCCTTTTAATATAATGGGGGTCATTTACTAAGGGCCCGATTCGCATTCTCCCGACGACTTACCCGAATATTTCCGATTTGCGACGATTTTCCCTGTATTGCCCGCGGATTTTGGCACACGCGATCGGATTGTGGCGCATGGGCGCTGGCATGCACGTGACGGAAATCAAGAGGCGTGGCTGAACGAAAGTTTGACGGATTCGGAAAAATCGCCGCATTTATAAAAAAAAAGTGTTGCGGGACTCGCTCTTACCTTCACTAGGAATAGGCTGGTGAACTTCAGTGCATTCTGGCGGGCCTCGGGGGAACTTCAGCACAGCAGTGCCACCTGGTGGACGTGGGGTGCTGTGGTGGTGGTCAAGCCTCTCTCCTGTTGTTTTTTCATCATGTCACACCCGGGTGGGTAATACGAATTTGTAGATAACTTGGCATACAATTTTTGGGCCATTATAGTGGAGATGCGTTCACGTTGATTGACTTTTTGGACCACCACCACACTCTTTTGTGTCTTGTGGAATATGTTATATGTTTTTAATATTATGTGTCTTGATTGCTGTAAATATTTATAATAAAGATTGTTTTCATTTTGATTCCCAAACAGTTCTCTGTCTGCCTTTGGGATAGATTGTTGTCCTATATGCCTCTTTTGGTATGATTGACGTCGGAGGAACTGCCTTAGTGAATCCAGGCCGGACCCGAATCCACCGCAGAGAACGCACCACTGGATCGCGAATGGACCGGGTAAGTAAATCTGCCCCATTGTGTAGGTAATTTAGTCTGATAACATTTGTGGACTTGTACATTAAGACTGACAATAATCCCATGCATGCTATAGAAAATGATGACAATTTTACAACTGTGGTGAAGTATTTTTTCATGTTGCATAGACTAAATGTTTCATTTGGAAAGCGTAAACCTTTTTATCCAGTAATGAAAAGGGAGTTTTTTTTCAAGTGCAGCTGCCCAGGGAATATGAGTTTTTGCTGTTTTTTTGCAACTATTTAGGTGCAAAATAATGATTGATGCAGTGTAAACATCTGCAGAACAGCCATTCACTACATCAGATAAGTCACAAATTAGAAACAAATCTCAGACAGACAGACAGACAGATAGATAGATAGATAGATAGATAGATAGATAGAAAGATAGGAGATAGAGAGAAAGTGATAGATATAACTAGACAGATGGATATATGGAGATATAGATGTATAGATAGATAGATGATAGAAAGATACATAGCAAAAGATAGATAAATAAATAGGAACTAGACAGACCTATAGATAGTTAGATTTGAATGGATAGATACTAGTCTATTCTATACACAGTAATTTATTACAGATACTGATGATAAATCCTAAAGGTAGAAGACGGAAAGGTTCCCCGGCTTCTAGGATCCATACACAGAGATTTGTTACCGTATTATTGTGATTATCTCCCCCCACCATCCCCCCTGTCACAACAGAGAGACGCTGCTCGCACATTCGGGAGCTTCCTCTATTCCTGTATTGGCAAGAAAGCAATGGAGAAGGTAAAGTAAGGAACACATCAGTAATTAGAAGACCGTACATCTGTAATAGCCTAGTCCAAACACAAGCTCCGGAGACAAGACTAAGAATTCTGGAAAACACTACAGGCAACACAGAGATCTAAGAAACAGTCAAAAAAATCATGTAAATCATTACTGCCTATAGCAACCAATCACAGCGCAGCTCTAGTGCCATATTCTGCTCTTTAAAAATGAAAACTGAGATGTAATTGGATGTTTTGGGCAACAAAGACAGTTTTCCATTCGCACATGGTAATTTAAGAAATCCTCGGACTCAAGGAACACATAGAACAGGGAAATCATCTAGCGCCAAATCAATTAAAGGAACGTTTAAAGATAAAGAATATCCCTTTAAGTAATTTATACAATGCACGGGTTACTATATGTAGTGATCACTAAACTGCAGCAATAAGGATCACGTGGGTACATTTATATTTCGGTAGCATATTCCTAAGCAGTGAGAGAAAAGGCATTAGCCGAAAACAAATCTATAAATCACAGAATAATCGATGCAATTATCTCTGCACATGGCGGCCTCAGGGTCCTATTACAAGGGCAATTAGCTGCCAAAACAAGCACCAACCAATGACATAACAGGAAGATTGCTGCCTTTTTTAAATGGTCTTTACGTGGCCCAGTGACGACCTGAATGGGGAGGAATCATTGTCAATATTATCTACAGTTCGCACACAACGGCATCACGGCGGGCAGCACCTACCCCCTTTACATGGGGAGATGTCCTGCCAACAACATTGATTTTTGGGCTAAGATAAAAGATGCAATCAGTCCACAGCATTTGCTTATCTGCTCGTTGATTAGAGGGTCTTTACATGGTCAATAATTAGCCCACAATTTACATATTCAGTACCGTGCAAAACTTTTAGGCAGGTGCAAATATACATAGAAGTGTTAAATATTTATTCCTGCATCACGAAAACAATTCCAAACATAAAAGATATATCATTAAGAAATCTGCATAACAAAGGATTCCTCAAAGTGAGGCATTGGCCCTTAGAGTCCCAAACTGAACATCATCGAGTCTTTCTGGGATGACATGAAAAAGCAAATTGATTTTAGCAAATTTACACAAGATCTGTGCTACAAGATGCTCTACAAGATGTTTGGAACGACATTCGTGTCAATTTCCTTCAAAAATTGAATCAATATCCATAAACAATCTGATTAGTTCTGCAAGATTTTTGAAACAACTTTCCTACCAAATTCTTAAAAGAAAAATGTAAGCAATTTCCACAAAAGGCTCTGTGCTTAGTTGTACAGGATGTTAGGAACAACCTCCCTGCCGAGTTCCTACAAAAATTAAAGCAATATCCACAGATTTGTGCTTTGTTTTACAAGATATTTGGAACAACCTTCCAACCAAGTTTCTTCAAAAATTTAAACAATATCAACAGAAGATCTTTGCTTAGTTCTACAAAATGTTTGATATACCCCCTCACCGAAAAATTAGAGCAATATCCACATAAGATCTGTGTTAAGCTGTAGAGGATGTTGGGAACAACCTCCCTACCAAATTTCTTCAAACATTGGAGCAATATCCACAAACGATCTGTGCTTTGATCTACTAGAAGTATGGAACAACCATCCCAACCAAATTCCTTAAAACATTTGGAGCAATATCTCAAGAAGACCTGTGCTCAGTTTTACAAGATGCTTGGAACAACACTCCTGCAGACTTCCTTCAAAAATTTTGTCCAAATTTTTTTGTTCTTTTGTTTAGTTTGTATCGTGTTTATCAATCAAAATAATCTATGAACTCTCCATTTTTTTGTAACCATTCCTGCTTGAAGCTTTGGGATAGCACTGCATATATTTTTTGAATATTTTTGTTTAACAGCAACTAAATTTACTATTTTTTTACAACATAGTTTCCCCTTTTCAGCAGTTTGCATGTTCAGTGAAAATAAACCTTAAAGGGCAAGTATGTAAAACAAATTGGGAATTTAGTTGTTATTAAAGGAAAGAAAAGAACAAACCGAATGAAGCCCCTTATCTCCCGCATGTGTAATGACTTTAATGTGTCAAGGCCCCAAGCACAATACAAAGGCGTCTTCACACACAGTCTGCGGTTACATTAAATATTCAATAGGGAAGTACATTACTAACAAATAGCCGGAATGAAATCTTTTTCTTCCCTGAATTTTTTCTGGCTTTGTAGGTTTAGATAAGGCATTTGCATCGAGAGATAAATTTATCAGCTGAAGTTAAAGACAAGGATGAAGAAATATAAAGAATGAAAAAAAAAAAAAGATGGTGAAAAGTCTATGAATAATAAAATTGTAAAATTATTTTGAGTTCTCTTTATCTTTGTTCTTATTTCTTTTCATATCCGTATATGTAAAGCAGATGTTATGACTGTAGCCACGCTGTGTGGTCTGTAACAAGTCCAGATGTGACTTTTGCTGTACGGTTGTCCCCCCTTAACCCCAGTCGCAAAGGCTAAAATGTGATTTTCACCTTGGAACCTATTTATGGCTCAAATATTAATTGTAAACACCTTAAAATCACTCAATGAGGACTATTATTGATTACTCTAGACACACATACAGTTATTGATAGTGAGAGTCCACACATAATTATTGACAGATTTCCCTTTTATCAGAGTGTGAGGTGTATGTGCATGGTAAGCACTGTGTGTGGGTGGGGTAATCAGGACTCTCACTGTCAATCACTGTGTGTGGGAGGAGTAATCAGGACTCTCACTGTCAATCACTGTGTGTGGGTGGGGTAATCAGGACCTTCACTGTCAATCGCTGTGTGTGGGCAGGGTAATCAGGACTCTCCTTGTCAATCACTGTGTGTGGGCAGGGTAATCAGGACCTTCACTGTCAATCGCTGTGTGTGGGCAGGGTAATCAGGACTCTCAATGTCAATCACTGTGTGTGGGCAGGGTAATCAGGACCTTCACTGTCAATCGCTGTGTGTGGACAGAGTAATCAGGACTCTCACTGTCAGTCACAGTGTGTGGACAGGGTAATCAGGACTCACTGTCACTCACTGTGTGGGTGGAGTAATCAGGACTCTCACTGTCAATCACTGTGTGTGGGAGGGGTAATCAGGACTCTCACTGTCAATCACTGTGTGTGTGTGGGAGGGGTAATCAGGAGTCTCACTGTCAATCACTGTGTGTGGGCAGGGTAATCAGGACTCTCAATGTCAATCACTGTGTGTGGGCAGGGTAATCAGGACCTTCACTGTCAATCGCTGTGTGTGGACAGAGTAATCAGGACTCTCACTGTCAGTCACAGTGTGTGGACAGGGTAATCAGGACTCACTGTCAATCACTGTGTGGGTGGAGTAATCAGGACTCTCACTGTCAATCACTGTGTGTGGGAGGGGTAATCAGGACTCTCACTGTCAATCACTGTGTGTGTGTGGGAGGGGTAATCAGGAGTCTCACTGTCAATCACTGTGTGTGTGTAACTACAATCATATAGACCCAATCTTATTTCCCACTATTATGCCCTGATTAGTTTGCTTTCATAACTATACCACTATACAGCATTTAAACTACAGTGCTACTTTTTGCTTAACTTTACTAAAAAAAACACCAGCGCATTATAAGCCTGTGCACAATATTGTGTTAAAACAAGCAATTTACTGATTTACAAATGGCCCCTGCACACCGGGATATGATTTATTTTCTTGACAAGTGTATATGAAACAAAAAGAATTAGGGCAAGTGCATTGTCAGGACTGGATCTAACTAGGACACGGCTCCTAGGGAACTGTTAACTAGCTCACAGCTGGAGGACATATAAAACACCGCCTTCCAATATCATCACTTTCACCATTGTAATAATAGGAAAGGAGCAACACTGATCTATAGAACCGATTAACCACTGAGAAAAAAATGGCTGAGGTATATATATATATATATATATATATATATATATATATATAGTAGAATAAAGTACCCTCTACAGGGTATATGCAAAGATTTCTATAATCTAAGACATCTAAGAATTCACTTTCTACCAAGCACAGCGCCATTGTATAGTGGCTGTGTGTGGTATTGCAGCTAACTTCGATGGAACTAAACTACTACAACACTATGGGGCACATTTACTAAGGGTCCACGGACCGCGATTCTGTCAGGTTTCCCGACTATTTCTGTATTGCGCTGAATCGCACCGGGGATTGTGTCGCACGCGATCAGATTGTGGCGCATCGACTGATTCAGACAAACCGCGGAATTTAAAATTCAAATTGTGTTGCAAGATCAGCACTCACATACACCGGGAAGAAGTTGGTGAACTCTGGCGGACCTCAGTGGGGGAAGCGGCACATTCAAGAAATCAGGCGCACGCTGTAAGTGAATCGCAGCAGCTCCGAACACTTCTTAAATACCTGTGCAAGCAGTTTGCACTGAAAAATAGGGCAAAGTGCGACAGAAAACTGGCACACAGCCCTTAGTAAATGTGGACCGGAGTGCTAAAAGATCCCAAATATGAACCTATATGCACCCAGAGGTGTAAGCAGTGGTGGATTTGCCATTTCTTGGCCCCTCCTAAATACAGCTTAAAAGGGTTGTGCTAACTTTTATAGTTAGGAATAACAATTTCATTGGTGGGGGTCTGACCCCACGATCACAAAAATGGAACAAAAATGTTTACGAGAATGGAGGTCCTATTCTCACTAATTAATGGAGTGTGTATCCTACTGCTCCATCCAATACTATTGAAGTGTCGGAAACTGCCGGGCACAGCATTCACTGCCTATAACCTAGCACAGTGCTTGGCAACTTTTGACACTCCCATAGAATTGAATAGAGCGGCTGGACACATGTTTCATTCATAAGTAAGAACGGGACCACCATTCTCGTGATTGGTGAGGGTCCCAGGAGTCAGAGCCCTACTCAGTAAATTGTTATCCCCAATCCTGAGAACGGGGGTAACAATCAACCCCTTTAAAACATGACCTCTGTGGGGTCAAAATCAATTGCACAGGTTGCATTATGGGTAATTTCACCCTTGGGTTAGTCAATCAACATGGTTGTTCATCTTCTCTTAACTTGACTTTGTGACCCCATTACTGTGCTGAGTGTTTCTGGTCTATGATTAGTATAAAAGTGGCGCTTGTTGTTGACTTTTAACGCTTTTATTTAAGGAAATGTTACAACAAAAAGCAGTTCATTTTTTCTTTGACCTTGACTGTTCCTCCGAGACACACGACAGTAATAAAAGAGGATGGATCTATCTTGGCAGTCAGCCGAAAATTCTGACTCAGTGGTATGAAATACAGGATTTCTAGGGTTTGAGGTTGGGCCACGTCTTTTTATTTTTTTTTTGTTCATTGTGACATAGTTACTGACATCAGTAAGAGCTCCGGAGCCTCGTGGTCAGTGAATCATTATAGTGTTTGTCCATGATCTACTATAAGGGCTACACTATTATAATCGGAGTCGGATGGTGGGGGCCCTTACCACAATGGGGGTCATTTACTAAGGGCCCGATTCACGTTTTCCTGACGTGTTACCCGAATATTTCCGATTTGCGCTGATTTTCCCTGTATTGCCCCGTGTTTTTGGCGCACGCGATCGGATTGTGGCGCATCGGCGCCGGCATGCACGTAACGGAAATCGGGGGGCATGGCCGTACGAAAACCCGATGGATTCGGAGAAACCACCGCATTAAAAAAAAAAAGTGTTGTGGGACACGCGCTTACCTTCACCAAGTATAGGATCGTGAACTCCGGCAGGCCTCGGCGGAATTCAGCGCAGCAGCGACACCTGGTGGACGTCGGCGGAACTGCCTTAGTGAATCGCCGGAAGACCCGAATCCTCCGCAGAGAATGCGCCGCTGGATCGCGAATGGGCCGGGTAAGTAAATCTGCCCCATTGTGTTTCAAAAAAGTAAATGTTTCTCCCCCAGAAATCATACTGCTTCCCCAGAGATCCCAGATAACAACATTACATTGATATTGATATATGATATATAACTTAACTGCAGAACCACATGATACACACTTCAGCTGCTGCAGAACCTCCAATTACACAACTTAGCTGCTGCACAACATCACCTCACAAAACATCCTTCAGCTGCATCTTCTGCAGAACCTCACAATACAGACCACAGCTACGAAGGAACCTCATAGTACAGACCATAGCTGTTGCAGAACCTCATAGTACCCTCTGCAGCTGCTGAAGAACCCCACAGTACACACCACATCTTCTGAAGAACCTCATAATTCACACTGCAGCTTCTGCAAAACCTCACAGTACACACCAGAGTTACTAAAGAACCTCACAGTACACCCCGCAATTACTGAAGAACCTCACAATACACACCACAGTTACTGAAGAACCTCACAGTACCCACCACAGTTACTGAAGAACCTCACAGTACCCACCACAGTTACTGAAGAACCTCACAGTGCCCACTACAGTTACTGAAGAACCTCGCAATACACACCACAGTTACTGAAGAACCTCGCAATACACACCACAGTTACTGAAGAACCTCACAATACACACCACAGTTACTGAAGAACCTCACAGTACACCCCGCAGTTACTGAAGAACCTCGCAATACACACCACAGTTACTGAAGAACCTCGCAATACACACCACAGTTACTGAAGAACCTCACAATACACACCACAGTTACTGAAGAACCTCACAGTACACCCCACAGTTACTGAAGAGCCTCAGAATACACACCACAGTTACTGAAGAACCTCACAGTACACACCACAGTTACTGAAGAACCTAACAGTACACCCCGCAGTTACTGAAGAGCCTCAGAATACACACCACAGTTACTGAAGAACCTCACAGTACACCCCGCAGTTACCGAAGAGCCTCAGAATACACACCACAGTTACTGAAGAACCTCACAGTACACACCCCAGTTACTGAAGAACCTAACAGTACACCCCACAGTTACTGAAGAGCCTCAGAATACACACCACAGTTACTGAAGAACCTCACAGTACACACCACAGTTACTGAAGAACCTCGCAATACACACCACAGTTACTGAAGAACCTCGCAATACACACCACAGTTACTGAAGAACCTCACAATACACACCACAGTTACTGAAGAACCTCACAGTACACCCCGCAGTTACTGAAGAGCCTCAGAATACACACCACAGTTACTGAAGAACCTCACAGTACACACCACAGTTACTGAAGAACCTAACAGTACACCCCGCAGTTACTGAAGAGCCTCAGAATACACACCACAGTTACTGAAGAACCTCACAGTACACCCCGCAGTTACCGAAGAGCCTCAGAATACACACCACAGTTACTGAAGAACCTCACAGTACACACCCCAGTTACTGAAGAACCTAACAGTACACACCACAGTTACTGAAGAGCCTCAGAATACACACCACAGTTACTGAAGAACCTCACAGTACACACCACAGTTACTGAAGAACCTAACAGTACACCCCGCAGTTACTGAAGAACCTAACAGTACACCCCGCAGTTACTGAAGAGCCTCACAGTACACACCACAGTTACTGAAGAACCTCACAGTACACCCCCAGTAACTGAAGAACCTCTCAGTACACACCACAGTTACTAAAGAACCTCACAGTACACACTGCAGTGACTGAAGAACCTCACAGTATACACCGCAGTTACTGAAGAACCTCACAGTACACACCACAGTTACTGAAGAACCTAACAGTACACACCACAGTTACTGAAGAACCTCACAGTACACACCACAGTTACTGAAGAACCTAACAGTACACACCACAGTTACTGAAGAGCCTCACAATACACACTGCAGTTACTGAAAAACCTCACAGTACACACCACAGTTACTGAGGAACCTCACAGTACACACCACAGTTACTGAAGAGCCTCACAATACACACTGCAGTTACTGAAGAACCTAACAGTACACACTGCAGTTACTGAAGAACCTCACAATACACACCGCAGTTACTGAAGAACCTCACAGTACACACTGCAGTTATTGAGGAACCTCACAGTACACACCACAGTTACTGAGGAACCTCACAATACACACTGCAGTTACTGAAGAACCTAACAGTACACACTGCAGTTACTGAAGAACCTCACAATACACACCGCAGTTACTGAAGAACCTCACAGTACACACTGCAGTTATTGAGGAACCTCACAGTACACACCACAGTTACTGAAGAACCTCACAGTACACACCGCAGTTATTGAGAAACCTCACAGTACACACCGCAGTTACTGAAGAGCCTCAAAATACACACGGCAGTTACTGAAGAGCCTCACAATACACACCATAGTTACTGAGGAACCTCACAATACACACCACAGTTACTGAGGAACCTCACAATACACACCGCAGTTACTGAAGAACCTCACAATACACACCGCAGTTACTGAAGAACCTCACAATACACACCACAGCTGTTGCAAAACACTAGGTGCTCATTATCAATCACATGAGTTTCAATGTAAATGCATCCGGTCTAAACTCCACCCACATACATTTGCATTGTGTTTCTAAATGTGAGTGTGAATGAAGCCTGGAAAGTTGAGTGGTTCAATCTGCAGATCACTGTTGGTCTCAGCTGTAAGTTGAGTAATGCTGGCCTAAGCCAATAAACTGCTGGGGGTGGCATCGAGGGGCTTGATAAATTCCCAAGACTCAGTTCACTCTGGCCTGGTTATACTTTCTCCTGTGACACACAGGCCCAGATTTACTAAAGCCACTGCACTAGTTTTCTGTTGGACTTTGTGTCTTCTTTTATGTGCCTGAACCCCAACCTGATCCAGAACCACTATTCTAGAACCCTGAACGTGTACTCAGAACACTGTTTCAGAGCTTGTACCCTGTTCTGAACTTGTACCCTGATCCAGTGTCTGTTCTCTCATATGTCTGCATATATATTACAAATTTTCATGAAAAAATCTGTAACAATGGAACTTACCCGTTCCTTGGAGTTCACTGAAAGTGCATTGTCCTACGATAATGCTTTCTGCCGCGATTCACTAACACCGTGTTCCCGATATCCTGCATGTGTCGCCTCCCGGCTCAGTTCTGACAGAGTTCACCATCTTCTTCCTGGTGCATGTAAGTGCATTGTCTTGAATCTTAAATCCTGCACTCTTTTTCAAATCAGTCAGATTGTCCGACGGCCCACCCCTGATTTCGTCACATGAAAGCCGGCGCAGCTGCGCCACAATCTGATTGCGTGCGACACAATCCCAGCACAATCCCCTGTTAAATACCTGTCAAAGCTGCGCAAATTCCGAAATCGGCGCACAGTCCTACAAAAGTGCGATCCGAGACCCTTAGTAAATAAGCCCCATTGTGTTTAGAAATGGCGGCAGTCATACAGGGGCAGTTCAAAATTAGCTCAATTATACAAAACCTGGAGAGCAATGTTAGGGTTCCATTTCACCTCATTTATATTTTTTGCTTAGCACAAATGTGTTTGTTATTTGCAATTTATTCAAGCGGTTGTGTTATTCGGATATTTCCATTATATGAGTCAGAGGCTTATTTGTGAATCTCCGTGGAGCTGTACACTTGTGTATGTTCCACCTTTAAGTGGATGCCAAAAGTCCCATTATTTCCTATATCCAATAAACAAAACGGCCGCTGTATAAATGGATTTCCTGCTTTGTCCTTAGACAGTTCTTGTGTTGTTACCGAGATTCCCAGAGCCCCTGTATAGAATATATATATGCATTAGAGATGACCAAATCTATTTGTTGATTCCTAGATGAATTTTCTGGCATCAAACTGAATCAAATTTTTCTTCTGATTCGCTTCAGACCGATGTTGCCCAGTACCACATTTTTTGCACCTTACTCTGGAGTGCTGCTCATTTTTTCTACATATTGTTGAGGAACCTGAAGCTCAGTTCATTTCATCATCTAATCATTTCGGTTCATCTAATATCTATAATCTATCTATCTATCTATCTCACTATCTCACTATCTATCTATCCAGGGGTGTAACAACAGCGGTAGCAGCCATAGCGGCTGCTATGGGGCCCACAGTGTTAGGGGGCCCTGGTATCCGCCTTAACACACTAAAGAATGGTGAATGTGTACTTTTATATACATATTATGCTGCACATTGTACATCACAATAGTCAGGACCTCGGATAAAAAATGGCAGGTGACGACTAGGGATCTTTCATCTCTAGCTTCCTGCCATCTTCTTCCCCCATGGGGTTTGCAGTTACCGGGACAGATATATGGCTTTACCGCCTGGGATAAGAAGACTGCCTGGCGGAGGGGTAAGGGGGGCCCCATTCAAAAGTCTGTTATGGGGCCCAGTCTCTTCTAATTACGCCCCTGTATCTATCTATTATCCATTTATCTATATATCATCTATTTATCTATATATTATCTATTTATCTTTATATCATCTTTAATTTGTCATATATCTATCTATCCTCTATCTATTATCTATCTATTATCTACCGACTATCTATCTATCTATCTATCTATCTATCTATCTATCTATACTGTCTTTTATCCATTTATCTATATTTCATCTATAATTTGTTATGTATCTCTCTATCTATAATCTATCTATCTCAATCTAAAATTTAACTATCTTTCTATCTATCTATCTATCTATCTATCTATCTATCTATCTATCTATTATCTATTTATAATTTATCATCTACTGTATATCTATCTATACACATCTGTTGAGTTAGTTTGCTATGCTACATGTTATTATGATATACATCCCAGCATATGTTTTAGATAATGAAGAGGTTTCTCCAAGGCCATTAGGATTCCTGCACCGCTGGGGATTGTCTGTGCTCCACTAATGATCTTTCTCTGTAGATTCCAGTGTAAAAAAAGAAATCCCGCACTCACAACAATAGGAAAGACAAAAACAAGTCTCCTGTCTGATCCACTGAGCCATTGCCGATATTTCTAAATATAATTTCCAATACCATCTTCTACTGTTGCTGGTCAAGTTAGATAATTACAGACCTAACAAGAGGGCGGCTAAAGCTCCCAGACTCCTTTCTGCTGCTATTACAGCTATTTGTTTTGAAGATAAGTTTGTACTTACCCTTGGAGGACAGGGGCGCTCTCACTGGTAATGTCTGTTTAATAAAGTAGTAATGTATACAGGCAGTCCCCTATTTAAGAGCACCTGACTTACAGACGACCCCTAGTTACAAACGGACCTCTGGATGTTGGTGATTTACTGTACTTTAGCCTTAGGCTACAATAATCAGCTATAACAGTTATCACAGGTGTCTGTAATGAAGATTTATTGTTAATCCTGGTTATTATGACAACCCAACATTTTTAAAATCCAACATTTTAAAAAAAGCTTCTCCTTTAAGACAATACTATATATATATATATATATATATATATATATATATATATATATATATTCAGACAGGTGAATTGTGCGCAGCATATTGTTCTTCCCCCCTGTTTGTGTACGTGGTACATTCAGGAATTGCCATAAGAGAATTAGCAGTCTCTGCACACACAATGACGCTGTGGCGAGGGAGCTGACAAACAAGCGAGAACACCACAAGTTGCTATAGCAACACGTATATGTCAGGCAGAACGCAGCCTTTTAAGACGGAACTGGAAATAATAGGAATCTGATACTGTATCGCTCTGCTCGGGATATGACTATGTCTGCATTATGTCTACATTAAGGTCATTCCTATATAAGGGGCTTTAATGGGACTGGTAAATTCCCTACAATAAATAGATAATAACGCTACCTCGAAACATCATATAGGAATTTATAACACCTGTCTTCTTTCCTACTACCATGGAAACGCATTGAAAGGGTTAACATCAAGACCCTCATTACGATCCCCCTTGTCCAGGGAAGTTGGAAATCACCCACAAGTAAAATAAGCACTGAAGTGGACGTATAATAAGCTTTTTCGACATATGGGGGCGCATTTACTTACCCGATCCCTGCACGATCTCCGATCAGGTCCGCCGGAGTTCACCTTTCCGATCATGTGCGCCAAAAACCCCTTTTAAATCCCTGTCCCAGTGGCGCAAAACGGAAATCTTCGAGATGTCCGACGAAAATGCGGTCCACGGGGCCCTTAGTAAATGGGGGTAAGATTTATCATAGGTCTCTTAGAGCAGAACTGTTCTATTTGCCCATGGCAACCAATCAGAGCTCAGCTTTCATTTTCCCACAGCTGTTAATAAAATTAAAGCTGCGCCCTGATTGGTTTCCATGGACAACTAGAACAGTTTTACCTCAGAAACTTGATGATAAATCCCATATTTCCTATTTCTCCATGATCTGTCTAATTTTAGAAAAAAAATCCAATTTTATGCAATCTGTAGTAGTTTCCCGGTTTCTTGATACACCCATTTCTTTTCTTAATGTGCCTAAACACCTCTTTAAACAATGATTGACATCTTCACACTACAATGCAGAAAGAGAAAACAGGTGCACCAGCCGACAAAGCCACACCCCCTGTGCACCGAGAAGCTCCCTTTCATAGAGATGAATTTTCTCTTAAATGACAGAAAACAGGCGAGAATTTCGAAAGTGTCCTACACAATGCTGTTTCTACATGTAGGATATCTAAGGGGCTGGTAGACCCCCTTCAACCCTTAAAGGCTAACACTGTTCTGCTAATATAGAGGAGGGGTGGGGCTCTGTAGGTTTATCCTACAAATAGAGAAGAGGGATGGCGTACAATACCTCTCCTAGTCAAAGTCTGAATTTAGAACAGACATCCTAAAGGCAAGAAAATAGCTTCAGTCTTGCAGGTTATTTCCAAAAAATTGGAAAATTTCCTTGAATAATTGTTCATTGTACATTGCAGCCAATGTTGGAATGGCCCACCAGTGTACCCGAGGATCCTTCTATAGGGCCATGCTGCAACCCAACACTGGACCCAGAGGCCAAGCAGAAGACAACAAAATTTGGAAGCTAGGAATTTATGTAGGGTAATACCCCAAAATAATATCATTGGTGTGTCCCAGGAGCCCTTGTCCAAAACCACTTCTCCAAGCCATCTCCCTGATTTTATAATATAATGTTTTTACAGATTCTAAAACGATAACAACAGAAGTCGAGCGGAGGTTGGGTAAATTAACAATTACGAAACCATGAAAATCAAAACGTCAAGAAACAATTTAACTGAATCATTATATTTCAGTTATTACCGTATTTTTCAGACTATAAGGCGCACCATCAATAAATACCTGCTAAAACGTCTAGCTTCATATATAAGGCGCACCGGGTTATAAGGCGCACCATCAATAAATACCTGCTAAAACGTCTAGCTTAATATATAAGGTGCACCGGATTGTAAGGTGCACCAGCAGGTGGCAGACCTGTGCACAGTTCAAGGCAGCTGTTGACTGTAAGTACGGTTCATATATAAGGCGCACTGGACTATAAGGCGCACCTTTGATTTCTGAGAAAATCAAAGGATTTTTTGTGCGCCTTATAGTCCAAAAAATACGGTACCATGTATACGAGAGTAATCTGAAGCAAATCAGAAAAAAAAAAATGATTTTATTTGGTGCCTTAAAACTGAAACTGACTTACTGGTATCAGGTCTAGGAATCAACAAAAAGCAATATTGACTATTGCATTTTTTTAACCAACATGATGGGACACCAAGAAGATATCAGCATTACCAACGACACAGTTAAGGTCCTGTTGCAGATTTTAGCCAGGAGTCTCAAGTTATGCCAGTGGTCCACTTACAGTTTCTTTCTTAATAGGATCTATTTTGCTAAATTTGTAACTTTTGCATGTATATAATGTTTTCAGTGATTTTCAGTGATTGTAATACTGTGTACTGAAGGGCGTTAGTAACTCATGAACTTGTGCACTTTTGGATAAATGTTGGATGTTTGGATAAATATCATCACTCAGCGCTTGTCATATTGATGTGAAATGCGTCATTTGACTCAAACCTCTCCATTGTGAAGACATCAAGTATATCAATTGGATCGAGATATCATGAGTCACATTGCATATCCATGGAAGATCTTTTCCACTCTGTTCAATGATTTGGAATAACAGCATTGACACAAACAGAGAAAAAATATATCATAACCTAAATTCAATTAACCGTGATACTTTCAAAAAAAAGCTTGAGAAGTTTTAAGGGATTTTTTACGAAATTGATAATACCCGGTCAAAACAGCAAATGGTTGAAGGAAACCTACCATCACAGATCTACAAAATAAGTTAGAACGGATGGCAAGTTCCTAAACTGTGCCCCGCCTTATGCTTTTTTTTTTGGTTAAACTTTTAGAGTACCAGACCCTTAAAAAAATGTTATATTACATATATGCAAATTTTGTCTAGAGGCTACTGGGGCGTGGAGTAGCTGCTCCATGGAGCGGAAGCTACGGCTACAGATCGAAAGAGGTTACTGGGGCGTGGAGTAGCCATAGCTCCCGCTTCACGGCCTTCAGTAGCCTATAGACAAAGTTACTCTAAAAGTTTGAACAAAAAAGCATAGGAATAGGACACAGTATAGGAACCTGCTATAGTATTCAACCTATTAGGAAGATGTGTGATGGTAGATGGACCTGTCAATAGAAACGGAATAATGGGCAAGTTCCTGAACCTGTTGGAAGCAGGAAAAATTGTGAGGTCCAAGAAGCATAATGACTTTGCCATAGCTGAACAACTGGAACAAAATTTCTCCAAAGTGGCAATTCTTGTAGTGTGTTCTTGGTCTGCCTTTGAATTTGAACTAGCCCAGTACATCAGAGTATTCCCAATTGGGGCCAACCACTAACAGAATAATGAGGGAAAAAGGTCTAGCAGAAGACAACCCATTTTCAACCAATGGTCCCCTTACAAATGGTGCATGTTGGAAGCTGCCATGGTGGCACATGGTAGAAAAACAAGTGTAATTTGGGAAGGGCCACCACCTAAGCTTCAAAGGACACCTTCAGAGGTCTTGTGTAGTTCATGCCCCAGTGGATTAGTGGTGGGATGAGAAGGACTATGTGATATAAGGCAAATTGTTTTAATACTATGGTTGATACATGTATACTCTCTTTTACAACCCCCACAACATTATATGCTCCGATGGTTCTCTGTTGCCTGAAGGCCTTTATTTATTGTGCTGCATCAATGATTTGTACTCAACATGTCACTGTGGCAAATACTTTAATCCCAATAGTGATATGGAGGCCATACTGAAAATTTGTCATGGGGTCATTAATCTACAATCTGGTTTTGAATGTGACATTATCAATGCAGCCTTGTGATCAAAGACCGATAGAGGCCACATAACTTTCTGCATAGGAGTAGTGGTTGGGGGGGGGGGGCTGTTTATTATCTTTAGCCCTATGCAGGATCCAGAAGGGTTTTTCCTCACAACAATTGTGTGGCTCAGCCAAATGTGAATGTCTAAGAAATTGGGGAACTACCACATCTTTGAGGGTGGCTAATATTCTCTCCAACTAAACATACCTGATTTTTCTTTGCCCCCTATATCTGCCATCAGGAGAAATCTTTCACACACAAATGTTGGTTGGCCGGTCCTGTCAAATTATGTGGGTTCAGCTGAGATTTGTCTAATTTGAATGGGCAAAATAAATGTTGGAAACCGCATCTCAGAGCATAAAACCAACTAAAACATCGATGGTAGGAGAAAAAAATCAGTCTTCTTCACAGGAATCCAGGTCACAAATGCATATACATAAACTTTTTATTAGACTACTAGAGATGAGCGAGCACTAAAATGCTCGGGTGCTCGTTATTCGAGACAAACTTTTCCAGATGCTCGAGTGCTCGTCTCGAATGACGAGCCCCATTGAAGTCAATGGGAGACCTGAGCATTTTTCAAAGGGACCATGGTTCAGGAATAAAATGTGTTATTTAATTGAAAAAGAATGTCTTCTGATAAGTTGACAGATGTATGCAAACATCTGCAATCTATTCTTCACTGTTCCGCGCATATATTATCTCCCGACAAGTTATCAGATGTGAAGAACAGTGAAGAATAGAATAAAAACAATGAACACAGGATCATTTAAGTGAAAACCGCAGTGAAGAATAGATTACAGATGTTCTGCACATCTGCTTACTTGTCGGGGTGATACGCTGTCCCGGGATCCGCTCCTCTTCTTCCACTGAAGTCTCCCCGTGCTGCCCGATGTCTCCCCGCGCTGCCCGATGTCTCCCCCGCGCTGCCCGATGTCTCCCCCGCGCTGCCCGATGTCTCCCCCGCGCTGCCCGATGTCTCCCCCGCGCTGCCCGATGTCTCCCCCGCGCTGCCCGATGTCTCCCCCGCGCTGCCCGATGTCTCCCCGCTGCCCGATGTCTCCCCCGTGCTGCCCGATGTCTCCCCGTGCTGCCCGATGTCTCCCCGTGCTGCCCGATGTCTCCCCCGTGCTGCCCGATGTCTCCCCGCTGCCCGATGTCTCCCCGTTCTGCCCGATGTCTCCCCGTGCTGCTTGATGTCTCCCTGCTGCTTGATGTCTCCCTGCTGCCGTTCCGCGCGTATCTCCCTACAAGTAAGCAGATGTGCCGAACATCTGTAATCTATTCTTCACTGTGTTCTTCACTGTGTTTTTCACTTAAATGATCCTGTGTTCACTGTGTTCACTGTTTTTATTCTATTCTTCATTGTTCTTCACTGTGTTTTTTTAATTAAATGCTCGATCTCGAGCAGGGGAAATACTCGTCCGAGCAACGAGCCGTTTCGAGTACCTTAATACTCGAACGAGCATCAAGCTCGGACGAGTATACTCGCTCATCTCTATAGACTACATATTACAGGGTAGGATTGATCCCTCCTTTGGTAACATGCTAATACATACCGAATATTTATAAGAATGTCTTTGCAAATGGTAAAAGTATCACCAAGTGGTAAAAATATTATGTGACGATAAACTTATTACATGTGACAGGAAGTGCAAGACTACCAATTACATGTGACAGGAAGTAGAAGACCATCAATCACATAAGACAGGAAGTGGAAGACCATCAATCACATGTGACAGGAAGTGGAAGACGACCAATCCCATCTTCCAGTAAGAAGAAGACCAATCACATGAGCTATCCACTATATCCTTTTGTCCTTCTTTAATTGGATACATGAAGCCCTAAACTTTTGCAGGGTATTTGTTGAGGTTCCTAAACTTAAGAGTTGCTTTGGTTGACACTAAGCCTGTTTGTGACATTTAGATAAACTATGACCACGAAGCCTTCAAACTATGATCTCTATTTTATTGTATGTTAGACTCTGAAAATGACTGGTCCCTCTTTAAAAGTAGAAGCAATGACTTGCATTTTAGGCAGGGGCGTATTAAGACTGTCATGGGCCCTGGGCTGTATGAATAGTATAGCTGCTACAAGTCTGGGAGCACTTCCTACATATGGTAATAGGATCAGCTACTTGGGGAATGGAGCATGCGTCACTTCTGTCTGCTGTCAATCAGGACCTTTAGAGGACCTTTAGTACATGGCTCTTGAGTACCTGTGTATTGAGAGCAGGAATAGATGTATGAAGATTTCATAGAAGAAAGTCCTTCTTAGTATAAAGGTTGGTGGGTGGTTTGGGTGGTTTGGATGGCTATAAGCCCCCTAGAAGGCTTGGCCCCCAACCTATCGCCCAATCCACCTATATTATAATCCACTACTGGTTTGAGGATACCATCAAACAGTTCCCCCAAACTCAGATACCTTAAATCCTATGGCTTATGGGTGCAGTAAGACCACATGCATCAGGCTGTGTGTTTTTTACAGGCCCTGTGCGTTACAGCAAGGCACTTTGATTTCCAGAATCCTTGTCTGGCTTGTTTCTTTTCCTTTATTTCACTTTGTACAGGAAGGTATACATTAAAATACTGTTTGTTTTATTATTCTGTCTTTGAATATGCAAAAAACCTGTGGCTGCAGTGAGCGATTTTGCATATAATAGTCAGCAATACATATTTCCCATTCAACAGGACACTACGGACATATTGGTGAAGTTGCAGAGGTGGAGGTTAACCAGTAGTTGATGGATACAGTGAAAACCATTTGAGACCACCAACATTTCATTGAATATTGGCCTTCTAAGTGGTGGTCCCATTACAGCAGGTAACTAGTATACTAAATTAATTGTCAAACTTGAAGTATACAATTTAGGTCAAACAAATATAAATAAATACCGTATATACTCGAGTATAAGCCAACCCAAGTATAAGCCGAGGCCCCTAATTTTACCACAAAAACCTAGGAAAACCTATTGACTCGAGTATAAGATGAGGGTGGGAAATGCATTGGTCACAGCCTCCCCATTATATAGCCTGCCGGACTCTGCCCCATAGTATAAAGCCAGCACCTGCCCCCCAGTATATAGCCTGCCAGCCCCCTGCCCCAGTATATAGCCAGCCCCCTGCCCCAGTAAATAGCCAGCCCCCTGCCCCAGTATATAGCCAGCCCCCTGCCCCAGTATATAGCCAGCCCCCTGCCCCAGTATATAGCCAGCCCCCTGCCCCAGTAAATAGCCAGCAGCGGGGGAAGCCGGAAAGGTGAGTTTTGATATATTATATTTTTACTTGAGTATAAGCCTAGTTTGGGTTTTCAGCACATTTTTTTGTTATTATATAACTATTCAGCCATCAAGGAAATGAAGTAAAATCTCGTAGCTTTACTCTTACTATTAAAAGTATCCATCCACAGAACTAACCAAGTTTAAGACTCTTTGTCGAAACGCGTTGGTATGATGTGTTCAGTTACTGTGGGTGATTTTACTTGATCTTCTTGAGTGCCGGATAATAACTTCTACTTTTCTACTGTATATGATGGGTTACGAGCTACACATTGCACTGGAGAGAGCGGAGGGACTACATATTGAAACTGGGCAAGCTGCCATTTCTTTTTCATATAATTTAGGTCTTCCTCAAAATGAACAATACTGTTTACAAGTGTGAGCTATTCAGTTTATATCTGAATGGAGTTACCTAACTAACCTAACCTAACTAACTTACCCATTAAGTGGAAATAGAAAGACACAAAATTTCCACCAGCTCGCCATAATTATGTTTACCACTGTGTGTTCCCCTATTAAAGGATTGGAGCTACCATCAGGGATAGGCCTAAACTGTCTGCTGCCTGAGGCGAGCTATATAATGGAGCCCCGTCTTCTCCATCCAATAGTAATGAATCAGGCAATTTTTTTAGTAAATGGGTTCTCTATGAGTGTCTCATGCCCATACTGAAATCAGTCGAGAAGAGAGATTATTAATTGTTAGGTCTTGCTTTGTAGCAGGTGACTGTTCCCCTGATGCTAGTCCCGATCTTGCTGCAAGTGGTGCTGCCTGAGGCAAGAGGGTCAACTCGCCTCATGTCTGGTGCACTATGGTAAACTTTGGACTATGGTAAATTACTTTAAAGAATGTACTATATGTCATAAGGCTATAACTGAACTCCACGCTGGAGGATCCTAGACTTCCTGGTCCAATACTGCTGCACCCCTGTTAACTAGAGAGTTTCTGCTCCCTGCAAGTAGTGTGCGGAGAGTCCCTGGTTATCATAAAATGGTTTTTATTTTATTATCTATACAGTAGAAGTGATAATTTTCTTATTATTGTCAGTCTGAACCTTCTAATCCCCGCAGATCATGGGGGTCTGTGGTTTAAAAGTATTTGCCCCTGAGCTGAATCTGCTGGATCCAATCATCATAACCCACATGACAATCTCCAGGGAAATGCTGTCTTAAACATCTACCATAACATATGACTCACAAGAGATATTGCAGTCAATTTCAGAGACAATTGTTTGACCTGCTACATGACCAATATGGTGTTTTCAAGATGGCCGCCTTGTTCTGGATATAGCCTAAAAAATAGGCCCTCTGACCCATTACTTGTTCGGGTATTAATTCTGTCCTTTTTCCTTTTGTTTCCTGAATAGAATGGTGTCCTGGGACCTTTGACCTTTCCTGTAAATGTGCCCCATAAAATTTTGTTTGCATTGGTTAATAGTTTGTTTTGTTTTCTTTGTTCTTTTTTACACTCCATTACGAACCTTTTAGATAAGTGACCTGACCCATGCAAAGGCTAAACTGATAAAAATACATACTGCCTTCTACAATCACTCCTAATAAGATGCTTTAATGAACCAGAAGCCTGGAAATGTCATCGTAATAGGAGCACAGGGTTTATAATGATTGGGCAGGAGGCCAGAAGGGCTTTGTAGACTTGTACAAAAAATGATTTTATTACCATGAGACTGGGTGAATGAAAGGAATGAAGTCAGCCCATTAAGAACAGTCATTTTTCATCAATAAAATCCATATATATATGATTTATAATGCTCTTTTCTTCTCACTTTTAAGGAGAAAAAGATGGACCACAGGTTTACATTTATAGTTAACTAGCTGTAGATAGTAAAATAACTGTTCTTAGCTATAACAAAATCAGAATCAGCTAACAAAAAATATTGTATATCCATATATGTATCTATTTGCCTCTCACTCACTCTCCCTGCCTGTCTCTGTCTCTCACTCACTCACTCTCCCTGTCTGTCTCTCTATTATTCACTTATTTGTTTTCCGTCTGCCTCTCACTCTCCCTGCCAGTCTCTCACACACTCTCCCTCCCTGTTTCTCTGTCACTTACTCGCTCACTCTCCTTGTCTGTCTCTCTGTCTCTATCCCTATCCATCTTACCTCACACATAAGTTGTCTTATGCTCATTGCCTATAGTAACCAATCAGTAATATTGGCTACTATCATATAGTAATAGTAATATCAGAGCTCATATTAATGACCTGTGGCAGAACAGCAACCAATCACGGCTCAGCTTCTAACTGCCACAGCAGCAGCAGACAATGGCTCCTGTATATAGTGGGTAATATGTTTTTTTGGAAACCGTAGGGTGAAAAATTTAGATTCAAAACCAGAGTCTATGACATTCCTTGAGTCACAGAGAGCGGCTGTGCAAAATTTAGTGATTGTAAACACGACAGTACATACATACATACTCTATTAGATATTCTGTAGAAGACTGAAAATGGTCACGGTAACTCCCTCTTATGATCTACAATATAACTTTAGCAGAACCTCAGCTGCTCACATAATATGGGGCCCTCACACAAATAGCCACTCACCATAGGATGTCTCGGTGTCGGAGACATCGGTTGGTTTTCTTGAAATTTTTTTCTGAATAGTTAAAGTTCCTTTCCAAGACAATATCCAAGGAAGTTCTCAGCTCCTTTACTTTGTGACCAGGCTGCCCCTATTGTACATGTCCTTACACCATTATTTAAAACACATCAAGACAAATTATGGACACCTAAATGTTTTACACTGCTCTGTCTTTCTACACTTACAGCCTTACTTTACTCCTGGACTGTAATTGCTCATATTCCTCCCCGAGCTGTCAGGACGTTGTCAACGTTGTCTTAGATTTTGCACTTACAACTTGGATTAGGACAAAAATGCTACAAAATGACGTCAATTCCTATCTAGAATAGACCAATAAATCATGTAGAATGAGACACTTGATAGCTTTTGGTCCTCCTAGATAATGCTACATTAGACCAGATGGATGATGACCATATGCATCATTTTCTGCTCAGGTCGGTAAGCTTTTGCAAGCTCACAATCACATTGATGGTCACTAAGGGTCAACGCACACTGTAATTAACTGCAAAATGAAGACCATCTCAACCCCCTACTCCTATAACGAAATCTAAGCAAAATCAAACATAAAACCATTGTTAAGAAGCCAAGATCACAACAGTTTATACTTCTACACCCTCATTAGGTGCTAGGATAGACCAAATATAGACCACTGTCTATGAAACTTGGTCCTTTAAACACATCCCAAAAATAATATATATGATCTATAATTCCTGACCTGTGTAGGTAGGGTAGAAAAATATAACCTTAAGAAGATACGCCTCATAAATCTCCCTCCCCATACAGACCAATACAAATTCTCAGCGCAAATGTTGGGAATATATGGTCACCTTAAAGGGAATCTTTATGATTTTTTTTATTTATGACTTTGTCTCAGGATAGGTTATTAATAGAGATGAGTGGACCAGACTAAACAGGGCTATGATTGGCCAGAGGTGTCCCCCTAGCAACTAGCTATGTCTATGCTTTGCCAGGGGTGTCCTCCTAGGAACTAGTCATGGCTATGATTGGCCAGGGGTGTCCTCCTAGCAACTAGCCATGGCTAAGATTGGCCAGGGGTGTCCTCCCAGCAACTAGCCATGGCTATGATTGGTCAGGGGTGTCCTCCTAGAAACTAGCCATGCCTATGATTGGCCAGGGGTGTCCCTTTGGCCAATCATTGCTAAGGGTAGTTGCTAGTAGTGTCATTTTTCCAGTCTGATTGGGTGGCCCAACCCAAATGCAAGTGTCAGGTCTGCTCATCTCTAGTTATTAATATTGGATTGGTGGAAAGAGTAGCAGATGCGGCAATAGGATATCATAGTGTAGAAAGACCAGAACAGAGAGATCCATACACTCTGTGGTCGCCAAACTAAAGCTCGGCTCTTATTCACTAGAGTGTAGGAAAGCTGTGTGTAGGACCTGAACTGATCTGATATTGATGGCCCAAACTATCTGTATCAAGAACCTAGAGAATTATTTTAAATCTCCATGGTACACGTAGCAAACTTGTCCCTTATACACAGAAGTGCAAGTGTGAATGATCAGTCCGGACTCCATTCACTCTTATAGGGTTGCTTAAAGTAAACCTGCCACCAGGAAGGTAATTGCGGTGCTTTTTAATAGTTTCTTTAACAATACCTGGCTCCCTGCCGGGGGGGGGCCTTTATAATGAGAATCACTTGCATCACTGAGCTGACGTAAGCGGGGCTGGCGCATAGGAAAGGCTGGGGGAGGGCAATCCGACGTAAGCGGGGGTGGAGCGTGGTAAAAGCTGGGGGAGGGCAATCTGACGTAAGCGGGGGATGGAGCGTGGGAAAGGCTGGGGGAGGGCAATAAATGAGGATTAGTCTAGGAGAAATTGAGGAGAAGATGACTTATGAACCATATGTGCCGTATGAACTGTCCCTCCCCCCGGGACTCAACACTGATTATTCAGATGCACGACAAAGGCATTTTTGGAAACCAACATGCCGGAGGCTATTGGAACCAATCATCCTCTCTGTTCAACCTGCCTGCGGAAATGGGGAGGCAGACCCCTGTTCTTGAGGTGGGACTCACATTCAATGTATTCATTGCATATCCTGTTAATATGTGATAAATATTAAAAACCAGAATACCCCTTTAAGTCACCTTTTACTTTTGTGATAGGAAAGGCGTTGCCATATACAATGGTATGAATTTACAACATAGTTGAGCTTTGCTTTTCCTACTTGGAGAGGACACCATTGAGTGTGGGTCATTGGGTTTGCCTAACTTTTACCTAAACTTTATGGATAGCTTCCAGGATAAAAAATTACATATAATACATTCAGTGACTGTCACTAAGCAGAGGATATATCAAGAGCTTTACATTTCTCCAAATCATCTATAACAAAAAAAAACATAACGCAACGTTGTGTATTATTTTAATTAAAAATTTCCTTTATTTACAATCTGTTTCTATGGTAATAGACTCCAAACAAACCCTCTGCGTCTCATCCTGCAGTCCTTACTCCTTTCCATCTGCCCAGATTTCTTGCTAATCTACCAGATGTATGTGTCTGATTATATGACTGCAGGAAGGGGTTACACAGGGCTTGTTTGTAGTCTGTTACCATGGCAACTAACTGGCCTGTATCAGAGCTGTGTATACAAAGTGATAAGAAACGTTTAATTAAGGTTATCTGCAAAGCTGATACAGTTTTTCTTTTAGGTGCACTGAAACAATACAAATTAACCTGTTGTATGACGCTTGTGAACAGGCCTGAAAGCTGTTGTTTTTTTCTTTTTGAAATGCAGTATTTATTATTACTAAGTGCTGTGTCATAGAAACCCATGGAGAAATAACCTAACGTGAGCTAAGAAGTAATAGGGTAGGGTGTGCGAAATTTACGCAATAGTGCAGGAAATCTACCAAATTCTATCAAAAGAGGGGGGGAAAGAACTGTCTTACTAACTATGGCTGCATTCACACTGCTATATGGGGGACGTATATACGGCCGACATATATACATCCAATATACCTCCCCCCATAGATGGCAATGGGCCCACGGCACCCTATGGGAGCAGTACGGTGCAGTACAAGTGCGGCACGGTACCGTTCCGTACCCTGTGAAAAGATAGGACATGTCCTATCTTTTCTCCGCATACGGCGCTGTGTGCCATGTTCCACCATGGAGAGGGGTGAGGGCGGCGCTTACCCCCTTCTACTCTGCCCGCCGTGCTATGGTACAGTAGGCACACGTGTGTGTTCATACAAGGTATCTCCTTTCCAGGGATAGTAACAGTGTACATGTATAGAAATGAATGGAACAGCAAAGCACTTGATCAATCATCCCTCCATTCAGATTATTGAATACATGACCCTAATGTTTGTGACCAAAGGGAATCTTATCAACTTACAAGTCAACCTTATTGTAGCCCCAGATCCATCTACTTTAACCTTTGTCTGTAGTTAAAGGAAGAAATCCAATATGGCTCCAAAATTACATCTGGTACAGTGGTAAGAGAAGCTCAGAAATTAATTTATTCCTGAAAATTCAGACATACATGACAAATGACATAACTAATACTAAAGCAATGCCATATATTAAAGGAAATCTACCACCAAAATCCATCATGATAACCGAGGGACACTTACTCATAGATCCAGGCACCGTGACTATGGTAATCTTCTTATATTTGTTTACCATGGCCTCCTTCCTTCTACAATCAACTTTTAAAATTATTCAAAAGAGCCTGAGGGGCTACTCTAAACCATGAGGGGCGCCAGCAGTGGGCATTCCCAGGCAAGTGCCGAGGCCCAGAGCTGCTGGGGTCTGTATATAATGAATGCATAAGGAGGTGAGGGGAGCTGTATCTAAGGAATCCATAAAGGGTGATGGGGCTTTATATAAAATATCCAGAAGGGGGCTGTTTGCTATCATAAACTATGAAATATTTTAGGGAACAGGAGGCTGTTTAAGTTTCTGAATTTTTAATGCCGCCACATGAGTTCACTGCAAAGAGGCCCACTGAGGCTCTGTCACCCAAGGGCCTACTGAATTCTGGAGCCGCCCCTGCCCTAACCCCTCTGTGATCTGGCTTTACAGATTGTTACATTGTCTCGTCCTCCCCCCTGAAAGTGTCACTACACAAGTGCGGAGGAAGGGGGGAGGATGAGACAGCCTGTAAAGCCAAATCACAAAAGGGCTAAGGAAGCCCTTCAGGCTCATTAGCAATTTTTCAAAAGTTGATTTTAGAAGGAAAGAGGCCATGGATAGCAAATATAAGAAGATTACCACAGTCACGGTGCCTGGATCTATGAGTATCTGCCCCTGGTTTATGATGATGGGTTTTGATGGTAGATTTCCTTTAAGGCAGGTCTACATGTGACCTGCACCAGTTATGGCTACAGCTTTATGTGAGCCATACAATCTTTAACACTAACCAAGGCACTGAAGCAGAACTGACCATCACACAGATAAGTTAGGAAACCTCCCCTGACATGGGCACAATTACAGCCACATTAATGCGGATGGCGTGAATGATGATCAGTAGCCCCAGGGCAGAACTACAAGAAAGGAGAAAGAAAAGGCTGCAAACAGCAGAGCGATATTACAATTCCTCCCAATCAATACAAGATATGAGAAATTGCTGAGTTTCTGAGGAATCAGTCACTAAATAATTCATCCAAGTAGATTTAGTAAGAATCTAATAGAGGATGTTGTGAATGATTTGTAAAAGTAGCGCCATAGCGTGCATTACTCACTGAGATGTTATTGATGCCATTATAGCCTGGTGTCCAGTATTTACAGGGGATCGTTCACCTCTACTGTATATGTTAGTGAATACCTATACTTCCCATAAAATGACAAACAAAGTGAACCTGTCTCCAGCATTGCATTTGTCATTGTTCTGAATACTGCCACTACTTTATAAAACTTTATTTCAAATTACCTGGAAGAGGGGGAGGGAGCTGCAGCCGGTGTCTTAGTCAGCTTATGCCTTCTTCTTCAACAGCACATCCTCCCTTCCCTTCCCTTCCCCTCCCTCCCCTCCCTGCTCAATGCACATGACAGGAAGTGGGGAGGGGAGGAGAGAGCTGGATGGGTGTAGAGGAGAGGAGACTGACGCAGGAACACACAGGCTGCAGCTGGCCCCAGCCCGGGGACTCACCACAAGGATCCAGGTAATGTGAAATAAAGTAGTGGCATTATTCATAATGCTGACAAAGTCATTATTGAAGTCAGCTAAGCAAAGGCTATTGGAATCTGTTGCCAGCTAAAAAGACATTCCTTGTGACAGGTTCCCTTTAAGGAGGAGTTTTTTCTTATAACTCCTTGATGTGCTGTTCTTCTGTTATCCCTCCTTGAATTATTTAAATTAATTGACAACTAGGTGTTATAATTTTTCTTGTCAACGAGGTGTGTCCTAACTGTGTTTGCTTTACTTTAGTAGGCCTCGTGCACACGTCCAGATTTTCCCCTTTCAGTACTTGCTGTACTTACAAACCGCAAATACAGACTGTAAGACACTGGTATGAAATGTATGTGATCCGTATGTGCAAAATATACAGCTCTGATCCTCTGCCAACCCCTACCAGACTATGCAGGTCACCCTGGAAACCATGCGCAAATACGGGTCACATACGGCTCCAAAATTGTGTGTGCTGTATGCAACCCATATTTTTTAAGTTCCCATGGACTTCTATGTGACTGAACAGGTCCAGATGTAGAAAAGAATCAAACATGCTCAATATTTTGCGTACCGTGTATGCGGTACCATAGGGACGTGGCCCAGGTTCCGCACTTGCGGCTAGCACATGGCCCAAATATCTGGGTGTGTGCATGAGGCCTTAGACTGTGTATTGAGACGCCATTGACATAAACCAAGACATTCTTCAGAGTTGTCGATGCTTCTATTGTCAAAATGTTTTGACAAGTTATCCTGTGGATTGGTGGATAACAAGCTGATCAGTGAGGGAATGCTGGGATCCCCAGCAATCATAAGAATGGGACCCCATAAATTCAGAGAACAGAGGCCTGATAATCCTTGTTTGTGGCCATTGTGTGACATCGGAGTGTGAGTCTCGCTTACACGATGATGACTCTTCATTCCACAAACTAGGACAGTAACGCCTCCTGCCCTGAGTCTTGTGTCTGGGGAAGTCCGCTCATACACAGGGTCATGGAAGGGCCCATTCAATTTGTTTTATGAGCCCATTAAACAACATTAAAATGTATGCGAGACGCAACAACAGAGGCAACAACGTAAGTCATGCAGAAATTCAAATTAGAAGTCTATGGGAAAAAGATGACACGCATGGGGTCTTTGTATATCATGTGACACTTCATGAGGCCAGTGATATCATTTCATCATTTCATTTTTTAATTTCCACATCCAAAAAAAACAGATGACATACTGATAACACGTGGACCATTTTGCGGATGTAAGACTCAGAAACTAATAAAACACGGATCATGGGATCTGTTGTTTGGGGCTTGAGAACAGCACACAAAGCCTAAGCCAAACCTTGAATAATGACACCCGTGGACAATGTAGGAAAATCTGTGATCCCCTTAGTTTTGAGTGGGGGGCCTCAAAAATAAACTGTAAAAAAATGTCTGTTCTGTGAAGCTCTGAGAACTCACAGTCCTTCGGTTTAACTACATAACAGAAGAGGAAAACTTTGAGGGATTTACTGGAAGATTAAAAAAGTTTTCAAGGCCAACTAATTTGTCCTTAGGGTCATGGGTTCACCAGATATGATGCGAGTTGAGCCTCTTGTCTCAGGCAGCATCAGGGGCGCAGTTACCTGCTACAAAGCAGGTCACTTAAAATATTGGGGGTCATTTACTAAGGGCCCGATTCACGTTTTCCCGACGCGTTACCCGGATATTTGCGATTTGCACCGATTTCCCCTGAATTGCCCCGGGATTTTGGCGCACGCGATCGGATTGTGGCTTGAGATGAGCGAGTATACTCGTCCGAGCTTGATGCTCGTTCGAGTATTAAGGTACTCGAAACGGCTCGTTGCTCGGACGAGTATTTCCCCTGCTCGAGATCGAGCATTTAAAGGGCACCTACCACCACAAATCTACCTATAAAGGTAGATTGGGTGGTAGGTGCATCAATGGGACGTGAGGATAGACCTTTTAAGGGCTAATCCTCACGTCCCCTCACTTTTTTGGTAACTTTTATTCCATATATATTTAAATTTACTTATGTGGCTACCGGGGCGTGGAGTAGCCGCATATGAGATTACATGAGGCGGCTACTCCACGCCCCGGTACCCACTTTACCCCTCCTACTCACCCATCTTCGGCGCGCAGCTCCGCGTAGCTGCGCGCCCTCGTCCGGCGACCCTGCCGTCTGCGCATGCGCAGAAGAGCAGGCCCGCGCCTGTTTCGGAGCAGTGACCGCGCAGGCGCGGGCCTGCTCTTCTGCGCATGCGCAGACGGCAGGGTCAACGGACGAGGGCGCGCAGCTACGCGGAGCTGCGCGCCGAAGATGGGTGAGTAGGAGGGGTAAAGTGGGTACCGGGGCGTGGAGTAGCCGCCTCATGTAATCTCATATGCGGCTACTCCACGCCCCGGTAGCCACATAAGTAAATTTAAATATATATGGAATAAAAGTTACCAAAAAAGTGAGGGGACGTGAGGATTAGCCCTTAAAAGGTCTATCCTCACGTCCCATTGATGCACCTACCACCCAATCTACCTTTATAGGTAGATTTGTGGTGGTAGGTTTCCTTTAATTAAAAAAACACAGTGAAGAACAATGAAGAATCAAATAAAAACATTGAACACAGTGAACACAGGATCATTTAAGTGAAAAACACAGTGAAGAATAGATTACAGATGTTCTGCACATCTGCTTACTTGTCGGAAGATACGCGCGGAACGGCAGCAGGGAGACATCAAGCAGCACGGGGGAGACATCAAGCAGCACGGGGGAGACATCAAGCAGCACGGGGGAGACATCGGGCAGCACGGGGGAGACATCGGGCAGCACGGGGGAGACATCGGGCAGCACGGGGGAGACATCGGGCAGCACGGGGGAGACATCGGGCAGCACGGGGAGACATCGGGCAGCACGGGGAGACATCGGGCAGCACGGGGAGACATCGGGCAGCACGGGGGAGACATCGGGCAGCACGGGGGAGACATCGGGCAGCAAGGGGGAGACATCAAGCAGCACGGGGAGACATCGGGCAGCACGGGGGAGACATCGGGCAGCACGGGGGAGACATCGGGCAGCACGGGGGAGACATCGGGCAGCACGGGGGAGACATCGGGCAGCACGGGGGAGACATCGGGCAGCACGGGGGAGACATCGGGCAGCACGGGGGAGACATCGGGCAGCACGGGGAGACTTCAGTGGAAGAAGAGGAGTGGATCCCGGGACAGCGTATCACCCCGACAAGTAAGCAGATGTGCCGAACATCTGTAATCTATTCTTCACTGTGTTTTTCACTGTGTTTTTCACTTAAATGATCCTGTGTTCACTGTTTTTATTCTATTCTTCACTGTTCTTCACATCTGTTAACTTGTCGGGAGATAATATACGCGCGGAACAGTGAAGAATAGATTGCAGATGTTTGCATACATCTGATCACTTATTAGAAGACATTGGGGCACATTTACTTACCCGGCCCATTCGCGATCCAGCGGCGCGTTCTCTGCGGTGGATTCGGGTCCGGCCGGGATTTATGAAGGCAGTTCCTCCGCCGTCCACCAGGTGGCGCTGCTGCTCTGAAAATCTTCTGAACGCGCCGGAATGCACCACCTCGGACCAGGTGAAGGTAAGCGCTTCGCAAGCGACACTTTTCGGGTTTTTAAATGCGGCGGTTTTTCCGAATATGTCGGGTTTCCGTTCGGCCACGCCCCCCGATTTCCGTCGCGCGCAAATCGGAAATATTCGGGTAACACGTCGGGAAAACGCGAATCGGGCCCTTAGTATATGACCCCCATTCTTTTTCAATTAAATAACACATTTTATTCCTGAACCATGGTCCCTTTGAAAAATGCTCGAGTCTCCCATTGACTTCAATGGGGCTCGTTATTCGAGACGAGCACTCGAGCATCTGGAAAAGTTCGTCTCGAATAACGAGCACCCGAGCATTTTAGTGCTCGCTCATCTCTAATTGTGGCGCATCGGCGCTGGCATGCACGCCACGGAAATCGGGGGCGTGGCCGAACGCCAACCCGACGGATTCGGAAAAGCCGCCGCATTAAAAAAAAAAAATGTGTCGCGAAAATTGCACTTACCTTCACTCAGCCCGGCTTGGTGTATTCCAGTGCGTTCCGATGCTCTTCAGCGCAGCAGCGCCACCTGGTGGACGTTGGAAGAACTGCCTTAATAAATCCCGGCCGGACCCGAATCCACCGCAGAGAATGCGCCGCTGGATCGCGAATGGGCCGGGTAAGTAAATCTGCCGCATTGTCTTTTCCACATCCGATGACATCATTTACTAAAAAACTAACCTAATATATTACTACTGGAAGGGGAATAATTCTATATGGGGAACTATAAGGGGCACCATACTATAACTCCCCTTGGGCAGCAGAGAGTTTAGTCTCACCCCTGCTTAGGATAGGTCATTTATATGAACACCAGGCACCCGCACCTCACCAGGTGATAGAAGAAGCACCTGTTGTGCTGGTATTACATAGTATGGAGCTAGACACAGACAACTCCATCCATTAGGTGGTGGCCATGAAGACTCACTGCATGTTTTTCCCTAAGTAGTTGCCATAAACCTCTACTACACATTGAGCTGAGCCATATACTTTAGGCATTGTTGAGTAGCAGGGGTGTCTGGTGTCACACCCCTATATATGATCTATCATAAGGAAAGGAAAGGGGGGCCTATTGGGATGTTCCTCTGTTATTCCTGTTATTTATAATTGAATTGACAACTGGGTGTTACCATTCTCGTTTTAATGGTGGGATATCACTAAACAGCTGGAAACTTTCAACACTGATTGGAAACCATAAAGGACACACCCACAAGTGGCTCCACCCAGTTGTCCCCTTATATAAACCTTTCCAGTAGGAATAAAAGAGGGTTTCATTTGATATCCTTTAGTTGCCCTAATGTAGAGTATGCTGAAATATGTGATCATCCTATGATGGTTGTCAGGAATTATCATTGTGCCTATGGCCCCCTGTACTCATAAAGCTTCTACAAATGTCTATCTCATGCTTTATAAGAGATTTGAGCTGTATCTGAAGATGAGTTGTTACTATTACGACAGGCTGGGATACTATTTTGTAGTTTTACCACAGGTTCTTGTATCTGTTGTATAAAGTATGTGAGATAAGGGCAAGGCTGTAGCCATGATAAGTGGAGTACAGTTGGTCCCCTACTTAAGAACGCCCGACTTACAGATGGCCCCTAGTTACAGGTGCCTGTAATTAAGCTTTATTGTTAATCCAGGTTCTTTATTGTTAATCCTGGTAAAATCCAATCTACAGACATCAAAAAAAAAAAAATTTGACTGGGGTTACAATTATAAAAAATATACAGTTCTGACTTACATACAAATTCAACTTAAGAACAAACCTACAGAACCTCTCTTGTACGTAACCTGGGGACTGCTAGTATATAGATATTGGGTCACTGTGAAGGTAGGGAGCATTATGTTTGCATCCCCCTCCCAATCCTCCTATTCCTCCCAAACAATCCTAGTCATCAAACGGCGCCCTGTACCTGCACTCAGGAGAGCAAACAACCAATATAATAGAATACAATTCAATACACTGTGATTGTCCTACACACGCCCTAAAGATAAGCATCACAACACAGGAGCCCGGGCCCCATCCAACAAAGGTACAGCGCATTGTATTATTATAGTTATGGATTTCCATAGTCCGAGCTCCTGCAAGTAATTGTCCAAAAATATAGAACAATCCCATTATTTAATTTAATATATTTACTCTTTTTATTCCTCTCTCCTTTAATTTATTCCAACAAAAGATGTTCTCTAGCACCATGGAATTAATCCTGCTTTAAAATAAAAATAATAATAAAAATAATAATAATAATACAAATATCTGATTCTATCCAATGTAGACGGTTGTCATACATTCACTATCTGGGCAGTTCTGTTTATTCCACAACAGAATTCTATAATTATGGTAAAAACTTGCGTTAGGTAACAGCTCTGTTTCTATTCTTTATGTAATGGGACAAAAGTTTCAGAAAGCCAATAGTAGAATGGAACTCTATTCCAGAATAATTTACATTCCTGCTCACTTTAGGTTGAGGCATCTAATAGACAATGGGGCACATTTTTACCCGGTCCTGTCGCGATCCAGCGGCGTGTTCTCCATCGAGGATTTGGGTCTTCCGGCGATTCACTAAGGTAGTGCGCCTGATGTCCACCAGGTGTCGCTGCTGCGCTGAAGTCCGCCGGAATACGCTGGAGTTCACCATCCTATCCTGGGTTCAGGTAAGCCCGTGTCAAGCAACACATTTTTTTAAAAAAATACCGTGGTTTTTCAGAATCCGTCAGGTTTTTTCGACGGCCATGACCCCCAATCTCTGTCGCATGCATGCCGCCGCCGATGCGCCACAATCCGATCACGTTCGCCAAAAACCCGGGGCAATTCGGCACAAAACGGGGAAAAGAGCAATTCGGGCCATTAGTAAATGACCCCCAATGTGATTGCACTCAGAAATAGCTGTCAATCACTGAGTAGCACCACCCACATGACTCTTAAGCCCAGAGTGAGCAGGGATTCTTGTTATATTTGGAATTGGAAATAAGTTAAGCATCCAATTTGTAGAAGCTTTGTTGAATTTTCAAAAGATTTGGTTCAGTTCCGAATGCAAATCTGTCAAAATTAATGTTGCTCCGTTTGTCTTGGTGCCTTAAAAACAGCAAATTTGTACAAAATCTATGAACCAAGGAATAGATTCACTCATCTCTTATTGGAATCAATACGTTACCCGCGGCTCTATAATATGCTCCTTGCCAATTGGACTGCATCTTTAATGGGAAAAGTCAGGTTCAATGGATGCATTAGATAGGTCCATTTCTTCATTGATAACATTGACAAGTAGTATACTTCTATGTTTCTCTACAGCGATAATTGGATAATATTTCATGTTCTTAAAAATATCTTTACTATGTAAGCCTGTGCACTCATAAACGGAGCCCAAAATTCCAGATTCATAAATGTTAAGATAAAAAACTGCCCTATAACTCAATAAACATGTTTTTAATAAATATAAGGTATAAAAACATAAACCGCTTCAATCAAACCGCAATTATCAATAAGTGATCTGTAAATCGTTTACGGGATATGTTGCTGCTTAAGATTTATTACTATTATTATTATTATTATTATAACTGAGATCACAATTTAACGCCACATGTGATATCAAAATAAAATTGATTTTAATGTTTTTTTTAAGACAGAAAATAACAATAATAATAATAATAATTAAAATAAATAAATAAATAAGAAAAATTGAATCCCGTAGTGGATGGGGTTAATGACACAAGGCAGTATAAATTTGTTTAGAGGATGTGTACAGCATTGTGTTTCCTATAGCTAATGTTGACATTCACATCCGAGGATGTAGATACTGAGATCTCTGTAGCCTTGGATGTGATGTATATGGTTAGAGCAGCAGGGCCTTCCTATATTTCAAGGCCTTTCTAGTGGCTATAGTAATAAATTGGTGCCTATATGATCTGTAGCTACATAAAAATACATTAGAATAAATCTGTATCAAAATATACCCCGCCCATGTTCTATAGACGATAAATCCCATAGTAAATGCAGACGTTATTGGACGTGTTATTGGCCTGGAAAGGGTTACACCTCATCCCCAGCTCCACAGATTCATGTGACACTTGTCCTAGGGATTTTCTGACACGCTCCTCTGATGTCATTGAATCTTTTTTAAGTAACACTGTTTCCAACAATACAACAAGAATCAGGGGGTCATCCTATGTCCCCGCACATAGGAGAATGGGATAGGAGCCTGTGCAGAGGTAACTCCCTACTAAATCGATCCCTGACACCATTTTATAAACAAGGCCTATGGTTCCGGTACAGAAAATTAGTCTTCAAGGGTATCTCACATTTTCTATTGGATTAATTTACATCATTTGGTGACGACCCCCCCAAAAAAATAAGACATAATTAAAGACCCTGGGTAATTGACATCCATACATATTGATGCTACCTATGTATTATTTATACCATATGACATAACCACGCTATATGTATCTATATATAGTTTCCGGCTGATCCCTGCACTAAAACCAGTGGCTAGACCTAGATCCGGAACAATGATCATTACAGATCAATGACCCTCCCCCCCAAAAAAGGTATTGAGGTCTCAGACCCCCCCAAAGCAATTCCATATAGGTGACCTTCAAAATGATTTCTGTTTTCGTTTTCCGTCAAGCTCATGGATGATGTGGGGGATCAAAAATATAGGAAAAAAAAATCAATCACTCTCTTGGCTTTTCTAGACGAGTCATTTCTAGAAATGGTCTCTGTCTCCCCCGTTCACATTCCGTCAAGGAAGGAAGAGGGGGAGGGAGGAGTGACCATAGCGTGCAATAAATGCAAATTCAATGGCACATATAGCAGACCCTCCTGGATGATGGAAAGGCCTGCGATCAGATAGAGCGAGCTCGGAAAGGGTTAATTCATTAAGGCAACATAATGACCAAATCCCTACAATTGTCCCCTTCTTCTCCTCTTCCCTGGTACCCATTCCCATCCCCCGTCACTGGATATTCAGGAGTGGATATGTGTGTGTATAGGTCTATCCGGATACATGTTTCCATATTTACCTTATCATAGATACATTGTTACATTTCCCTATAATAACAGATACATTTGTTTTGATAAACAGCCGCATCCATCATTCTAGACGGCTAAATCTTTCCAGATTTCAGCAGAAAAGGATCTTTTTTTTTTTCCAGCTAGGAAGGAGATGGGAATGATGGAACAGGTGATGATCCTTGATATGGATCCATGCAATACTCACCAAAGCAAAGGAACAATGCTCTCTCCTCTCCTTTGCTTTTGTCCAGATGAGCCTCCCACAGGATCAGGGATCACCTCTATTTCTCTGCCATCAGGACACAGATGTCATGTAATTCCAGGGCTGGATTGTGGATGTCTGTGCCTCTGCTCTGAGGGTCTTCTCCCTCCTATGGGGCTGAGATGCTTCTGTGTCCCCCCTTGCACCAGGCGTGTCTCCTTCTTTGGATCCTGGATGTGCAGAGGGAGGAGGAGGAGGAGGAAGGATGCTGAGCACAGAGCAGGTGCAACACAAACAGCTCACAGAGGCAGGAGACACCTTCCCAGGGGCTGGAGGGAGGATGGATGGAAACAATAGCAGGGCTTGGGAGGGCAGGAGAGGGGAGAAGGAGAGATGCCTTCCTAGTCCTGTCTATGAGCAGGGGTGTGTGTGTGTCTGTGTGTGTGCAAAAGGCAGATGTGTGCAGCTTCAAAGCCAAGACCTCGTGTCATGGCGCCCCCTGCTGGCAGCTATGTGCTTCCTGCTGACTGACTGCAAGGATTGGCTGAGAGCATTAGAGATAGGGAGATGTGACCACGCACAGATCAGGAGGATGTCATATATATTCTGTAGAATCCTTATATACACACATAGAAATTCATATCCCATGTGACAGCTAATATATAGCAAATGTATCATATATAAAACTAGAGGCATGTTAAATTAAAAAGTCCATTGCCATGGCTGTAAGTTATCATTACCTGTCTATTATATAGAGGTAAGTCATTTCCATCTTTGTGAAGTGCATACAGGCAGTCCCCGGGTTACATACAAGATAGGTTCTGTAGGTTTGTTCTTAAGTTGAAATTTGTATGTAAGTCGTAACTGTATACTTTATTATTGTAACCCCAGCCAAAATTTTTTTTGGTATCTGTGACAATTGGATTTTAAAAATGTTGGATTGTCATAAGAACCAGGATTAATAATAAAGCTTTATTACAGACACCTGTGATTACTATTATAGATGTTTATTGTAGCCTAAGGCTAAAGTACAGTAAATTACCAACATCCAGAGGTCCGTTTGTAACGAGGGGTCGTAGGTAAGTCAGGTGTTCTTAAGTAGGGGACCGTCTGTATTGTGGAGGGTTTGAAATATTTGGTACTTTCCTGTTCCGCTGCAGAACATTACATTATACACAGAGCATTACAATATACATCAAAGTGAACACCTCCGCTGCTGCAGAACATCATAGTCAGCATGTCAGAGGTAGCAGAACAAGAATTACAGCTTACTGCTGCTGCAGAACATTATAACAGAGACTTCGCTGTTGCAGAACATCATAATTAATACTTTTAATACTGCAGATCATCCTAATACACCGTGCACCCCTGCACCCACACAAAAAACTGGTGTAGTCCACCCCGGCTTTACTACACGGTCGCTGTACCCATGGCACTTGTGAATTGAAGCCAGGATGTACTGACAGACCCCTATTTATGGACACCAGACTTACAGATGACCCCTAGTTACTGTGACCTCTGGTGAAGCTCTCTGAGATGTTACTTTAATCCCAGGCTGCAATGATCAGCTGTAAGGTGTAGCTAAATCATTGTTCCCATGACAACACAAAATTTAGAAAATCCACAGGTACAACAATTTTTTTTTGTCTGGAGTTAAAATGATAAAATAGCATTAAAGAAACCATATGCCAAGTAGCATAAGACTTTATTCCTATACAGCAATTAAAAACAATTAAAAAGGGGGGTGAAAAGTACCCCAGATAAGCATAAGGGGAGCTAGGACACCTGATAATGTGCTGACAAAGAGAGCATCAGCAGCAAAAAGAAAGTCCCAAAACAAATATAAAACCCGGCAAAAGAAATGTATATATACACAATACTTGAAAAAAACGTAAAAATGATAAAATACACCTGTTCCGACTTACATACTAATTCAACTTAACAATAAACCTAAAGAACCTATCTTGTACATAACCTGAGGAATGCCTGTACACCTTTAGTATCCTAAAATACTAACTAAATTTAAAATGACAACAAAACTGTGTTTGTAGGTGCAATTGTCGAGAATTTATAGCGTTCTGATTTGTGCCACTGCCATGACATTTATACACATGTACAGGGTTTATGCAATGTATATAGCCTTACAGCAGCCGTGATAGGGTTTAACTACACCTTCGGGGGCAATTAGTTAACTGTAAGACATAGGTATGAGACATATTGGAACCTTATATGGTATTATAAAGCATTCATAAATTTTGGGTGACTACTAGTTTGAAGGTGTTCAAGATACCGTAGACCATCATAATCCTTTGGTCAGTGTCCTGCAGGATCACATCCAGCCATCAAGCAGCATTCATGAAGACATTATATAAGCAAACATATAGTACAGTGGGTGTAGGATATAGGATATTAAGTGAATGAGTCCCTGCTGAATAATACATAATGTATAGCATCTGCAGCTGCACCTTCTTCCTCTTTTAATATCCTGGTTGATAATCCATTATGAGAATGTGGTTCTAGACACTCAGGGAGCATGGTGTTTGTAAGGGCCATTATCACCTCATTAAGGGTGCGCTGAAAATGTGTGTAAGGCACTTCTGAGATTTTACTTTGGACAGGAATCTATAGGCTTAATACACAACAAATTACAGATTTTGACTTTGGCCCCAGGAGCTTCATATTACACCTTTAGCTTGTACAGGTCAACGAGACCTGGTTAGTGGGGTCCCACCACCAACACTTTTGGTCTAGAAGTCAAATTTTCTTTTATAGTCTTCTAGCTTTCATTATCTAAAATACATAGTTATACACAGTTCAGTGTATAAATATTGAGTATTATCCACCTGCAGGCTATAGATAAATTTGCAGCCTCAATAATGTTTAATAACAGAACTAGAATTGGACATCACTCCAGACTTTTTCACAAATGATGGATTATGGTTCTCGCATCTCAATGTCTGTTCCCAGGGCAGTTCTATGTATTCCATGTATGGCTGTGTACTGCGGCTGTAGCTCCATGTATGGCAGTGTACTGTGGCTGTATCTCCATGTATGGCTGTATACTGCTGCTGTAGCTCCATGCATGGCTGTGTACTGTGGCTGTATCTCCATGTATGGCTGTATACTGCTGCTGTAGCTCCATGTATGGCTGTGTACTGCTGCTGTAGCTTCATGTATAGCAGTGTACTGGGACTGTAGCTCCATGAATGGCTGTGTACTGCGGCTGTAGCTCCATGTATGGCTGTGTACTGGGGCTGGATCTCCATACATGGCTGTGTAGTGTGGCTGTATCTCCATGTACGGCTGTATACTGCGGCTGTAGCTCCATGTATGGCTGTGTAGTGCGGCTGTATCTCCATGCATGGCTGTGTAGTGTGGCTGTATCTCCATGAATGGCTGTGTAGTTTGGCTGTGTCTCCATGTTTGGCTGTGTAGTATGGCTGTATCTCCATGTATGGCTGTGTAGTGTGGCCATATGTCCATGTATGGCTGTGTACTGTGGCTGTATCTCCATGTATGGCTGTGTACTGCGGCTGTATCTCCATGTATGGCTGTGTACTGTGGCTGTAGCTCCATGTATGGCAGTGTATTGCGGCTGTATCTCCATGCATGGCTGTATAGTGTGGCTGTATCTCCATGAATGGCTGTGTAGTGTGGCTGTATCTGCATGCATGGCTGTGTACTGTGGCTGTAGTTCCATGTATGGCTGTGTACTGTTGCTTTAGCTCCATATACGGCTGTGTACTGCGGCTGTAGCTCCATGTATGGCTGTGTACAGTCGCTGTATATTAATCTATGGCTGTGTTGTGTGGCTGTATCTCCATGTATGGCTGTGTACTGCAGCTGTAACTCCATGTATGGCTGTGCACTGCGGCTGTAGCTCCATGTATGGCTGTGTACTGCGGCTGTAGCTCCATGTATGGGTTTGTACTGCAGCTGTAGCTCCATGTACGGCTGTGTACTGCGGCTGTAGCTCCATGTACGGCTGTGTACTGTGGCTGTAGCTCCATGTATGGCTGTGTACTGCGGCTGTAGCTCCATGTACGGCTGTGTACTGCGGCTGTAGCTCCTTGTACGGCTGTGTACTGTGGCTGTAGCTCCATGTATGACTGTGTACTGTGGCTGTAGCTCCATGTATGGCTGTGTAGTGTGGCTGTAGCTCCATGTATGGCTGTGTAGTGTGGCTGTAGCTCCATGTATAGCTATGTATTGTGGCTGTATCTTCATGTATGGCTGTGAAAGTGTGGCTTTAGTTCCATGTATGGCTGTGTAGTGTGGCTGTATCTCCATGTATGGCTTTGTACTTGGGCTGGTTAGATTGTACAGTGTCCTGTCTGGAACAGTTTTCTGCTAAGGGAAGCAAAATGTTACAATTACACATTAGCTTATACTTTAAGGACCCATTTGTATATTAATTATGCTGATTCCTGTAATACCCCTTTAAGTAATTTTCTCCCCTTTAATTGATCAGTTCATACACAATGACACAAGACAATTTCCCAGGGTAAACTCTCATATTCCTTTGAGAAAGTCTAAACAACCTCGAGTTATAGTCAGTTATTCCTCTGGCACAGTCTTATCTGGCAGCTGGAGATATTAATCACTTATCTTTGACTCCTTGCAATCTAAGAAGTCAGTAAAGCGACGTATTAGGAGATAGACTCCTCTCGCCTCTAACTGACACATATAACACAGCTCCTTTCCCTGAGAGATAAAAAGTTACATTTCCTATTCAGTCACAGAATTATCACAAGGTCAAGTGTTAACGCAATGTACCAAATGAAGAACCACAAGGACACAACTCTTATCTAGAGGCTTTTCATCATTTTTAGTAAGTTTTTTTAGTTATTTAGTAAATATTTGAACACATTTTTATTGCTGCCTCTTATCAGTCACGGCCTAAAAAAAAAATAGTTTTCCTAAAAGTTTAAAAAAAAAAATGCTTTGCTACATTTGACTTCTTTAGATGAGTCTTCTCTCATTTTCATAAGTTTGTTCTCTTTGCAGAGAGATCCCTCAAAGAAGCAGCTTCACACATCTTACTTCTGTTTGCTTTATTGATTATTAACAAGGAATTTTCTTGGCCATTTAACTACTGATGATCTGTCTATAGGAAGTGGGAGCAGAGAGCACTGCCCGTAGTGTATCTGATGGTGAGCGGAAATGCAAAAGCAACTCTAATTCACTTATATAAAATCTGCCTTCTGTGTACAATCAACTCTGCTCCTCCTGCTCTATAACATGCTGCCTGCAAATACAATACTTTGTACAATCAACTCTGCTCCTCCTGCTCTATAACATGCTGCCTGCAAATACAATACTTTGTACAATCAACTCTGCTCCTCCTGCTCTATAACATGCTGCCTGCAAATACAATACTTTGTACAATCAACTCTGCTCCTCCCTCTCTATAAAATGTCGCCTGCAGATAGGACACTACATACATGACGTGTGGATGTGGGATGGACCCTTACTTTATTTTAAAAACAACTTAGACAAGAGTAAACACAGAGGGGCACATTTACTTACCCGGTCCTGTCGCGATCCCCGAGGTGCGTTTCACTAAGATCATGCGCCCGATATCCTGTATGTGTCGCTTCCCCGCTCAGGTCAGACGGAGTTCACCTTCTTCTTCCCAGTGTATGTAAGTGCATTGTCTTGCAACACAATCTGAATTTCAAATCCTGCGCTCAGTCCGAATCAGTCGGGTTCTCTGACGGCCATTTGACGATATGAGTCACATGAAAGTTGGCGCAATTGCACCAAAATACGATAGCGTGTGCCAAAAACCCCTGTTAAATGTAGCGCAAATCGGAAATAGTCGGGAAACCCAACAGAAATGCGGTCAGCGGACCCTTAGTAAATGTGCTCCAGTGTCTGGAAAAAATACACAACCACATAACTTAATGGGACAAAATGGCCACAGCTTTATTTGAATCACTGTAATAAAACAATCAGAGGAGGAGTCAGGTGACATGCTAGAGGTGGGATTCCCCAATACCCCAATCCACAGCTGCCTGACATATAGCACCTGGCCAGACAGCAATAAAGGGGGGGGGGGCGGCACACTCTGGCTGCCATTCTAGCAGATCCAATACACTTTAAGGGCACCAATGACCCTAGTGAAGATTATCCATTGTGTGCTTCACCACCGTGCCCGCCCCTGGCTGCTTTTACCATTACCAGACCCTTGAGGCTGGCCACTTCCAAAGCTCAGGCTGTTCACCACCAGGAGGTTTTACATCCTCTATAAGTTAAATTAGTTCACCAATAACTTGCCTGCACCTTCCACCTGACTACCCCCACCAGACTACCCCCCCCCCCCGCAAAATAAAAGCTGCAACAGATAAGAAAAAGCCATACTTCATGGCCTAATATTGACTCCCATTTTATTTTGTTCATATACATATTTTGTATATTTTTCTATTGACATAGTTTTTGTTTAAAGGGCTATTCCACGAATATGAATTTCTGATACAAAAACTCATGATGCTATAAATAAATGAATGTAATAAAACTCAATGTCAGCGGTTACAAAATGGAGCTTAAATAGTTTGATTTTAAGTTGGTGAAGTTATAACCAACATGGCCGCCACTGGAAACTACAAGTCCCATGATCCTTTAGTTCTCAGTAACTCCTCCTCCGTCTTATTTTCTGCTCCCAGTGATGATCTAATAGACTGTCCTGCTCTGTTACCATAGTAATGATGTGTAACTGCCATCACTACACATCACCACAACACTGGCCATACTGGATGCACTGCAACCAACCGACTACAGCCAAACTTAGCGATGATCACATGACCCGCCCAGGCAGGTGCAGGACATGTGATATGGACATGTGACCAGCGGCCTCTTCTGACCTGTGTCTGCTCCGCGCGGAGGAAATTAATGGACTGATTAAAGGGCCAGCAGCAATTTAATTCTCTATTATAGTCTATGTCAGCAGCAATTTTCTGCTAAGGGGAGCAAAATTTTAGGGTGAACAACTAATTACATATTAGCTTATATTTTACTGACTCATTTGTATATGAATTATGCTGATTCCTGGAATACCCCTTTAAATATATATTTCCGTTTTTAACCAAAGCCATGAACATATCATTGAAAATTTTTAATGTCCAGGCAGAAAATTTAAATGTGTGCAACCTCTGACTCACAAAGAGTCCTCCCACAGTGCTCAGGAGAGGAAAAACGCCCTGTAGAGGAAACCTCTAGGGAACCATGGCTGAAGGATCGCACTTCCCCTGGGCTTAGAAGGGCGGGTGGGAGGGAGATGTTTCTTTCGATTCTTTTAGGGAGAGAAAGAGAGATACAGGACAGGAAGTGACATCTACTCCTGAGCCCCTCCCCTCTTACATCACTACACTATCCCACCCACTCTGTTCTTACATCACTACACTATACACCACCTACTCTGTTCTTACATCACTACACTATACACCACCTACTCTGTTCTTACATCACTACACTATCCCACCCACTCTGTTCTTACATCACTACACTATACACCACCCACTCTGTTCTTACATCACTACACTATACACCACCTACTCTGTTCTTACATCACTACACTATACACCACCCACTCTGGTCTTACATCACTACACTACACATCACCTACTCTGTTCTTACATCACTACATTATACACCACCTACTCTGTTCTTACATCACTACACTATACACCACCTACTCTGTTCTTACATCACTACACTATACACCACCTACTCTGTTCTTACATCACTACACTATACACCACCTACTCTGTTCTTACATCACTACACTATCCCACCTACTCTGTTCTTACATCACTACACTATCCCACCCACTCTGTTCTTACATTACTACACTATCCCACCCACTCTGTTCTTACATCACTACACTATCCCACCTACTCTGTTCTTACATCACTACACTATACACCACCTACTCTGTTCTTACATCACTACACTATCCCACCCACTCTGTTCTTACATTACTACACTATCCCACCTACTCTGTTCTTACATCACTACACTATACACCACCTACTCTGTTCTTACATCACTACACTATCCCACCCACTCTGTTCTTACATTACTACACTATCCCACCTACTCTGTTCTTACATCACTACACTATACACCACCTACTCTGTTCTTACATCACTACACTATACACCACCTACTCTGTTCTTACATCACTACACTATACACCACCTACTCTGTTCTTACATCACTACACTATACACCACCTACTCTGTTCTTACATCACTACACTATACACCACCTACTCTGTTCTTACATCACTACACTATACATCACCTACTCTGTTCTTACATTACTACACTATACACCACCTACTCTGTTCTTACATCACTACACTATACATCACCTACTCTGTTCTTACATCACTACACTATACACCACCTACTCTGTTCTTACATTACTACACTATCCCACCTACTCTGTTCTTACATCACTACACTATACACCACCTACTCTGTTCTTACATCACTACACTATACACCACCTACTCTGTTCTTACATCACTACACTATACACCACCCACTCTGGTCTTACATCACTACACTACACATCACCTACTCTGTTCTTACATCACTACACTATCCCACCTACTCTGTTCTTACATCACTACACTATACATCACCTACTCTGTTCTTACATCACTACACTATCCCACCTACTTTGTTCTTACATCACTACACTATACACCACCTACTCTGTTCTTACATCACTACACTATACACCACCTACTCTGTTCTTACATCACTACACTATACACCACCTACTCTGTTCTTACATCACTACACTATACACCACCCACTCTGGTCTTACATCACTACACTACACATCACCTACTCTGTTCTTACATCACTACACTATACACCACCTACTCTGTTCTTACATCACTACACTATCCCACCTACTCTGTTCTTACATCACTACACTATCCCACCTACTCTGTTCTTACATCACTACACTATACACCACCCACTCTGGTCTTACATCACTACACTATACATCACCTACTCTATTCTTACATCACTACACTATACACCACCCACTCTGGTCTTACATCACTACACTATACATCACCTACTCTGTTCTTACATCACTACACTACACATCACCTACTCTGTTCTTACATCACTACACTATCCCACCTACTCTGTTCTTACATCACTACACTATCCCACCTACTCTGTTCTTACATCACTACACTATACACCACCCACTCTGGTCTTACATCACTACACTATACATCACCTACTCTATTCTTACATCACTACACTATACACCACCTACTCTGTTCTTACATCACTACACTATACTCCACCTACTCTGTTCTTACATCACTACACTATACACCACCTACTCTGTTCTTACATCACTACACTACACACCACCCACTCTGGTCTTACATCACTACACTATACATCACCTACTCTATTCTTACATCACTACACTATACACCACCCACTCTGTTCTTACATCACTACACTATACACCACCTACTCTGTTCTTACATCACTACACTATACACCACCCACTCTGGTCTTACATCACTACACTATACATCACCTACTCTGTTCTTACATCACTACACTATACATCACCTACTATATTCTTACATCACTACACTATACACCACCCACTCTGGTCTTACATCACTACACTATACATCACCTACTCTGTTCTTACATCACTACACTATACACCACCTACTCTGTTCTTACATCACTACACTATACACCACCCACTCTGGTCTTACATCACTACACTACACATCACCTACTCTGTTCTTACATCACTACACTATCCCACCTACTCTGTTCTTACATCACTACACTATACACCACCTACTCTGTTCTTACATCACTACACTATCCCACCTACTCTGTTCTTACATCACTACACTATCCCACCTACTCTGTTCTTACATCACTACACTATACACCACCCACTCTGGTCTTACATCACTACACTATACATCACCTACTCTATTCTTACATCACTACACTATCCCACCTACTCTGTTCTTTTAACAAGGACCACCATCTCACCTCAATACTAGTACATGAAATTCAGCCGTTATAGGTCCCCCGTTACCACTGTCATGTTCCCCCTTTGCCTATGGCTCCGGTGCTGTCAATCAACTCTGATCCTCTTGCTCTATAACAGGGGTCAGGAACCTTTTTGGCGGAGAGAGCCATAAGCGCCACATATTTTAAAATATAATTCTGCGAGAGCCGTACAATGGGGCTTATTTACTGAGGGTCCCGCGGCCGCATTTTTGTCGGGGATCACGCCACCCCCCGCAGAACATTATAATACACACGCCACCCCCCGCAGAACATTATTATACACACGCCACCCCCCGCAGAACATTATAATAATCACGCCACCCCCCGCAGAACATTATAATAATCACGCCACCCCCCGCAGAACATTATAATAATCACGCCACCCCCCGCAGAACGTTATAATACACACGCCACCCCCCGCAGAACGTTATAATACACACGCCACCCCCGCAGAACGTTATTATACACACGCCACCCCCCGCAGAACGTTATAATACACACGCCACCCCCCGCAGAACATTATTATACACACGCCACCCCCCGCGGAACATTATAATACACACGCCACCCCCCGCAGAACATTATAATACACACGCCACCCCCCGCAGAACATTATTATACACACGCCACCCCCGCAGAACATTATTATACACACGCCACCCCCCGCAGAACATTATTATACACACGCCACCCCCCGCAGAACATTATTATACACACGCCACCCCCCGCAGAACATTATTATACACACGCCACCCCCCGCAGAACATTATAATACACACGCCACCCCCCGCAGAACATTATAATAATCACGCCACCCCCCGCAGAACATTATAATAATCACGCCACCCCCCGCAGAACATTATAATAATCACGCCACCCCCCCGCAGAACGTTATAATACACACGCCACCCCCCGCAGAACATTATAATACACACGCCACCCCCCGCAGAACGTTATAATACACACGCCACCCCCCGCAGAACATTATAATACACACGCCACCCCCCGCAGTACGTTATAATACACACGCCACCCCCCGCAGAACGTTATAATAATCACGCCACCCGCCGCAGAACATTATTATACACCCGCCACCCGCCGCAGAACATTATAATACACACGCCACCCCCCGCAGAACGTTAGTATACACACGCCACCCCCCGCAGTACGTTATAATACACACGCCACCCCCCGCAGAACATTATTATACACACGCCACCCCCCGCAGAACATTATAATACACACGCCACCCCCCGCAGAACATTATAATACACACGCCACCCCCCGCAGAACATTATAATACACACGCCACCCCCCGCAGAACATTATTATACACACGCCACCCCCCGCAGAACATTATTATACACACGCCACCCCCCGCAGAACATTATTATACACACGCCACCCCCCGCAGAACATTATTATACACACGCCACCCCCCGCAGAACATTATTATACACACGCCACCCCCCGCAGAACATTATTATACACACGCCACCCCCCGCAGAACATTATAATACACACGCCACCCCCCGCAGGACATTATTATACACACGCCACCCCCCGCAGAACATTATTATACACACGCCACCCCCCGCAGAACATTATAATACACACGCCACCCCCCGCAGAACATTATTATACACACGCCACCCCCCGCAGAACATTATTATACACACGCCACCCCCCGCAGAACATTATAATACACACGCCACCCCCGCAGAACATTATAATACACCCGCCACCCCCGCAGAACATTATTATACACACGCCACCCCCCGCAGAACATTATTATACACACGCCACCCCCCACAGAACATTATTATACACACGCCACCCCCCGCAGAACATTATTATACACACGCCACCCCCCAGCAGAACATTATTATACACACGCCACCCCCCAGCAGAACATTATTATACACCCGCCACCCCCGCAGAACTTTATTATACACACGCCACCCCCCGCAGAACTTTATTATACACACGCCACCCCCCGCAGAACATTATTATACACACGCCACCCCCCGCAGAACATTATTATACACACGCCACCCCCCGCAGAACATTATTATACACACGCCACCCCCCGCAGAACATTATACACACGCCACCCCCCGCAGAACATTATTATACACACGCCACCCCCCGCAGAACATCCCAATACACATTTGTTAAAGTGTCTGCGCCAGTTTTATGTGGCGGCTGCTCTGTGTCCCACAAGACTGCTAGACTGCTGTTACTGCTAAGCCGGACCATGTGCCACATTTATTACTGACGTGCACCACACTTTTGTCTTAGGTCCTAGCTATTTTGTATCTCAGCTGCTGCAGAATCTCACATTAATGTAGAAATGCAGTGGTGGGGGAAGATATGAGGGGATGATGCAGAGGGGTCTGTAAGGGACACTTAGGAGCTTCATAGCTGCTCCTGCACACAGGACACTAAGGGGTTAGTGCAGAGTGTGAGGAGACACTGGGGGGAGGGAGCACTTATCTGTGGCTGATCCCTGGCTGCTGACTCCTTCTCCTCAGGTGCTGGATGTCTCCTCAGTATGCAGCTCTCTGGTCTCCTCTGTCTGAATCTCCCGCGCTGCTACATCCAGCCCCGGGATTGGCTGCAGGCAGACAGTCTCCTCCCCTCCCTCTCTCACACACGGAGGAGACTGCTGCAGGGAGGGAGAGAGAGGCGCCGCCCCTGAATTAACCCCCCGGACCCTGCGCTGCTCTGCGGAATACATCCAGGGGCATTACTACAGCCGGGGGCACAACAGGAGCCAGATAAGGGCCCCTGGTCTTGACAGGCAGCGTAGCAGATGCCACGGCTGTAGTAATGCCCCTGGATAGGAGCCCTGGCTGCGAGCCAGATGCGGCCATCAAAAGAGCCACATCTGGCTCGTGAGCCATAGGTTCCCGACCCCTGCTCTATAACATGCTCCCTGCAAATACAGCACTGTGTACAATGAGCTCTGTTCTCCCTGCTCTATAACATGCTCCCGAAGACAGGACACAATAAGGGGAAATTGATTCCCATCCACTTCCCGGCTTTTTTGACCCCAACGCCACTTTTGGCGTAGACAGGGAATTGGGGCGGCTGGGCAGCAGACAGGGTGTGTGAACGCTTGTCTCCCAGATTTACCATAATCTTGCGGGAAAACCCGGAAGAGACTTTAACAGAAGACTCCAGATCAAACCTGATCTATAGCTTCTTAGTATATATGGGCGACGGAGCGCAGACATGCTATGTACAATGGGGGGGGATTTATCAATGTGTTAATGAATCTGGTGCAGGATAAGACTGTCGGTTTCCAGTTTAGACCATTTTCCGAAGGCCAGTCAGACAAGTGGGAAAATGGCTAAAAACAGGTATAAAAGCCTTGATAAATGTGGTGTAAGGCTTTTCACACAGTTTTTTTGGCACAGAACTGCCAGAATTGTGGCGCAATCTGTTTAGCTCCTCCTGCTCTATAATTTGCTGCCGGAAGATAGGACACTATGTACAACCTGCTGAGCTCCTCCTGCTGTATAACATGCTGCCTGAAACTAGGACACTATGTACAATCTGCTCAGTTCCTCCTGCTCTATAACGTGCTGCCTGAAGATGGAACGCTCTGTACAATGGAGGGAATTCATTAGTGCCGCTCGACAACACTCGTCTTTTGCTGCGATAGATTCATTACTGTGATGATGAATCTGTTTTATTCAAAGAGTGTTGAGTTCTAATCTCTGATTTGCTTTTTCAGCGAGTCTAAACTGTGGAACACAATGTGGCCCTCCTTCCTTCATTTTTTGGTGCACAGACCATTTTACACCCGACAGCGACTCTTTTCCCGAAGACCACACCCCTTCCCTGACGGTCATTTCCTCTTTGTCCGACGAGTCAGAAAGACTTCATAAATTTGTCAGAAGACGGTTTTGTGGAACAAGTTATGCCAGAAGTCTGGCTAAAATGGCATCATAAATTCCCACCTAGTTTTCTCAACTACTCCTGCTATCTACAGATAGTACTCTTTGTACTATGTGCTCAGCTTCTCCTGCTCAATAACATGATGCTTCCTAATAGTACACTATGTACTCAGCTATCTGCTGAGCTCCTCCTGAGCTCCTAACATGCTGCCTGCATATCGGACACTCTACAAGCAGCTCAGTTCCTCCTGCTCTATAACATGCTGCCTGCAGATCGGACACTCTGTACCATCAGCTCAGCTCCTCCTGCTCTATAACATGCTACCCACGGATAGGATACTATAAACAAACTACTCAGCTCCTCCTGCTCTATAACATGCTGTCTGCAGATAGGACAATGGGGCACATTTACTCAGCCGGTCCAGTCGCGATCCAGTGGCGCATTCTCACAGGAGGATTTGGGTCTTCCGGCGATTCACTAAGGTAGTGCGCCCGATTTCCAGCAGGTGTCGCTGTTGCGCTGAAGTCCGCCGGAGTTCACGATCCTATCCTGGGTGCAGGTAAGCGCATGTCAAGCGACACATTTTTTTAAAAAAAATTCCGCGTTTTTTCCGAATCCGTCTGGTTTTCCGAGGGCCACGCCCCCCGCTTTCCGTCGCATGCATGCCGGCGCCGATGCGCCACAATCCGATCACATGCACCAAAATCCCGGGGCAATTCAGGGAAAAACTACGCAAATCGGTAATATTCGGGAAACCCGACGAGAAAAAGCTATTCGGGCCCTCAGTAAATGACCCCCATTGTACAATTTGCTCTGCTCCTTTTGCTTTATAACATACTACCTGCAGATAGGACACTATGTATGACCAAGCCCTGAGGGAGGCCGCAGAATTGCCATTTGCAATGTGGGTGACTAGGGCACCGACCCAAATCACCTACCACAAGCACAGACCTGCCACTGGCAAGTCCCTTCTATGTGAGACTTACAATGGGGCAGATTTATCAAGCTGTCTGGAAATCAGAATATTTCTAGTTGCCCATGGCAACCAATCACAGCTCAGCTTTCATTTTACCAATGCTCATGAATATTTCAAAGGGGAGCTGTGATTGGTTGCCATGTGCAACTAGAAATATTCTGACTTTCAGACAGCTTGATAAATCTACCCCAATGTGTTTCAAAGATGCCATTGATCTGTAGAGCCACGCAGAACAGACCCTGCTCTGTACACTCTGGAGGACCCAGGTGGTATGTGACCCGGCAGAAAAGGCGGGAGAAGAGGAGAGGGCAGCGAAGTAAGTATTTGTTTTATTATTTTAGTAATGGCCATATCATTCATATACTAGGGGGAGTGTACACAGTGATGGGGGGCACTGTATAAGAATAGGTGAATTATAAAGGGCTGCATATAAACTTTTTTTGGGGGACTGTATAAATAGACTGCGGGGGGACCTGTACAAACTGTTGGGAGGACTATATATATAACAAGTGGCTGTATATATACTGTAGGAACTGATATTTAAAATCTGTGGGACTGTGTATAATCAGTGGGAGGGGGTATATAGAAACTGTTGGGGGGTTGTATATAAACTGTAGGGAGACTGGGAGACACCGGGGTCTGTATATAGAGTGTTGGGTGTCTGTTAATAGACTGTGAGGGGGGCTGTATATAGACTGTGGAGGGGGCTGAATAGAGACTGTGGTTGGGTGGCTATATATAGACTGCGGTGGGGGCTGTATATAGAGTGTGAGGGTGGGGGGGAGCTGTTTATAGACTGTGGTGGGGGCTTTATATACACTGTGGGGGTCTGTATATAGACTACTGATGTTTTTGTCATATGATGCATTTCTGTTGTTTTTGAAAGTTTTTGGGAAAAGTTCATCATCAAACACATACATTTCATATTAGTAGGAACATGAATTTTACATTGTTGATCCTTAGTACTTATAATGTTGAAAGACAAAACACTTGTTTTTACTTATTTAGGTAACTTACACATATGCCTTTGGTAATTTGTTTTGCCTTGTATGTTGGCATGTAAGTGCATGTAAGTGCTTGATCTTGCGACACAATTCCGTTTTTCCGCAGTTTGTCCGCGGTTTGTCCGAATCCGTTTGGTTGTCCAATGGCACGCCCCCCCCCCCCCCCCCCGATTTCTGTCGCGTGCAAGCCGGCGCCGATGCGCCACAATCTGATGCCGTGCGTCAAACTTCCGGGGCAATACGGCGCAAAGCGGAAATCATCGGGAAACCCGAAGAAAATGCGCTCTGCGGACCCTTAGTATATGAGCGGTTCCTGTATGTAAGCACTGTTATCGAGGTGACATTATACTGTAAGTGACTGCAGTATTTTTAGGGGCACAGTGTGGATATGTCATAATGAAGTCCTCTTCCTGATGGAGCAGATCGTATCCTGTTAGGTACTAGATGCCACTAATGTCTGTGTCACTGACTGATACTAGTGTGTTGATGGGGTTGATTGTCTCCACATCCCTCAAAACAACATCCCAGAAGAAAAGCAGGAATGGAGTGATGTGGATTTATTTTGTATCCTCTGGTTAATTCCTACACGTGGAACTCATACAAATGTACAAAGCTTCATAAAGAAAGGTCAGCGATCAAACAGAGTACTGAACCTAAGAGTCGTGGGCTGGGGGAGATGTGAAGTGTTAGGGGGGGTTTCATCTTTTGTCAGCCCCTACATTTCTGTGATTAATCTCTGATATATTCCTTGCATCTCTTCTCTGATTTAATTGAGATCAGACGTGTCTGCGATGCATCAAAAGACATGTTATTTAGTATGTTCAAAGCACTTATACACTGTCACACCTTTACAAGTTGGAAGTACAGAAACTATAGCACTTAGGTTGTTATGGCAACAAGTTGAATTGAGATAAGATGCTGCAAGCCACGTTACATTGTCTATGAGATTACCACGTAGCATTGCTTGGGTAAACAAAGTGTTAATGTGCTGGGATCTGACCTTTTTTCTGATGGAGATATACATTGTTATACCAGCTTCCTATAGGGGATTTAATAAAGAAAGGACATATCCCAAATCAAGTGAAGAGTGGAGATGGGTCAGAGGGTTAGGATCTTTAGGATGGTCTTAGCCAGGGGCGGGAAGAGGGGTAGGTGAGGGTAGGTGATTGCCTAGGGTGATAATAGGGATGTGTTGTGCCAGGTGCAGGGCTACCTATACACTGGGGGAATGTGCTGGATAATGTTAATGCTGGGGGGATTTCCTGGCTTAAATTTATACAAGGGACATCTGCTGGGCTACCTATGTACAGGGGACAACTGCTTGATTACCTATATACTGGGAGCATGTGCTGGGCTACCTTTATAATGGGGCAAGTGCTGGGCTACCTATATACTAGGGGCATGTGCTGGGCTACTTATATACAGGGGACAACTGCTGGATTGCCAATATACTGGGAGCATGTGCTGGGCTACCTTTATAATGGGGCAAGTGCTGGGCTACCTATATACTAGGGGCATGGGCTGGGCTACTTATATACAGGGGACAACTGCTGGCTTGCCAATATACTGGGAGCATGTGCTGGGCTACCTTTATAATGGAGCAAGTGCTGGGTTACCTATATACTAGGGGCATGTCCTGGGCTACTTATATACAGGGGACAATTGCTGGATTGCCAATATACTGGGAGTCCTGGTCTACCTATAAACTGGGGGAATGTTCTGGCTAATGTATATACTAGAGGCATGTCCTGGCTTACTTATATACAGAGGACATGTGCTGGAATACCTATATACTAATGTATATACTGGGAGCATGTGCTGGTATTCTATTTGCTCTAGATTTACTGCATGTAGTCCAATTAGTAGATGACTCTATAGCAGTTGGCCCCTTTTTATCAATTGGGGATAGGGAGCGATTCAAATTTTCTCCTCAGAATCAGCCCCAATTCTGCCACGTTTTTGCTTGTCTACTTAAGGCACCAAAATGCCCTATCCCAGGCCTGGTCCTAGTTACCAGAGATTGGACCTGAAGATCTGGTACAAAATATGGGATTTGCAAAAGAACATTATTCGGCATAGATTTTCCAAAATTTTTAGCTAATTTTCTCTCCCATTGAAATAAATTGGAGACACCATGGGGCTTATTTACTAAGGGTCACGCGGCCGCATTTTCGTCACAGATTTTTCTGTGATTGTGCCGGGAATTGTGTCACACAATGATCGGATTTTGGCACATCGGCGCCTGATTTCATGCGCCGAAATCGGGGGGGAGGGGGGTTGTCAAATTTAACTTTGAATTTGTGTCAAGCACTTACAAGCACCAGGATGAAGAAGGTGAACTCCGACGGACCTGATTGGGGAAGCGACACATGCAGGATATCGGGCGCACGATCTTATTGAATAGGGGCAGCTGTGCATTGGAGTCGAGGAACGCACCTCAGGGATCGTGCAGGGACGGGTAAGTAAATCTGCCCCATGTCTTTAGTTCCATTGCCTACTAGTAGAAAGATGAACCAATATGTCCAATGTTTGGAAGGATGTCATTGACAACACAGGATACTGGATGAGAGTCAAAACTCATGTTGGAAGGCAAATGAGTCAGATTTTCACAGGGAAAGTCCAGATCAAATACTGTCATATAAATATATCCTGAATGTAAACTACTTCTTGTCTGTTACTAATGTTAAAGGAAATCTACCATCAAAATCCATCATGATAAACCAGGGACACTTACTCATAGACCCAGGCACCGTGACTTTGAAAATCTTCCATGTCCTTCTTCCTTTTAAAAATCAACTTTTTAAATTATGCTAATTAGGGACACAATTTTTACTAAACTCTGCATTATCTTTTATTGAATGCAAACATTTATTTTCTAAATCAGACAAACCCTTTATATGGTTAAAGAGCCTTTGGAAAACACACACTATACTTGTTCCCTTACACCCACCTTGAAGAACCATTTAAAGGAAACCTACCATGAGGAATGTACTATGAGAAGTAGATGTGATGGTAGATTCCTCCTGCCTCTGCCCTAATCTGTAATTTAATAATCCTGGAACCTAACTTGTTAAAAACTTTAATTTAGTAATATGTAAATTACATGCAGGGGCTCCTGGGGCGTGGAGTAACCTTAGCTCCCAGAGCCCGGCCAGGCTAGTACACGCCACAGTAGCCTCTGTGGCTAATTTACATGTTACTTAAATAACGTTTTTTAACAAGTTACGTTATGTTCCAGAATGATTAAATGACAAAATATACAGAGGGAGGCGGGAGGAATCTACCATCAGATCTACTTCTGAAAGTAGATTCCTCATGGTAGGTTTCCTTTAAAGGCATTTATCGTGTGTTATCTGCAGGTTAACCATTGGAATACATAATGATGGGTGGAATTACACATTGGAGCATCAGAGCCAATTAACCAAGAGTCATATCAATAGGGATAGCAATATTTGACTTCATTAATGCCTGATTAACCCACATTAAACCAGAATATAGTTGCTATTACAGGACCTAGAATGAACCAATCAGAGGTGAGGATTGTGCGTGGAGCTAAGGCGAGGATTGAAGTCCGCCAGTGCTGGGAAGTCACCTGTTCCACATCTTCTCCTTGTGTTTTGAGCCACGTGCCTGACAACAGCTCACATGGGGGATCCTCGCAGCTCAGTGACATGCAGCAGGCAGACGCTCCACATGATCAATGTGAAATCCATAGAGATTGCTTTGTATTCCAGCCAGCACCATGGACAGCACCGGCAAGGATAGAATAGGATTTGCATTTGGTATTGACAAATTAAGAAGAATAAGGAAGACTGAACATAGATAGAAAACAAGAGACAATCACACTTGTACATCAGATTATTGGGTCATAAAGTCTTAAAAAACATTGTTTATTTACCCTTTTATAGGATTTGGGATAAAAGGGTTTTCCCAGGCTAAAAGTATTGATAAAATATCCATAGAATTGGTCTTTACTATCCGATTGGTGCAAGTATAACACCCAGCATCCCCACAGATCAGAAACAGAGAACAGAACGTGAAGCAGACAGCTCCATTGTATGTTTAGTGGTCAGACCAGGTTACTGCAGATCCACTCCTATCTATATGAACAGTAGCTATGCTGCTAGTGACTTGGGACAGCCTGAACACAGAAAGACCGGATCTGTCTGTTCCTGATCCATTCGCTCTTAAAGGGAACCTGTCACCAGGGACCTCATTTTCAAAACAGGTTCCAGAAGCCAATTGCAGCTGTATTGCAGAGATGTCATTTCAGTGCATTTGCATCACAATATAATTGTGTGTTTTAACTTAGCTTGCACCCTGACCGAATCCTGTTCTGAGACCCAGGTTTGTTTTGGTTTGAATGGATTTAAAAAAAAAAACACTTGTCTTCTCTGTGCTGCTCACTCCCCAGCTCTCAGTCCCCCTCACACTTTCTGCTGTAATCTCACACAACTGGAGGGGGGAAGTGCTCCTGAACCGTGTAGCAGCATGTGAAGTTGTAGCATGCAGGGACTCTGGTAACACAGCCCCCCAGAGCCTTTCTGACTCATTAGCATAATTATAAAAGTTGATTTTAGCAGGAAGGATGGATAACAAATATAAGAAGATTACTACAGTCACGGTGCATGGATCTATGAGTAAGTGTCCCTGGGTTATCATAATGGATTTTGATGGTAGATTTCCTTTCAAAATATCTACATGATTGTTAATAATTTACTTATCAGGTGGGAGGAAGTCGGAATTCCATGGATCCTGAGTAAAGGCAACATGAATATCCACAATTCTGCTCCATTCATTTTCTATGGAATCAACAGAGACAGACGAGCCCCTCTGTGCCAACCCCTTTATGTCTTTTTACACCTAAATAACATTGCTGGTTATGTTATATAGAATTGTTTTTTCCGAAATCCCTTCCTCATCCAATCCCTTCCCTTCCTTGGTTGAACTTGATGGACATGTGTCTTTTTTTCAACCGTATAAACTATGATACTATTATACCCTTTATTCACGTTTTTTATTAATTCATTTTTTAAGTGTTTATTGCTCCTCTGGCGTATGAATTGTATAATGTTACCGCTCAGGTGCCCATGGGGTCCACAGCTGGCCAGATAATTGACAAATTATTTTAGCATATGGTAAACACACATTACAGTTTTAATTGGTGGATTCTCCCAACTGGAATATGTATCTGGAAAAAAAATACACTGTAAAAATACATAAAATACGATTTGTAACATCTGCTCCTTTCCAGTCCCTGGGACGCAGATATGTGGCTGTAATAATGTTGGCTTGTGTTTAATTAATAATGGCTCTTCCATGTGAAGCCTAGAGAGCAATCATATGGGAAATCTTCCCCGAGCCTTGTGTTCATGTCAGGTTTTAGTGGAAATAAACCTACACTGTAAGTAAGGATATCTCCATGTAAAGGACTAGGCATGCTGTTTCACATTATGTGCAAAGTAGTAGGAAAAGAGGAAAAAATTATCATTATTTAAAGGGCTTGTCACTACAAGGGGGTAAATTACCTATTGGTGGGACCACCCCATATCACTATTGCACTGATGGAAAAAAGAGAAGAATTGCACTTGACAATCACAGTAAACGCCATCATGTGTGACCATAGCTTCATATGTCATCATCTCCCTGGGGTTGATATATGTGGGGTCACACCACAACTGACCACACTTTGCCCCCACATACATCATATATACCCCTCACACCACAACTGACCACACTGTGCCCCCACATACATCATATATACCCCTCACACCACAACTGACCACACTGTGCCCCCACATACATCATATATACCCCTCACACCACAACTGACCACACTGTGCCCCCAAATCTATCATATATACCCCTCACACCACAACTGACCACACTGTGCTCCCACATATATCATATATACTCCTCACACCACAATTGACCACACTGTGCCCCCTACATATATAGCCCTAACACAACTGACCACACTGTGCCCCCAAATATATCATATATACCCCTCACATCACAACTGACAACACTGTGCCCCCACATATATCATATGTACCCCTCACACCACAACTGACCAAACTGTACCTCCCCATATATCATATATACCCCTCACACCACAACTGACCACACTGTGCTCCTCACATATATCATATATACCCCTCACACCACAACTGACCACACTGTGCCTCCCCATATATCATATATACCCCTCACACCACAACTGACCACACTGTGCTCCCACATATATCATATATACCCCTCACACCACAACTGACCACACTGTGCCCCCACATATTATCATATATACCCCTCACACCACAACTGGCCACACTGTGCCCCACTGCATATATCATATATACACCTCACACCACAACTGACTACACTGTGCCCCCACATATATCATATATACCCCTCACACCACACTTCTACACACTGTGCCCCCACATATATCATATATACCTCTCACACCACAACTGACCACACTGTGCCCCCACAAATATATCATATATACCCCTCACATCACATATGCCCCCACATATATCATATATACCCCTCTCACCACATCTCTACACACTGTGCCCCCACATATATCATATATACCCCTCACACCACATCTGACCACACTGTGCCCCACTGCATATATCATATATACACCTCATAACAATAACTGACCACACTAAATGTAAGTAACTATACACATTTGTCACTATACACAGTGATGTCACAGCACAGGGGATTATTACACAAGCTGATGTCCCAGTATAGGACATTTCTACACAGTGATGCCACAACATCCCCAATTTCTATAGCATAAAAGCCTACGCGATTGCGCAAAAATCCGTTTGTATGCAACACAATCCCCTCCTAAATACCTATCCCAGCCGTACGCATCCTGAAAACGTCAGAAAGTCAGACGGAAATGCAATCTGCGTACCCTTAGTTAATTAGGCCCAATGTTGATAAAGTTTTCCCACCTTTGAATATATTTATGGATTGAAATATTTATGTCAACCACCAGGGACATTTATAAGGGCTTTCTACAAACCCTGAAAAAATAATCACAATTCCTTGTGCAATGCCAGGTTTATTCCTCCCTTTAAGGCACCTCGAAAACAAGTGGCCGTGTAGAAGCGTTGAGGTGGGCGTGCCGGTGGTGGAGTGGGCTGGTACCCTACATTCCTGCCCTTTGCCTGTGCACTCGCTGTAGCTTGTGACCATTCAGACTGGAGAACATGCAACAGAAGACCTTATGTAAACTACCTGTAAGGGCACTTTAATAATTTACCCGTAACACAAATATCAGTAAAATTTAAACATATAACTTCCAAAATATGACTTCTTGCTGGGTGTAAAATTAGGTCAAAGCTTAATTTTTTTATATATCAACCCGTAATATCCAAAAATCAGGCACTTGGAAGCTGTACGCCTAGATGGACTCCCAGCCGGCAAGTCGGCCAACCGAGCAACCACCATCTCAAATCTTCCACCATTCTTCCTGCTTCGACTTGAAATGAACTATAAAATGTAAAGGTAAAACATTACAGAAAAACCCCATCTCAATAACATGGGAAGGGGGGAAGCTTAAACGTTGCCTCAAAGAGGGAGATAACATTGAGTGATCATCCATATTAACCCTCCACGTCCTGTAAGAGGGGAGAACATCATGAGGTAAGCAACAGGGGAGGAGTGAGAACACATCTTAAAGGCACAGATCACCAACCCTATTAAAGTGCAATAGTACCCAAAACTTTTTAACCCTTTTGCATCTAATAACATCAGCCCCCAGTCTAGGGGTACCTTGCTTAAATAGTCAGGTGTATCCCACAGGCCTGCTGTATGTCAGCAAAGTCTGATCTTCCCGATGTTTTTGGTGCAGCAGAATGAACGTTAAAATTTTAGCTATTAATAATAAGGCATGGAATACAATTCTAGTAACGACGTCTGAACACTTTCCACCATTATCTTCCATTTGATTCCACATTTTCCCCTTTAAGTGACTTCCTCCACGATTGAAGTGCTCCGTGTTATACACTTCTGTGGTTCGCTGACTGAGGATTTTCTCTCACTTATATTCCCAAGGAACTGACATCATGCTTTTAAAAAAATCATAAACTGGCGTGATGAATTATTCAGGACATGTATGTGTGTGTGTCTATGTGCTCCAGTGTCCCTCGCCACACGTAACCATGAAATAGACAGGCACATGCGGCCCGTACTGTGCGGCCCATAAACACTGCATCCTGGTGAGGAGATAAAATTGTGACTATGATCAATACATGTGAGGCCTAGTCACGCACGCAGCCTTGCTAGATTTCCACATACCAATACCCCATGTAGAAGATGGATCCTGTATCTAGGAATGACTCTGCTGCCTCAGGAAACAAAGACACTTCACAATTTTCATTAAAACAGCGCAACATCTCCAACTCCCACATAACTTTAAGGAGGCTTCTTAAAATAGAGTAGGCCGGGGAAGTGGGCAAATCTTGTGTACGCATAACCCAAAAAAGAGGCATATCAAGAACCATATGGGGTGTGAAAAAGGGGCATGATAATCCCTGACAGTTTTTAGTGGGATGATCCAGGCACTATTCTTTCCATTCTTCTGGAAAGCTATGGGTTTAAGTGGTCCTGCGGGTGATCGGCTTTATGTAGCAGTGCTCTGCTTCAGCTAATATCAGACAGGGACGCCACTCTCTACTACCCATATATGCTATTTTGGAAAATTGCAAGGGGATAATAAGCCCCAAAGCAACTAGTGAAGGGACGGGGGACTGTAGGGGGTGGGTTTTAAGCCCTCTGGAAGACTTAGGGGATTGACCCTTTACTCCTCCCGTGTGAGGTCACCGGAGGCGGTCCCAGGGGCGGGTAAGGACCCCCCGGGGGATTTATAAAATCCGAGTGCACGTGGGGGGGCCTCTTTCCTTCTGCCCCCTAGACCGAAGAGGCAAGAAGTCACCCTCCCACCCTGCCCTCAGATTTAATTCTGGCTGTTTCCTTCTGTTTTCCTACAGATGTCACAGCAAAGGCGGAATTTACACAGGCCCTAAGGCGCTGGAAGTTGCCCACATGCCGGCTGCCGGGCCGCAGCCGCCATTTCGGGTGAAGTTGGTTTCTGAGATTCTCAAGAAGCCAAGAGGGCCTTGCAAGTTGTGAAATGTTAAAAGTTATAATATTATTTAATAATTTATTTTCCTGTTAATAAATGCTGTGGCCTTCCCACATTACAGGGTCAAGTACCAGATTTGGTTTGGAGTTTATCAATCCCTACAGTCTTAAAAAAATCCTTAAAGGGGGCATGTTGGCAATGTGAGGAGCTGTAGATAAGAGTTGTGTAACCATCCCTAAAAGTTGTGGGAATAATCTGGCTTCAAATCAATAGGAGCTCAAAACCTGCTGCCGAAATCTGCTTGTAAATATTCCGAAGTGGATATTTTACTCTCCGTCTGAACATAAATTAAATAAACTATAGACCAAGTTAGAGATGAGCAAATCATCAATTGTTTGCTTTGCTGAAGCTTTACCTAATTTTTCAACGCTTTTGATTTCGAAATGTTTCCATCCGTTACACTTCATCCATTAACAGGTTCAAATCATCAAATCAATTCTCTGATCTTTAGACTGGAAATTTTTACATTTTGTAATAATTGAATGTTTGTGCCTAAAGAAAAACTAGCATCAAAATCGAGCCTGATAAACTAGGGACACCAGACCCTCATCCATGCTGTAACTTCACAGGCTGTTACATTGTGCAGAAGCAACCCCCCCCCTACACTGCCTGCTAAAACTGCCTACTGCCATAACAGGAAGTGCTCATGCACAGTGTAACAGCCTGTGAAGCTACAGCATGAAGGAGACCGCACTGCTGTGTCAGCACAGGCGCATGAGGTAGATGGAATCTGCACAATATCAAAAGGCAGTGGTGGGAGGTTGGTGTATTTCTTACCATTTACATTCCCTTGTCTTTAAATTTCATACAGCTGGAGCCCATTATAAAAGGGAAACTGTCTTATACTTTTTACTCTTCCCATATTTGAGAACTGAAAGCTCTTATGATGAGTAGAGATGAGCGAGTATCCTCGTCCGAGCTTGATGCTCGTTCGAGTATTAAGGTACTCGAAACGGCTCGTTGCTCGAATGAGTATTTCCCCTGCTCGAGATCGAGCATTTAATTAAAAAAACACAGTGAAGAACAATGAAGAATAGAATAAAAACAGTGAACACAGTGAACACAGGATCATTTAAGTGAAAAACACAGTAAAGAACACAGTGCAGAATAGATTACAGATGTTCGGCACATCTGCTTACTTGTCGGAAGATACGCGCGGAACAAAATAGTATGTGAAGAACAATGTATATGTGTGAAAAACACATTGCAGAACACGGGGAGCAGCACAGAGACACCGGTGAGCAGCACAGAGACACCGGGGAGCAGCACAGAGACATCGGGGGAACAGCAGCACGGAGACATCGGGGCAGGGACACAGGGGCAGCACGGAGACATCGGGCAGCATGGAGACATCGGGCAGGGGCAGAACGGAGACAATGGGGCAGCACGGAGACATCGGGCAGGGGCAGAACGGACACATCGGGCAGGGGCAGAACGGAGACACTAGGGCAGCACGGAGACATCGGGGCAGCACGGACACATCGGGCAGGGGCAGAACGGAGACACTGGGGCAGCACGGAGACATCGGGCAGGGGCAGAACGGAGACACTAGGGCAGCACGGAGACATCGGGGCAGCACGGACACATCGGGCAGGGGCAGAACGGAGACACTGGGGCAGCACGGAGAGAGTGGGGCAGCACGGAGACATCGGGCAGGGGCAGAACGGAGACACTAGGGCAGCACGGAGACATCGGGGCAGCACAGACACATCGGGCAGGGGCAGAACGGAGACACTGGGGCAGCACGGAGAGAGTGGGGCAGCACGGAGACATCGGGGCAGGGGCAGAATGGAGACACTGGGGCAGCACGGAGACAGTGGGGCAGCAAGGAGACATCGGGGCAGGGGCAGAACGGAGACACTGGGGCAGCACGGAGACACTGGGGCAGCGCGGAGACATCGGGCAGGGGCAGAACGGAGACATCGGGCAGCACAGAGACACTGGGGCAGCACGGAGACATCGGGCAGGGGCAGAAGGGAGACACCGGGGCAGCACGGAGACACTGGGGAGCAGCAGCACGGAGACACCGGGGAGCAGCAGCACGGAGACACCGGGGAGAAGCAGCACAGATCCCGACAAGTAAGCAGATGTGCCGAACATCTGTAATCTATTCTTCACTGTATTTTTCACTGCGTTTTTCACTTAAATGATCCTGTGTTCACTGTTTTTATTCTATTCTTCACTGTTCTTCACATCTGCTAACTTGTCGGGAGATAATATACGCGCAGAACAGTGAAGAATAGATTGCAGATGTTTGCATACATCTGCTAACTTATCAGAAGACATTCTTTTTCAATTAAATAACACATTTTATTCCCGAACCATGGTCCCTTTGAAAAATGCTCGAGTCTCCCATTGACTTCAATGGGGTTCGTTATTCAAGACGAGCACTCGAGCATCAGGAAAAGTTTGTCTCAAATAACGAGCACTCGAGCATTTTAGTGCTCGCTCATCTCTAATGATGAGCTGAAACATTGTTCCCTGTGCAACACCCCTGCCAATGCATAGGCAAGGTGGTTGTTGCAAATAGCGCTCACTCCATGTCAACAGCTATTAGGGAGACTGATCAACTCTCTAGTAGTGATGTATCATTCGCGAACAAGAGCCGAATCTAAGAGCCGGATCTAAGAGCCGGATCTAAGAGCCACCTCTTGTTTGTGAATGACGTGAGGCGGCACTCGTCAGTGAGTCGATGGCTCACTTAAACCCGTCTCTAACCTGCTCACCATGCCCCCTTCAACCCAATATAATCAGGTTAAAAGAGGAGTGGCGTGGGGTGATTGACTGGCCTGCGGCTCCCTATTATATATTTAATAGGGAGCTGTTCAGGAGCCAGAAGAGCCGGCTCTTCTTAGTGAGCGGAGCCTAATGAGCCAGCTCACTAAACTGAGACGTAATTTCCATCACTACTCTCTATAAGGTCTCTAAATACTGGAGAACTTGCAGTTGTAGCCATTGCCTAGTAAGGCAACAGTTAACATTGTGAAATGTTCCTCTCCAATGACATGTCTTATGATATTGTAAAGCAAGCTGGAAGCTGATTGGAGGAGTGCTTCCATCTGACCAGGAGCACATGGTCTGTTTCAGTCAGAGTGAGAGACTCCATGTTGGAGCACATGTCAGCTCCATTAAACAGATGAAAGAGCAGAACATATGTGTACTGCACCAACCAGTGTCTTAATACCAGGAAGCAGAGGTACCTCAGGCTATTGCCTGATACCCTGGGCAAGTCCGGAGACTTAAGCCCCAGAGCTGAGAGCCACCATCTGGACTACCTGGCCATGAGCAGCCTACCTGAGGACCTGCTACCTCCATCACCAGCTCACCAGCTTGCTGAATCTGCTGATATCGTTTGTCGTTATCTAAAGATGTAAACCAAAGGAAATTGAAAAAAAAACTGTCGGTAGTGTAAAAATATGTTATTAGTGCCATACGCTAAGATGGATGGACTGTGTCTGGTTATACAATATTCTGGCCAATAAGAGGTTAATCGCTGGAATACCAGTATCACAGCAGCAAAACAGCAGAAAACCCAAGGGGAAAATCTCAATCCTCAGTGGGTCATTTCTTGGAAATCTAACAGTCAGTGGTCGCCATCAAAAGCACAGAGTGTGAGCACAACAGAATGATAATGTTGTGAGCCGCTCCTATCCAGTCCAAGTGGTAAAAGCAGGCAAATCCCAACGCCCGGAATATCAGAAATCCAAATATATAAAACAAACCACAGATCCGAACCCTTAGAATTCCAGCAGGAGGGACAACAAAAAACACCTTGGTAAGACGCAACACCGACCAGCCTGTTCACACTCTCATATTCTTAGCTGGAACTCCAAGGTTACAGATCCGGGTTTTGCTTTATCTATTTTATTCAATTAAATGTCCAGCACCGGACTCTCCCCCCTCCCCTTTTACTTCTTATTACAGAGAAACATCTGCTCTACAAATTTTTTACTGGATATTTATTCTCTTGCTCCAAGCTTGCATGGACAGCTCCACTCGCTGTGTAGTGGCTGAACTGAGTCACTGCAGCTTAGGTGCAGAAAGCTGATCTGCAGTAACTTGGTGTGACCACTACACAGAGAACAGAGCTGTCTCCTTCCTGATCCATCTTCTGTTAATTAATTGCTTAAAGGGGTTGTTCACCTTAAGCTCATTCTAGCAAATAATTGATATTGTTTGTATAATGAAAAGTTATACAAACTTCCAATATACTTTCTCTATAAAGAGTTTAAAATTTTTAGATTTCTTCTTGCTGTCATGTAACAGGAATCTTCATTCTTTTACTTCCTGTGGATAAACAGCAGCCCCTGGTCATGTGATTTTACACAGGTGCACAGCTCTTTGTATCAAATCGAGTAATCAGAGCTGTGTGATACTAACAACATGTGCACCTGTGTGACATCACATGACCATGGACCAGTGTGTTTATCTACTGGAAGTAAAAAGTAAAGTTTCCTGTTGCATGACAGCAAGAAGACAGCAAGCAGAGATCTCGAAAAATGGTTAAGAATTGATACAGAAAGTATATTGGAAATGTCTATAACTTTTCATTACACAAAAAATATCAATTATTTGCTGGAATGTGCTTAAAGTGGACAACCCCTTTAATAAAACTGTTCTGTGGTGTCCTGGGAGTTTGACCCCAACCATTCCATAGCATATTCACAGAATAGGTCTTTAACCCCTTCACGCTCCGTGGTGGATATATCCGCCACAGAGCGCAGTGACTTAGCGCTCAGTGGCGGATATATCCGCCACGGCGCTTATGCCGGCTCGGCTCTGGATCAGAGCCGAACCGGCATCGGGAAACACGGGGTGCCGGCTGTAACTAATAGCCGGCACCCCAGTGTAACACCCGCGATCGGAGTTGTCTCCGATTGCGGGTGCTTAACCCGTTAAATGCCGCGGTCAGCGCGACCGCGGCATCTAACATGCATCTGGGGGATCTTTCCCCCACGATCGGCCCCCCCGAACCGTTTTCGGGGGGCGCCGATCGTTGCTATAGCAACTCTGGGGTCCGATCTGGACCCCAGAGTTACTTGCAAGAATTGCCGGTAAGATGGCGTCTGTGACGTCATCTTACTGGCACAGTGCCAGCCTATGCAAGTGTATAGGCTGACACTGATAATACTCTGCAATACATCAGTATTGCAGAATATTATCATGAAGAAGCAATCAGAAGATTGCTTGTTCATATCCCATGGTATAAAAGTGAAAAAGTTAAAAAAAAAGTCATAAATCACTAAAAATGCCCCAAATCCCCAAAACACATAAAGAGACATATAACTCAAAAAAAAGTCTAAATCATAACACAAACCCCACATATATAGTATCACCGCGTCCGTAACAACCCGTAGAATAAAAGTAAATCATTATTGAACCCCCACGATAAACGCCGTAAAAAAAAACTGTTATAAACCCTCCAAAAATTATGATTTTTACCTTTTCAATCCCACAAAAAATGCTATAAAATGCGATCAAAAAACCATATGTACTCAGACATGATACTGGTGCAAAGTACAACATGTCCCGCAAAAAACAAACCATCAACCAGCTCCGTAGCCAAAAAAGTAACAATGTTATGCCACTTGGAAGATGGCAATACATAAATGATAGATTTTTCCCCACATTAGGGTTTTGTTTGACAAATTTAGTAAAACGTAAGAAAATATATTCATGTCTGGTATCCCCGTAATCGTATCGACCCATAGAATAAAGATAACAGGATTATTAGTCTATACGGTGAACACCAAAAAAAAAAAAGTAAAAAATCCTGTACAGAATTGATGCTTTTCTACTCCTGCCCTCAAAAAAAGTTCCTAAATTTTCAACAATAGGTGATACCAACCCCAAAATGGTAACAATGGAAAAAGCATCTCGTCCCGCAAAAAAAATGCCGTCACATGGCCCAAATAACGAAAAAGCGAACATTTTATAGCCTTCAAAAGGGGCCAATGAGGAAACTAAAATCCTGGCAGCTGCAGGGCCCTCCTTCCCTTCTGCACCTCGCTGTGCGCCCATAAAACAAGTCACGGCCACATGTGGGGGGTCTCTGCACTCAGGAGAAATTGCAGAACAAATTGTAAGATGAGTTTTCTCTTTTTATATTTTGGAAATGTGTAAATTTTAGGGCTAAATGAACGTATAAGGGAACAATATGACCATTCTAAATTTCACCTCTAAATTTTGATTCAATTACTATGAAGATCTCAAGGGGTTAACAATCTTCGTAAAAGCGGTTTCTGATAGCTTGAGGGGTGCAGATTTGAAAAAGGGTAGATTATATAGGGGGTTTTGATGCTAAATATGTAAAATTTCATTCAAAACTTTATTTATCCCCAAAATAGTCAATTCTGAAAATCCGGAAAATCGCTATTCGATTTGTAAGCCGCGTGACATCAAAATAAATTATCCAGACATTTCAGAAATTATGAAAATGTAAAGTAGACAAATGGGAAATGTTATTCTGTAACTTATTTAGGTGGTAAATCTATCTGCCTGAAAACGCAATGATTTAGAATTTCGAAAATGGCAAATTTTTCTAAAAATTTATCATATTTTCTTTTTTTTTGTAAATAAACGCAAAACTTATCAGCCAAAATTTACCACTAAAATGAAGTACAACATGTGAGGAAAAAACAATCTCAGAATCGTTTTGATAAGTAACAGAGTTCAAAAGTTATAACCATATAAAGCGACGCAGGTCAGAATTCAAAAAATAGGGCTGAGCCTTAAGCTACAAAATGGCTGCGTCCTTAAGGGGTTAAAGGGGTTGAAAAACATTGCTGCTTTCTTCTAAAAACAGCGCCACCCCTGATTATGGTTTGTGCTGGTACTGCAGTTTAGCCGTATGGAAATGAATAAAACTTATTTGCAATACCACTCACTACTCAGCTGTTATTGGAAGAATGCAGCCATGTTGTTCAGCCTCCAAACCTTCTTAAGCTTAATAAACAAAATAATAATGGATTTAACTATCTACTTTAGTGAATACTTGTTTCCCCCGGCAAAAAATTCTACAACAATTAATTGTTCCTATGTTATTCTTCTTGTTTTTTTAGTTTTTTTTAATTTGACAATTTTTTTAAATTTGGGTCAAATTTAACATACACCAGAAAATACAGTGTCACAATGCATAGGAAGACCCTTCCTATAACACTGAGTATTATTCTTACATGCCTAATAGGAGTAACAGAGGAATAGCACATTGCAAAGTTATAAGAAAAGATGTTTTATTAAGTGAGATACAAATATAAGTTAAACCAAACATGTCATGAAGTGTGACAGGTCCTTTTTAATGCTCATTTTGCCTCTTTTGCACAACTATTAAATTGCACAACGTTGTTACTTGTAGGATTCATTCATTGTCTGGGATTGAATGGAAGGCTCATTGCTGACCTCTGGTGGTAAAATTGAATATTACATATTTGAAAATCAATGTAAAAAATTGGTTGCTGTAAATGTTAGAGGAGGGGGACATATTATTGAATTGCTGTCTATATGCACTGCGCCATTGCAATATGAAGTACAGGCCGTCCCCGGGTTACGTACAAGATAGATTTGTCCTTAAGTTGAATTTGTTTGTAAGTCAGAACTGTATATTTTATCATTGTAACCCCAGCCAGAATTTTTTTGATCTCTATGACAATTGGATTTTAAAAACTTTGGATTGCCATAAGAATCAGGATTAACAATAAAGCTTCATTACAGACACCTGTGATAACTGTTATAGCTGTTTATTGTAGCCTAAGGCTAAAGTACAGCAATTTAACAATATCCAGAGGTCCGTTTGTAACTAGGGGGGGTCGTCTGTAAGTCAGGTGTTCTTAAGTAGGGGACCGCCTGTACATCTGATATATCTCCATAGCTCTACACGCTAATATCTCTATTCCCTTACAATGGACAAAACTATCTTAGCTTCTGACGTATTTAGCTGCCAGAATATGCAGAATATAACTTAGACTAGAAACAATTGTACAAAAATGGAAACATTGTGAAAAATATTTGGCTCATTGAATGTACACAGAGATCAAGGACATAGTTGGGAATAGCATTTCATCAGCAAAATGTGCCAGAATTCTAGAACCTGTTGCAACAAACTTGTCCTAAATTCTTTGTGCCACGTTTATAAAGTGTCCAGAATACAGGGTGAAATACTGATAAGACGTATATTAAAAGAAAAGCTTATGTGAGTTTTTGTGAAAAAGATAAGAGGTTTTTATATTGTGACAAATTGCGAGACTAAAATTGTCAGCAAGATTGTAGCAGTTTCTTCTCTGAACTATATTATAGGAAATCTAAAATTAGTTTTTATGTATTGTAAATCAAACATAACTTGAGAATGCTGAAGCTACAATGATGCATAAACATATCTTGTTTAATCCATGGATTAAAGGAAACCTACCATTTAGAATGGTAGGGGTAAGCTGTAAGTACCGGGCACCAGCTCAGGGTGAGCTGGTGCCGGTACTTACTTTCGTTAGTGTTATAAACCGCGGTATCGCGGTTTTAACACTTTTTAAACTTTAGAGCAGAACAGGCTTCGGCGCTGCGCGCGACCTTCTTACCGATGAGCGCCTCCATCAGTTCATAAGTAACAGAGACAAGCAGTGACAATGGGAGGCCGGGGAGTGATATTACATTACTGTAAAGAGATGTGTACACTCTGCGAGGGCCAATATACTGCATGGAAACACCATGTATAGGTATTACATAGTGCGGGAGTTAGTAAGGGGCAAGGAGCACAAAGTCCAGAAGAATTAACTGTGGGGGCATTAGGGATGGCATAATAAAATTGTGGTGTGGAGATACTTGGAAGCTAATAGAGTATGCAAGGACACTAAGAGGGGCAATATCCTTTATGGGGCACACGGAAGCTAGCTGGGCCAAACGTGCTTGTCTAGTGGGGTGCATACAATACAGCGTCCTACAATGGGGAATTGATATATTTAATAAAGTTATCGGACAAGGTTCACACCTCCTCAAGGCTTTTCAATTTTTCTTCTGAAGTCTTGTTGACAAATTTTTCTTAAAGGAAACCTACCACTTGAAATGGCAGGTTTAAGAAGAAAACCCCGAGGGTGAGCTGGTGCCGGAGCTTATTTTTGTTAGTGTTTTAAACCGCTGTATCGCGGTTTAAAACACTTTTTAAACTTTATAGCCGGCGCAGGGAGGTACGCGCTTGGTGCTTACCATGCGCGTGGCTCTCCTTCACTTCCTATGTAGCCGCGCGCACGGTCGCACGCATGGTAAGCGCCGAGCGCGCACCTCCCTGCGCCGGCTATAAAGTTTAAAAAGTGTTTTAAACCGCGATACAGCGGTTTAAAACACTAACAAAAATAAGCTCCAGCACCACCTCACCCTCGGTGTTTTCTTCTTAAACCTGTCATTTCAAGTGGTAGGTTTCCTTTAAAGGGGTTGACCACTTTAAGTGTGTGGGAAGGATAAGAGGTAATTTACAATATACATCTAGTAATAGTTCTGCTCCGTTTTCTTGATATGTAAAGTGAAGCCTCCGGTCTTTTACCTCATCATCCAGATATTCCTGACCATAAAATGGCCACAGATGGAGGGTCATGTGATTTCTATCTGTCCATGAACAATCGGCAACAGTGTTGCAGTTCATTCCGATTCTTCACCACCACTGCCGGCTGAGCTGTAGGTGCCGAGGGTCATAAATGATGGGTGGCCTCACAATCGGAGACACCCACAATGCAATGACCAAGAGCCGGAGCAGTGTGTGAATACTTTTGTATATTTTGTATTTTCTTTGATTACACCTGCCCCAGACTGCAAGGGGATTTCCTAGGATTCCCGGGGAAGCTCTTTAAATAATACAATCCAAACAATCCACATATATCCCTCCGCCTTATATCCCCATATATCCATATATCCCTCCGCTTAGGACAAGCCATTGGCTAAAGCCCCCTCATTTTCATAACTTATAGACCAATTGATCAATTGTAGATAAAAGATTCCAAAATATTCTAAAATTCAATGTCCGATTACCTATACCATAAATTTAGAAAGTTCTAAAATTAAGCAGAAAGTTTCAAAAATATGGTAAAAAAATCCAATGACTCATGCGAGGAGCCATTAGCGGGTGGAGGGGGATGTTTCACCGCAGGAAAGCCAGACATTAATTTACTTTGTCCATTGAAATTGTAAATGCTTTATTACCATCTATCATTAAAGCAGAGGAGTACATTCACAATCAGGAGGGGGCAACGTAATCTGCGGAATAATCACGGATTCGCTGGATGATTCATTCTCACGGAGACATTATGCAGCGGAGACAATTCCTACCTGCGATAATCACTTAAGACAATAGGAACTGGTATAATACCTACAGGACAAAGGCGGACTGGAGTGTTTGGATTGTACACGTTAAAGGGGAATGGGCCACATATGCTGCATCCGATCACCTGCACCAAAATCATTGTCCTTATGGTGCATTTATTAGGCGTTTTATACATCGTTTGTATCTTTTAGACCATGCATGAAACATAAAGAGATTACGGCTAAGCAAAAAATGTGACTTAAATCAGTTTTTCACGGAAGTCTGAAAACCCCTTGGGTGCTGGGGTGGTAAAATAACAAAAAAAAAACTAATTATATTCACCCTGCTTCGGCTCCTGATTATCACATTGTTGAGCATCCAGCATGAATGTCCAAGAAAACATCTCCTCCGGATATCACAGAAACAAGGTTTCAGCGACCTGATGGAAAGTCTCTCGTCTACAGCCACAAAATATGATATGACTTTTCTTAGTTTCTTTCCTTAGCGCAATTTTGAGTGATAACTAGTTAGAGCAGTGTATACTTCATAAAGTGGCAATGCCAGAACCCTAAAAGTAGAGCTGATAAGGGAGAACGGGTGTCATTTTCAGAATCAGGGCCCCAAACATTCTTAACACCTAAAAGACTTGCAACATATTAGTATGTCACAAGTCTGTTATGGCGTATGGCGAGGGCTCATGGGCCCTAAAGTTGCATATTACAGAAAACACCCACAGGTAACACCTGTGATCAGTACTGGCACTGATCGTCGGTGTCGACCCTTTGAATGCCGTTGGCGAAGACGGCTGTATTTAGGCGTTGTTGCAGATCTGTAACAGTGTGCCAATGGCACACTTTTACAAATCTATAGCGGTTTCTCCATATACTTCAGTAGATTAGTGTTACAGTATATGGTAGGAGAATCTACACTAAGGGGTCTAAAAATAGTAAAAAATACAAATAAAGTTAAAGGGAACCTACCACCACCGATATACCTATAAAGGTAGATCGGGTGGTAGGTGCATCTATAGGACGTGAGGATAGCCCTTTTAAGGCTTCAATAACTTTTATTTCCCTAATATGCAGATTTTCTAAAGAGGCTACTGGGGTGTGGAGTAGCCGGAGCTGCTCCACGCCCCAGTAACCTCTTTGACCCTCCTATCAGATGTCTTTGTCTGCGAAGCCTGCCGTCTGGCAGACTTTGCGGACAAGGATGCGCAGCTCCTTGTAGCTACGCACCAAGACATCTGGTAGGAGAGTCAAGGAGGCTACTGGGGCGTGGAGCAGCCACGCCTTGTAGCCTCAGCTCCGGCTACTTCACGCCCCTGTAGCCTCTTTAGTCCCTTTTCCCTAGAACTGATGTAAAAATAAAGTCATAAGCATGTTAGCTAAAGTCCTGATCTATCAATATATAAAAACGTTTATTCCTGGCAGGGAACCCCATAACGGAAGATAGCGCCCAAATGTCTAAATGACACTTTTTGCCATTTTGTAAGATGTAAAAATGTGATCAAAAGTGATCAAAAAGTCTTACAGTCCCTAAAATGGTAGCAATGAAAACTATAGCTCTTCTCGCAAAAAAATTACATCTTATACAACTCTGTAAACTGAAGCATGAAAAAGTTATCAGTGTCAGAATTTTTTTTTGTACAGAAGGTGTTAATTTTTATTTAAATGTATTTTGTATTTCTGTAATCGTACCAACTCAAAGAATAGAGAAGACATGTCATTTGAAATGCACAGTGAAAGCCGTATAAACCGAGCCCACAACAAAATGGCGTAAATGTGTTTTTTCACAAATTTCACTGCATTTGGAATTTTTTCCCACTTCAAAGTACATGCCATGAAATGTTAAATACCATCACTACGGGGTACAATTTGTTATGCAGAAAACTAGCCCTCACACAGCTTTTTCCATGGAAAAATAACAAAAAGTCAAGTTAATTTTTGAAGTTGGGTGAAAAATGGAAACATCAAAACAAAGGGCCAAGATGTTAAGGGGTTATAAATAGTTGCAACTTTTAAGCCACCAAAATGATTGTTTCCCACTGTAATTAAATACAAAAAACGGAATTTTAAAAACGCATATTAAAAATGTAATAGTAGATTTTTTGCACTTAATAACTAAATAAATATAATTGACACATTTCATTTATGTAAAACCCAGTTAATATAAGGTAAGAGTTGATACAAGTTAACACCATTGTTAGAGATATAACAGAAGTTTGTACCCTACTGGAAAGTCTTTTATCCTCATTATTCTGGTTTGTTTTTTCGCATTGTATCCATGGAAACAGGTTGTCAGTAGAGATATTTACTGAGGGGAGACAGGAGCTTTAATGTTACAAAATATATTCTGAATATCACTTAACAGGTAGATGTGCTATTTGGTTTATGTTGACGGAGTAAACTGCTTAACTCTCAAGCTATGGGGGCATTTAGACATGAAACGAGTGGAAGCTATTACCCATGCTGATGACCGCTCTTCCCCACATATTTAGGGTAAATGCACTGCTTTTCTAAGGCAATTTATTTATTTATTGAATTTGTACTGAGATTGTCTTCTTCTACACCTAATGGACTCATTATTGTGTAGGATCCTCTACCCACAGGAAGGCAATGATAAGTTTTCTGGCATAAAAGCAGTGGAATAATAGCCTGGCACGGGGGTGGGCATAGGGCATTCCCGCCCCGTGCCTGTGTTCTTTTTCGAAACCAGCAAACTTTAGTTTGCAGTTTTTTACTGGCGTAGCTTTGCCTTCCGCCCGCTAGGGCGCCTGTGTATGATAAATCTCCCCCACTATTGCAGTAACTCCCTCCATCCCTGAGAAGACACCCCCCACCCCTACCCTTTACCAACCAAACAACCCCCCTCTTCTCGAGGCAACTGCGTCATCTGTATGAGCACACTTGGGCAGATTTACTTACCCGGTCCAGTCGCGATCCAGCGGCGCGTTCTCCGACGCTGATTCGGGTTCTGCCGGGTTTCAGTAAGGTCGTGCACCCGATGTCCCCTAGGTGTCGCTGCTGCGCTGAAGTCCGCCGGAATTCACCTTCTCTGTCTTGCTGCATGTGAGTGCTATTTTTGCGACAATTTTTTTTTTATTCCGCGTTTTTTTCTGAATCCATCGGGATTTCCGACGGCCACGACAATGCACCACAATCCGATCACGTGCGCCAAAATAGTGGTGCAATTCTGTGCAAATTGGAAAAATTCAGGAAACCCGGTGGAAAAACACGATTCGGACCCTTAGTAAATGTGCCCCATTATCTCACATGAATATGTCTTCATATCAGACCATTTCAAGATACAATATACATGTCCGACCAACAGAGACAGAAGAAAGCTTCTAGATTTACAAGAAAGCATTCAATGGATTGTGTCAAAGGAAAGAAGAGGGGAGATTAACTTCATCCATCCACGGAACCTACAACTTTTTGGAATTTCTTTGAAGCCTTACACTTACAATACACCCCTAATAAAAAGTATTCCTTCTAGAAATGTATTCCTCTACTGTTGGCGCAACCAATATTGAGCAATTAACTTTCGGGCTTCATATAACATCCTGCCTATACTTATAGAGACGGCATTCGTCAGGTCTTCACCCAGGAGACCCAGAATACAAACTATGGGGGAAGCCAGTAGGTTTATGCTGTGTATCTTAAGAACCAAAGCCTGAACTTCCTTCGAATAAGAACCCAATTTTGGGCCTCACCACATCATTGTTCTAATGTATCTAGTATAATGTCTCATGAAGGTCCTGCGCCCGATGTCCACCAGGTGTCGCTGCTGCGCCGAAATCCGCCGAGGTGCCCCGGAGTTCTTCATCGTGGTGCATGTGAGTATGGCCCGTGCGACCAATTTTTTTTAAAAATGCAGCGGTTTTTCCGAATCCGTCAGGTTATCGTTCGGCCACGCCCCCCGATTTCCGTTGCGTGCATGCCAGCGCTGATGCGCCAAAATCCCGGGGCAATTCAGGGAAAATCGGCGCAAATCGGAAATATTCGGGGAACAGGTCAGGAAAACGCGAATCGGGCCCTTAGTAAATGACCCCCACTATGTTGTAAAGGGAATTTCTATATATAAAAGTGAGGAAGAACAGGGGACTCGGAACAAACAAAACAAGGTTTTTGATGCAGAGGATGGAAGCCACTTATACTTTGTATATAACAGTTTTTTCAAGGTTTACTAAAAGAAATAAAGATCATTTGTACCAAGGAATTCTCTGGTGAGCCCATAGCCTAAAAATGGGACACCCAAAATCCCACAGACGGGATTCCATTTTGGAGCCAATTTTTTGCCACTATTGTTGAACTAATTCATTAGAAATATTCTCATAGATAGTGGGGCTTATTTACTTTATACATGTTCCACTGATGCCTCTATCCATGGGATTAGAGACGCCATTCTTCTAAAAAAGACTTTTATTGATATCCTCTGTTACTAATGATCCAATCATGGAGCCTGGGGAGCTCAAGCATACAGTCAAGCTACCCTGCCTCCAAACTTACGCTGACACTGCTAACCTGACCGACCTCAGAATTGAGGGAGCTCAGAGTTGTACCTTTATGACGCTTAAGAGAATTCCTGAGGGAAAGGTAAATAAGAGGGTTGAGAGAGGCGCTGCTGTGTGTGACTTGAGGAAGAGAGATCAACTCCCTCAGCCCTTCTCCCTCAGGAATTCTCTTCAGTGAGTCACAGAAAACACAGTTGCTGTGTCTTTCAATCTAAAAGGTTTCTCTAGATTGATAGTGTTAAAGGGGCAACTTGTTCCATAAACACAGTTTGCATATTTAAAAATATCTATATTAATGTTTGGCAAAGCATCTCAAAATGTCTTCTTAAAGGAATGTTGATTTCTAACCTAAAGCCTGCAGAATTGTGAATGCATCTGTGACGTATTATACAGGATATGATGGAAAGTGTTTATGTTCATTTATAATTGACCGTTACTACCCTATAAACGCCATGTCAGTTAAAGAAAGCGGGGGGGGGGGGGGGGGGGAGTGATGTTTATTATATGATTTTTTGCTGTTTTTGTATGTCAAAGTGGTCATTCCTTGTTCTTTGTGCTCAAGATTTCCCAAACAATATGACATTGGTGGGAAATCCATACTCAGAGATTACAAAGGGGGTATTTAGTATTTGTTACAAGTCGTACGACAGCAAATGCTTGGACTCATGGTACTATGTTCCCTTTAAGGTAGATGTTAGCTAAAGTTCAAATCAAGGAAGGGCAAGGCATGAATTTTTGACATTTGAGCAGCGGACCAATTCAGGTTTGGGTTTGCCAGTTCGGCCAAACCTTTAAAAAAGGTTTAGTTAGAATGTGCCGGCACTGATCGCGGTTGTTAATCCATGCGCCGCGTCATTCCCCATTATGTCATTGTGGAGCAATGATCCTAAGGAATGCGGTGTGCATTTATGGCGGGACCAACTGTGGGACCAACCATTTTTCGGAAGATTCTGAACAGATGAGAATGCCAGTGGTGAGGAAGCCAGAGCAGAGGAATAGTGGGCCGCCATTATCACTATCCCTTACACTGGTTCAGTCTGTACAAATAATTGAAACAAATCTGATCTGTGCTTACAAACATGTTGATCTTATGCAAAAGCTCCTCAAGTTTCCGGTCCTGGGTAATTTGTAGGTACTCCTTGTTGACCTTTGATGCAAGGTGTAAAGTCCATGCCTAAACGTTTCTCTCTCCGCAGTTGGCAGAATAGTTGGCGTTTATTTGTGTGTGGACTGTGGCTTAGTGTTTGTATTAACTGAGCCACACTCTGCTCCTTGCATTTCAGACCTGCCCAGCAAGGGTTACTAGCCTGATGGTCAGTTCCCCCAGTGTGCTGCTGGAGGCGTGTCCGGGAACTGCCCTATTTACTATTTACTGCCTATTTCCATCATACCTGGCTGGTTATTTCAAGTGTTATCTGTGTATCTAGTGCTCTTGCTATCTTGTTTGCTATTCTGTGTATTGTATCTGATTCTGTACCTTTGCATCCATCTTGGTTTTGACCCGGTTTGTTTGTCTCTGTTTGTCTGCCTGTTGTTTGTCCCTCAGTATCGTTTACCTCCTAGTGTTATTCCGCTTTCCCTGTCTCAGACCTGTGTTAGTATTCTGTGCACCAGTGTGAACACTGGTCTATTCCTGTATTCTGGTTACCTGTCCGCTCCACCATCCAGCAGCTGTAAGACGAAGAAAGTCTTCCTGTCATCTTGTAGGGTCACTCAGGGACCATCAGATAGGTTCCTGATAGCGGGTTGTCAGGGCGGTTTATCTGCTTTAGGCAGGGCCTTAGCCCGCAGGGACGTCGCAGGGTGAGTTCGCCACCACTTACCTAGTCTGACAGCTAGCGCCAAGCCTGGTTGTGGTTGTGCGTTTGCTGGACGGGTGCTGACACAAGGTTAATGAAATTTAGGAAGGTGTACAGTTAATGTCTTCTCAATTAGGTACTATGTAGCATGGGTTTAGCTTGAGAGGATACAAGGGCTATTACCAGACCCAAGCCTATGGTCATAATGGGCCCATAAGGTGTGTCATTACCATATTAAGAGACTAGTACTATAGACCCTACATTATAGATGTGGGCCTGGTACAGATTTGCATTGGGACCCATATTCTTCATGCCTTTACTTTAAGTATTATACTGAATGTGTATAAATAGATTCTATATTGTGAATTTATATGTGATTATTTGCTGAAGCTTAGACCAATAGGTTTTATCCTTGAATGTCTACTTGTTCTGTTCTGATATCAGAGAACACAATGAAGGAAGATCACACTTCATGTTGCAGAAATGTTCTGCTATAAAGTCAGCGAGCGCTGAGGAAGTATCTCTATATTGGATAAAGATGGCATACAAGAAGTGTGTACTGTCTTTTGGTCAATGCTCTTGTGTTAGAGGGGATGATAGAAGCCAACACTATGGGCTCTGTGACACCTCTGTCCTGTAATCTGGAGCTGTAACTACATAATAATTGTATAATGGAAGTACTGGGGCTATAATAGGATCTTATCTATCTCTTCCTGTAGGTCTATTTTACAGAATTCTCAGAAAGGTTATTGAGGAAATGACCTGAATTGATAATAAAACAGTATATTGTGCGCAGTATAGAACATATCATCTCCGAGGCATCTAGTCTGCAGGAAATTACAGTCCACCATGGAGAATAAAGAGACATGTAATATGGAGAATCTAATATACACCTCTTCCTCCCACCTAGAGGAATGAAATGATGTACGAATTGTACATTTCACCATTACATTAACTTAGTTAGTGTTAACAAAGTTAACTCTTTGTTTCATTGCAAACAATTGGCTGGATCAAAATATTTGTTTGCTCATTAATGTACATTCTGCCCCCATCTTGATTAGGAAAGGCACACACCGCACGTCTCACAGTGCATGTCAGGGCACATGAGAATCAAGAGGTCTAAGGAACTGCCCAAAGAGCTCTGAGACAGAATTGTGGCAAGGCACAAATCAGGCCAAGGTTACAGAAGAATTTCTGCGGCACTCAAGCTTCATAAGATCACTGTGGCATCCATAATCCTTAAATGGAAGAAGTTTGGGATGACCACAGCTCTTCCTCACCTGGCTGTCGAGCCAAACTAAGCAATCGTGGGAGAAAAGCCTTGGTGAGAGAGGCAAAGAAGAACCCCAAGATCACTGTGGCTGAGCTCCAGAGATGCAGGAGGGAGATGGGAGAAAGTTCAAATCAAATCAATCCACGAAGATTCTTCTCAGAGCAAGACATATGAAAGCCATATACAGTTTGCAAAGGACTCCCAGACTATGAGAAATAAGATTCTCTGGTCTGATGAGACCACAACTTTTTAATGTTACTTTAAGCGGTATGTGTGGAGAAAACCAGGGAATGCTCATCACCTCCCAAATACAATCCAAGCAGTGACACATGGTGGTGGCAACATCATGCTATGGAGGCAGGGAAAGGACCACTGGTTATAATTGAAGGAAATATGAAAAAGTGGTGGATTCAGAACATCTTTGTGACCATTCCTGACTGGCCCAGCCAGAGCCCAGACCTAAATCCAATTGAGCATCTATGCAGAGACTTGAAAATCGCATCCACCAACATTCACCATCCAACCTGAGGGAACTGGAGAGGATCTGCAAGGAAGAGACAGAAGATCCCCAAATCCAGGGGTGAAAACTTATACTAAAAACAATACTGAGCAAAGGGGCTGAATTATTATGACCATTAACCCCTTAACACTCTGCGCCGTAGCTCTACGGCGCAGAGGTATAAGGGATGTATGAAGAGGGCTCACGGGCTGAGTCCTCTTCATACAAAGGTGGGGGTTTTTGCATTTTGCACAAAACCCCCACCGCTAATAACCACGGTCGGTGCTTGCACCGATCGCGGCTATTAACCCTCTAAACGCCGCCCGCAAAGTTGCCGACGGCGTTTAAAAGACGGCGGCGCGCGGGCGCCGCCATCTTTTTTTCGATCGCCACGCCCCCGAACGTCATCTTCTTCTTTTGACACGAGGCTACATGGTTTATGCAGGTTCGTTACAATGAGCCAGTGGCTCATTGTAATGTATGACCTGCAAAAATGCCATATATTGCAATACTGTAGTATTGCAGTATATGGTAGGAGCGATCTGACCATCTAGGGTTAATGTACCCTAGATGATCTAAAAAATAGTGAAAAAAAAAAGAAAAAAAAAGTTTAAAAAATAAAAAAAATTAATAAAATATTAAAAGTTCAAATCACCCCCCTTTCCCTAGAACGGATATAAAACATAACAAACAGTAAAAATCACAGACATATTAGGTATCGCCGCATCCCAAAATGCCCAATCTATCAAAATATAAAAACGGTTACGGCCGGCGGTGACCTCCGAGGCGGGAAATGGCGCCCAAATGTCCGAAATGCGACTTTTACACCTTTTTACATAACATAAAAAATGAAATAAAAAATGATCAAAATGTCGCACAGACCTCAAAATGGAAGCAATGAAAACGGCGCCTCATTTAGCAAAAAATGACCCCTCACACATCTCCGTGCGCCAAAGTATGAAAAAGTTATTAGCGTCAGAAGATGGCAAAAATTTTTTTTTCTTTTTTGTACACATTCGTTTAACTTTTGAAAATGTATTAAAACACAATAAAACCTATATAAATTTAGTATCACCGCGATCGCACTGAACCAAAGAATAAAGTAGGCATGTTATTTGGAGCGAAGAGTGAAAGTCGTAAAAACTGAGCCCACAAGAACGTGACGTTCTTTTTTCAATTTTTCCACATTTGGAATTTTTTTTTCAGCTTCGCAGTAGACAGCATGTTAAAATAAATAACATCACGGGAAAGTAAAATTTGTTACGCACAAAATAAGCCCTCACACAGGTCTGTACACGTAAAAATGAAAAAGTTATGGATTTTTGAAGTTGGAGAGCGAGAAATCAGCCGAAAAACCCTGCGTCCTTAAGGGGTTAAAAATGTCAGTTTTTGTTGTTTAATTAGCAAAAATATTGACATTTTTTTTTTCTGTTAAGATGGGTGCAGAGTGTAGAGTAATGAGCATTACTAAGAACCTTTTTTTTTTACCTTATGCAACACCCTCGCCGATGCAAGGCAGAGCTGTGTTTGCAAATACGTCCCACCATGTAGCCTGCACCCTGTGTAGGGTCTGATTAGCCTCACAGCATGTCACTACATAACACTAGATAACACAGATGAACTCTGCAGTGGTAGATCCTGCCTGGCAAGGCAGGAGTTAATTCTTTGATGTGATGTAAGATGTGTCATCCAATCACATGTGTTATCCTAATGTATTGTAAGCTGGGATGTAATTGGAGGAGTAACCACCACATGACCAAGAGCTGAGAAAAAGTGACGGTTGGAGATTTCCAACAGTCAGTTCAGTCAGAGAAGTGAGTCTGACAGGATTCAGTCAGAAAGACTAGCCAGTCAGACCAAGCAGCGAGTTAGACAGAGAGAGGAAAGGGGTATCATCCTACCTTCCAGGGTGATACCTGAAGCACTCCAGGACAAGCTGAAGCTTCCTATTAGAACACAGATACCTCCCAGCCTGCCCTCTGCATCCAGGCTGGCGATCTACCTCCTGTGGCTCCCTCCAAGTACATCTCAGCAATCCACTACTCTGTTAAAGGCACGTTGCTGCGGTTCCTGTCGGTTCCAATAAAGAACTGTAAGTTGTTTTTGTTCAACGTCTGCCTCCGTCTGGTTCCTGCTACTACGGCTGTCACCATCACGGCACCCTGTCCACTACACAGAGACTCATACTCTAGACACCAAAGGGTTGCCCCAGGGAGATCCGCTATAGCAGCCTCTCCCTCATCATTTCTTGCCAACACCACCCTGCTGGAGACCTGCCAGGCTGTAGGACAGCTCTCCGGTTCCCCATACCAAGCACCGTGACACTAGCGTGTCTAGGCCGCAACCGCCAGCCACTCAGGTACTGCGGGCCCCGGCTGACTCCAGGCCCCGAGAAAAGGCTAGGCCCCGGTGGGGGATGTTACACTTACAATGAAACAAAGAGTGGAAATTTTAAAGGGTTCTAAATACTTTCTGTACCCACTGTATATGCAACTTACCTGATGTGAGTCCAATGAGAGTAATGGAGTCCAAAACATGCAGTGTTTCCTGCAATACTTTATCTCTTTGTTCCTGATAGACAAATCTTTTTGCTACAGAACATGCTGCCTTGACTAGTACTTAGGGACTGTCTTCCTAACTACATGTAGTCAACTACAAACATTTACAGCTCCTTTTACTTTCCCCTTCAGGGGCAGTGGAAATTTGTGCACAATCCCTTGCTGAAACCACACAGTTGGTGGTTGTGCGACTCAGCACTGGTACATTATTAAGCACTCCCTCAGAAAGGTGTGGGCTGAGAGAGACCTAACTATATGAAAAAAAATCAACCTTAAACTGCCTTCAGGAATTGTCTTTAGATAGTCACATGTCATGTCATTTATGAGGGGGCCTGGTTAGCTTTGCCATCGTCCATATGGAGGTGCATTATACAGACTGTATACTGCAGCTATCCACCTCCCAGAAGACATCAATAAAAATATTTTTTAGGAGAATGCTGACTCTAATCCCAATGGATAGAGGCATCACTGGAACATGTATAGATACATCTAAAAAGTACCGTGTGCAGTTTATGGGGGGCTCTGGTAACAGGTTCTTTTTAAATTTGGTTTCTGGTGAAGCCAGGAATGACATCACGGTGCAAATCGTGCAGAAATATCTCAATATAGAGAGTCAAAGCAGGAGGCGTGCGATGAAGAGGAATGACATTGGATGTGACCTACAGGTTTCTCTCTGAGTGTCTTTCAGGAGATTCACTTTGTAATGTTAGGAAATTATTGCAGTAATTTCTCTGGAGAATTGCTTGAAGAAGAAGAGGCGAAGCGACGGTAAAGATAAATGTGAGAGCCGCTCAGGGCACGCTGACAAACTGGAAAAAGTCGAGCCCTCCCTGATCCTCTTGTTATTTCCTCTCCTGTAGGTAGAGGATAACTTCCTAAATTGGTACAAACTCTTTAAGGCCAAAGCTGAAAAACTACTTGGTGTGGGAGACAGATGTTGCCCCTCCCCCATTTATTAGACATTGTCAGCTTATCCTTAGGATAGGCTATCCAAAAAATAGTACACATCCCTTTTATGTGTTTAAAGGGAGCATGGCATTCAAATTAACCCACCCAAGATAAATTTTTCATTAAAAAGTATGATAAAAAGCATTGCCCTTATGCCTAAATGCTTCCTCTCCGTGGCTACATACAAAAAAATCAGTTTGTATACTTATACGCAACTCACCTGAGATGAGTCCAATCACAGTGAGTGAGTCCTGCATATGCATTGTTCCCTGCACTGCCCCGCCTCCCTGTTTGACAGGTCGCGCTGCTACCAAAATGCTGCCAATATGGAACTAGAACGTATGGACTACTTGCAATATTTAACTAGAAACCTATTCAGCTTCCTTTACTTTCCCTTGCAGGGGATATTTTCAGGGGTAAGAAATGCTACATGATGCCTTGCTGGAAACTTGAGAGAGAGACCTCTGTGATGCAGAAGAGAATTACTGAGGACGGGGTGAGAAGCAGGTTTGAGAGAGAGAAAGTGGATCTATGTGACATGGGTTGGCTATATCATTGTCCACTGCCTCAGGAAGGATGGGGCGAGAGAGACACTGGCTATGTGAAGAGAAATCAACCTTGTGCCTCACCCCTCTTTCAGGAATTCTCTTTAGTCGGGTTAGCAGTATCAGCATCAGTGAGGAAGAGGATGGGTGGCTTCATAGTATACTGCAGCTCCCCACCTCCATGACTGGAAGAGTGGACATCAATAAAAGTCTTATTTAGAAGAATGGTGGCTCTAACCCCATAGATAGAGGCATTAGCGAAATCCCAAATCTTGCACTATCTGCACACTGCTCTCTTAAAGAAATATTGTGGTTATATAAAATTCTCCCCAATTCACCACTAGAGATCCCACTGATCATTATCATTCAATTACATATGGACTTCTATAACAATTCAGTGATAGCTGTATTAGTCTACATGTAATCTACTGCCCCTAGTGGTGACTGCAGGTAAATGTCATGGCTGTTTACTAGGAAGTAGGAGAAATAATTAGGGGCCCTATAGTAGTCACATGATCTGTCCCAGTGATATTTCACTGTTTATGTGCGACAGGAATTCAATATAATTTTTTTACCACTTCTTCAGTTTTTCGGTTTTGGTTTCTTGTCTTGTAAGTTTCTTGTTTCTTCACAAGACAAAGTCTCGGTGACTTCTTGACTTTGGAAGTGTAAGTTTTCTTATGATTTTGTCATATCCACATGATATTGCTCCCTGTGGGTGAGAGTCAGCTCTGCAGAAGATACAACAGGTCCTCCTGGCCTGACCTACTTCAGATATATGTTTGTACTCGCAGTAATAATCTTTCATGGCTGTAAGAATCTTCCCATGAATTCTTCTAGCAGTGCAGACAATACTAATATCTCTGCTCCAGAGAAAAACATCCAATCTGCCACAAACATTTAATATTTTGCTTTATGGTCAAGGAATGATAGATGGTTAGAAATTGCTCCCCCCCCCCTCCATAGAGAAACATGGCGCATGGCACCGTATTCCGGGGAAAGATAGGACATGTTCTATCTTTTCCCAGGGTATGGAACGGTACGGTGCCGCCCATTGCCGACCTGTGGGGGACTTAAATACGACGTATATACGCCGGCCCTATACGCGTCCCCCAACTGCCGTGTGGATGAAGCCTAAAAATGTTATTTCCGGTATTATATAAGAGTATTCCGGGATAATGGAAGTGTCCTCTGTTTAAGATCCTTATCTTTCAGTGTTAAATGGGGTCATGGATGTTCATAGTCCTCCTAACCATTCCTGATCTAGCATGGTGGTCTCCAGCGGGTGCTATCCCACCGCCACACTGCTGAAACGGGGATTATTCTATTGGGTGGGGGGTGATTTAATGTGAGAGTGCTATTTGTGGTTATTATAACATGTGGAGAGATTAAATGGAATAATTATAATTATTACCAGGGGCGTAACTACAGCGGTAGCAGCCTTAGCAGTCGCTATGGGGCCCACAGTGTCAGGGGGCCCCGTCATCCGACCTGACACAATAAAGAATGGAGGATGTGCACCATTATATTTATATTGTACTGCACATTGTCTAGCATAATATGTATATAACATATACTGTGATGTATATATGCAGTATCTGTGATGTGTATATGATGTCTGTATACACTGTATGTGAGTATGTTGCATATGTCACTGTATGTGTGTGTATATGCACATGAGTGTATCTATATGTGATTGTAACTCGCATGTGTGAGTATACTAATATGTATATTTGTTAAGTGGGAAGGGGGCCCCATGCAGTAGCCTGCTAAGGGGCCCTGTCTCTCCTGGTTACGCCACTGATTATTACCTCTATGTGGGTATCATACTGTGTGGGGTGCTAAGGGCATTATATTTAATGGGGACACTGAAGCATTATTCTATGTAGGGACACTGGGAGGGTGTTATGTGCCGGGTCTGAAGGGACATTATATTTTGTCTGGGATGCAAAACGATATTATTATCCAGAAAAAAAATCAACAAAGCACTTTTTTCACGTAAATGCTGCTTAGACATTGGATAAAAGACATTGGATAGGTTCTATAGGTTTGTTCCTAAGTTCAATTTGTATGTAAGTTGAAACTGTATATTTTATAATTGTAGTTCCAGGCAAATTCTTTTTTTTTGCCCCAGTGACATTTGGAGTTTCAAAATTTTTTGCTGTAATTGGACCAAGGATTATCAATAAAGCTTCATTACAGACACAATACAGCTTATCTTTGCATTTAGAGAGCTTCTCAGTGGGCAGAGGGGTCTGTCTTTAACTAGGGGTCGTCTGTAAGTTGGGTGTCCATAAGAAGGAGACTGCCTGTATACTTATTTTTTTGCGTCTGGAGCCACACGTTCCTTTTTTGTCCCTTTTTTTTTAGATTTCTAACGCACTGAAAACTATTGCATTTTAACGTTTGCTTGCATTTGGTTTTTTAAAAACACAATGCAGTTTTTGCTTGTAAGCGCGTGCGCTTCAAAACGCAAACCACAAACGCTTGTGTTTTCAAAAAACACAACTGCTATGGAAGGCACAATGCAAATGCACCTCAAAAAAACGCAGACACAAAAAACGCAAAGTTAAGACACTTTATCCAAAAACCCATTTAAAAAGACAATGGGGGTCATTTACTAAGGGCCCGATTCGCGGTTTCCCGACGTGTTACCCGAATATTTCCGATTTGCGCCGATTGTACTTGAATTGCCCCGGTATTTTGGCGCACACGATCGGATTGTGGCGCATCGGTGCTGGCATGCACGCGACGGAAATCGGGGGGCGTGGCCGAATGAAAACCTGACGTATTCGGAAAAACCGGCGCATTTAAAAACCGAAATTATGTCGCTTGGGACGCGCTTACCTTCACCTGGTCCAGCTCGGTGTATTCCGGTGCGTTCAGTTGATTTTCAGCGCAGCAGCGCCACCTGGTGGACGGCGGAGGAACTACTTTCATAAATCCCGTCCGGACCCGAATCCTGTTCAGAGAACGCGCCGCTGGATCGCGAATGGGCCGGGTAAGTAAATCTGCCCCAATATGCAAAACTGATGTGTTTTACAAGGATGCAAAAACGCAATTTTGTGTTGCTTTGGTTTGTTCTGGGAACAGCTACAGACGTTAGGGATCAAAGATACCAGCTAAGGGCAACAAACTCTGTAGGCCGAAGTCACTATAGTGGTCTGGGCCAAATGGAGAGAAAAAAAAAGAAAGTGTCTGCCCCTAAATGACCTATGGAATGACAATTCTGGAAAAGTCTCTGAAAAAAACATATTGGGGCACATTTACTTACCCGGTCCCTCGGAGTTCCCGAAAGTGCATTGTCCGTCCGTCCGCGATTCACTTAGATCGTGCGTCCGATTTCCTGCATGTGTCACTTCCTCGCTCAGGTCCGCCGGTGTTCACCTTCTTCCTTTCGGTGTATGTAAGTGTTTGGCTTGCGACACAAGTTAAATCCTGCTTTTGTCCGAATCCGTTGGATCGATGGCCCACCCCCCGATTTGTGTCGCATGAAAGCCTGGCGCGATTGCGCCAAAATCCGTTCGCATGCGCCCAAAAAAACTTTTAAATCCCTGTCCCAGTGGTGCAAATCAGAAATCGTCGGGATATAAATGTAAATTTAGTAAATGAGCCCCATAATACTGGCTCCATTATGGTCTATTGGACAGGAGCCACAGCAGTATAGCAAGTACAGACAGAAATAAAGAGAAAACCTTTACAAACCAGGAAATAGAAGCTATTGTATTTAGATGATAATATATAAAGTATATAAAGCAGCAGTACTGACCACACTCATCAGTTATTACGATTGTGTTGTCCTTTGCTTCTTTACATGATTCCAAATATGCAAAAGGTGTGGAACATTGGGGGTCATTTACTAAGGGCCCGATTCACGGTTTCCCGACGTGTTACCCGAATATTTCCGATTTGCACCGATTGTTCCTGAATTTTACTGGGTTTTTGGGGCACACGATCAGATTGTGGCGCATCGGTGCCGGCATGCACGCCACGGAAGTCAGGGGCGTGGCCGAACGAAAACCTGACGGATTCGGAGAAACCAACGAATTTTTTAAAGTGTCGCTGGACAAGCACTTACCTTCACTAGGAATAGGATCGTGAACTCCGGCGGACCTCGGCGGACTTCAGCGCAGGAGCGACACCTGGTGGACATCGGAGGAACTGCCTTAGTTAGTCGCCAGAAGAACTGAATCCACCGCAGAGAACGCGCCGCTGGATTGCGAATGGACCAGGTAAGTAAATACCCATTAAATTGTTACTGACCTTCTATTTGTGACTTTAAGTATATAAAAATATATCAATGTTTTCTTTTTCTTTGTTTCCTGTTGTTTGTTGTATTGGAGCTTCCTATAGTATTTACTGATGTAAAACAAATGACCAGATACATTTTTCATGGTATGTAGTTACAGTGCAGTACATGTACTTTAGGATACAGGTTAATTTACTTTGTATATAGTCATATACTGAGGATCATGCAGATCCCCAAAATCCGGTAGTGCCCCACTGACTCTAGGACAGTAGGTAAGTAGGTATACTGTACTATTTCCTGGTAACCTTTAGCCAGAATATTCTGGTAGTTTTCCCCCTCATTTCAAAGGTTCTAAAGAAAAATGAAGCATTTAGTCATTTGAGCCACTGGAGGGCGCACTTGTATCACACAAAACCTGGAAGATATTCACTCGTTTCTGAACGAAAGTTTTCATCATGCAAATACTGTACAAAATTATATAATATTATAATATTGAAAGGCCAATACAGGCAGTCCCCTTCTTAAGGACACCCGACTTACAGACGACCCCTAGTTACAAACAGACCCCTCTGCCCCCTTTGACCGCTAGTGAAGCTCTCTGGATGTTACTATAGTCCCAGGTTGCAATGATCAGCTGTAAGGTGTCTGTAATGAAGATTTATTGATAATCCTTGGTCCAATTACAGCAAAAAATTTTAAAACTCCAATTGTCACTGGGACAAAAACTATTTTTGTATGGAACTACAATTATTAAATATACAGTTCCGGCTTACATACAAATTCAACTTAAGAACCAACCTATGGGACCTATCTTGTACATGGGGACTGCCTGTATACTAAGTTGCTTTGCTACATTATGCAGTATCAGTAGTATTACTATTGGGTAACAGTTTATGTTTATTTGTCACCCAAATAATTTCCTTTATTGTTTCATTTTTTGATACATTCTGCATGTAGATTGCATTTGGTCTGATAACCTGTTAGGAAATTTTGATTCATCAAAAAAGGACCATTTTTTAAAATTTCGGAATATCTTGAAAGTTTTGATTGTTGTGCAGTTACATGTCTTTTACTTATAAACTACTTCATGTTCAGACTTTACTGTAGTTCTATTTAAAGGGAACTGGGGCAATGGCTTTTACTATACAAAATTATTATACTAAAACTCCAGTGGATTTTAATGGATTGGGGGCTTATTGTTCCAAATAGTCCAATAATACATAACTCTGTCTATAACTTTATTAACCCCTTAATGACCGCCGTATCGGCTTTTTACGGCGGTCATTAAGCGTCAGAAGAAGATTTCGGGACACCGGGTCTCGCTGGTGCCGGTGTCGGGCTGTGATCTTACAGCCCAGACCCGGCACTAACACCCGGGGTCGAAAAAACTCCGATCCCGGGTGTTTAACCCATAAAAAAATGCTAAAAATCCAAAATAAAAATTGATGATTTTGTTTGTGTCCCCCTTGAAATAGTTAATAAAATCTCATGAATAAGCTTTAGACTCCCAAAATGAATTATCTATACATTGAATCTCATCCCATAAAAAATAAGCCTCATATGTTCACATTACCAAAAAAAATAAAAATGTATAGGTTGTACAATGTGACAATAAAAATCTGCTGTACATGGCGCTGCTTTGATCCTATGCACGGCCGTGCGCCCATACAGCAGGACACCACCACATATGGGGTATCAGCACTCGGGAGAAATTGGGCATCAAGCGTTGCAGTACGTTTCATCATTTAATTTATTCTGAAACTGTAAGTTTTGGCCTAAATGAATGTATTTTCCCCCAAAATTCCATAGTTTCTAAATCGCAGGTCCATATTGTTTTAACCCGTGTGAAACACTTAAAGGGTTAATAGACTTAATAGAAGTTGTTTTACATATGTTGAGGGGTGAAGTTTCTATAGTGGGGTAATTTATGTGGTTTTACTATTATTTAGGCCTCTCAAAGTCACTTGGAAGCTGAGTTGTCCCTCAAAATGTGAGTTTTGGCAATTTCCATGAAAATAAGAAAAATCGCACCTAAAGTTCTGCGCTTCATAACATACTAGAAAAGTGAGAGGATGCATAAAATATCATCTCAACATAAAGGAGACATTCCGTAAATGTTAATTATCAAGCTTTTTGGGTAGTTTTACTTCCTGTCTGGAAAGCAGAACATTTCAAACTTGGAAAATGAAGAATTTTTACAAACTTTTGCCAAATTTTCACTTTTTTTCAGAACGAATCGCAAAACTTATCACTTAAATATTATAAATAACATGAAGTACAATGTGTCACGAGAAAACATTCTCAAAATCACCGGGATATGTTAAAGCGTTCCGAAGTTATAACCAATTATCGTGAGACATGTCAGATTTGAAAAATCGAGTCAGGTCATTGAGCTGAAAACTAGTGTCGGCGATAAGGGGTTAAAATAACTCGACTCCTGCTACTCTGGCATAAATTTAGAAATGCGGAGGCGTAAACCTTTCTTTGGAAAATAACTCCATAGACACATGGAGGTTGGTCCAATGAGACTTATTGGACTTACCTATATGTAAGTACAAACATTATTTTTTATTATGTCAATGGTGATAAGTAAGGACAAGGCTATTTGCTACATTAAAGGGGTTGTACCAACTTTACAAGTTATCCCTTATCCACATGATTGACCCTAGAGATCACCGCAGAGGTTGCATTAACGCCTGTACAAGTGTCATAGGGGAGTTCCCTATCTTGTTCCCTATCTTGTACAGATATTTTTACTCCTTAACAAAGGCCAATACACATTTAAACAAGAGCCATAGCAGGACCTTTAAAGTAACTCCAAAGGTCCTGAATAGAGATGAGCGAGCATACTCACCCGAGCTTGTTGCTCGTTCGAGTATTAGCATACTTGAAACGGCTCGTTGCTCGGACGAGTATTTCACCTGCTCGATAATGAGCTTTCACTTAAGGAAACACAGTGAAGAACAGTGAAGAACATAGTGGAAACAGTGAACACAGGATCATTTAAGTGAAGAACACAGTGAAGAACACATTGCAGATGTTCCGTACATCTGCTAACTTATCCGAAGACATTAGTGCAGAACGGTGTTCATCACAATAGTATGTGAAGAACAATATGTGTGAAGAACACATTGCAGATGTATGGAAACATCTTCAATGTGTTCTTCAGTGTTCTTTCAATGTGTTCTTTCAGTGAAAAATGCTCGAGTCTCCCATTGACTTCAATGGGGTTCGTTATTCGATACGAGCACTCGAGCATCAGGAAAAGTTCGACTCGAGTAACAAGCACTCGAGCATTTTAGTGCTCGCTCATCTTTTGTCCTGAACTACAGATCGAAAGCGAACAGAAAGGACAAGATCTGAAAAGAGTTTGTATGTTCTCTCTGTGTTTGTGTGGGTTTCCTCTGGGTCCTCCGGTTTCCTCCCACACTCCAAAACATACTGGAAGGTTGATTAGATTGCTAGCCCTATTGGGGATAGGGACTGATTTGGCAAGCTCTGTGCAGCGCTGCGTAATCTGTGTTATTATCCTCCAAGAAGCTTTATTCGAGGGGCTATAGTATTCATACAACCCAGGCAGTCTTAATCTGCCTTTTGCGAGAGGCTTGGGCTGTCTCTTAGTGAGGTGTGACCCCTTAGTCCCCTGAGAGGGGCAGCTGCTTGGGGCAAGGGTGAACAGTTACATCAGGGACATATCTTTGATATCTTTGGGAGGCTGTGGGACTAGCAGGGTCACCTATAGAAATACATGTATGCCACACTCCTGGTTAGTCCTTCTGCAGGATGGGGGTCAGTGGGGCATCATTCCCAAGATAAGGTCTGGTCCCAGATGTAGGTTCAAAGGAAATTTCTAATTTAATTGCTGCATATTCTCTATGTTCAATGCTGAGGTGGAGTCCTCCCCCCAGTGCAGGTTATGTCAGGCCTCATACGCTCCACTATATGTACATTGCAGGCCGCAAGCAGCCATTGTCTGTGGCCCGTATGATATTGTCGTGTGGCACCGCTCACCCCGTCCCGATTTCTAGCACGTCACGGTGCAGCAAACAAAGTGCATGAATTGTGCCTCTAATACCATTATGGCATTTTTGCATAGAGGATGCTTCTAGCAATGGTTAACCTGCATAAAATAGCTGGTAACTTATATGTTTACATGTTATTTTTTTGGTTTACTATTATTTAAATTTTTTTTTACTTCTTTGCTAAAAAAAAAAATCAGAAATGCTCAGAAAAGTATTTTTACTCTGTCTGAAAATTTTTTTGTGTGACCTCTGACCCTCAGCGATCTGGGGAAAGGTAATGCTATGCATCACTCTGCTCCAATATAGGAGTGTCAGACATTGATGAATGCTCAGATATTTCCTGTATTCTCAAAGATAGTAAATAAGAGATACCACAGCATTGTGCTCAGCAACTTCTGACAATCCCGTTCTGTTGAATAGAGTGGCCTTACCCATTTCCTGAATTGCTGGGGGTCCTGTCCTCATGATTAGTGGGCTTACAGTCAGCCAGACACCCAGGGTGCACACAGCTTGCCAAATCGAAATGTTAGTAAACCCTTTAAGCCTCATCCCTAGGGATCTATCTGTGATTTAGTATTCCAAAAGTCTCTGACAGGTTCCCTTTAAGAACAGGAGGCAGAGGCTGAACAGATGCTACATGCTGGGGAGCGTTACTATGTATAAAGTAATAAAAAGATACAAGAAAGTAAAATGTTATTATCACATATAACTAATATTACACCCACTGCTGCAGTGTGAGACGTGGAGGGGATCAGAACTGTACAGTACATCATCCCGTGACCTCTGACCCTTCATATTGTTCTGTATTCTGCAAAATCTGCATTTACCGATCATCTTTAATGCAGTTCTTGTTGTTATTCCATGGTATACGGCATGGATTCTGTTCAGACACATGAAAAGGAACAAACGTCATTGTCACAAAAACACTGCAGAAATGTGCGGTCCAATGAGGGGATCGCTCCTTAATATATTCACTGTACGAGTTCCCCCGACTTTCAGTCCATGGTAATTTTATCCAGAGGGGATCATATATTTTTAATCAGCTTAGCATGAAAACGGGAAGTCCTGTACTACCGCAGCCACAGCAACCCATGGAGGCTCATCTGGCACATCACTGTGACATCACTGTGTATATTATCCCTGTGCTGTGACATCACTGTGTATTATCCCTGTACTGTGACATCACTGTGTATATTATCCCTGTGCTGTGACATCACTGTGTGTATTATCCCTGTGCTGTGACATCACTGTGTATATTATCCCTGTGCTGTGACATCACTGTGTGTATTATCCCTGTGCTGTGACATCACTGTGTGTATTATCCCTGTACTGTGACATCACAGTGTGTATTATCCATGTACTGTGACATCACTGTGTGTATTATACCTGTACTGTGACATCACTGTGTGTATTATCCCCATACTGTGACATCACTGTGTGTATTATCCCTGTACTGTGACATCACTGTGTATTATCCCTGTACTGTGACATCACTGTGTATATTATCCCTGTACTGTGACATCACTGTGTGTATTATCTCTGTACTGTGACATCTCTCTGTATACAATCCATGTGCTGTGACATCACTGTGTTCACACATGCAAATAACAAAGTTAGTACTCCCTTTTACATTTATTACACTTGGGCTATAGACTATGTAGTCTAGAAAGTATCTATCTATCTATCTATCTATCTATCTATCTTCTTTCATCTTTCTAATCCATCTCCCTATGTCTATAATAAACACACGTTACCGCTTGCATTAGAACATTATGACACATGGCGGAGAATCCCTTTTCAATTTGGAGATTACATTTTTACAAGATACAAGACACAGGAGCGGAATCCTAAAAATCCCCATGAATAGGATCTTGAAAATGAAAAATGAAGTTGTTCTTTGGTTTGGCATCCCAAATTCTTGCGGGCAGTGAGGAGCGTCTCTCGGTGTGATGAGAGCTTAGGGGATGATGCGCTATAAACACCAGAGACGCGGACACAGCATTCATGATGTAAATGGAAAGATCGCCTGGGAATCCACAAAGACGGCTGGAAACATTAAAGACATCGGGTATTAAAGGACTGACAAATGGAGGAACGTATCTTCTTGACTAATTCAACTTTACAGGATTTAACATGAATGTTACTCTGGCATTCAGTGGTTGGGGGTATAATACAAACTTAAAAGTAACAATTGCTGTCGTAATAGTTTTTGGTTTCTAAGTACTTACCTTTTATCTTTGACGCTGAGAGATTAGGTATGAATGAACAGTACCGTATTTTTAGCACTATAAGGCGCACTAAAAATCCTTTGATTATCTCAGAAATCAAAGGTGCGCCTTATAGTCCAGTGCGCCTTATATATGAACCGTACTTACAGACAACAGCTGCCTTGAACTGCGCACAGGTCTGCCACCTGCTGGTCATTCATCCTTATAATCAGGTGCGCCGTATAATCCGATGCGCCTTATATATGAACCTAGACGTTTTAGCAGGCATTTATTGATGGTGCGCCTTATACTCCGGTGCGCCTTATAGTCCGAAAAATACTGTAATTGGTTATGACACTGAAGATTTAAAGGGGTTGTCCAGATCGAACACAAAGCAGTTTTATTGCATCTTTGTGTATTAATAACTAAAGGGTTTTTTTTGTAATGGGTGTGTAAGTGGGGGGGGGGGCATATTAGATAATTTACCAATATACATCTATTAATAGTTCTGCTCCGCTTTCTTGATATGTAAAGTGAAGTCTCCTGTCTGTTACCTCATCAGTCAGACATTCCCGACCATAAAATGGCCGCCGATGGAGGGTCATGTGATCTCTTACTGTCATCTTTCAGTCATATCAGCAAAAATGATTAAAATCCACTTGATTAGAAAAAACAAAGATTAAAAACATCAATAGACGTCTATTGTGAGTGTCAAAATCTGACGCGTTTCGAACCAGCAAGTTCTTTAGTCTAGGCTACGACTAAGAACCTGTTGGTTCGAAACACGTCAGAATTTCACACTTACAATGGACGTCTATTGATGTTTTTAATCTTTGTTTTTTCTAATCAAGTGGATTTTTAACCATTTGTGGTCTCCCTGCCATAGTTTGCTCTAATGAACTGGAATTGGGATGACCTATTATTATTTATTTATAGAGCACCATTATTTCCATGGCGCAGAACAATCATACATTACATAACAAGTACAAATGCAAAAACAAAACTACAGAAATATGGAACAAGTAAGGGGTTAAATAAAGGGATATTTTGCATTGTTGTTGGCAGCTATGTGTGACTGTGATAGGCTACAATAATAGATTTGTTGCCGGCCGTCTCTGCCATTGTTATATATTTCCCGATCCCGTTTGGAGGCATGTTTTATTGTTCATAAAGTTACTAGAAGAACACATATGCCGGATGCTGGACCAGCTGGCAGCTGCCTGATTGCTTTATAAATGGATGTTGAGAGTAGAAATGTGTCAGTGTGGCCAGTGGCGTAAATCACTCTTTTCGGGCCCCTGGTTTATGAGATATGTTTATAAATGTGGAGAATTTTGTTTACTTGGGAAAGTTGGTGACAATGTGATTAATATACATCTCAGAGAAGCTAAGGCTGCACATATGATACAATATTCACTTGTGTATAGGAAGCACTGGCACCGGTAACCCAATACCTGATGTAGGTGAGACATGGTGCATCATGCCATTAATAAGGTCCATCATCATAGAATCTGGTGCCATGGTCCAGAACCCGAATTTTTGCCTGGGCAAGCACACAGCCTTCTGCATGAGACCTAAGTGCGGAATACTGGCATGCTAGCCACCTCCAAACCAAGTCTAAGGGGCATGAAGTGGGCCAATGTGGGGATACCCTGAACCAGCTCACTGCCTATAGCCTGCTCCAATTCCTGATGCATATTAATATTGCAATTTTATACCAGACATGAGCAGAGCCTCAATATGGGGCTTATTTACTTGCCCAGTTCACGAAGTACTGAGTGTCCGACGATTATGCACTGTGCCGCGATTCACTAAGATTGTGCACCCGATATCCTGCAATTGTTGCTTCCCCACTCAGATACACCGGAGTTCACCTTCTTCTGGTGCATGTAAGTGCATTGTCTTGTGACACAATTTGAATCTTAAATCCCGCGTTCAGTCCGAATCAGTCAGCTCTTCCGATGGCACGCCCCCTGATTTCTGTCGCATGAATGCCAGCGCAGCCGCACCACAATCTGATTGTGTGCGACACAATCCCTATTTAAATACCTGTTACAGCGGCGCAAATCCCGAAAACGTCTGAAAAACTGACGAAAGTGCGATTAGCGAGCCTTAGTAGTTAAGCCCCTATATATCTAACGTAACTTGTAACGTGGGGAGTACATCAATGGCTGGCGCACGATCCACGCTTCATCCCCCCTATATCTATTGTAAAGGCGCAGTAGGGACCCCACATGAAATTGTTGGGTAAATTGGTGAATATTACTCTATTCGGTAGCTACATATTACTTGCCTTTGCTACACTCTCAAACAGGTAAAATAGCAGAAGAGCTGTAAATCTGTCATCTCTCTGCACTATTTTCCGAGGTAAAGTCCTCTGCTTGCAGGATGACAGTCGTAATGAAACATTTATTCTGTGCCGCGCTAATATCAAAGAAACGTTCTGACAGGTGAAATCAGTCAGATTTGTATAGTCTAACACAAAGCCAGCTGTAAGCAGAAATCCGAAATCCGAGTTGGAAACGCCTTGTACTTATCAACCTTCACCCCGCTGTGGTCAGAAAGGTAAAGGGAATGTCTGACTTTTGTTCAGTTTCAATTATTAGATGTAAAACTGAAAAATGTCATAATTTTTTTTTCCAATCTCTAATTTTCAAAATGTTCCCTGGGACCTCAGCCGAAATATACACTTCCTTCTTGTCTTGTCTATACAGACAGTGCAGTGCTTAGACTAATACTGTCTCCAGGGGGATCAAAGAAGGATAGAATTTAGACTTGACATCAATAAAGGGGTTTGTCAACTATACAAAAGTGTATAAGAATAAGTACAAGACCCTGATAGATTCACCTAAATTGTACATATGTTTCTCTGCTGTCTGTGGTCCTTAGTCACATGACGTGTTGGCAGCAGGGCTCAGGAGTTCCTGTGGTGATTCCGGCAAATCACGGGGGCCCTGAATTCATTCTGCAACATCCCTGCCAGGCTGGTAGTTGCAAATAGCACCCTCAAGGTCAGGAGCTGTGAGGAGGATTGATGATCTCTCCAGGATGTTTCTAGAACTTGGAATATTGAGTAATTGCAGCTGCAGATAATGCTTGGTAAGGCAACAGTTAATATTGTGATATGTGACTGTCCAATGATGTTCTCGTATTACAAGCTGGAAGGTGATTAGAGAGGTGCTACCACCTGACCTGGGAGTATATAAACCCCTGTCTAGTCAGAGATTGAGTCTGCAGACAGAACCAGACCTTATTGTCTGTCTGCCACAGACAGCGTCCTAATTCCAGGAACTTCAAATGCCTCAGGCCGACTGCCTAGCACCCAGGGAAGAGACCAGAGACTTAAGAGTCCGCATACCATACCTCCCAACATTTGTGGAAGGGAAAGAGGGACAAAATGGCCCGATCCAGACCGTCTGACGAAGATGAAGTCCAGCGCGATTCACCAACATCATGCTCCCGACATCCTCCATCTGTCGCTTCCACGCTGAGGTCCGCTGGAGTTCACCTTCTTCTTCCCGATGTATGTGAATGCATGTCTTGCGACACAATTTGCAATGTTAAATCCTGCGTGTTGTCCGAATCCATTGGATCGTCCAACGGCCTGCCCCCTGATTTGTGTCGCTTGAAAGCTGATTGAAAATATGATTGTGTGCTCCAAAAACCCCTGTTAAATGCTGCGCAACTCGGAAATCGGCAGGAAACCCAGCGAAAATGCGGTCCGCGGACCGTTAGTAAATGAGTCCCAGTAAATGTGCCCCATTGTTTTGTGGGTGAAGGGTCACTTAAAAGGGTTTGTACAAGTTAGAAAAGCATGAGTTTCTCTAAGATAAAACACAACCTGTTTTTGGGTTGTATCTAGTCACGTGTGGTGCTGTGTTTAATAAAAAGCAGCCTTGTAAGTTTAATTCTGAACAATCCCTTTAATAAACTATGGAGTTGAGTTACTTTTCTTACACCTTTAAGAAAGCGACCTCAAGTAGGTGTCACAAGTAAGATCTAAGAAAGCTTCCCTGTGCAAAAGCAATTTACTGAGTAAACTCACAAACTAAGAGACCTTTAAAGTATAGCCAGTTCTCCTCAAAGTTCACTTCAATGGGGCAAATTTACTTACCTGGTCCTCTTGTGATCCCCGAATCGGACGGTCCGATGAAGATGAAGTCCGACGCAATTCACATAGCTGGTGCGCCCGAGTTCCTGCATCTGGCGCTTCCCAGCCGAGGTCCGCCGGAGTTCACCTTCTTCTTCCCGATGCTTGTAAGTGCGTGTCTTGCAACACAATTTGAAATGTTAAATCCCGCGCGTAGTCCGAATCCATCGGGTTATCCGACTCGCCCCCCGATTTGTGTCACGTGCTAGCCGATGCGACAAAATCTGTTCACTTGCGCCAAAATCCCCTGTTAAATGGAAATCGAAGGAAATCGTAGGGAAACCCGACAAAAATGCGCTCCGTGGAACCTTAGTAAATGAGCCCCAATGTATCTGAGTTGCAATACCAGACTCAACCACATCCAGGTGTGGCGCTATTTACAAAACAGTAGCATGTTTTTCGAATCCTGTGCAATACTTCTAACACAGATAAATCATCTTTCCATGTAACTACTGATAATTGCACCTTGTGGTAGTGACACCTTGTATGTGCGGTATAGAGGGCCGTATGTCATACAATTACAGCATATTGACTTGATCCTCTGGCAGCGTAAACACCAATCCTTTCTTCTAACATTGAAAAACTTGAACAGAGACTCGAGGGGAAAGTGGAAAAACAACTGATTAATTACCGATACCTAATTACTCACATGATTCACAAATGATTCTGTCACAAAGTCACAAAAGGAAAAAAACCATTACAGTAATTACTGCATTGTCATGAAGCCTTGATTACCGCTAATTGTGAAAGATAATTTGTATATTCACAAGGTACGCTAATTACAGCCCGCAAATATATACTTTTGCTATTATCATAGAAACAGCAAAATTGTCTCTGCCAAGTGATTGTAGCAATAATTAGACCAATGAAATCCTTCCTCCGTGGAAGATGATACATTGTATTTCCTACAGGAACTTTCATCTTCCATTATATTCTATGAAGCCAAGAAATAACAATATGACAGCATAAAAGACTTGAAATAAGAGGGAAAATCCGAATTCATTTAGAATTTTGGGTCACGGTTACTGATAATGTCATAGATTTTAACAAACTGAACAGAACACGCGCCAGAGCTGTAACAGCGATACAAATGGAATGATATGGTAGGTGTGGTGCATGTTTCATACACTGTGGCCCAGTTTTCTGACGGACTTTGGGCGTTCTTTCATGTGCAAACTGCTTGAGCAGGTATTTAAGAAGTGTCCAAGACTCATTTGTGGTGCGGCTGCACTATACTCAAAGTAACACAAATTTCTGCACTGAAGGGGGGCGTTTCGGACTGTGTGCCACATTTAACATGCAAAGTCTGGTGCCCCCTGCACTGCTCCGGCAGAATGCACCAACTTTTTTTGGTGCTTCTTTAACATAGGGTGTGCTACACAATTCTGTCGGACTCTGCATTATAAAACTCTGACTGTGCACCGGAACGGCCATTTCTGTGCAGAAAAATATAGTGCAGCCACAAAACAAATGTGTCGCGGACACTTTGTATGCCCGAGAACACTATCCATGAGTAGTCGTACTAGTAATCGGCTGGCTAAGCAAGGGTTGTTCTCGAGACTTGCAAACACTGTCATTGGCTATCGGCAATGAACAGGCGGGACAAGGGGGTGAATATCAATTGGCGAGGGGGGCGTGCATATTTAATGGAGGAGCCAAGAGGCCCTGAGTGACATCAGCCTGAGCGTCTCTTGCTCCATAACATATTTTTGTACAGATAATTTCAGCAATAAAAAAAACTTCAGAAATTGGTAAAGAAGATGCCATACCCCTACTCTCAGGAACGAGGATTACATTGTGGACAATCGACCAGTTAAGCTGATGGTAGATGTCCTTTAAAGCTGTAGTGTTCATAGTGATAAGGCCAATACATGCAATTCATGGACATTGCCAACCATGGAAGACATAATGGGGTTGGGTCAGCCAGCGGTATCTATAACAGCTACATGCCCAATTAAGTCCTATGGACTGGGATACTTCCTTCTACATGAAACAACCCTTGCAAATGACAGTAAATTTATAATAGATAAATGTGCCAATGAAATGACTCAACTACATCCTAACATAATGCCCGGTGCCAATATTTCTACAGACACAGCGTGGGTGCATTTCACAGCTAATGGCTTGTGTATCATTTCTGAACTCTGTTATGGTAAATCAAAGTGCAGAATCATGAAGCAATATATAAGTAGCATAAGGCCAGACCTGATATACTACTACTAGCAAAAGATGGCTGTCATAATCCTCTGGTACATAGGGGGGAGTTTTTGTCATAAGCGCACATAGGTATTCACTTAGACAGAAGGTATATTGTAGAAAATGTTTTATTCAGTATCTCTGGAACACAATGTGTTTCAGTGTCCAGTATGACTCCTCTATCGAGTGGAAAAAGACTGCGGTGTGGGTGAGGGGTTAATTGCCCAGAGCTCCAGCAGAACACCAGCCAACCTGCCCTGGAGCACTTGCTATCTTGCCAGCCTGCCTGGAGCACCAAGTATCCTTCCAGCTTGCCCTGGAACACCAGCTATCCTGCCAGCCTTCCCTGGAGCACTAGTTATTGTGCAAACCTGCCTTGGAACACCAGCTATCCAGCCAACCTGCCCTGGGGAACCAGCTATCCTGCCAGTCTGCCCTGGAGCACCAGATATCCAGCCAGCCTGACCTGGAACACCAGCTATCCTGCCAAAGTACCTGGAGCACCAGCTATCCAGCCAACCTGCCCTGAGGAACCAGCTATCCTGCCAGCCTGTCCTGGAACACCAGCTATCCTGCCAAACTACCCTGGAGCACCAGCTATCCTGCCAGCCTGCCCTGGAGCACCAGCTATCCTGCCAGCCTGCCCTGGAGCACCAGCTATCCAGCCAGCCTGTCCTGGAACACCAGCTATCCAGCCAACCTGCCCTGGGGAACCAGCTATCCTGCCAGTCTGCCCTGGAGCACCAGCTATCCAGCCAGCCTGACCTGGAACACCAGCTATCCTGCCAAAGTACCTGGAGCACCAGCTATCCAGCCGACCTGCCCTGAGGAACCAGCTATCCTGCCAGCCTGTCCTGGAACACCAGCTATCCTGCCAACCTACCCTGGAGCAGCAGCTATCCTGCCAGCCTGCCCTGGAGCACCAGCTATCCTGCCAGCCTGCCCTGGAGCACCAGCTATCCTCCCAGCCTACCCTGGAGTATCAGTTATCCTGCCAGCCTACCCTGGAACACCAGCTATCCTGCCAGCCTCTCCTGGAGCACCAGCTATCCTGCCAGCCTACCCTGGAGCACCAGCTATCCAGCCAACCTGCCCTGGGGAACCAGCTATCGTGCCAGCCTGCCCTGGAGCACCAGCTATCCTGCCAGCCTCCCCTGGAGCACCAGCTTTTATTCCAGCCTGCCCTGGAGCACCAGCTATCCTGCCAGCTTCCCCAGGAGCACCAGCTATCCTGCCAGCCTGCCCTGGAGTACCTGCTATGCTGCCAGCCTGCTCTGGAACAACAGCTATCCTACTAGCATGCACTGGAGCATCAGCTTTTATGCCAGCCTACCCTGGAGCACTTGCTATCTTGCCAGCCTGCCCTGGAACACCAACTATCCTGCCAGCCTGCCCTGGAGCACCAGCTATCCTGCCAGCCTCCCCTGGAGCACCAGCTTTTATTCCAGCCTGCCCTGGAGCACTAGCTATCCTGCCAGCTTCCCCAGGAGCACCAGCTATCCTGCCAGCCTGCCCTGGAGTACCGGCTATGCTGCCAGCCTGCTCTGGAACAACAGCTATCCTACTAGCGTGCCCTGGAGCATCAGCTTTTATGACAGCCTACCCTGGAGCACCAGCTATCCTGACAGCCTGCCCTGGAGCACCAGCTATCCTGACAGCCTTCCCTTAAACACTTTATTTTTTGTTGCTTTGCTTTGTTTTCTTGTGTTTTCTGTTGCAATAAATGTTTTTTTTAATTTTTAAAAACATTACAGAGGCAATGCCTTCATTTTAACACTATCACCTCCCACTAAAGAAATAAGAAGGGGCAAATGCAAGATAATAGATTCACATTCCCAGTATGGATTTACTAACATGAAGCTTTCTATATAGACATATTATACAAAGAAATACTTGATGTCACCAAACTTGCCGAAAGTGATTTTAGTTCCTACTTGAGAGCCTTAGATAGATTGATGATGGGTGGATAGATACATGGATAAATAGATGGACGGATAGATAGATAGATACATAGATAGATAGATAGTTAAATGGAAGATAGATGGATAGATAAAAATGCAAAACTTCAGCTTCTCCTCCCCAAGGACTTTAACAAACACTGCGGCAGGGAGCCAGGTAATGTGAAATAAAGTTATATAAAGTGCTGAAATGATTTCAGAATGCTGACAAAGGCATTTTTAAAATGGTTCCTGTATGGAGGTATAATTGGTTATACAGTATTTATGTTTGTCCAGGTAACAGTTACTGAAACAGTGAGTGAACTACAGTCTGTCGATGATCAATATGAATAAAAACCTTGAGTGGCCTTTTAAGGCAAACTTAAACTTGCCGCTTTATATTTACAGTTTACAGTAAATTTCAATGAGTTTTATATCAGGTTCAAGTTTTTTTGTTTTTTTTTACAATCAGCTTTGCACACTGGTACATTACTTTTTTTTGACCCAATGGGGCAGATTTACTTACCTGGTCCCATCGCGATCCCGCCGTGTGTTGTCCGACGTGGATTCGGGTCCGGCGTGATTCACTAAGATCGTGCGTCCAAGTTCCTTCCTGTGTCGCTGCTGCGCCGAGGTCCGCCGGAGTTCACCTGCTTCTTCCTGGTGCATGTGAGTTCTTGATCTTGCGACACAAAACCTTTTTAAATTCTACGGTTTGTCCGAATATGTCGGGTTGTCCGACGGCCACGCTCCCGATTTCTGTCGTGTGCAAGCCAGCGCCGATGCGCCAAAATCAAATCCCGTGCACTAAAATCCCTGGAGAATCCAGGACAAAATGGAAATATTTGGGAATATTTTGGGCATTAGGACCCTTAGTAAATTAGCCCCAATATCCCTCTATTATTTCAATCCAGGATTCACCATAGATGGATAACTAGACTTGAGAAACATAATGGATACAAAGAAAGATGGACAGATACATAGGTGGAGAGAGAGATTGATAAATGACAGATAGGTGCCATGCCACTTTTGACTTTTCAAAAATTTACGTTCCAAAAATGATGAACTCATGATGACAGCTCCAATTTAAACACACGGCCTGTGTTATTGTGACATCCCTGTCGCTTGGGTAAGTGAGATGAGCCACACTTCCTCTGCAATACAGATGGAGACAGGATGTGAAGCAGCTTGGAATAACAGCGTGACAAGTGCAGGATCAGGTTTATAAGAATTTCTAGTAAAGATTATTAACTGTTTGTGCATGTATGAAACGCAAAACAAGTATCTAGATAAAAAATGAGTCGCATGTGTTCTGCTATAGTTTAAGAGGTTAGAAAATATTGTTTACCTATCCTAAGGATAAGTCACTGCTGTGGTCTCTTCACTCCTTATAAAGAATAGTTGTGTACATTTTATAGTGGCTGCGCTTCGTATTGCAGCTCTTTTCAGTTGAATCTGGGAACAGTCCTTGAAGAACTGTGAGGATGAAGCTATTACCGTAAACCGGATAGTTGAGAGTTGGATAATGGATCCCCACCGACAGTATATTGGATGGATAATGGATCCCCACCAACCATATATATATTGGATGGATAATGGATCCCCACCGACAGTATATTGGATGACCTTCCAAAGTGAACTGATGCAATGGAAAATATGTAGATGAAAAGTTACTTAGTGAAAATTTATCAATGGAACATTTTGAGGTGAGACAATATACAAGGGAGATGCATGATCTGAGCCGGCTCTAAAATGGAACCCTCTTGAAGCATCTAGGCTGGCCGAGGCATGAATGAAAGAAAACTTGTGGAGAATATAGCAACAAACTTGGGCAGTTCAGATCTGGTCTAAATATCAGAACTGGCGGAGTTTGCGCACATATTCACTAAGCCTCTCAGTGTATAAGGGCGCCGAACCATCGGCAGAAGAAGTTTGAATCTCCCCTAATGAGCTAGAGCAGAAAACGATGGTGCTGCTTCTTTTAGTAAGTATTCCATTTCACTCCATGACAGTTATGCCTACAAAGTCGGCGTCATGTGCTTTATCCTACTGTGCATATGGATGTATATTTGGAGTCAGAAAAGTCTTGTTTCACTTATCTCCTCTGTACCATGTTTCCTTCACAGATGACTTACTGTTAAAATCCTTCTTCGAGGAAGAGATTAAGATGAATAATCTGATCACTAAGGGATCAGATTCCCTCTGTTCAAATCCTTCAATGGGCAAGAGATGAAGTGGATTATTGATGCAGTGAGAAATCAAATTGCCAATCAAATTGCCCATGAAGGTCTGTGATGAAAAGAAGTGAAGGAGGAGGAAGCAGCTGCATACAGCATGAGAGAGACAGATAGAAAGAGATACTGCTGCTTCTTTTAGTAAGTGTTGTATTACACTCAGAGCTGGATTTACTGCTTGCACATGTATTTATAAAGTGTGAGAGACACATTTGTATCACGGCCGGCTTCTACCCGACGCAACACAAAATTTTGCACTGAAAGGGGCACAGTGGGTCAATGCAGCACATTTATTAGTGTCTGACAGAAGTGTGTTGCACGCTCTATTTTAAAGGTGCACAAAAAAGTTGGTGTGATCTGCCGGACCAGTGCAGGGGGCGCCAGATTCATGAAGAAAGTGCACCACAATTCATGAATCTGGCGCCATTTGCGCTATACAGGCAAACTCTACATTTTTAATAAATGTAGGCCAATTTCTCATAAAATTAAGTTTTTAAATAAACTGGAATTAGACATTGAACCTGTAGAGTGCTAATAAACTGTTCATAAATTCTGGATAACAATTATACATTGGCCAGAAACATTCACACGATGGGGCACATTTACTTACCCGTTCCGCGGAGTTCACAAAACTGCATTTTCCGACGATAATGCACTGTGCTGCAATTCACTAAGATCCTGTGCCCGATATCCTGCATGTGTCGCTTCCCCGCTCAGGTCCACCGGAGTTCACCTTCTCCTTCCTTGTGCATGAAAGCCGGCGCAGCTCCACCTAAAACCGATCATGTGCTATACAATCCCCAGTTAAAAACCTGTCCCAGTGGCTCAAATCCAGAAAATGTCGGAAAATCTGACGAAAGTGCGGCTGCGGACCATTAGTAAATGGTTACACTTTATATCAGTGCAGATGTTTATATGAAGAATAAAATCAATTAACGCTAATAAATAGGCAAATATTCCTTTAAAACAAACATTCCTATACAAACCCCCACCGCTTCATGTAATACACACAGAAACACTTTGTCACCTTGGAAAACACTTTACTTCTTTGAATTTATAGCAATAAATAATGTTTTTACTAAATCTACAGCTCTAAAGAGAAATAATTGGCTGAGCCTTGAAGTTTATTTGTTCCACCCCCACAAAGTGGGAATGAGGTTTACATAAATAGCTTCGCGACACGTGAATGTGAAGCGCTAATTGTACGGAATAAATTTACCTTCTCGACAAGGTCCACATATGGTAGACACACTGCGGGAACACGTAAAGTGAGAGATGTAAAACACTTATGTGTCAAACACATAGGAATAAGCTGATTTCTGGAAGGAAGATTGAATTTGGTAAATAAAGGGGCATTTGCATATCAAACAGATGGTGGGTGTCAAAAAAAATTCTAAATTTAATATGTTCTATTATTATTAACATTTTAACATTTACTATTGCGCTCTGCTCTCCGAGGATTTTTTGGCCTCGAAACAGGTTACAAGACATATTTGCCAGTATTTGCCTTCTTGGTCGGAAAGCAGTGCGTGATTATGAATATGAACACGGAGTAAAAAGATATCTTGGGAATTACGGTAACTCAGATGAATAATTATATTTTTTGGGATTTATTTTGAGACGACAGAGATGGCAAGGCTCAGGAGGGTTGAACTTAAATGTTTTTAAGAACAGGAGATAGCAATGACTATGGTTTAATAGAATAGTGTTTAAAGCTTTTCAGGATTTAGAGTCAATTGTTTGTTGCTATTAAGGTCATGGATTATACAGAAACAATGGCCCAGATTTATAAAAAGTGCCGCTATCTCACTTAGTGCAGTTTGCCTCAATAATGTGCAGGTTGCGCCAAATAATTAAACAGTGACGCACGGTGTTCAATTATCTTTCACCATCTGCATTTTGGAAATCCCGGAAAATGTAGACAAAGTTGAACCTTTTTCATTTTGCTGCATCTTTAATGTACAGCGTGCAACACAATAAACACAATAAATATATTGCAAACTCTGACTAACACGCCTCGTTAGGTGCACAGTTTTTAAAAGTGTCGGACACAGTGCAGCCGCGACACAAAACTGGCACAAACACTTGGTAAATACATGTGCAAGCTCCAAAGATGGGGGCAGGTTTATCAAGCTGTCTGAAAGTCAGAATATTTCTAGTTGCCCACGGCAACCAATCACAGCTCAGCTTTCATTTTACCAGTGCTCATGAATATTTTAAAGGGGTGCTGTGATTGGTTGCAATCGGCAACTAGAAATATTCTGACTTTCAGACAGCTTGATAAATCTGTCCCATGGTCTTTTTAGTGCACAATTAGACAGATATAATATACCTGATATACCTGATATACCTAATGTGTGTAGCGGGACTATGGAGTGTGGGATGTTGGAAAAATAGAATGTGGACATCATGGAGGTGACGGCAGAGATTGGCTCTTGAAATCCTGCAGATGACATTGCGATTTACTGCTCTTGTTCAGTGATGAATGGACCTGTTCCGGTTCAGGTTTGCAGAGTTCAGCCAAACTCTGTAAAAAGTTTGGGGAATTCAAATGCTGATTGTGCATAGGAATGGGTACACTCATCACTAGTCAACACCCATGATCGCAGGTGTTAACCATTTATAATGGAACCGGCTTGTGCTTTTAAATGATGCCGGTGCACGTGCACAATGTCATGTAGGGAACAGCGATCCTAGGGAAAATGGAGGTCAGCGACTTTGGCTTTTAAAGGGTGCTACTGATAGGTGCTAAGAATGGACTCATGTTGTCCCTTACCCTAACAGCAATATGCAATCTCTTCGTGGGTAATATCAGGATTGGTTGTACTTATATTTGGATGGTATTTATCCTTGTTATGGGACCGACCACCACCACATTTTGTTATTCATGATTCTAGATGAATGTTATTATGGTATTAATAAAGTTTGTCTTTATTTTAATTTTTTTCGATTGATTCTTTGTGTACCTCATTCCATATACTGGGGCTTATTTACTCGGGTCTCGGATCGCAGTTTTGTCGGACTGTTCGCCGGTTTTGGGATTTGGGCAGCTTTGACAGGTATTAAACAGAGGTTTGCACTGGGATTGTTTCACACGCGATTAGATTGTGGAGATTACATGTAGCTATACTTTATGCGGAGTTGGGAAGGAATAATAAAACATGGCGTCCTTTATTCCACACTCCATGGGTTATGTCTGTTGTTGAATTAAATGAGGTAAATCACAGCTGAGATGAGAATAACTCTATTCCCACCTCTCTGATATACCTGCTGAACAAGGCTATTCAATGGTTTTTTTCCATAACACCCATGGCCATTACAAAAATAGTACATTAGTGCCAAAAATGAAATTTTGTAAATCTTATCAATCATGTACCCTTCATAGAAGGGTAAAAACCTACAAAGAAATGATATATAACAGTATATTAGAGAAGGATCTACATGTGGCGCTGTTTCTACCATGGACAACCCGTTTTGTAACATAAAATATTATTGTCTTGCTAGAGAAGGCATTTGGCAGCTCCTGACTTGTAAAATTTTTCTCTGAAAGTTGCTAAAGTTTAACGCAACATAAGTTGCTGCAGGCAACTTTCCCTGTTAAATAATACATGTCCCAAAAGAGGCCATAGCCAATCCCATCAAGCTCGGAGGACTTGTTGAACGTTCGCGAGGCAGCTTAATCAAAGCAATGGTGGGCGCTGCTTGTCACCGGCTGCATTTTCTTGATGGCAGATGCTTTTTCATCCAATGTCAGTTTTAGATATAGAAGAGGAGGATTTCATCACTCAAAACTGGAAAATAAAACATGGACTGTTGGAAAATGAAATCATGTAAGATGACTGTCAGACCGAGAGTGAAAAAATATGACCTTCTCCGCTGACTGCAAATGTTAAAGATGGTAAGAGACGGACAGTAAACAATTGTCATGGGGCGGCTAAACACTGTCAATTAGATTCCACATTAGTAACTCTCCAGAGTTTGCTAACACAGAATGGCTTGATTCAGTATTTCCACTTTTTCTGTACCAGTTGTCATTGCAAATGTTTCCTGATTCCGCCAACCACACACAGGGCACATTTATCAAAAGAAGTGCAAAGTGTACATGGTCCAGTTTGCATGTGGATTGTGCAGAGTGCGGCAGATGAGTAAAAACTGGTGCACGGTCCTCATTAATCTTGTGTCCCTTGCACTGCTTGGGAAGTGTGCACCAGCTTTTTTTTTTGGAGCACATTTAATATAGAGCGTGCAACACAATTCTGTCAAGTCGCAGTAATAAATGTGGTGCACAATCGGCTCTGCACTGGAACGCCCATTTAGGCACAGAATTTTGTGGCACGATGGGCATACAATACTGGTGCAAACAGTTCATGCACAAGCTCCAAAGACGTTCTTTTCAGACAGAAAACTAGCACAGCCAGTTTAATAGATCTGGGCCACACAGTCCTGCTTCATCCAGTATGACTGGGAGAAGATCCATCACTATGTACTAAACCCCTTAACACCGTGTGCTGTAATCGGATGGTGCGTGTCGGGTTCAGGTACATAGAGAGGGCTCACGGGTTAAGCCCTCTCCATAGCTAGTAAGTCTTTGCTGCATGTTGTAGCAAAGACTTACCAGTAACACCCACGATTGGTGCTAGAACCGGTGCTAACCAGTGCTAGAATCAGTGCTAAAGCCTTGCGGAACATCGTCGTTACCCATGACATCATTGGAGAGCGGTGATCCGTTGCTATGACAGCCTCGGGTCTTCCAAAGCCTCGGGTCTTTGTGCTGCTCTTCCTTTTCTTTCCAAAGTAAAGGCATTTTCTGTTCTGAAAGTGTTTGACAAAAATCTTTCTCACCAGAGGTGAAGTGGGCGGAGACTAATGTCTGTCTGTCTATACCCCCAAGCTAAGGCCAGTTAGCTAGCCCACAGATCCATGATGCCTTGTATTCTCTCTCAAAGTAATTTAGCATTAAATCCATTTAGTTTCCCACATGTAAATCCACCGAACAGTGCACAGTGCACATATCGGATGTATATAGTGACCAGCAGCTTCCATCACATGGAGGAGCAGGGGACATGCACGTTACATACAGGATGTATATGGTGACCAGCTTGGTAGCTTCCAGCACATGCAGGAGCAGGGAACATGTAATAAGCAGAAGAAATCATAAATAAACCAGTTACACAAAGTCTATAGTCTGTGCTGTGTGAGCACTATATAATAGCTTATCTGCACAGAGCTCAAAGTGATGACAAGGTCAGGGAAGGGTTGCAGCATGAGATGTAGAGACAGAGAAAGTTCTGTAGAATCACAGACTGGGATGAAGGAACTGATAGGGAACAGGGGAGTTCTTGTACTTCAATTTTCTGTGCAGGAGACATCTATATCCACAGTCTTGGAACACATCCAGCTCTGCTACTTACACAGAGAGAGCTTTGTCACATGTCCTTCTCCTTTGTCAACAGGGAACAGCAGCCCCTCGCCTCGCATAAAACCATCAGATGTGCTTATCAGCACATAGAGAGTAAGCAGATATTGCAGCTCTGAGGTAATCTGCGAGGGGATAGCAAAGAAACTGCTGAAAATAGGTAACAAAGATAATAGGCAAAGTTGTTTTACATCCCAAGAGCTATTAATTTGTGAAAAAAAACCTTTACAGTTACTCTTTAATGTAGGTGCTAATTTAATGCCGGGGGTTTAAATATTGCCCCCTAGGTCTCCATTCATATAGGACAAGCGGTATAGAGGTCGAGGAGTTTAAGGGGATGTTATGCAGCTTAGGAAAACCATGTAAGTGGTCTACCAGTCAAGGCCTCTAGCGAAAGACATGTTGGGTCTGTCGTTGTTTTATTGTGAGTATAGGTGTCCCATGCTTCTATATAAAGTATGGATATGCCATATGATGCTGGGGTAGGTATACGGTGCTGCGGGTGCCTCCTATACCTAAGCAAGAAGGGGCGATGACTGCTGTTGGGGAATAAGGAAAGATATTTTTTGTGTTTTAACTGCAAAATGGTTGGAAGGGGGACATCAGTAGAAGGAAAGCCTACAAAAAGGAAAGCAAAACAAAGTGGTTGAGCGATAAAAAACTAGGAGGCAAAAGGTGTGGGAATAAACAGAATTGAGAAAAGGTGTTGGAGGCATACGGACAACATAGAGGGAGCATTATGCGTTGGGGGGTGACTGAAATGGGGGCAATATAAGTGACTGCCATAAATACTTTGTGGGAACGATAGTGGGCCTTAAATACATAAACTGGTATGACAAATTTTACTGCAGCGTACAGGAAAATGTAGTTGTCGGTATATATCTCATTGCACTATGGTCCTTTATACTGTATACACTATGTATATGTGTAATCAAATCTATCTCAGTGCTAGACAATATTTAAAAATGATGAAGAGACAGATCAAAACATCTTAAATACAATCCATACCTATCTCTAAGCCAATGATCGAGTAAAAAAAAAACCCGGACAGGATTGGCCAACTTGAAAAAATTCCTTCTCGACCCTGAGAAGAGGCAATGAGGTCTAGACTCTCCCCCTTGTATCTTTGTATAGCAAAGCCTCATCCAATCCAATATTTGTATATTGGCCATGAGTTCCAATGGTGAAACGATGGCAGATGTTCTACATATTTATTTGCAACGAATAAAGTGATAGAACCTCCAATAACAGTTTGTGTCACCCAAAGATGTATCCTTATATTAGTATTCAAGGTACAACAATTCCTATTCCCACACATTGGGGAACATTTACTTACCCGATCCGCAGAGTTCAACAAAAGTGCATTGTCCGACGATCATACACTCTGCCGCGATTCACTAAGATCGTGCGCCCGATACCCTGCATGTGTCGCTTCCCCATTCAGGTTTGCCAGAGTTCACCTCCTTCTTCCTGGTGCATGTAAGTGCATTGTCTTGCGACACAATTTGAAAGTTAAATCCCGCACTCAGTCCGAATCAGTCGGATCATCCAATGGCACGCCCCTAGATTTCTCTCACATGAAAGCAGCACAGCTGTGCCAAAAACCAATCCCAGCACAAACACCTGTTAAATACCTGTCAAAGCCGTGTAATACTTGAAACAGCAAACAGTCCGACGAAAGTGCAGCGTGCGACTCTTAGTAAATAAGTTCCATTGTGATTATCTTCCTCAAAGCTCCAGCATATGGATGTTCACATGTTAGATACCTAAAGCTGCCCGATTTCAGTATTTATCATCAACCAAATTTTCATCAACCAAATTAAGAGATTCTGGTCAAGACTGAAAGGATATCATACTTTACAGCTGCAAACAGTAGACTTGGAGGGTAGGAATCTGTTTTGGCACAAGGTTCCCTGAGCAAAATCCAGTAGAGCTTTTGTCGTATCAGTTTCCTCGCTCCTGGAGCCTCTTCTCTTCTTGTCTTCATATATTAAAATGGCTATTTGCTGCCTCAAGCATCAGTTGACATGGGACATCATGCGATTGGGGCCACAATGGCTGGCTCCATCAGATGATGTTGACCAGAAGGGACGTTATGCTGAAAATCAGAAGAAATGACTTCAATATGGCAGTCACATTGGTTAGCACCAAGGCTGTGAGGAGCAGGGTTATTAAGGGAGTTAGACCCGGTTGCAGCACTTGGAAATGAAAAGTCACACATATTTTAGCACTTCAATGGCAACTTTTCAATATTCTGCTTCCTGTTTGCGATTCTTATGAAGGGAGTGGGTGGAGGAGGGAGTGAACTCTGCTAATTTACTATAATTTATGGCAAAAACTGCAATAGATCATAGCTTTTATCTACGCCTGTACCCTTAGAGGGCGAGAGATGCGCCTAATTTATTAAATGTGGGCTACTTAATAAATGACTGCATTTCACTCCAGCGCATGGGATGAAGACCTGTCTATGAAATGCCGGTCTTGATAAATTCTCTCCTTTTCGTTTTGCTTATTGTAGGACGTGTCTATGTGACATTAGAGAATTACATTGTGGTATTATCGTTAATCCTCGCCTCGGATATTGTGCTGTTTATTAAAGTTATTTGTACAAGTTCCGACCTGACAAATTGCTTCTAGAAAAGCAATTTACAAGCTGTAAATTTTTTGTCATAGGAGACATCACAGTTAAATCTGTGGTAGTAAAAAAAGTGAAGAAACAATAAGAATTCTCTGGATTCTCGTGATGAAGAGGAAACACTTAAAAGAAAAGTTACAAAAGCTTCTGGGAGTATTGTGATGGTGAAATAGTGAATGACAAGCTTCCCTTAGACCATCTGATGATATATTACTATTGTACAACATGATATTTGCACTTAGTGAGGATGTTAGTGTTGTACTATCCATTTGCTGAAATTATGACGTTGTGATGGATGATGACTAATAGTTCAAAACTATAAAAGCATATGGAGATGTAGCGTAGAAATCATGGGTCCTATCCATTACCTGTTGTATGGTTCTCTACCTTCTGTGTAACATTTATAACCCTGGCATCCTCTTATGTGGCATCTCAAAAGTTGATGTCTGACTTGTAATTTTGGGTCTGAATGGTATTTATTAACTCAATGGGGCACATTTACTTACCCGTCCCATTGACGGCGCCGATCCTGAATGTCCGACGAGGATTCGGAGCTGCCAGGATTCACTAAGATTGTGCGTCCAATTTCCTGCATGTGTCGTTTCCCCCGCTGAGGTCCGCCGGAGTTCACCTTCTTCTTCCCGGTGCATGTGAGTGCTGATCTTGCAACACAATTTCAATTTTGAATTCCGCGGTTTGTCCGTATCAGTCCAGTTGTCCGACTGCCATGCCCCCCGATTTGTGTCGCATGAAAGCCGGCGCCGATGCACCACAATCCAATCGCGTGCACCAAAAACCCGGGCAATTCAGGGGAAATTGGAAAAAATCGCAAAACCTGACCGAAATGCGTCTGATGGACCCTAAGTATATGTGCCTCAATAAGTGATATTCTGCTCAAAATCTCTTACTTTTCCTGGAACATTAATTCTTGGGTCCCCGATAGTTGCTCATCCCAGTTCTGCCCCGAAACACAATAAATGTATGCTCAGCAAATCATTAATTGAGTGTCACTGCTGAGGTCACTCCCTTTAATTGCACTGACAATTATGAAATCATGTACAAATGAACCCGCAGAAATACAGGCCCATATATTACCATGAATGCATTGAGAAAACACCAGGTCGCTCCCGTCTTTACTGTATAACAATAGACCTCGGTTCTGGGAGGCTGAGGGCTAAAACCAGTAAAATGTCATACAAAATACTAGAGGAAAGAAGCAGAGATTATTACCTATAAGATGAGATAATATACACATTACAAGGACATTACAGCTTGCTGCTGGATGGAGGGAGATTTACAGAGAAGCCATTGTTTGCAGGGAATGTTCCCTCAGCATGGATGAAGTATTAAAGTGGCAATGGTCTAATTAAATAAAATGTGATGTGGCAAATTAATGTAGTGTAAAGTAATACAGGCTGATAACTTCCGCGTACTTCACAGGCCGCTCTTATTTTTCATTTATAGAGCTCTTCATTAAGAGCATTATCCACGGCCTATTTTCTGTCACAGCACATCAAATGCAGCCAAGGCATGCACAATCCATTTACTTATTTTATTTATTAGTTAGCACAGTTTTTATTCTCCATGTCCTGATATTCAGCAGAGAAATATTTCATAATATTCCATGACAATGGTATTGTCAACTCCTTCACTCCCCATTAACTCACATCCGACCGAACAAGAACAGTAAATCCTGAAACTGAACCCCCAAACTGTCTCTGCCTACTTACTGGGTCCACCCTAACCAGTGGCCATTAAAAGGGCTTTGCCCATGATGTGACTCTCTAACCAGACACTTCATGATCCCTCTAGTGCTATATGCTGAATGTTATAATAGTTTTTTCAGCAAAACCACTCAGCACAGGGATTAACCAAGATATGATCCTGCATCAGTGTAGCTACAGCATTCTCAAGGTATGTTTGCTTCATAATGCATGAAATCAAATGGTAGGTTTCCTTTAAAAAAATATTTTTTGTGCTTGGAGCAGCCGCATTGTATTAACCATGGTGTAAGAATCATGGCTGATACTTCTTCATTTGTCAAAGTTGAGGCAAACAGTTCTTCCCGTACTCCCGCTGTTATAGCCACAGGGACTGGTGAAGAGGCTAAGCCACAGATCCCTCTATAGTCTCCTTATGTTTGTCTGCTTCCACCCCACCGACTGTGCGCTGCCTGCTGATCACACATCACTCACCATAGGGAAGCTTTCACGTGTCAAAAGGTATCGCTTTAAAGAATCAACGCTTCTGGTAAAAATATCTTATAGACCGAAAACTAGAGTAGGGAATAGAATTTCACAAGATGCCCATGAAAACGTATCACTATGCCTTTTTATCATACTTGTGTTCAAAAATTTGCCATAATAAATGTCTCTTATTAAATATTAAAATATTAACTATGAGGATGAATAGTTTTATTTATTTTGTTTCAGTAAATACGATTTTCAAGCACTTAATCGAATCCTAATATTTGTTTACACGATAATACGGGAAGTGTTAATAATGGATCTTTTAAAATGTCAGTTTGGTGGTTGTTGTCTGTTTGTACCACGTCTGTTCGGCTTCCTTTATCGTTGTCTTAGCGAAAAAGAAACATTTGTAAAAAATAACGTTTGAATAAATTCAATGAAACAACTTTTTTTTAATAAAAACCTCTTTTTTTCCTAGAGGAGGTCATATACCAATTTCTAGGACAATTAAAACAACATTTCAGACTGAATTGATTAGGACTTGTGAATCTTGCAAAAAATTTGTCAGAGCTTCATTTAACAAAACTTAGATGATATACGCATCACTAATCCCAAGTCCTGTCTATAGGGAACAGTTTTTTTTACAGTAGCACCAAGAAAGACTTATGGCAAGTACTGAAAAGTGGGAAGACAAATCTTCTATGCAATATCAGAGTCTCAGTCCAGAAAGTGATTGGAGGAGGCATCTGTACATCACAGCTAGCTTAACTGTCTACAGTCCAGAACAAAGTCAACAGGAAACATGTGTGCTGGAAATCTATTAAAACAGCTAAGAGTGAAATGAGGCAGAGTTCGGACTAGATCAGGGCAGAATGGTATTGGAAGGACAAAATCACACTCAGCCATACTTTACGGGCAGAGGATGACTCTGAAGCCTTAGCAGACAAAGATATTACAGTCAAATTAAAAATCACTACAGGGGTTTATTATAATTGCTGGCCCTTTGCAGTCATGTAACCAAACTTTTTTTGGTGCACCTTTAACATAGGGTGTGCAACAAATTTCTGGCGCATGGTCCAACTGTGCACTGGAACACAGTCGCAGTGGACACTTTAAAAATACATTTGCAAGCACTAAAAGTTTGCACTGAAAAGAACATGCAAAGTTCGACATAAAATATTAATAAATATGGGCCAAAAACTTACGCCAAGAATCCATTATCTAATATAACCGTATACCATGGAAAGGCTTTTCTAACTGCAATGGACACAAGTAATCCATCTTCATAGCTTAAAAATAACGTAATGTTTAATGGAGGAGGGAACCATCTATAATGCTGATGAAGATACCTCAGTGACGCTCATTGGGTCAGAGCTTTCATGGGGCAGGATTTCCGAATCTCACACAGCACATAGTCATTAAAGTAAGATAATCGCGTCTGAATTTAGAGAGTAAAGAATTTTATTGAATCTGTCACTTCTCTTTTCCCAGCGGAAACCATTAACATAATTCTTACTTTACCATTTCTCAGAATTTGTAAAAACTTGAAGAAAAGGTTTTGGGTTGAAAAAATAAAATTTGAACGTAGTTGAAGAAGCGAATCTACGCACCAGTGGGGGCAGAGAATGTGCGAGACAGGAGCTAGTCTCAAATAATATATTCAAGAGTAAACACCAATTTATAAGGGAAATATAATGAGTGGGGAAGATGCACTTGATCATCTTGGAATATAAAGACAGTTGTCTAGTTTTCTTGTCCTCCGCCTCCTCAGATGGAAATACACATTGACAGTGAACAGATCAAGGATACATTTTACCATAGCTATTTTAATTTTAGTTGCCGTGATTAATAATACATTCAATATTTTTTCTAGAAGTGATGAAAAAATGTATTTTTAGGATACAATGGCTGTGCTAAGTACTAACTGTACTAAAGCTGTAATGACAGGGGGAGGAGATTTGGCCCGGAAAGCAAGTGATCATAGTATCCATTTGAGTGTTTTGGAGTTAATACAAGCATACTATACCTCCCAAGTTGTAGAGGATTGAATGTAATGAATGTTCTGGGCAAGGACAAGAAAAGGAAGACAAAGGCAGTGGGCCTGCCTGATTGCCTCAGAAACCCTTATTGCATGGAACAACTAGGAGATGGTGTCAAGTGAAACCGAACCACAAAATATAGATTTCGTTTGGTTCAATTAGCAGATGTTTACTTGTTAAATCATAGCTCCCTGATGAAGTTATTTGGAGCGACAACCCTCTCCAAAATGGCGGTGTGCTGGCCACAGCCACTTATATGTCCCTGTCAACTTTGCTAGCGCCATTTCAACATTTAACAGTTGTTCCTGGTTGGAGTCCATATTTGGTACCCGGACCTGAACATGATTTTAAATTTCTAACGTTTCTGCTTATCAATGCTAGGAGCCATTCCCTCACTGCGCCAAAGTGCAAAACATGGATATTAAAACAAGGCAAATAAATACATTAGAATATTCTCCAGAGCACAAAGGTCAAACACAGTACAAAATCTCAAGAGCAGATGATAGTCTAAACACATGCCTATAGTCAGAATACAAAGTGACAGAAATCTGAAACACAGGATAATCAGGGCTTTGATAAGAAACCTTTATAACAGGCAAATAGTATAGATGAGGAGGAGCTTATCTCAGTGGGTTATAAGAACCAGAGAAGAGTTTGCAAGAGACTGATGGATGTGATACAAAAACAATCAAGTTAGCTAGCAATAAACCAGTGTTCACATTAGCAATGTCAGAGTAAACATAATTATACAATCAGCACATTCTCCACCTTACCCTACAGACAGAGGATGACAATTGCTTAGATGTCACACTGAAAGAGGGAAACGTAAAGTGCTCGCAGCAAGTTTACTTACTAAAAGCCACACCCTTAATGTCACCCCTCAGTGCCCCTCACACAGTATTATTCCACCTTACTTTCCCCATAGTATAATGCTTTCTAACTCACCTCATCCAGTACAATGCCCACAGCATAGTATTGTGCCTCCATATTGTCTCCCACCCTGTATAATTCCCCTTTAGTTTTTCTCTATAGCAGGGGTCTTCAACCTGCTGCGGCCCAAGACTGGGTCAGGATAAACAGTTGGGAACAGTTATTATAGTTCATCTTTCCACATTCCGCTGTGGCAGTTCCAGTGGCGTAACTAGGAGTGGCAGGGCCCCATAGCAGGCTTCGGGCTTCGGAATGGAGCCCCCTTCCCACTTGAAAATTATGCATATTTTATACTCACACATGCAAGTTACAATCACACATTTGTACACTTATGCACATATGCTCATATAGAACATATACACACACATACACTCACCGGCCACTTTATTAGGTACACCATTCTAGTAACGGGTTGGACCCCCTTTTGCCTCAATTCTTCGTGGCATAGATTCAACAAGGTGCTGGAAGCATTCCTCAGAGATTTTGGTCCATATTGACATGATGGCATCACACAGTTGCCGCAGATATGTCGGCTGCACATCCATGATGTGAATCTCCCGTTCCACCACATCCCAAAGATGCTCTATTGGATTGAGATCTGGTGACTGTGGAGGCCATTTGTGTCCAGTGATCTCATTGTCATGTTCAAGAAACCAGTCTGAGATGATTCCAGCTTTATGACATGGCGCATTATCCTGCTGAAAGTAGCCATCAGATGTTGGGTACATTGTGGTCATAAAGGAATGGACATGGTCAGCAACAATACTCAGGTAGGCTGTGGCATTGCAACGATGCTCAATTGGTACCAAGGGGCCCAAAGGCCCAAAGAGTGCCAAGAAATACTCATACCAGCCCTTCTGGCACCAACAACCATGCCACGTTCAAAGGCACTCAAATCACCTTACTTCCCCATACTGATGCTCGGTTTGAACTGCAGGAGATTGTCTTGACCATGTCTACATGCCTAAATGCACTGAGTTGCCGCCATGTGATTGGCTGATTAGAAATTAAGTGTTAATGAGCAGTTGGACAGGTGTACCTAATAAAGTAGCCGGTGAGTTTACATTGACATTTACAAACACACAGCATATATACACATACAGTATATGCAGACGACATACACCATATACACATACAACATATACACATCACAGATGCAGCATATATACATCAAATATACGTTATATACATATTATGATGTACAAAGTGCAGCATAATATGGATATAATGATGCACATCCTCCACTATTTAGTGTCTCAAGTCGGATGCTGGGGCCCCCTGACACTGTGGGCCCCATAGCAGTTGCTATGGCTGCTACCACTGTAGTTATGCCCCTGGGCAGTTCTCATTTCCTCATTTTGTGACTGTAGGTGGGACTCGTCACATCCCAGAGTGGCAGGGGAGGAGGAATGTGGACTGCTGTGGCTGAATGTGGTAAGGTGAAATATATTAATGGTGCCCAACTGTTTGGTTGTGGCCTGGGACCAGATGTTTTGTGACTCAAATTCCACTGCAGCCCAACAGGGGAATGTTGAAAGGTAAGTATCATATTTTTAAAAAATGTTCTCAAAAATGTGTTGGGGATCTTCATATAGGGGCATCACATCGATCCATGTCTTCTATTACACCTTTTATTACAGGAAAGGGGTAGTATAAGAGATTAGGTACAGGAAAGGTAGCTTTACAATCATTCTATGGCTGCATTCACATGAACGTATGCCCGCCGGGCCGTAGCTGGGCGGGCATGCGTTCACCGCCATGGAGAGGAGAAGGGTTCACCCCTCCCCTTTCCATAGCGATACATGGTGAAAGGTAGGACATGTCCTATCTTTTTTACATGTATGGAGCGGCATGGGGCCGCACGTGTGGCCATTGCCGGCCTATAGGGGATGTATGTGCAGCTTACAGCATGTAGCCTAAGGAATATCCCTTTAAGTCAGAAAAACAAGTAATTTCTTGCAGAAACCAGGCAGCAGAAATGTTAATAATAAAAATATGTAAATCATGTTATTATCAGCTGGATAATATTTTTCAATTAAAATCAAGTTCAATTACAAAACGCGTAATGAGGTGATCGCTGAATAATTTCAGATTTACTGAATGCGACATTCACATCACGTCAGCAGCCCTGGGAACCAGTAGTTTCTCCTCTCCCTGTCTATGCCTTGATCCCCGCTGTCTAGACATTGACTAAGGGCCATCTATGCACCCTGGTAATTTAATATCCAGACATAGTGTGATCCTCCGAGCTGAGGACAGTCAGAGGGCCTAAAACTGCGAGGATTAATTCTGCGTGACCTCACCGAGCAGCAAATTACTCATATCTCTGACAAAAATATCATGTAACTGAACTGTAATTACAAATTGGAACGAAATGTTTACTTTATTAGAATTATGAAGAGACATTTTATTTATTCCAAAATGTCAGTGGAATATTATAAGGCAGGAGGCATTTGACGATTATTTCATAGGGCCTCAAACTCCAAGAGATAGAATTATGCCTCTATTAATGTCATTAAAGGGAACCTGTCATCAGGACACACATTTTTACCTAATATAGGATACTCACAGCCTTTTTAATACTAGTTCGCTATTGGGAGAAGAAGCTATAAAAGAGTATAACATTCAGAATACCATTGATGGCCAATAGGGGGAGCTCACTGCATACAATTATACACTGCTCTCAATGCTTTTGAAACCTGTAACTACTGTGAGTATGATAAGATGTAAAGCAGAAGACTCCAACCAATGCTGTTGGAAATAATGTATATTCTTAAGTAGAAGCCAGGTAAAATGTACCTACCACTAGTATGCCCATTGTCAACTTTTTGGAACTAATTTCTGTTTCTATTTTGGGAATATTGTCACTTCTAAAAAAATTTTACATAAAGGTAGACATCCAAAAAGTGTTAAAGGGGTTTTCCTACTATAGAAATTCACCCACTGCCTCTGGCTTCCATCTGACCTTGAGAATAGTGTTCTGTTCTTATCTTGGGTCCTGTCTATGGAACTGAGGCTGCAGAAGAAATAACAGCTCCTCGAGACTGGATGGTGTCCATTGGATAGAGGCAAGTCAGTGTTTATTTAGGAAAACCCCCTTAGTTTCATCTGTGCCTGTGTCTTTCTCTGTCCATAAAATACGGCAGTGGATGCACTGATAAGTGTAATTTCGTATCGCTCCCTCCTTGATAGTCTGAACATTAGTTTACACTTTGCATAGTCTTCATTGCTTTCTGTTGTGATTGATAGAATATCTCTCCACTCTTATTGCTGCCCTGTCTGATGTCAGAGACCTGATCCAATTACCTGTACTGAGGATAAAAGGTTTTCAGTGCTTGTGTTCTTTGCCTGCTACAGTCTTCTACTTGGCTAGTTGTGTTTATTCTGTCTTCTGAATTCTGGTATCTTTGGCCCTTTGCTTGATGCTTTGACTTTCTGTTTGCCTAGTGATTTTGTACTTCATTGTCCTCTTGGTTATGACTCATATTTGGTGGCTATCCCTCCCTGACTGTATTGTCTTGTCTTTGTCTCTGTGTTTACACGTTGTCGACCAGTTGTCTCTTGCCGCTTAGCAATTAGGTTGAAAAGGGGTTTAGTCTCAGGTCACACTGTCCTTGTTTGTCTTTACAGTACATTCCCTTACCCTGAATTACCTCTCTCAACATTTATTTGGACATCTTTTGGGTTGCCAAATGTAAGTGGCTAATCAATGAGCAAATGCAAAGCTGGAAACCCTAAAGAAAACTAAGGTCTCAGCCTCAAACTTTTGCCAATTTTTTTTGTTAATGTACCCCAAGTAGAACATGGTTAATAACAGATACAAGTGGCAAGTCTTAAACCAAGTAACAATTAATGTTTTCTTCATAGAATTTTGCTTCAGATCCATAAGTAAGCAGGTGATCAGGTGAAGAGCTCTTCTTCATCTCTTGGGAGTTTGCCTTGTAGTTGTGTCTATTACAGTGCCACTATCTTGGATAGTAGCAACCTTTGCCAACCTCTAGAAATGGCCCTGTCTCTATATTTCCGACTTTGTGATCCAAAGCCCTTGGTCTGGCCACCATAAGCGGATGTGAACAGGTGCATGATCTTGCTGGCAACACTAAAGTGTTGAACCTCATTCTTTATTTCATATGTATATTGTGTATATATATATATATATATATATATAATATATATATATATATATATATATATATATATATATATATATATATATGTTATATCTGTAGTTATCCACAGAAAAGCAGTGCAGAGGCTGCTGACTGGCACAAGCTGTGCGGAGACTGCGCGGCACCTGGGACTGTCACTCATGACAGAGAAACAATGTAACAGCAGCAACAATACCTGCAGTGCTATATCTAATAAATATGAAGAAACATGCAACTACTGATTTCATTACAAAACCACATATTGTAATGAAAGCACAGCAGTCTACAGGGAAAAAATGCCTAGAGTAGTAATAAAAAACGAACTTACATATTACAGACTGGTGTCAAAGAATAAACAACTTAGAGAACTAATAATTTATCTGTTACAATAAGGATGGATTAGATAGATAGATGTGGCTAGATATGGATAGACATAGATGAATAGACAGATACAATATGAACTAGTTGGATAGATAGATGATTATACAATGTATAGACAGAGAATGGAGAGATGGATATAAGTTGGATAGACAGATAGGGGGTATTTATCAGGGTTTCTGCGCCTAGACACTGACGTAGAAGCCCTGAAATAAACTTAAATACTAGCGTATAGCTATCACTTGTGATTATAATCCCCAATCTGCGACCTCTCCACCAGTGGGGCATGAATGGGTGTGAAGGGGGCACGTCCGGCCGGGTGGTGGGTAGGTGCGGCCGGCAGAAAGTGTTCCGGCGTGGGGCGTTTCTGTCCCACGCCTGTGCACTTGCTGCAGCCAGCGAATTTTCATGTATGAAAAGTTGCCGGCTATGTTTATTTCTACACCAAGCATGGCCTGGTGTAGCAGTAAGATCTGCGCAGGACTCCACCAGATACATCAAGTGGCCTCTTGATGTATCGGCTGCACCTGCAGTGGCGGGGCTATCATACGCCTCCAAAACTGTTGGGAGAAGAAGCTATAAAAGAGTATAAAATTCTGAATACCAGTGATGGCCAATAGGGGGAGCTCACTGCATACATATGCGCCGGCATATGATAAATAACTCCCATAGAGTAAATGTGAAATAGATACATATGAGAAGAAAAAATAGATACAAAAAGAAAGTCCAATCAGCACAACTGAATGAGTAAAAGAAGGGCGGTTGCACACCAAACAGGGCTGGGCCTTGATATCAAATAAAAGAACCACTTTTTTTTACCAACATTTGAATTTATTCAAGTGCTGCTTTCTATTGGTATGATAAATGAATAGAATAGATTTGAAATAGTTAAAAATAGTTAGATATGAGATGGTCGAAGAGATACATTAATGCGGTATTCTTCATATAGCCAGCATCTCTCTCAAACCCCTTCTTCATGAGAGAGTGGTTAATGATGTAGAAAAACAAAGTCACTCACAACTAGAGATGAGCGAGCACTAATATGCCCGATTGCTCGTTACTCGGGTCGAACTTTTTCCGATGCTCGAGTGCTCGTCTCGAATAACGAGCCCCATTGAAGTCAATGGGAGACTTGAGCATTTTTCACTGAAAGAACACATTGAAAGAAGAACACTGAAGAAGAACACATTGCAGATGTTTGCAGATGTTTTCACTGAAAGAACACATTGAAAGAACACAGATGGAAACATCTGCAATGTGTTCTTCACACATATTGTTCTTCACATACTATTGTGAAGAACACCGTTCTGCACGCGTGTCTTCGGATAAGTTAGCAGATGTACGGAAACATCTGCAATGTGTTCTTCACTGTGTTCTTCACTTAAATGATCCTGTGTTCACTGTTTTTATTGTATTCTTCACTGTTCTTCACTGTGTTTCGTTAAGTAAATGCTCATTATCGAGCAGGGGAAATACTCGGTATGCTAATACTCGAACGAGCATCAAGCTTGGACGAGTATACTCGCTCATCTCTACTCACAACCACTGTCTCTCTCTCACCTGCTCCTCACTCTATCCTCAGGAATTCTCTTCAGCCTCACAGAGGTGAGCAGGGGAAAGTAAAGGAACCTGTATATGTTGGTAGTTGAATATTGGAAGAACTAGTTCCATACTGGCAGCATGGTGCTAGCAGTGAGACTTGTTAAGCAGAAACAGGGAGGCGAGGAACAATGAGTATGCAGGACTCACTTACTTCGATTGGACTCACCTCGGGGGAGCTGCATATAAGTTCATAAACTGTTTTATAGCCATGGAAAGAAATTATTTAGGGATAAGGGCAATGTTTTTTTAATGAAGTGCTAATTGAGGGTGGGTTAGCTTGAATGGCAGGTTCCCTTTAAAACATTCAGCAAGTTTGGTAAAGACTCTAAAATTAAAAAAAAAACTGCTGAAAAGTAAGAGGTAAGAGTATGAATAATGAACTGCTTATTGGTTTTCCAAAACTGATATTTCCATCAGTGGATATAACATCTGTCTCAGCCGTTCTCAATAATTTAGGAGCTAACATCTAAGATAATGTGATGTCTTTGCTCCATGAAAGCCATAAGCCAGAGGAGGTAATCTGATGCATCTATAAATCACAATCTGCTATAAATACTATACACCAGTTGGGTTATGATAACTGTTGATGAGAAGGAGGAGATTCTGGGCTGCTTATTCTTGACCAACAGATTTCAGAATATTAGTCAGGTATAATACATCTTAGACATGGCACTTGGCCACCTGTTTGCTCTCCAAGTCAGTACAGATGGCTTTGTATATTTTTGCCCTTGAGATAGATGAAGGAAACTTGCTTCCATACTTTTCTTAAAGGGGTATTCCCATCTCAGCATTCACATTTCATTCACTCATCTCCTATATATACATTCCTTCAATTGTATGAGGATAATTTCCCATAAATGTAGTCATATGAAGACAGCTGTCCTTGGATAGGACCACCTCTACTGTAGAGATTGTGCAAAGAAACAAATAGTTTTTGCATATGAAATGGTTGAGAGTTACTGCATTTCCCACAGCCGTCTCGTAGTAATAAACACTGAATCCAGGTGGTCAGTTGTCTCAATATCGCATGTGTGGTCACTTCTGGGGTGCAGTACTGGTCGCATCCAAGGACAGCTATCTTATTTATAAGGGACAACATGGCTACATTTCTGGGAAATGATCTTACCACCGCTACATTTTTTTTTAACATCCAATTGAAGTCATGTATATATTTGGCTGTCTGGGAGCCACTAACCTTGCAGGTCAGATGAAATTATGCTTTCCCAGCTTCCCTAAGAACTTATCAGTGCCGGCCTGCGGAGCCTATGATCCCCCCGATCTTCCTCCCCGATTTGGAAATGGTGGTTCTGACCCACACATAATTGCACATAGGTGTAGCTGAAATGATGCAGGAACATATCATGGTTAAGCACATAATCTGGCCGTTTCGTTATAAAAATCGATTCTTATATTATGCTAATCAACCATTAGGTGCTTCTATGAGCATCACACGGGCCGATCTGAACTTGGGCACTAGCATAATAGCACAGGAACGTGGCGTGCCATCCCCGCCTCCCCCTACTGTCCCTTCTTCGGTCCGTAGAGCCAGTGACGTCATCGAGCCCTCAGGAGCATTAGGGTATGCGCATCAGGAGACTTCGGCAAGGAGACTGCCGAAGTCTCATGGCCGGCTCACAGGGTTGCTGCTCATACTATTGCTGAAGTCTCGCCGCTATCCGCGGCCCCTGCTCCAACAAATGTGTGCATGAATAGCCTCCCCTAGTAATTCCAGTGGTGTTGGGGGGAATTGGGAACAGAGGGGGCACACGGGGGAATGTTGAGGAGCATAACCAAAGTTTTCTGTACTGTGACTGCATTGTACCTTTTGTACCGCAGTGTGGGAGGTGGTGCTTTTATTTTATATAAACTGTTTTATCACTGTTGTGTGCCAGTGTTTTTCCCCAGTTCTCCAAAATGTATCCCAAAACTAGACATTTCACAGTAAAATAACTTTTTCTTACTTTTCAAAGTCTTTGTCAAGCATTGTACAAATCTACCTGGGATGGTTAATGATTGAAATCCTGCATGTGAGCCAAGTACAAGACTATGAGGACTGTTGAAGTAGCAGAGGGATTTATCATTCTCCCCTTTGAGAGTCATTAATTGTCACATTATGACACATTGTTACCGATATAATGCATGTTCCTCATTGAACATTTCACGATGTGTCTTAAAACATTGAAAACTTTGCTGAAATGTAGGTTACTCTTGGAAACTGGATGTCTTAAGGCAGGAGTGGGAATAGAGCGCTGGAACTTCTTTAAGTGGAAACATTACATTGCATACAGTCTCAGAGGTGGTGGTGGTGGGGCAAATACTAAAATAAACGGGACATTTTGGAACGCTTGGGGCACTGAGAGAAGAAACTAAAAATACTAAAAAAGATATTCACCAGTTACTGTGCATATAGTTCAACTATACTCTACATTGCAAGTCAACCAAGAATAAGTGTAATATGCACCCATCAGCAAGAACCACCTTACATATGGCTTAGAAAACGGATTTCAACTAACAACTAAACTTTTTAGAAGTTTTTTGCCTCCCCCACCACTTGCTTCCAATTTAACTATCAGTCTTGATATATTCCATCGACCTCCATGTGAAAGGCGCTTTGATACATGGCCTCCAGTGACCTAGTCATCAACCCACCGGTTGTCTTTCCATGAACTGCTTCTGATAGGTGCTTACCACTGCTGGTTTTCATTTCTTATGTAGTCATCTATACAACACAATTAGATTTTTTGTTTGTTTTTTGGTCAAAGTTGCTTAGATCCTTGTTCCGCCCAAATATTTTTGCTCCTAAAACATTAAGGGAAAGAGTTACTGATAGTCTAGTAATTGTAGTCATTGCAAAGTTAGACGGACACTCTTATACTTATTAAAAATTAGGCACAGTTGAATTAGAAATGAAGGTCTCATGCATACAAATGCGGTTTTTAGCCATGGCTAGCATCTGGCTCAATGCATTTCACAGGGCTCACAGGTTTCCACAGCCCCATGTACGCGGCAAATGCCTGAGTCACAAATGTGGGAGCAGGTCCTATTCCTGCCTGTATTTGTGGCAGTCGTTTTCTATTATTGCAGGACCTTCCATGCCAATGACACACGGGCTGCAAACAACGGTCCTCTGTATGTGGCCCAATATCGCTCACTTTCATGTGCAGGTAGACAAAACACAGAGTTTAGGGCTGTTACCATAATAAATGGGGGTAAACTTTTATTGCTTTTCATCTGAATCTACAATGTGCTGTGCATGGAGGTGTCCCAAACCTCCCAGAACAGATGATGTTTTTTACGTGCCCCTAAGCTAACACTACAGGTGACACCGTTAAAGCACATCTATCACCAGGATGAAGGACTATAAACCAAGCACACTGACATGCTGGAGTCTGCCCCCTCTGGCAGGATCTGCTCTTCTTTTAGCCTTGTTTTTATGAAAGAAGGCTTAAAAAATTATGCAACGGAGACCGAGAGGCTCGAGGCTCCATTAACATCTGTGGAGCCTGGAGCCCCTCAGGCTCATTTGCATAATGTTGAAAACCTTTTTTTCATAAAAACAAGGGCATAAGAATCTAAAAGAAAAGTGGATACCAGCATATGGGGGCACACACCAGTATGTCAGTGTGCTTGGTTTACAATCTTTCATCCTGGTGTTAGATATGATTTAAGATTGGTGAAGAGTAGTAATGAGCAGACTTGGGTCTGGCGGTTTGACCAAACCTGGACCAACAATCTGGGAATGTGTGCCCGGACCCAAACCCAAGCACCCATGAACGGCGCTTGTACTGATGGCGGTTGTTAACCCTTTAAATGCCACCTGCAAACTATCTGGTGGCTTTTCAAAAGGGACTGGGCATAAACACCCACGATTAGTGCCTGAAAGTGTTATGCCGTGGCCATAGCTGCCTGCAGCGTGTAAGCGCCTCCGCATGATGTCCTGCTGCAAGTTAAAGTTGTTAGCAAATTTGTATACAATTCAGGTATTTTAATGAATTTATAAATAATTGTAGTCTGAGTTTGAAACTGAACTACTATTGAATTCTTCCTCTTTGACGTTGTCATTTTTTGCCTTTGATACCGTATCTGTGTTATGCTTCTTCAGTTCTGCACGTCAGAGTGAAACAATGAGGGTTATATTTATGCGCTGTACACGCAGCTTGGTTACTGTCACAATCCTCTCGAGAGTTTTGGCACAAGTAGTAAATAAGACTGAAGACAGCTGTTCTACTAGCAGTTCTCTGATCGGCCATCCATTATGTGATGTGAGTGGCATTTATATTCCCTTTACTCTCTTCTCCAAAATTCATAATATAGTTAACCAGGACGACTTTGGTGACTTATTGCCACGTTGTTAATACAATATGTACTGCCGGTGAAAAACATTGTTCATTACTCCAGGCTATCACATGGATTGTATGTTATGATGGATTGCTATTCATTTTACATTGCAAAATATTATGTATAATGTACGATTTAATGATAAAGTATTATATAGTATAAGATCTCATATCAGAAGAGAGTGGGGCTCATTTACTAAGGGTCCGTCGGACGCATTTTCGTCGGGTTTCCTGACAATTTCCATTTAGCGCCAAATTGCCCCTGGATTTTTGGCGCACAGGATCAGATTTTGGTGCATTGGGTTGCACGCGACAGAAATCGGGGGGGGGGGGGGGGGTTGGGCGTCGGACAACCCGACGGATTCAGACAACACGCAGGATTTAACATCTAGAATCGCAAGACACGCACTTACAAGCACCGGGAAGAAGCAGGTGAACTCCGGCAAACCTCGGCACAGAAGCGACGGATGCAGGAACTCGGCGCATGATCTTAGTGAATCGCGGCAGACCCGAATACTCGTCAGACAACGCACCGGGGGATCGCGACAGGACCGGTTAAATAAATCTGCCCTAGTGTTTCCATATTGTTGATATTAGAGATTAGACTATTTATGAAAGATAAGTTCCATTTTGAACCTTGCTGTGTTCTAGTTTTTCACCTCCACCCTTAAAGCCTTATCCTGAATAATTCTGACTAGTTTGCCCACCATAATTTAGGATAAATTAAACAACCACATACTGGTGACGATCGCATTAGGTCAAGAGTGACCCACTAAGTACAAGAATGTAAAGTAGCATAAAGAATATTTCATGAATTTATACCAAGATGGTTTAGTTGGAGTTATACAAGAGGAGGTAAAATAGACGGCATTTCATCAGACATAGCTCAATGATGTTAATAAGGAAGTTGAAGGATATTTTACTGAGACAATGGATTTTCATTCCATTATGTGAACTAGGACTTCAGCTTTCATGTTCTACCTAGATGCAGAGCCCACTTCAGCTCTTGTGTTTGATCTCTTCCCTTTTAAATTGGACTCAATGAAAATGATTGTTTTAATGCGGTACATTTTGTTAGTCATTCAGGTAACCTACTTCAGAAACTGTTATATAATTATAAAGAATGTTAGAAATTGCTTTTGGCAGCCTGATGTGACCCAGCTAAACCTTCTCATGGAACAGACATTGTATTGACAGATAGAAGAGTAATTACTGCCTCCGTTATGTTACAGAATTACATAAATAGACTTAAAGAGGACCTGTCAGGACAATTTGGGGACCAACTACAGGTCCTCATAGGGTCGACCTGTATAAGGGTTGTATGTGGGGATAATGAAAAATAATTAACTTGTAAACTTACCTAGATGTGAGTCCGATGAGACACATCAGACTCACATCTTCAGATCCTATGTTGGCGCCTCCTCTCACAATCCGAGAAATTAAGTGCTTGCGCAGTAAAGTTGGAGTGTACTACATCAGCTTCACTTTCAGCAATGCGCATGCGTAAAGGAAACGAGGCTGAGGTAGGTATAAAGTCTTTTCTTTTGTTAAACGATTGCTGAAAATACATACAGGGCGATTTGGGATACTTTGGTACAGGAGGACCAGTGGGTGGTTTCGTTTTCCAAATCGGTCTGAAAGGTTCTCTTTTTAGAACCTGTGTCCATGGGTCCACCATCAATGGCTCTTCACCACTTCATCCACGTGATTTATAGTCTGCTCTATACATCTCACTTAGAGGCTATATCTGGCTGGCAAAAACCTTTAAAGGGCATCTACCACCAGTATCAAGGACTGTAAACCAAGCACACTGACATGATGGTGTGTGCCCCCTCTGGCAAGATCCGCTTATCTTTTAGTTACTTATGCTCTTGTTTTTATGAAAAAAGGCTTTAAAAAATATGCAAATGGGCCTGATGGGCTCTTAATTCCATAGCTGTTAATTGAGTTTGGAGCCTCCCAGGCTCATTTGCATAGTTTTTAAAGCTTTTTTTGAAAAAAAAACAAGGGTGTAAGAAGCTAAAAGAAGAGCATATCCTGCCAAAGGGGGCACATGCTAGCATGTAAGTGTGCTTGGTTTACAATCCTTTATCCTGGTGGTAGATTTCTTTTAAGAGGGTCTAACAGAAAGGTTATCGATATCAGATTGGTGGGGTCAATCATTACTGGTGACAACCAATCCTCAACACCACCCACCAGAATAGAGTCAGAAGTCCAGTTCTATTTTCTGTGTAGCTGACAACCAAGGGACCTGCAGTTAAGCTATTTTACATGAAACATATATACCGCATGATTTGATATTGATGACCTACCCAAGATTTGGCTACATTTAGAAAGAACCTGCCATTAAAATTAACCCACCCAAAATAGATAATTTATTAAAAAAACAAGTCTCTTTTGCGGTAGTATTTAACACCCGAGCGGCTAAATAAGATGCACCCTCATACATCCATTTACTGTTTTAGGGAGTTTGTGCAAGGGGGCTCTGTTATGTGTACATGGTGGGAGTGTGCTGAGGAGGTTCTGGATTAGGGTCCACCGGTTCATTTTTCTCTCATCGGAGTTATTATACCCAAGACCCCAGATCAAGACATACTACATCTTTTTTCTTTTCAGGCCCCTAATCACACTGAATAGCTCATAATGTATATCTTTTTGGCTGCTGAGACCACAATTGCCCACCAGTGGAAGACCCCCACAAATTAAATTTAAGTTATTCAAGGAAAAATTATTTTGGATAATTGTAAATGATACATTGTCAGGTATTTCGAATGTCAATGGGGCAGATTTACTTACCCGGCCCATTCGCGATCCAGCGGCGCGTTCTCTGCGCTGGATTCGGGTCCGGCCGGGATTTATCAAGGTAGTTCCTCCGACGTCCACCAGGTGGTGCTGCTGCGCTCAAGAGCGTCGGAACGCACTGGAATACACCCAGCCGGGATGAGTGAAGGTAAGTGCAATTTTCGCGACACATTTTTTTTTTTAAATGCGGCGGTTTTTCCGAATCCGTCCGGTTTTCGTTCGGCCACGCCCCCTATTTCCGTCGCGTGCATGCCGGTGCCGATGCACCACAATCCGATCGTGTGCGCCAAAATCCTGGGGCAATTCAGGGAAAATTGGCGCAAATCGGAAATATTCGGGTAACACGTCGGGAAAACGCGAATCGGGCCCTTTGTAAATGACCCCCAATATGTCCATTTTTAATGCCAAATGGGATCCTCGGATTCAATATGATGACAGACCATGTTGTGCCCTCTGTGGTGCGGTCCGCTCGTCCTTACCCGTCTACTCTACCTCTTCTTTTTCTCTTTTCTTGATATATTCTCTTGTTTCTTACATTACTGAATGTCCATTGATAATGATGTGAGACGGATCCGTTTTATCATCCTAATGAATGGGGCATGGGCTTCCCCCATTGGGTGCAGCCGTCCCTTATTCTAGTATTTGTAAGCATCTCTGGAAGATGATTGGCTATCCGTTAGGCCTTTGTTGAAGTATTATAGTGCTTTGTATTTATATCCTTTGGAATGTTCATCTTTGATTTAAATCTGCTTTTGCACAGCAGTGAATGTTTTTTATTGATTTGTTACAATTTGCAATAAACCTTTTTATGAAAGTTTTTAAAACTATGCTTAAAAAGCATTGTCCATATTCTTAATGGTTATTTTCCATGGCTGCAATGTCAAAAAATCAGTTTGTAAACCTATATTGAGCTACACTGAGGTGAGTCCAATCACATTGGGGCACATGGGGCACATTTACTTACCCGGTCCTGTCGCGATCCCGCTGTGCGTTGTCTGATGAGGATTCAGGTCCGGCGCGATTCACTAAAATCATGCGCCTGAGTTCCTGCAGGTGTCGCTGCTGTGCCGAGGTCCGTCGGAGTTCACCTTCTTCTTCCTAGTGCATGTAAGTGCTTGATCTTGTGACACAATGGGGCACATTTACTTACCCGGTCCTGTCGCGATCCAGGGGGCATTCTCCGTCGAGGATTCAGGTCTTCCGGCGATTCACTAAGGTAGTGCACCCGATGTCCACCAGGTGTCGCTGCTGCGCTGAAGTCCGCCGGAGTTCACCATCCTATCCTGGGTACAGGTAAACGCGTGTCAAGTGGCACATTTTTTTTTAAATACCGCGATTTTTCAGAATCCGTCGGGTTGTCTGACGACCACGCCCCCCAATTCCTGTCACGTGCAAGCCAGTGCTGATGCCCCACAATCCGTTCGTGTGCGCCAAAAATCCTGGGCAATTTGGCGCAAAACGGAAATATTTGGGAAAAGCCGACGGAATTGCGGTCCGTGGACCCTTAGTAAATGTTCCCCACTAAATGCGTCTTGAATATTCATTGTTCCCTGCACTTCCATGCCTCCTTGTTCCTGATTGACAGGTCTCACTGCTGCCACCATACTGGTATGAAACTGGTACTTAGGGACTACTTGCCAAATTTCAACTACAGACATATACAGCTCCTTTTATTTTTTCCTGGGGATATTATCAGGGGAAGGAAATACTACACAATGGGGGTAATTAACTAAGGGCCCGATTCACGTTTTCCCGACGTGTTACCCGAATATTTCCGATTTGCGCCGATTTTCCCTGTATTGCCCCGGGATTTTGGCACATGTGATCGGATTGTGGCACATTGGCGCTGGCATGTACCGCTGCATTTAAAAAAAAAAAAAAAAGTGTTGCGGGACTTATACTTACCTTCACCAGGTATAGGCCGGTGAACTTCAGGGCATTCCAGCGAGCCTCGGGGGAACTTCAGCGCAGCAGCGCCACCTGGTGGACGTTGGAGGAACTACTTTAGTGAATCGCCGGAAGACCCGAATCCACCGCAGAGAACGCACCGCTGGATCGCGAATAGACCGGGTTAGTAAATCTGCCCCAATGTCTTGCTTCATCCTTGAGTGAGAAAAAGACAGACAGTGGTTGTGTGTTACTGGCTTTGCTACATCATTAAGCACTCCCTCATAAAGGAGGAGGTGAGAGTGATACTTGATATATGAAGAGACATCATCCTATGTCCTCAATCCACCCTCAGGAATTCTCTTCAGCTGGAATGGCAGTGTCAGTGAGGAGGCAGGGTAGCTTGACATCTAAGATATCTAAAAGGTACTGTGTGTGGTTTGTAGATCGAGCGATGCTGGTGACAAGTTTTCTTTAAGGGAAATCTACCATCATAATCAAGCATGATAAACCATAGATAAGAAATATAAGAAGATACCACAGTCCCAGTGCCTGGATCTAGGAGTAATGTCCCTGGTTTATCATGATGGATTTGGATGGTAATTTTACTTTAAATGGACATTTATTCACTATCTCTGTCATTTCACACTGTAAGTACAGCATATATTAACAAACATTTGAGCATATTCCCAAGTCTTCTCTTATATTATACCTTCCTACTTGCACACAAGCCCATTGACCTGGAACGTTCCTCCTTTTGCCGCTTAGCACCAGTAATGTTTTGCAGAACATCTACTATTATTTACTCACATAATAGAAGAGATATATATACGGTTTCCCTCACTTATCGCCTACCCTTATATTGTCTCCTGAGGCTATGACCTATATTTTAATTCTGTACTTATACTACAATATCACTCGCCCCAGAGGATATTCTGTGAATGTAAGAGTTTCCAGAGTTTCCTTTGCCCTGAAAATTAAAGGAAATCTAACATTTATTTTTATGCATTATGCACAGGGAAGCACGTTGGTTCAGTGGTTAGCACTACATCCTTGCAGCCCTGGGGTCCTGGACCCAGGTCAACAACTGCAAAGAGTTTGTATGTTCTTTCCGTGTTTGCATGGGTTTCCTCTGGGTCCTCTGCTTTCCTCTCACACTCCAAAACTTTTGGAGTGTGAGCCCCATTGGGGACAGGGACCGATTTGGCAACATCTGTGCAGCGCTGCGTAATGTGTGCTATATAAATAAATAAAAGAATTATTATTGTGAACCAAACATACTTTGAGGAAATGCTGTAGCTACATTGATGCAGAAACATATCTTGTTTGATCCCTGAGCCGAGTCGTTTTGCTGAAAAAACTATTATAAAATTCAGGACCTTGGGAAACTGGGTGCCTACATAAACAAATTACACAGGAGCTGCCTGAACTATCCATACAGGACTAATCAACCTGAGCTGGATGACTCATAGACAGCAGTTGGGGGATGGTGCAGCGATTGATTACTTCTGCCTGTCAGAGACAACACAGTGATGATGTAGTATTCTTGACTCATGCTGGGCAGGACAAGGCTGGAGCAGTGCATAATTAGGTAAGAGGAGAAGCCCCGGGGCAGCCACAGGAGAAACAATGTAATAATTGTTTTTTGAGCAAAACCACTCAGTTCATGGATTAAACAAGATATGTTTCTGCATCAGTGTCGCTACAGTATTCTCAAGGCATATTTGGTTCATAATGCATCAAATCAAATGGTAGATTTCATTCAAGCCACAAAAACTTTACGTGACTCACTATTCCATATGATTGAACTTATCTCGCCTCATAAACAAAGAAGTCTTTTGCTCTGAACTGCTAATTGCATAAAGTATGAGGAACAATATCTCTAATTATTAACACTTATTTCCTTGTACAAAGTGTAAGAATAGAATGGATTGTAGGAATCATTTCTCATATGAATTGCACAGATACTTCATATATTAACGGGGACATTAGCGACGGGATAAAATCCATTATTCAGTGAGTAGTTTGTTATTGGTGTTTGTATAAATTGGGAAGATGGTCGTAAGAAAATAAATTACTTGTAAATCAACAAAAATAAACATAATCAGCCACATAGTCACATATAGTCCATATTTTTCGGACTATAAAAACTCCTTTGATTTTCCTCAGAAATCATAGGTGCGCCTTATAGTCCAGTGCGCCTTATATACGAACCATACTTACAGACAACAGCTGCCTTGAACTGTGCACAGGTCTGCCACCTGCTGGTCATTCATCCTTATTATCAGGTGCGGCTTATACTCCAGTGCGCCTTATATATGAACCTAGACATTTTAGCAGGCATTTATTGATGGTGCAACTTATACTCCAGTGTGCCTTATAGTCCGAAAAATACTGTAAGATAAATCTGCTGGGCCCCAATGCCAATTCTTCACTAGACCCCCGAACAATAATGTGTTGTTGATTGTCTCGGTCTCTGCTGGGAAAAAAACCCCCTTTCGATCCCTTAAGTCTTTTGGACTTTGATACAGCTCTACCCGCTGCCCGATTGAAGAAGAACCTTGAATTGCCCTTTTATGAATCTGGTGATGGCCAAATGTTTGTGTTGTATAGTTTCAAGGAAGCAGAAAGCATCAATAGTTCTTGGCGCCAGTAAGATGTAAGACATTGGACTGGTTATAAACTGATTTATTTCTGCTCCGCTGGATTAAAGTTGCTTGGCAACTTTTCCTACAACTGCTTCAGTGACTCTGGTTATGTCAGACTCATTTGCATAATTTTTTAAACCTTTAAAAAAGAAAAAAAAGGGCTTGAATAGCTAAAAGAAGAGCAGATCCTGCCAGAGGGGGCACACACCAGTATGTCAGTGTGCTTGGTTTACAATCCTTCATTCTGGTGGTAGATGTCCTTTAAGAATGAGCAAAGGAGCAAGACATAACCAGAGTCACCGAAGATGTAGGAAAAGTTGTCAAGCAACTTTAATGCAGTGGAACAGGAATAAATAAATCTGTTTATAACCAGTCCAACGTCCTACTGGAACATAGAACTATTGGTGCTTTCTGCTTTGCTGCATTTTGGGGAGGTGTGTCACTGCACGATGATGTCATTAGGAATGACAACCCCCCCAACTGTGGCCACAGTAATTAATGTAGTATAGTAATGATAATTCCTTTATTTATATAGCACACACAGATTACGCAGCGCTTCACAGAGATTGTCATATTAGTCCCTGTCCCCAGTGGGTCTCATAATCTAATCAACCTACCAGTATGTTTTGGAGTGTGGGAGTAAACTGGAGGACACAGAGGAAACCCACGCAAACACGGAGAGAACATACAAACTCTTATGCAGATGTTGACCTGGATGGGACTTAACCCAGGACCCCAGCACTAGAAGGCTGTAGTACTAACCACTGAGCCACCATGTTGCAAAATGCCACTGGCAACTTTGCTTGTGGGATTTGAACAGCTAACATCTACAATGAGTAGGTGTGAGTACTGGTGGGGGTCTGGGTTCGATAACCGAACAGGGTTTAAAATTGTAACGGGTCTACTCATCACTAGGCCGGCATAACAATTTTTAACAGAAATGTTTATAAAACTAGAAAGGTTTAGACTGAATACTAGAAGCGGTGCCTTATTATAATTATTATATTGTTGCATTTAGCCGAACGCCTCTATAGTTATATCTGTATTAATTACTCTGACTGATGAGCAGCTGACAGACTCCCTCCAAACATAATGTAATTTTATACTCCGTGTCTACATTCACCCACTATCTTGTGCTTGTAACACTAAGTGAACATGATGCCTAATGCTACATAACGGGAAAACATCTATATTTCTCTTGACAGCTTGAAATGAGCTGCAAAGTCTCATATTTTGGTTAATAACTGAAGACACCCGAATAATAAAATAGCTCTGACTTCCTGGTAGATCGTGTTCTGCTCCTCCATTCCTATAGTATAATGGATTACCTTTCACAGAATTGCAAATTTAGTATATGAGATCCAAGTACATGTCCTGAGAAGTTAATCAATGTCCATCAGCCCTAGAGGGAAAGCGCACCTTATAGAGTTTCCTTACATCAAAGGGCCAGGAGGGACAAAAGAAATGCACTTACCTTGCTTTGGCTTCCGGTTCTTGTGTCATACTGGTACTTTATAGGGCAGATTTACTTACCCGGTCCATTCGCGATCCAGCGGTGCGTTCTCTGCGGAGGATTCGGGTCTTCCGGCGATTCACAAAGATAGTTCCCCCGATGTCCACCAGGTGTCGCTGCTGCACTGAAGTTCATCGGAGTGCACTGAAGTTCACCGTCCTACGCTGGGTGCAGGTAAGCGTGTGTCAAGCAACACTTTTTTTTTTTAAAATGCAGCGGTTTTTCCGTCTGTCGGGTTTTCTTACGGTCACGACCCCCGATTTCTGTGGCGTGCATGCCGGCGCTGATGCGCCACTATCTGATCGCGTGTGCCAAAATCCCGGGGCAATTCAGGGAAAATCTACGCAAATCGGATAACCCATCGGAAAAACGTGATTCGGGCTCTTAGTAAATGACTTCAACACTGTCTTCTACACTGATGACTTGGCCTAAAGTGGTAGGGGTCATGGTGCCTGCCTCAGCCAACCAGTGTCCTCCTCAAGGTTCCTCACTTGTGCTTTTAGAGAATGAACATCCAATAGGCCATGGGGGCAACTGAAAGCAGGTGCCGTTACACCAAACACTGCCGATTGTGCCATCAGTTCTTTTTTAACATCCCTGCACCGGCTCCCATGGGATTTTTCAGGATAACTGCAAGATCCCTTTAAGCGTGCCGCTCTGAAGTAGATTTGTGATTATCTGCTGTCGCTAAAAATTATTTCAATTTAGTATTAGGGATGAGCAGATCCATTTAAGTTTGCTCCAGGTTTTGGTCCCGCTACCGAGCCCAAATGCTCATGCCTACTAGTTCCAACTGAGAATGGTGTAAATATCTGTAAATATTGCTGTCAAATTTTTCTGAGGATCGTCGGGGACCAACGATTGTTCAGTGATCGGCAGCATACACGTGTCTCGGCATTTAGATGGCAGCATGCTTTTAGAGAGTTAACACCAGCTATTGGAGCCAGAACCAATGGTGCCCATACTGCCAGGATTGGGCGGTGAACCGAACACTGAACCGAAACTTCTAGTTGAACTGCAATGGCCAGGTCTGCTCATTACTATTTAGGATCACATCTGGATATGGTTTACAGTCTCTCAGAACTCCAGTGCTGGGCTCACAATACCTACTGAAAATGTTTTACTGGACCATCCTCCAATTGTGACCAGGCAATAATAAGGGCAGAGATGGAACGTGATACTTTGGGGTCTATTATTGAATAACTACATTCAAATATTATCTGACACCCATAAATAATACCTACCTACAAATTGCTAAATCTATCAGTAGTAACTTGCTTTCTATGCCTTGTGTATGATTGTTATTAGTTTTGGGACCCTGTCAGTATTTTGCTGACAAGCTCTTGCGTAGACTCTCTTAGCTCTATGAGCCTTCACAGAAACAAACCATAGGGGGCAACTATATGTTGTTGTGAAGGAGGGACAAGAGGAAGATTTTTGGTTGTCTAGACACTGCATCTAGATGTCATTCCAGTTGTCCAATGCTTCAAGGATGCATGAAGGAGCACCGGCTTTTTTCTGGAAGTCCATGGACGGTTATTAAGAACGGGGTGTAATAATTTCTCTAAATTTGCACATAATCTGTAGAAGGAGAAGTCATTCTTCTGTTGGTACTTAGCCTATAGGTGTAGGAGGGGAGTAACCCCAACTTTGAGTCAGTTATGGCAAATAGTCCATGACCTGTCGGGGAAGGAGGGGAAGATCTCCTTCATTGTATCTGCAAATGTTCACTAAAATGAGCAGTCACATTCTTCTGTCGGTCCATGACTGGTAAGTAAAGGACCGATTTTTTCTTCTGCAAAATTATGGTTGTAAGTTGAAGTTATTTCCCTCTGCTTCTTTTTGTCACATCCGATAGGTGAACATAGATGAAGTTCTTGCCATGTTGATCCAGAGGAAGGTGAAAAACCCTGGAGGACTACTTGTTGGTTTGTCTACTTTCCGACCACAAGTATTAAATTCCTGGATGACTGGTGCTGGTAAGTATGTGGATGTCATGTGGTAGAAGATTGACCTACAGGAATGGTAGACAGGCTTCTCCAGACTCCACATTGCCCCAGTGAAATGAATGAAAGAACATGTGGCATCTAATGTCAGTCACAAGGATATTTACACAGAATCTGTAAAAGGTCACTAGATATTATATTGTGTATGATTGATGCCAGTAGGGTATAGCACAATGTATGTGAACACTTCTTGGTATCCCACAATTATTCCTCTTCATCCTCCCCTACAACTCAAACCTTCTATAAAATTGATGTAATGAGGACATATCCCAGGGAGAAGAACGGGGACATCCTCCTGTAGTGAGCGATGATACATGTACCGTATGATGGCGGATTCCCTACACTTACTATAAATAGTATATTATTAAATTATTTTTATTCCATTTCCTTATAAAAACGGCTCGACCATTATACAAGCTCTTATACCTCTTGTGTGTCCTCATCCTCATAGACTGTAAGCTCTTGTGTCACCCCCTCATCCTCATAGACTGTAAGCTCTTGTGTCACCCCTTCATCCTCATAGACTGTAAGCTCTTGTGTCACCCCCTCATCCTCATAGACTGTAAGCTCTTGTATCACCTCCTCATCCTCATAAACTATAAGCTCTTGTGTCACCCCTTCATCCTCATAGACTGTAAGCTCTTGTGTCACCCCCTCATCCTCATAGACTGTAAACTCTTGTGCCACCCCTCATCCTCATAGACTGTAAGCTCTTGTGTCCCCCTCATCCTCATAGACTGTAAGCTCTTGTGTCACCCCTTCATCCTCATAGACTGTAAGCTCTTGTGTCACCCCTCATCCTCACAGACTGTAAGCTCTTGTGTCACCCCCTCATCCTCATAGACTGTAAGCTCTTGTGTCTCCCCCTCATCCTCATAGACTGTAAGCTCTTGTGTCCCCCTCATCCTCATAGACTGTAAGCTCCTGTGTCCCCCTCATCCTCATAGACTGTAAGCTCTTGTGTCACCCCCTCATCCTCATAGACTATAAGCTCTTGTGTCACCCCCTCATCCTCATAGACTGTAAGCTCTTGTGTCACCCCCTCATCCTCATAGACTGTAAGCTCTTGTGCCACCCCTCATCTTCATAGACTGTAAGCTCTTGTGTCACTCCCTCATCCTCATAGACTGTAAGCTCTTGTGTCACCCCCTCATCCTCATAGACTGTAAGCTCTTGAGTCACCCCCTCATCCTCATAGACTGTAAGCTCTTGTGTCACCCCCTCATCTTCATAATCTGTAAGCTCTTGTGTCACCCCTCATCCTCATAGACTGTAAGCTCTTGTGTCACCCCTCATCCTCATAAACTGTAAGCTCTTGTGTCACCCCCTCATCCTCATAGACTGTAAGCTCTTGTGTCACCCCCTCATCCTCATAGACTGTATGCTCTTGTGTCACCCCCTCATCTTCATAAACTGTAAGCTCTTGTGTCACCCCTCATCCTCATAGACTGTAAGCTCTTGTGTCACCCCCTCATCCTCATAGACTATAAGCTCTTGTGTCACCCCCTCATACTAATAGACTGTAAGCTCTTGTGTCACCCCCTCCTCCTCATAGACTGTAAGCTCTTGTGTCCCCCCTCATCCTCATAGATTGTAAGCTCTTGTGTCACCCCCTCATCCTCATAGACTGTAAGCTCTTGTGTCACCCCCTCATCCTCATAGACTGTAAGCTCTTGTGTCACTCCCTCATCCTCATAGACTGTAAGCTCTTGTGAGCAGGGCCCTCACTCCTATTGTTTGATATGACTGTTATTACTCTGTAATGTCTTATTTTATTGGTATATGTTCCCCAGAATCTGTAAAGCACTATTGATGGTGCTATATAAACAAAAATGATTATTATTATATTCACATCACTACATATAACATACTACTATAACTTTTGGTAACATGAGAGTTTAATTTCATATTCTAGGCATCTGCTACATCAGCACTCTTTCTATAAAGCTTCTTATGTCTCACATTGCTTTCGTTGCTATCCCTGTGCATTTGCTATACACCTGTTGAAATTAGGTTCTTTTGGGTCTATTATGTTTGTATGGTAAACTTTCTTTGTATTATGGAAAATTTGGATAAAACCCGGACCAGTGGTTTAGTGTCCCAAAAAGCACCAGTATAAAGGAAACCTTTATATTCACCTCCTCCGTTGTTCCCTTTGGCACCTGTGCCTTGCACTTAGTGAAGCACTTCTGGACCTGTAGTTGGTTTAGGGTCCCAAATCGACCTGTCAGGTCCTCTTTAAGCACATTACCATATTTGGTGGTTGTACAAGTGCTTAGATCATCATGGGCATAACTAAAAATTCCAGGACCTCATAAAAGAATTATGATTGACCCCCTCCATATAAGGCTACATTCACACTGCCGTTGCCCGTCGTACCATACCACGGCGGGCAATGGCATCGCGCGGGGAGAGGAAGAGGGGGTGAGCGCTCCCTCTCCATAGGGATGGACAGTATGGCGCACGGCGTCGTAATACGGGAAAAGATAGGACGTGTCCTATCTTTTTCCCGGGTAAGGGACCGGTACGATTCGTAGGGCGCCGTTTGCCCATTGCCGTCTATGGGGATGTATATCGGCTGTATATACGTCCCCCTTGCGGCAGTGTGAATGCAGCCTAAGCATGAACTTCATATTCATCCACTTCCCTCTTTCCAGTCTTCCTTCTCCACAATATGTTACCATTGATATAATACCTTTAGCTTCAGTGTGAAATCTGGGTCACAGATATTCCTCATATGCTGTTCCTTTACAAATAATTGGAGTCCCCCTTGTCTGGTTCTTGCATTGTCTAAAAGGAATGATCAATTTATCAGTCATGATCCCGACCCTAGTAATGTAACGGCTCGAGAGACAATGGACCACAGGAACACAATTACATCTTTTCTCCTGCTATATATGAGCCGGCTCCGTGCAATCACTCAGAAAGCCTTCGGTGCTGATGGAAATGTCACAATCACACATTGTTAAATACGATTCTTCCATCTTGCCGCTCTCTTGGGTTGTGCTGATTATTGATGACTCACTCATAAGGGGTTAAAAGAATAAACATGGCATACTGAAGCCAAAAGTACGGAGTAAAACAGAAGAGTTATTGTTATTGTGAGCCGCGGTTTCATGTAAACTTTTTTAGAAATGTACGATTAAAGACGATTAAAGAGATGTTCATGGGCTGGAAAGCGATGGCTTGCAGTATCGGGAGGATAAACCGTCACTGACCGTAAACTGTGACTGTGACCCAGAGGACACCACTAAGTAATTCCACTTATTTTACTATTTTCTCCAAAGAAAATACCTACAATATTGTTCTGTCCTGTACCTGATCTTATCAGGCTCCTCAGGTTCAGTATTAACCAGTTCACGATTGGCCTCCAATTCCCCCAATAGTTATAAATTCGTAAAGGCGCCTTCCTTACCAAGACCCTCCACAGCCTGTAGATGCCGACACAACCTCCCCAAAACATAGCGGTATAGAAAACCAAACTGGAAATCATAGAACACTTTCAACAGTATGAATAGAGATGAGTGAATCAATTTGTTGATTCGTAGTTTCAGTATGAATCTGCTGATGAGCGCTGCTCACCCCAGCCCCTCTCCATAGATAAACATGGCACTGTATTCCGGGAAAAGATAGGACATGTTTCCCGGCGTACGGAACTGTACGGTGCCCAACTTGTGCATCACCCTACCGTTCCCGTACGGGCTATGATCATGTTACAGAAGTCTTCTGTGCTCGGCTTCACAAGCTATTGTTACACTGCATTGAGTAGACAGTTGTAGGGGGGGGAGTGCTGCTTCAGAATGTAACTGTCTCATTAGCATAATTCTAAAAGTTGATTTTAGAAGGAAGGAGGCCAAGGATAACAAATATAAGAATACTACCCCAGTCACGATTTCTGGATCTATGAGTTAGTGTACCTGGTTTATCATGATTGATTTTGATGGTAGATTTTCTTTAAGGGACTCTGCTTCCAAATTTTACTCCATTAAACTTCTTAGTCCCCTATTAGTGACTCTTAGAGGTTAAAAGAAGGTTGTCCTTTTATATACCCATTCTATAGCATCTAGAAACATACTTTTAATTGGATATTAAAGACAAGAATCTCATCCTCACAATTCTAGGAAGGGCATTTCATACCCAACCTGAGGGGACAAATTGTTTTTTTTGGGGGGTGAAATGTGGTGACTTTAAAGGAAACCTACCATTTGATTTCATGCATTAGGAAGCAAACATACCTTGTGAATGGTGTTGCAACACTGATGCAGGATTATATCTTGGTTAATCCCTGAGCTGAGTGGTTTTGCTGAAAAAACAATTATACCATTCAGGATCTTGGGATAGCTGGGACAGACTGGCTAAAACATTACACGGGAGCTTGGAATTGTAAATGGCTGCTATGTAAAGAATGACTAAGCATGACTAGTCAAGCACTAATCAACCTGAGCTGAATGACTCATACACAGCAGCTGGGGGATGGTGCAGCAATTGATTATTCTATCTGGCAGGAAGAGAAGTGCAGGAGATGATGATGCAATCAGAGAGAAACTCTCCTGCTATGAGAAGCGGCAAAGCAAGCGCCAAAGCAGATATAGAAGGGACAGAGCTTCGATATCATAATGTTATATCTGTTTTATCAGTAAAACCACTCAGCACAGGGATTAACCAAGATACGATCTTGCATCAGTGTAGCTGCAGCATTCTCAAGGTACGTTTGCTTCATAATGCATCAAATCCAATGGTAGGTTTCCTTTAAGTTACAATTCACATTTAGGGAAACGCAGTTGTATAAATAGAGTAAATACAAAGAACAACTAATGCCTGGTTAAAACATGATTTTCTGCAGCCGCCTCCAGTAGTGATGGCTCGGATGGGGTCAAGCTGAGCAGCAATCAGCCCTTCCAAAACATCCAAACTTTATCAAAGATGATCTTGTGTGGAAACATATTCATCATCGCTCAGTGAAATCCAATTTTTGCAATGTTTACTCTTTATGCCGCTCTTCTTTATTTTCTGCTTCTTCGCTTCCCATATTAAAGGATAATTTAAAGTATTCATTAAAGGAAAATAGTGTCTCTATTAATTTTTGATGTGCCTTAAATCTGAGCGGTTTAATCATTTTCTTCCTCATTTCTCAGCTGTTTACTAGACGGTTCCTGGCGATGGTTTCTGTATATCACTTCAATGAGCAGCGAGAATATATAGTTTCTAATAAATGTAGCTTGTATTTTCATGTCCCATATACTCCTCATAGCCTAAACATACATCAGTAAAAATGGAAAAAGTTGGTTGATACTTATTAGATTTGAAACTGTTGTGCCATCCTAGGTCTGTCTCTATGGTTAGATCATGAATACATTTGTCGAAATGCACTGATTGTGTGGACTGGATTCCCGAATGACACCTGTATTTTAAAGATATGAACATTGATGTGTGAAGTGCTGGATATCTTTCTCTTTCTCAAATAAAAATCCCCCTCCGTTTTTGGATCTTCGACCCCCCTGGTTAGAGTATGTTAACCGGACGGGAGTGATGGAGTCATAACAACTAGAGATAAGCGAACACTTTGTTTCAATTCGGATCCAGCGTCCAATCATGGCCATGACTAGTAGCACGGGGTGTCCATTTGCTAGTCCAATTGGCTGTTCATTTGCCAATCTGGTTTGCACAGCCAAACCCGAACTGAAACTATGGGGCACATTTAGTAAGGGTCCGAACACCGCATATTCATTGGCTTTCCCGACTTTTTACCGTTTTGCCCTGAATTGCCCCGGGTTTTTGGCGCACGTGATCGGATTGTGGCACATTGTCGCCGGCTTGCATGCTTCACAAATCGGGGGGCGTGGACGTCGGAAACCCTGACTGATTCAGACAAACCGCGGAATTTAAAAAACAAATTGTGTCGCAAGATCAGTACTCACATGTACCGGGAAGAAGAAGGTGAACTCTGGCGGACCTCAGCAGGGGAAGCGACACATGCAGGATTATATACGGGCGCACAATCTTAGTCAATCACGGCAGACCCCAGTCCTCGTCGGACATTCTGGATCAGTGGCGTCAACGGGACGGGTAAGTAAAAGTGCCCCTATGGGTCCACTCTCTAATCACAACCTGCCCCTTCTTGAGAAGACCCCTATCTTACTAGGTGAGTCTATGGTTGACATACATGTGTAATTCTTGTTTGTTAATGACCCTGATATTGTCTTGCTGTGTACCGGCACCGCTGTTACAGGGATGTGCCCCTTTTCATGTCTTATGAACCCTTAATGATGAGGTTGTGTCTTCATTCTGATCACCAATGGATGCCCTTATGTCATGAGCGTGATAAAAACTAGGGGATAAATGTATGATTGTTGGGGGTTTTGACGGATGACAGATAAGCCTAGCATAATCCACAGATTCAGGGACTACAAGTTCCCCTGACTTCCCATTACCAGTGGGACTTCCAGGTTTCAGGAGTCTCACAAAAGTCAATGGAGCACAGGATACAACTCAGTCCTGGGACCCTAGAACGTATATGGTACTATGGGATTGGCTTACAGGTCAGGGAAAACCACTGGTATGGAGCGAACTAGCATTCTCAACTGTCCCCACACCCTTGATCAAATAATTATCCCTTATACTGTAGATAGAGAATAAATGTTAACTTTGTAAAGTTCACTTGGCAGCAGGGATTGCATAGTACTGCATCTCCTAGGCTACATTAGCAAGGGTGTAATGTATCCATACTACAGCATACGGTCTGTATTATAGCTACAAATCCTGTCTGACCCCAAGTCTAACAGGCCGAATTGGCCAAAATACCGTATTTCACCGACTATAGAGATAGACTTTTCAGCCGTCTTATATTATAGCTACAGCTCTTCTTTACCCCCTTGGGTGAAGCCTGGGCTGGCGCCAGCACTGTGCATACCCAGGCAAGTGCTGGGGCTCAGGGTTCCTGGGGGGCCCACATAAGTCTGTACAAATGGGGCAGATTTACTTACCCGGTCCGTTCGCGATCCAGCGGCGCGTTCTCTGCGGTGGATTCGGGTCCGGCCGGGATTCATCAAGGTAGTTCCTCCGCCGTCCACCAGGTGGCGCTGCTGCGCTGAAAAGCATCCGAATGCCCTGAAATTCACCGGGCCGGACCAAGTGAAGGTAAGCGCGTCCCAAGTGACACTTTTATTGTTTTAAATGCGGCGGTTTTTCCGAATCCGTTGGCTTTTCGTTCGGCCACGCCCCCCGATTTCCGTCGTGTGCATACCGGCGCCGATGCGCCACAATCCGATCGTGTGCGCCAAAATCCCGGGGCAATTCAGGGAAAATCGGCGCAAATCACAAATATTCGGGTAGCATGTCGGGAAAACGCGAATCGGGCCCTTAGTAAATGATCCCCAATGAATCTATGTGGGAGAGGGGGCCATATCTTATGAATCCATAGAGGATGAGGGGGGCTTTATATAAAGTAACCATGAGGGGTATGATGTATGGTATGATAAACTAGGGAATATTTTAGGGAACAGGAGACTATTTTAGTTTCTGAATTGTTAATGCCACCATGTGAGTTCACTGCAAAGGGGCCCACTGAGGCTCTGTTACTCAGGGGCCTACTGAAACCTGTAGACTGCCCTGGGTGAAGCCATAACTGTATTCCTAGTTACTAACTTTGCATGGTAAAAATCTTGGAACGTAATGCCTGCTCCCCTGGAGTATCATAGTCTGTTATCGCTGCTCCACTTTAAGGGCGGATTAGCATAAACTCTGCTCCTTTTTGGGCTTTAGAAACCTTAATATTCCATATTTGTGAAAATATAAGAAAATATGGGATTGTTTCCAGTTATTTTTCGTGACTGATAGTTAGGGAACATATTCAAGATTGGGCATTAAGACCCAGGGACTCTAGAAGATGCCAATGATGTTCTATATCAATGTATACATTAATAGCAGGAATTAATAGAAGAATGGAACGTATTCTGTATAAGGAACAGTCTTCTTTTTGAACAACATTATTACAAGTAGTACAAGCCATAAATGTAATATTAAAGTTATAATATATTCACAGGAGCATAAATAATTGGGATGATAAAGGTGGGACACAATATTTGGCCCGCAGAATGTGACATTTCTAAGAGAGCGTAGAAACAACATTGCACATATAAAAGTAGCGTAAAGGTAAAATTAGCATAAAACGAGTTGGTGCCAAGTGACCCCTAACACAATCTGTTCTGATCTGTTTGCCATGAATATCATGGTTAAGGAAGCAGGATAATGAGATGGGGATTGTGGTAATTGAAATAATAAATTGAAATGTTACAGTAGTAAACAATTGCATTGCCGTCGGTAACATTGGCCGGGATTTTATTTCTCATATATAAGCTGTCACCTTATGATAAGTGACCTATTTATTAAACTACTTGTCTCCTTCAAGTGTAAAAGGACATAACAAGTCGTGAGCCTCTTATATAAATGGCCTCATTGAAATTAAGATTTACCTTTAGTAATCCTTCTCTAATACATATATGATAGGGGTGTAATGAATTATCATAGGCCCCATCCACTATGGCCTCCTTAAGGGAAATCTACCATCAAAATCAAGTTTAAGTGAACAGTTCATTACCCACAAGCATCTTTTCTTATGATTTTGTGCTTTGCCGTTGATATTTAGTAAAGGAAATCTTCCATGATACACAAACACTTACTCCATGACTGTCGTAATCTTCTTATGCTTGTTATCCATATCCTCCTTCCTTCTAAAGTCAACTTTTACAATGATGCTAATAAGTCAGAAGGGATCTGGGGTAAGTTACCATAGCTCCTCAGTGCTTTAGCTTCATCAACTGTTACACTGTGCAGGAGCCCTTTCCCCCTTCCACTGTGTGCTTATACTTTCTCTGAAATTACATCAGAAAGAGGGAGGGGGAAGCACGATGGAGTAGGGGGAGATGTCTTCCTGCACAGTGTAATAGCCTATAAAGCTACAGCACAGAGGGGGTGTGGTAACACCTCCGGAAGCCATTCTGGTTTTAAAAGTTGATTTTAGAAGGAAGTCAGCCATGGGTAACAAATATAAGAAGATTGCTACAGTTAACGTGTCTGAATCTATGAGTAAGTGTCCCTGGTTTATCATGATTGATTTTGATTTCTTTTACTGGGCAAGGAGTTTAGGGCAGGACAAGCTAAAAGTACTGAACCCCACTAGTAGATATGCTTGTGATTCTAGTGATTTATACTCATACAGCTTACTGTCCCATACTGATGGAACTATGAGGATCGTAGTGGTAACAATTGTCTCCCACAATCCCCCTCTCACTGCATTTTGAACCCTTTTAATGTCAATTTCTGTATCATAAATCCTCCCCACTGCTCTCTGCACTGAGATTTAACATTGCACACATACTAGAAATGACCGTGAACCATCTAATGCTACAACCAGCAGTAAATCAATATTATAGCTCAGTCGGGAGTCTGTAGAGAATAATGTAGCTGCAAAAGTCTATTGAAACTGTGGAGCAATAAGGGGTTTTTAGTCCATTCCCTCTACCACAACAATCAGAGAAGACATCACAAGATAAAGAGCTGTAAAGGAACTGTAAGCACTTTTGAAGGTCCTCTAACCTGATGTCTAAGATAAAGTTTAGCAGTATCCACCATACAGTAAGGACCACCACTACATTTAAAAAGTTGCCTTCTAGGTTTGATGCCTCTAATATAATTTGGAGAAGGCTGAACACATATCTTGGGGCTTGTGTCTCTAAATAGATCTGGCTGCTAGTTCTGCATCAATGGGTCAACAGCTGCTGGTCATGAGATTTGTCTTTTAGGCTGCATTAAAGGACATCTACCACCAGGATGAAGGATTGTAAACCAAGCACACTAACATACTGGTGTGCGCCCCCTCTAGCAGGGTCTGCTCTTCTTTTAGATTCTTATACCCTCGGTTTTAAGAAAAAAGGCTTTAAAAATTATGCAAATGAGCCTGAGAGGCTCCAGGCAGCATTAACACCTAGGGGACCCAGAGCCCCTCAGTCTCATTTGAATAATTTTACAAGACTTTGTTTGTAAAAACCAGGGCACAAGAAGCTAAAAGAAGAGCAGATCCTGCCAGAGGTGGTACACCTGTATGTCAGTGTACTTGGTTTACAATCCTTCATCCTGGTGGTAGATGTCTCTTTCACACTTGCGTTGCAGATCACGTCTGATCAGGGTGCGATCAGGGTTTGGTCATTGAAAAACTGACAGTTTTCAGTCAGAGTTTGTTCAGTGTCTCAGTTTTTCATGCACATTTCCAATGCAATTTCAATGCGTTTTTCATGCACAAATAGCGCGCATGAAAAAGACTCAGGACTGAGCTCTATCTTTTCTATGGCAATTGATTAGTGAAAAAACGCATTGCACTTGCATTGGACTTGCATGTATCTCAGAGTGCAATGCGTTTTTGATGCATCTCCACAGACTTGTATGGTGCGATTTTCACACGCGTGACTTGCAAAAGTAGAGCATGCTGAAATTTAAACATGCGTTAAAAAAAGCAAGTCTGAAAAAACACATTGGGGCACATTTACTAAGGGTCCGCAGCCGCGAATCCGTCGGGTTTTTCCCGAATATTTCCACTTTGCGCTGTATTTCACGGGATTGTGGCGCACGCGATCGATTTTTGGCGCGATCGCGCCGCCTTTCGCGCGACAGAAATCGGGGGGTTTGGCCACAACCTGAAGGATTCGGAAAAACCGCAGAATTTAAAAAGCCATTTGTGTCGCAAGATCAAGCACTCATACACCAGAAAAAAGCAGGTGAACTTCGGCGGACCTCGGCGCAGCAGCGACACCTGGTGAATATCGGCGCACGGACCTTAGTGAATCCCGGCAGAACCCGAATCAGCGTCGGAGAACCCACCGCTGGATCACGACTGGACCGGGTAAGTAAATGTGCCCCATTGATTACAATGGGTGAGAGTGCAATGCAAGTTCTGCGCATCAAAAGCACGCGCGTCTTTGCATCTCAATTTTTTTTTAGGTAAACGGGCAAGATTTCACAGATTTCATAAAGGATGTTTCATACCCTACATGAGGGGGCTGGTAGTTTATCACGGTAGAAGCTGATGAGCAGGAGAGTAACAAGCAGACTTCAGAATGGGGACCAATTTTGACTTAAAGGAAACCTACCACTTGAAGTGGCAGGTTTCTGATGGAAATACCGGGCACCAGCTCAGGGTGAGCTGGTGCCGGAGCTTATTTTAGTTAGTGTTTTAAACCGCGGTATCGCGGTTTAAAACACTTTTTAAACGTTACAGCCGGCGCAGGCAGGTACGCGCTCGGCGCTTACCGTGCACGCGGCTACATAGGAAGTGAATGAGAGCCGCGCGCATGGTAAGCGCCGAGCGCGTACCTGCCTGCGCCGGCTATAACGTTTAAAAAGTGTTTTAAACCGCGATACCGCGGTTTAAAACACTAACTAAAATAAGCTCCGGCACCAGCTCACCCTGAGCTGGTGCTCGGTATTTCCATCGGAAACCTGCCACTACAAGTGGTAGGTTTCCTTTAAAAATATTCATATTACACTCACATATATGCACACACATTTATATACCTATATACATAAACTACAGTTCTTCACTCATACACAAACATTTATACACTCTTACACACTTATAGAACATACAGGGGCACATTTACTTACTCGGTCCTATCGCAATCGCTGATCCGGGCGGTCCGACGAAGATGAAGTCCGGCTAGATTCACCAAGATCATACGCCCGATATCCTGCATGTGTCGCTTCCCCGCTCCGGTCCACCGGAGTTCACCTTCTTCTTCCTGGTGTACGTAAATGCATTGTCTTGCGACACAATTTAAATGTTAAATCCTGTGCTCAGTATGAATCCGTACGATCATCTGATGGTCCGCCCCCCGATTTGTGTTGCGTGAAAGCCGGTGCCCATGCGGCAAAATACCATCGCGTGCGACACAATCCCCTTTTATATGCAGTACCAGCGTATGATAAATATCCCCCATACAGATCCATATAATGACATAAATAATGGGGCACATTTACTAAGGGTCTGAATCGCGTTTTTCTGCCGGGTTTCCTGAATTTTTCCGAATTGCGCCAAATTGCCCCGGGATTTTGGTGTACACGATCAGATTGTGGCGCATCGGTGCCGGCTTTCATGCGACAGAAATGGGGGGCGTGGCTGTCGGAAAACCGAACAAATTCGGAAAAACCGCAGAGTTTTTAAAAAAAATATCACTCCCAAACGAAGCAGGTGAACTCCAGCGGACTTTAGCGCAGCAGCGACACCTAGTGGACATCGGGCGCACGACCTTAGTGAATCCCAGTAGAACTCGAATCAGCGTCGGAGAACGCACCGCTGGATCGCGACTTGACCGGGTAAGTAAATCTGCCCCAATATATACACACATACAGTATGCACACACCATACACCATATACACATCCCAAATACACATGTATACACCATATATACATCACATATCTGTTATATACATATTATACTGTACAGTGTGTAGCACAACCTCCATTTCTTATTGTGTCAAGTTGGATGATTGGGCTCCCTGACACTACGGGCCCCATAACGCCTACACCTGTAGTTACGCCCCTGCTGTTGAAGGGGTCCCTTTATGGTTCTGTGTTATTGCCTCTATATTGACTAATTGACTAATGTGAATGTGACTACTGGACGTTTCCCTTGTCTCATCCCCTGTGTAGTTTCCCAGGTAGCGGCTAGCTATCATAATTGTGTTTTTCCCTTCTCATGACAGGATTTATTGGTAACTGGAATAAGATCTGAAGCGATGGCACGTCCAGCTGTAGTAAATCCCCAGTGTTAGAGAACACCCCATAACTCTTTAATTCCGCGCTACCTATAAATCCATTTGCTAAATGCTGACACAATTTGCTATATCTGGATCAGCCGGCTGTCAATCAAATATTTCACATTAATAAGACGGGTAAGATTTCGGCTGTGAGGGAGCGCTGCCGTTTATGGCCGGGTTTCTAATTGCACATTACATATTGATTCCTCTCTGCTTCTTTTACATAAAAACACAAATCATCGAGCAACAGGAATATATTTACGTCTTCACAGCTTTGGGTGATTTATCAGGTAAACTTATCATTCAGCGGATTCTTGGTTTCTCTGTATTTCACCGAAACTGAACTGAGAGGTGAATATGTGTCACATCAGTGGAGAAGGAGAGGGATAGGAGAGTAAAAGTAATAGTTACAGTAATATATACTGTATACAGCTTCAAATCAGTCAGATATACAAGGCCCAGCAGCCTCTGGCACCATATATGTGGCACTGTGCAGACCACTAATTACTAGTAGGACAGTAAAGGGAGTAGTGTTTGACCTCTTCACTGTCGTAGACCACCAGAGATACAACTGTGTGGATAGTTAATATGGATGATGGCCTACTGTTGTGACAAGTTAAAGGGGTTGTCCGAGTTTTGAAAAAAAACTATAGGTGGCCTTACCTTCCGGTGCCCTCCGGTATCCAGCGCTGCTGTCGCTCCGGTCCGGGCGCCATGTAAACAAACATGGCTGCTGGAGCAGCGCTGCATTCAGCTTCCGGCCGGACCCGACAACCTTCCGGCCCGCATTCACAATGCTGTGAATAGGGAAGGATAGGCGTACCTGGCCACCGCCGGCTGGAGGCTGCATGGAGACGAATGGTCATGCCAGGCTTCTGCTCAATTACTCTCATGGAGCGACGAGAGGTTCAACTGAGGTACCCGTGACCCCATCGGACCCCTTGTTTTTGTGATCTGTGGGGGTCTCATCACTGAGAGCCCCACCGATCAGCACGTTTGGCCCTATCCTGTGGGAAACATGGATGGAAAAACCCACTTAGAGGCCTTGTCTGCTTGTTCTGGTGGTCAAAAAAATTTAAAAAGACCCATTTCCAATATTTTTGTCAGTTTTTTGCTCCACACGCCACTTTGGGTGTGATGGGAAGTGGGGCAGGTGAGAGCGTGAATACAGGGCCAGCACCAGCACTGGGCATACACAGGCAAGTGCCAGGGCCCAGAGCTGCTGGGGGGGAGGCACATAAGGCTGTACATAAGGAATCCATGAGGGTGAGGGGTCTGTATCTAATGAATCCATAAGGGTTAGGGGGGCTTTATATAAAATAACCATGAGGGGCTGTATATAAAACAATCATGAGGGGGCTGTTTGGGGTGATAAACAAGGAAATATTTTAGGGAACCGGAGATTGTTTTAGTTTCTGAATTTTTATTGCCAGTTCACTGCAAAGGGGCCCACTAAGGCTATGTCGCCCAGGGGCCTACTGAAACCTGGAGCTGACCATATTTACTATAGCTGAAGGTTTGGCCTGGATTTCAGCTATTGCTTTCTGGTGCTTTTCGGCACTGAGTATGATAACCAGATTTTCTAGGAGGTTGGAGCTTTTAGAACAATGGAATTTGGGAACAATGGGGGCTAGAGAAAAAAATGTGATTGAAACGGTAGAGTGGCGACTTTTAGTGGATGCAAATAGTCAGACTTGTGGGATGTGGATAATTAAAGAGCTTCTTTAATTCCAGTTTATATGGTGTTATATACCCGCTGGTTTGTTGTAAGGTGGTAAATGGCAGAATCCTGCTGGTCTAGGACGGGGAAGTATTTAAGGTGGTCTAGGGCAGTGAAGGGCTTATATGTCTGGTTTAAATGTCTGTAGTTTAATAATAGCAGACGGTCCCTAAATACAAGGAGGCAGAGAGTGATTTGAAGAGACACAGAACTGTCAGTCATAATAATGGGGAGTGGTTCATTGCCAGCCTGAGAGAGAGAAGAGTCAGAGCCAGAAGAGTCAGAGCCAGAGTCAGAATTTTTGCTGGTCTAGGATGCTGAAGTATATATGGTGGTCTAGGGTAGTAGAGGGATTAAGTACAATACCTGATGGTTTATAGTAAAGTGGTTAATATAGAATTCCTGATAGTCTAGGAAGTATATATGGTGGTTTAGGGTGTTGAATGGGTTAAGTGCTATATTTTATGGTTTATAGCAGTGGTGGCGAACCTCTGGCATGTGGCACTCAGAGTGCTCTCTGTGGACACTCAAGCTCAGCGCAGAGTTCACCAGACAGGACTCAAAGAATCCAACTGCAGTTCCACACAAGTTAAGATTTACTAATCTCAGTGCTATTTTAACCTTTTAATCGCCAAGGGAGTAGCTCATATGTCCTAATAGTGTGGCACCTCAGTGGCCAAGCATGTATGAGATGTGTCCTGGATTATAGGAGCCATAACTTTGGATCCCCAGCTCCTAGAATCTCTTGGCAGCTTGGGACTGAAGGAAAAGGGGAAATAAAAGTGTGGAGAGGACCGGATTATCTTTGAAGGTCCTCCTGCTGTCCCCACGACTCTTCCTGTACAGTGGAACCCTGAAGAGAAGCTACAGTGATAGCCCGGATTGGCCCTCCTTCCTCAGGAGGCAGGTATGATTGAAAGTTTTGGGAGAACAGCTTAACAATTAAATAAATAACTGCTTATATTGGCACTTTGTGATAAATGAGTGGGTTTTGGTTGTAGTCTAAAAGGTTCGCCATCACTGGTTTATAGTAATGTGGTCAATGTAGAATCCCTGCCGGTCTAGGATGGGGAAATATATATGGTGCCCTGGGGTAGTGAAAGGGGTAAATACAATATCCAATGGTTTATAATAAATGAGTTAATGTAGAATCCCTGCTGGTCTAGAATGGGGAAGTATATATGCTGGTCTAGGGCAGTGAAAAGGTTAAGTACTATACTTGATGATTTATAGAAAAGTGGTGAATGTCCGAATACTTTCTTCTTGAGAGTGGGGAAGTGTATATGGGACACTGAAGAGATGCGTTTCACTATCCCTGGTGGTCTAGGGCAGTATAAGGCTGATTGAGTCCAGTGGTTTCTCACTATTGCAGACTTAAGCGCTGTTCTGGATGTAACTTTTTGTTTCTACAAGAAGGAGAAAGAAAGGACCCTGCGAATATCACTGTACGGCTGAACACATATCCCATACGCCACCTGGTGTAAAAGGTTATCTTTTATTCATCATGTTCAGATTTATAAGAGACAATATGAGTCTCCTAGGACCCACCGGCCCCGAGACACTAGCAGTCAAATGACTGGAAGAAGAAAGTCATATCCTCCTGTGTCGTCTCTTAAAGGAGTCCGGATGTCAAGGACAGATGTCTGCCCAACGCTACAGCTGCACATTACAAGACTTCAGTAAGATAGAAATGTTCCGTAAAATCTACACTTTTCAGTCCACACATGATGGACACATACTTTAATACCGTCAAATAACGAAACTCTTATAATAGTAAAGATTCCTCATTATAATTAACATTCGCCGTCATTCCAGTTCATAGACAACACATCTAGAGCCGCATATGTTTGGAATCATCCAGGACTAGTCATTATTTTAGCTCTGGTTCTCCAAGTCCTTAATGAACCCGAGGAGCCTTCATGTCTGCCAGGTTTACTGTCACTAAAGGAAGTATAATGATAAGTGACAGTAGATTTTACTTTTACCGTGAGGATTATAAAAGATGAACAACGCGCCCAGAGTGATATCACTAAATGTTTTATACAAGGACGGTCCTTACATTACACCGATATTCACTGTCTTCCTCGAGTCAGGTTCAGTGTCAGGCCCATCCGAACATGAGGTCTCCTGATTTTTTTTGCTGTAACTTTTTTCTCTTTTCAAGTGAAACTGGTAAGGACTCGGAGATGCTTTGACCTGGTTTTAAAAAAAAATTAAGAGCACAATCGGTACAATCAAACCTCTGTCGAAAGTTTTAACATGCTTTAACTACTGACTGGAATCCAAGACCATGTGCTCTCACCCAGCAGGGGTTTATATGTTCCCATGGTTAGGTGGTAGCACTCCTCCAATCAGCTTCCAGCTTGCTTTACAAGAACATCATTGGACAGTAACATCTCACAGAGTTAACTCATGCCTCATGCTGCAATTACCAATAATTAAATTCTACCACCTACAGACATACTAGAGAGATGATCAGTCCCCCTAACATCTCCTGACATGGAGAGGACATTATTCCCAACTACCACCTTGCCCATGCATTGGCAGGGGTGTTGCACATCTCTGTCGAAGTTTAGCAATGGTTAACTTGTTGTAATGGACTGAATATTTAACTTCCGTGCCAAAACGTCCCTCAATCCACAGTTGGCAGATTAGGTGGTGTTAATTCCTGTTGTGTTTCCTGTGTGTGAACGGCAACTTGTTGTGTATTTGGGTTTATTGAGCTACACCCTGCTCTCTGCAGTTCAGCTCGGTCCACCAAGGGTTACTAGTCTGATGGACAGCTGCTCCGGTCTGGTGCTGGAGGCATGTCCAGGATCTGCTTTATATACCTGCTATTGCTCATGCTATTATGTATTCTATTGCTTACTCTGGTTTTCTGATCTCGGCTTTATTCTATTGACTACCCCCTTGGGACTCTGATTCTGTATTGTACTTGCTATCTTATTGTGACCCGAACCCTTGACCTCTCTTTCTGTGTTGTTTTTTTGTCAGTCTTGTTTCGTGTCTGCACTGTGGCTTAGGGAGAGCCTGGTGCCCAGTTACTGCGCACCGCTTAGGGTAGGGTCAGGAATTAGGCAGGTGACAGCTTGCGGGGAGGGTCAGTTTAGGGGTCACTGTCCTGTCTGTCCTCCTGCGCCTCTTGCCACGCTCCTTAAAGAATCCTTACCCTATCCGGGAGCCTTTCCATACTGCTAGTTATTGGGGCACATTTACTTACAAATTCGGACAGTTCACTAAGATCGTCCGCCCAAAATCATGAATGTGTAGCTTCTCCGCAATGGTCCAACATCTTTTTCGTGGTGCACCTTTAACATAGGGCATGCAACACAATTTGGAAGTTAAATCCCGCGCTCCGTCCAAATCAGTCAAACCGTCAGACGGCAAGCCCCCTAATTTGTGCCGCATGGAAACCAGTGCAGCGACACAATAGTGGCGCAGACACTTCTTAAATACTCCAAAAATATTAAAATATTTCTCCTATATTCTGCATCCACTGGGTGCAAAGTTTGTTGAAAGGCCACAAGTATTTATTAAAATACTTATGTTCAATTACGGACAACACCCAATTGGGCGCTCAAGCCAGTTCTCTTACAGTCAGACATAGGGTAGTAAGGAGAAAAGGGACAGATAGAGATTGTCCTGTGGGACCGAGGAAGTTATTTCAGTGTAAAATAATAGCTTTTTGGTTTTTACTTAAGGTTTTTAAAATGTTGGCACATTAATTTTGGCAAAATTGTGGAAAATCATTGTTTCTTGGCTGATTATTTGTCAGTTTCCAGAATAACTAAAAACCTTGAACATGAACAATTGATTCATTTTAATTATGGTGGGAAGTGAATTGGCATATGCTTAGGCATTTGTGTGGATAGAAACACATGTTACAGGGCTCTGAGCTTTCAAAAACAATTTTCAGTGAATTCTTTGTTAACATTTCCTCTTCTCTGCTCAACCGTGGAGATTGAAAAGATATTGAAAACTCTAATTAATGAAACCATTTGCTCTTTACTTCCAAGTCTAATACAAGCCTCTGTTTACAATGTTGAAGGTCAACCTGTTATTAGAATAATCCCTAATGCAAATTTTTGTAATAAAACATGACAACCTCAATTTTCTCACAGATGGAAGTTCATAATAAATATAGGTCAACACTGTATCCAAATTGTTATCAGCATAATCAAAGCAAATAACCATCACAGGCAAGGTAATCCTTGGCTTTCCAGGTGTCTGGGGACTACCAGTTTTATGTGGAGAATGTCATCAATGCTGGGACTTCATAGTTATAGTTTCAAAGAAGATAAGGTTGAAAAAAGTCATAAAGTCATAAAATGTTGATCCAGTGGAAAGCAATAAAACATTAAAGACTGGTGCCAATCTGTGCAAATTGGGAATCCTGCCCTCTACATGACAGTAAGAATAACTACCTGTATTAACATCAAATTAACAAAATGTTTTGTTGCCTCTTCAACATGTACAAAGTATCTTCCATAACCACTGCTTGCAGCAGAGAATTCCATAGACTCACTGCTCTAACATTAAAGAATATTTTTATGTTGATTGTTGACCCCTGTCTATGGCGCCTCCTCTAGAAGTAGAGGATGCCCCCTGTCTATGGTGATGGTAGAACCACCTCTCCTCTAGGTGTAGAGGATGTCCCCTGTCTATGATGATGGTAGAACCTCCTCTCCTCTAGGTGTAGAGGATGTCCCCTGTCTATGGTGATGGTAGAACCTCCTCTCTTCTAGGTGTAGAGGATGTCCCCTGTCTATGGTGATGGTAGAACCTCCTCTCCTCTAGGTGTAGAGGATGCCTCCTGTCTATTGATATGGTAGAACCTCCTCTCCTCTAGGTGTAGAGGATGCCTCCTGTCTATGGTGATGGTAGAACCTCCTCTCCTCTAGGTGTAGAGGATGCCCCCTGTCTATGGTGATGGTAGAATTTTCTCTTCTCTAGGTGTAGAGGATGCCCCCTGTCTATGGTGATGGTAGAACCTCCTCTCCTCTAGGTGTAGAGGATGCCCCCTGTCTATGGTGATGGTAGAACCTCCTCTCCTCTAGGTGTAGAGGATGCCCCCTGTCTATGGTGATGGTAGAATCTCCTCTCCTCTAGGTGTAGAGGTTGACCCTCTCTATGGTGATGGTAGAGCTGCCTCTCTTCTTAGTGTAGAGGATGCCCCCTGGCTATGGTGATGGTAGAGCCACCTCTCCTCTAGCTGTAGAGGATGCCCCCTGTCTATGGTGATGGTAGAGCCACCTCTCCCCTAGGTGTAGAGGATGCCCCCTGTCTATGGTGATGGTAGTACTGCCTCTCCTCTAGGTGTAGAAGATGCCCCCTGTCTATGGTGATGATAGAACCACCTCTCTTCTAGGTGTAGAGGATGCCCCCTGTCGATGCTGATGGTAGCGCCACCTCTCCTCTAGGTGTAGAGCACGTCTCCTGTCTATGGTGATGGTAGAGCTGCCTCTCCTGCAGGTGTAGAGGATGGCCCTGTCTATGGTGATGGTAGAACCTCCTCTCCTCCAGGTATAGAGGTTGCCCCCTGTCTATGGTGATGATAGAACCGCCTCTCCTCTCGGTATAGAGGATGCCGCCTGTCTATGGTGATGGTAGAATCTCCTCTCCTCTAGGTGTAGAGGATGCCCCCTGCCTATGGTGATGATATAACCTCCTCTCCTTTAGGTGTAGAGGATGCCCCCTGTCTATGGTGATGGTAGAATTTTCTCTTCTCTAGGTGTAGAGGATGACCCCTGTCTATGGTGATGGTAGAACCTCCTCTCCTCTAGGTGTAGAGGATGTCCCCTGTCTATGGTGATGGTAGAACTGCCTCCCCTCTAGGTGTAGAGGATGCCCCCTGTCTATGGTGATGGTAGAACTGCCTCTCCTCTAGGTGTAGAGGATGCCCCCTGTCTATGATGATGGTAGAACCTCCTCTCCTCTAGGTGTAGAGGTTGACCCTCTCTATGGTGATGGTAGAACTGCCTCTATTCTTAGTGTAGAGGATGCCCCCTGGCTATGGTGATGGTAGAGCCACCTCTCCTCTAGCTGTAGAGGATGCCCCCTGTCTATGGTGATGGTAGAGCCACCTCTCCCCTAGGTGTAGAGGATGCCCCCTGTCTATGGTGATGGTAGTACTGCCTCTCCTCTAGGTGTAGAAGATGCCCCCTGTCTATGGTGATGATAGAACCACCTCTCTTCTAGGTGTAGAGGATGCCCCCTGACGATGCTGATGGTAGAGCCACCTCTCCTCTAGGTGTAGAGAACGTCTCCTGTCTATGGTGATGGTAGAGCTGCCTCTCCTGCAGGTGTAGAGGATGCCCCCTGTCTATGGTGATGATAGAACCGCCTCTCCTCTCGGTATAGAGGATGCCGCCTGTCTATGGTGATGGTAGAACCTCCTCTCCTCTAGGTGTAGAGGATGTCCCCTGTCTATGGTGATGGTAGAACCGCCTCTCCTCTAGGTGTAGAGGATGCTCCCTGTCTATGTTGATGGTAGAACTGTCTCTCCTCTAGGTGTAGAGGATGGACCCTGTCTATGGTGATGGTAGAGCCGCCTCTCCTCTACGTGTAGAGGATGCCCCCTGTCTATGGTGATGGTAGAACTGTCTCTCCTCTAGGTGTAGAGGATGCCCCCTGTCTATGGTGATGGTAGAACTGCCTCTCTTCTTGGTGTAGAGGATGCCCCCTGGCTATGGTGATGGTAGAGCCACCTCTCCTCTAGGTGCAGAGGATGCCCCCTGTCTACGGTGATGGTAGAACCGCCTCTCCTCTAGGTGTAGAGGATGCCCCCTGTCTACGGTGATGGTAGAACCGCCTCTCCTCTAGGTGTAGAGGATGCCTCCTGTCTATTTTGACCAATCTATTTTGACCAATCTCTCCTCTTTGTGTAGAGGATACCCCCTGTCTACGGTGATGGTAGAACCGCCTCTCCTCTACGTATAGAGGATCCCCCTGTCTATGGTGATGGTAGACCCTCCTCTCTTCTAGGTATAGATGATTCCCCTATCTATGGTGATGGTAGAACCTCCTCTCCTCTAGGTGTAGAGGATGTCCCCTGTCTATGGTGATGGTAGACCCTCCTCTCCTCTAGGTGTAGAGGATGCCCCTGTCTATGGCAACGGTAAACCCGTCTCTCCTCTAGGTATAGAGGATGCCCCCTGTCTATGGTGATGGTAGAACCACCTATCCTCTAGCATTGATGATCCATGAATAGTGATGAGTGGTCCCAAACCCCAATGTTCAGGACTGTCACAACAATTAGCTAGAGCTGCAGCAAACTTCTGGTTAAATATTAAAGCTAAGAGGAAGGACTGGGGAAAAGTTTGAATGTAGAGATCTATGTAACAGCATGACAGTGTGAGGAGATGCCATCCAAAGTCCAGCTACTTTTCTGGAATATAAATCTGTTTTTCATAGTCTTGCTTCTACATACAAAGGTATGGTTACACAGATTTCCAGGACCTTGGATCCTACACTGTTTACATGGATGTTTGGTCAATAATACTGCTAGACTCCATTTCATTTTGTAAATAAATTATGCGAACAGTCTAAATTGGTCTACAAAATTTTGTTATATCAATAACACATAATATATATCATAAAATATACCAATAACACATTTAAAAATATGAAAATATGACATACTGTATATAACAATGTAGTTGTGTGACCTTCATAAAGTCAAATGATGCCTGAAGAAATTTGACCAGGACATGACATAGTCTTTCATTATTGAGTCCGCTGCAGAGCATCGCGCCTTCACCTCATTTTCAGGGCAAGTGGATCAGGATGCTGTACTTACAGTGATGTGTGCGCTGATATGTGCCTGGGGACCGAGCAGAAAGCAGCAGGCAGCAGGCGCACCGCCTCAAGCTGTCAATTAAGTAGTGTGAAAACCACTCGGATACTTCTATTACATTATCACATGGCGCCGGGATAATATTTACTGCATCTAATCACATGAATTACATCTATAGACAGTCATGACTGATCACTTGATTGCAATAAAAGCTAAGGGTTAGCATTAAAGGGGATGTACTCAGTGAGCAGGTTTTACCTCTCATTCCCATGATAGGGAATAACATGCTGATTTGAGAGGGTCCGACTGCTTGGACTCCCACTGATTATAAAATCGGACCCCCAGCAATCGGTAGAATGGGGTCCGTTCTCACTGAAAATTGGATTGACAAAGTCTACATGTGTCCTGCCGCTTCATTTAATAGTATTGGAATGTTTTGGAAATTGCTGAGCACAGTGCTCAGATATCTCTGGCATTCCCTTAAACACTGTATAGAAGTCCTGGAGATAACAGATAGCTGTGCTTGGCTATGCCTGGAAACTTCTGGGAAAATATGCAAATAAGTTTTCCAGGATGGGATAAGGAAAACCACGCCTCTTTTAGCTAACTTGTAAGGAAGCTACCTTGAAATCAAGCATGACCTACAAGAAGCCTTATGACAAGGTAGCTAAAAGAAGCTTGGTTTTTCTTATCCCATCCTGGAAAACATATTTGCATATTTTCCCAGAATCCCTTATTGGAGTGTCAATGCCACACCATTCAATACTATGGGAGTGTTGCACTTAACAGTGTATAGGGGAGCTGGAGATAACAGAGCGCTGTGCTTGCCAATTGCTGACAATCCCATCCTACTAATGGAGCAACAGGAAGCATGCACAACCTGACATACTATAAATTAATGAGGGGTTCCCTGTTCTTGGCATCACTGGGGATCCACTGATACAATTTTTGGAAGTCCCGGCAGATTAATCTCAACTAATAACATTGTTATTCCCTATACTGTGCACGAGAGATGCCGACATAGAACAACCTATTTAAAGGGGACTACTTGTTTAAGACTAATCTGATAGTTGGGGGTCCTACACTCAGCACCACCCCAGATTCAACAGAAAGCAGACAGCGCTGGTCTCAGTGCAGTGGACAGATTAGATTAGTACAGATAAGCTCCTATTCAAATGACATAAACTGCAGTAACCTGGTCTGACCACTACAGTAATAACGGCACTGTCTGCTTTCTGCTTCTCATAAGTCTCATAGCTTTTTTTCAAAAGGGGGCAAACCTTATATGCATAACCTTTCCCATCCCCTTTAAGCAAAGCAGCATCACTCGTGAGAGGGTTAAACATCCCTCTTCGGCTCTTCAGCCACATTTGCCTAGAAGGATGCAGTGTGCAAATGAAAAACCACTTAAGTAGTCATAACAACCAGCAGAGCAATAATGCCGAGGTGAAAATGTCAAAATAAAGTCATTCCCCATTAATTTGTCATTATGGATTTTGTCTGAAGTAAGTAAAATTAATTTGTCTCGGTAATCCCTGCCTTGTAAATCGTTCCCCACCTGCGCGTGTTTATGTGTAAACAGCCGTCATGTTTTATTTATTCGCCATTTACCGAGTGTTAGGAAGACTCTTCACTTCCCGTACTTCCTATCATTAGATTTCAGACATATAGGAAGAGATTGATGCATATATTATATAACATCGCAGGATTTCATTGGGGGAGTTTTATCATGTTTACTATAGCAGCCAAGTACATTGCTACTTTTATATCACACGGTCCTTACAGGAAATCTACCATCAAAATCCATCACGATAAACCAGGGACACTTAACTCATAGATCCAGGCTGTAATCTTCTTATCAGCTTAAAAAAATCCAACTTTTAAAATTATGCTAAGGAGATGAAAAATAATCATTGTCTTCATTGGGGTTACCAAGACCGGACCCGTAGGTTAAGGGGGCCCATCTCTGGTAGCTGGCACAAAGAATATAAGATATCAAAGAGAAGGTACGCTGCTTCTTTTAAAGGACATAAAGGGGGGAATTTATTATTGGCTTTGCGCCAGTTTTATGGCGGCTGCATTTTTTTTTGTTGCTGCGTCTTGTGCGCCATATTTTTTGTCTGTGTCACAATTTAGCTTCTTTACTCACCCCTTTTTTTTGTTGCTCAGTTTAGGCTTAGCTTTTCAATCCCGACACTTTCCCTGCACTTCTAGTTTCACAACACTTTTCTTTTTGGCACATTAGACCATCAAAATGCAAATTTACCAACTTCCAAACTCCTTCATGAATGTAGTTTGTAATTTCTGTGGCACATACTTACAGGCTGTGGGCCACAATATATAATCACAGTGCAAATCACCGCTAATATCAGGCACCAAATATACTGAATGCACCCCAAAAGTAGCTTGAAGTGGTGAAAGGTCATCTTTAGTGCCGTTTCCTTTTCATTGCCTAATCCAGACCAGTATCATAGACACAGTAGAGCAAGGGCATAACTAGGAGAGGCAGAGCCCTATAGCAGTCTTCTGAATGGTGCCCCTACCCCCTCAGACAGTATACATATTTAGATACTCACAAATATATATATTCTTAAAGGGGTCATCTGATTGTTAATAAAATTTTGGAACCAGACTGGGGAGGGAATTTTTAAAAAATTAAACCTATACTCACCTCCTCCGTCGCTCCCGGTGTCCTGCGCTGCTGTCTCGGAGCTTCACTGAGGTCAGCTTCCGGGCGGCCGAGGTGGCCGGCCAAGCCCACCCATTCCTATTTCCAGCACTGTATCAGGCACTAGGATATGGGTACTGGTGGGTGTAGCCTGCCACCTCGGCCGCCCAGAAGCCGAACTCAGCGGACAAACCGATCTGGCGAGACGGCAGCGCAGGACAACGGGAGCGATGGAGGGAGGTGAATACAGGTTTCTTTTCATAAAAATCCCTCCCGAACCTGGCTCCTAAATTTTAAAAACAATTGGACAACCTCTTTAAGTGTACTCCTAAAGGATATATGCAAATGAGCCTGAGGGACTTCATAGGTGTTAATGGAGCATGGAGCCCCTCAGGCTCATTTGCCTGGTGTTCTTTAAGTAGATGGCAGGAATTAGAGATGATAGATCCCCAATCCTGTTGTTTCGTTGTCTGCTTTGATCAGATAAGAGGTCAGCGATTTCTGTTCTTGTTTGTGTTTAACATAATCTGAAACTTTTGAGAATTGTCTCCCTTTTTATGAAGAAGTTACAAGCGCAGTTTGTCACACTACAAAACCCAGCACCGTCGAGGAAATAAGAAGAGGAAGATGTTTAACTTTCGGTTGTAAAATAATAAGCGCCATTTTGCAAGACGCCAGTATTCACATTCACTGGTTACAGGAGGGGACGCAAAGGGGTCTAATGACTTTACTATAAAATCACCAAGCATGGAGCTCTGCCATGGCAACCAGGAGCTGTGGCTAATGATATGTAAATGAGTGACATTCACAGGGTATTACCTTTTACTGTGTGTTGTTATACTTTAGCAGTTTTGTGCTTTTATGCGTGTCTTTGTCTTGGAGTTTTATCTGTATTTTAAGTAAAACCTCCGCCATTAGTGGTAATATTTCTCTGCGGTTTTATCACCGCTTTAAAGTTGATCATCTTCATTGCTTGTACAGAGGAGTCACCCATAGTATTGAACAGAAGTCACGATCATGCATAGGGTATCATCAACTTTATGATGCCGCCAACCCTGTAAGGTCATTGCGGATGCTGACGCTATAACATATATTCCTAGCAATCTCCCCCAGTGATGGTGCCGTCCTATGAGTTCATACACTAAAGGGTGATACCATGTTATTAGCATTAATCATTCCTGCTCCTGATTTCGGCATAATTGACAGTTTGCCAAATTACTCCTTCTCCACCCTTATTATATTTTCCTATAGGAGACTTATTCGCAGTATGTTTCCAAGTTACTAGTGATGAGGGAACCCAAACTACAATGTTAGGGACCCAAACCCGGACTTCAGGAAGAAGTTTGGGTTTGACGTTCATGCTCTCTCCATGCAAGTAACACCCCAAACCGATCACGGTTGTTAAATGTCACAGGCAAAGTGTTCACCAACCAATTATTTTAGGATCTTGGCGCCCCTGATGACGTCACGGGGAGTAAGGAGTTATCGGTGAGGTTGATCGTTTGGGTTTGGTACCCAAACCTGAGCAAAAATTTCAGGTTCAGATTCGGACAAACAGATCTGTTTATCCCCACAATTCAGTCAACATTAAAGATGAGTGAATCTATTCCTTGATTCGTAGATTTGGTACAGATCTATTGTTGTCATTCATCACTGAGCTTAGGGAGGGGGGATGGATGAAATTTAACAAAACAAGAGGTCTAGGTAAGATTACTGTACATACCAATTTTAAGGACAATCAGAGCAACAATGGTTTCGGACCTAAACCAAATCTTTTGTAAAAATAGGCAAAGCTTGAGGTAATCGACTCTTGGATGACTCACTCATCTGTAGTCAACATTAACCCTTGTGATGTCATCATTCATCTTATTCTCTCCGGAAATGAAAGAACCTGCTGTTTTTTTTTACCAAACATCAATGTCAACGTCTAAAAGGAAACAAGTTTGGCAATTTAGCACAAGCCACAATGAGGTCAACTCTATGTTACTACTTTCGTGTCATCCTTATTTGCACTGTTGGTCTGCTGGGATCCATGGTCACGTATCCTAGAGTACCCAAGGGAGAAGCAGGGCCCTGGACCACCATTACCTTGTTACAAGACTATGAATCCTTAAAAGAAATCTACCATCAAAACCAAGCATGATAAACCAGGGACACTTATTCATAGATCCAGGCACCGGGACTGTGGTAATCTTCTTATATTTGTTATCCATGGCCTCCTTCCTTCTAAAATCAACTTTTACATTATGCTTATGTAACTTCAAGGGCCTCTGTGCTGTAGAATCAAAGGCTGTTGTAGTGTGCAAGGAGAGACAGTGTAACAGCCTGTGAAGATACAGAATGGAGGGTTTCTGTTAACACTATCATTAGCATACATTTGAAAAATTATTTTAGAAGGAAGGAGGCCATGGAATGCAAATGTAAGAAGGGTCCTGATCACAAGAGCTTACACTCTAGATAGAGGGGGCATAGGAGGAGTGAGGGTCCTTATCACAAGAGCTTAAGATCTATGAGGAGCAGTGTTGGGTTGGTATATTTTGGGCCTACCAGAGGTGCTGATCTTGAGGGCCCACCCTTCAACCACAAAATGGATCATGATATGAAATGATAACTGCATTCACTTCCAAATGAAGATCTTTGGGGCCCACTATAAAGTGTTAAAACCTGGGGCCCACCGGAGGATTCTCTGATGCTCTGGTGGGCCAGTCCGACACTAATGAGGAGTATCACACATTTATTGTGGATCTATGAGTAAGTGTCCCTTCCCTGTGGCCAGTCCTGCTCCTTGGGACATAGAATTTGCTTCTGTGTACTGTTGTTGGTTCTATCTTTTCTCTTTAAGGACCCCATGTGTCACCTACTGTATGACATTAGATCCTCCATAATATGTTCTTTATCCACAGCAGCACATGACTTGCCCCTCATCCTTCAGCACATTCTCTCGTCCTTACGTATATTGACATCTATCTATCTTGTCATCCTCTAGCTGCACATCCTCCCCCCACTAAACACTACATCAGCACTGTACCGTAGCTCTTCTGCCTCTAGTTTTACTCTTACTAAAATGCTGTCCACTACTACAAATTGAAATAGCTTTCTGGCAGCCAACCAGAAAATTTTAATTAATTGAGGTGCATTAGAACATTGCCAAAAATTCCAAAATTTTCACAACTTCCTTTAATCTTTAGCAAGAATGAGGTCAGATGTGGCCTCTCCTGATCTGAAGAGTGAAGTAGATGAGCTGATGGTAACCCCCCCCATCAGAGTCCTTTAGGCTAATTAGCATAATTTTACATGTTGAATTTAGAAGGAAGAAGGCCATGTGCACACAAATATTAAAAAACAGTCATGTTCTACCTGTTTAAAATGTAATTTGAGTGGGACATGTCCTATCTTTGGACAGATGTACGGATTCCTATGGAGAGGGGAGGGGCGAGAATCATACACCCCCATCCCACTTCTACACCTTTATATAAAGTCAAGGAGGAGGAAAGTTTAACACTGATGTCAAGCTCCCTCTTCCTCAGAAAGCCTCGTTCACTGTAATTGATGGTCCTGCATCCAGAGACTTAACTAACCAATCCGATGCTCAATGTAAATCACAGAGGAGGAGGTGTTTAGAGTTCCCTGCCTTGACTTCAGAGTTAAAATCTCCGCCTCCATGACTGTATACAACCAATTTACATTTACACTTTAAAGTTGATTTTCTGGGTGAGGCCACCACACTGGACCATGAAAGAAACAAAAACTAGAAGGTTTAACGCTACCTTACAATATACTAGAACTGGTTTATTAGACCAATTTCTGATGACAGGAAATCTGAATTTTATATTACATTATGGTACAATTAATACTATTAGGTTTTTGTGTCTTCTAATTATAGGAATCAGCAGAATTTACGGTACTTCACTATATGTCATATTTCAGTCACTTTCAATGTATCGTTCACATCTCTTTCCACTCATTGTTTTCTAGGTCTCTATAACATTCACCACATTATCGACAACACTCCCGTTCTTACTTTCCTCTGGGCATTGGATCTCTTGCCATTTGTCAAGCTCGATGAATTCCTGCGCTTGACAGTTTTCCCAAAGGCTATAAATGAGACTTCATTGGTAGCAAACTGATATACATGAACATCCAGGCATGAGTTACTGGTTCACGCATGTCAGCTTCTAACACCAAACACAACAATCACACAGCGAAGGGAAATCTCAGCTTGTTACATAATTGTCTGCTGATGAAACTTACTCCTAGAATAGTAAAAACTGAGTTTGAAAACTGTAGCTTAATAAATACCATGTTATGTGTTCTGTTATGTGATAGTTTTATTTATTGTCATGATAGGAAGATCATAGTTATCAAAGGCACCGACCTGGTAACAACCAAGGGTAGTCCTTGATGACACAAACATCAAAGAGATATTTTCACTCTACTAAATTTAGGCAACTAATTTTAACATTTGTAAAAGAAACACATAATTAGAGATTATTTAGATCTTTGGTGCATTTTTCAGGCACTCAAATATTATTTTTTTCTGATTCCCTTTGGGAAAAACTTTCAAAAATGATTCTATCTAATCAGGGTCGGCTCCAGGTTTCAGTAGGCCCCTGGGCGACAGCACCTCAGTGGCCTTTTTGCAGTGAACTCTCGTGGCGGCATTAAAAATTAAAAAAACTAAGACAGTCTACTCTTCCCTCAAATATTTCTTAGTTTATCATCCCAAACAGCCCCCTCTTGGTTATTTTATAAAAGCCCCCCCCCCTCCCAACACCCTATGATTTCATTAGATACAGCCCCTCTCTCCCCCATGGATTTCTTGTGTACAGCCTTATGTGGGCCCTCCCCCAGCAGCATAGGGGCATGAATTAGGGACAATTTATTTTTTTTTTTGTAAAAATATAGTAGCAAAGCTTGATAGGAGCTTTCATGAAAAATCTGTAGTTTTTTTATAAATATATTTCCAGAACAATTGGAGAAACAACAGTTTCGGCCGATTCGCTTCAGAATCGAACCAAAGCCTCATCTTGGATGAGTCTATTATCTGGTATCATGGCACGAGGCATGACCACCTGTAACATCCTTGTAGACGCCATACTTTGTGGTATGCGGCTGAGGAGGCGCTGATTGTAGCTTTGTGCCTTTCTACTGTAGTGTGAACACAGGTTTGGCTGCTATGTTTTTGGATTGATTAGCAATGCAGCTTACCCCTGGTTCGTCCTTAGTTATCCCTTTGTGATTGACAGCCTCTCACACTGCTCACCTGTTCCCTTTGTTGTCCGAACATGTAAGTTCTGGCCCAATCACCACTAAGGCCAGGGATCTGAGATCTTTCCTAGGGTGCTGACTATAGAGGGTCTGGTGACTATTCTAAACTATTTTGTACTGTTTTGTCTTTGTCTCTGTGGGATAGGGAGGGACCGTTGCCCAATTCATATACACTGCCTAGAGTGGATCCAGTAAGTGGGTAGGGCCAATCTTCTGCCAGAATTCTGTTGGATCTGGCAGATAAATTTTCCTCCATTGTGTCATGGAGCTGCTACAATGTAGAAAACATATTGTAGTAGTAAATATGGGATGTGCAACATTTACAATGTACTTTTGCAGAAAACATAATCAATTAAAAATTTTTCATAGACTTATTTCAGTTCTGTTTCAGTTTCAGTTCTGTTTCAGTTATTCAGTTTCAGTCACAATGTGCAGAGGGAAGTCTCAGACTATTGTAACACACTGTACACACAGTAGTAGATAAGTGTGCGATATAAACTTATATGCAACTCACCACTAATTGAGTCAGGCAGATTAAAATTTTCTTGCATTGCCCTGCCCTTTCTAAAGTCATGTGACCAGGATGAAATCATCTAAGGTCCTGTTACATTTGCAATGTCTACCCCATGTATGTATTGGATCACATGAAATCACATCAGCCTCCGTGGAGGATGGGGAAGAGTACAATTTCATGGAGGATGGGGAGAAATAGAAATCTATGGTGGATGAAGAGGAATAGAAATTCATGGAGACTACTGTGATTTCATGTGATCAGATATATGCATGGTGTACAACATTGTTCATGTAGGAGGCTAAAGGACCATAGATAAAGTCCCTCTGGTCACATGACATGCTGAGAAGAGGAATGAGACTTAGGGAGATGTAGATGGGCGGGGCCAGATGAGCAGGACATGCCCCCTCTGATGTCAGATAATATAAGATAAAGTTGATTTATTGAGATATAAGGGAAATAATGTTTAGCTAAAAGAATGGTGTTAGTTAAAAGGGCTCTATAGTAACCAGCCACAAGCTGTTTTGTAAAAATGTGGTGACATGTTCCCTCTAAATGGGTTTTGGGTTACTTACTTTCTATTACTGGCGCCAAGTGGTGTAAAAATAAGAGATAAACTTGTACTTTTCCTCTTCTACTCTATGGTCCAATGCAGGACGTTGGGTCACTAATGGTCTCTGTTGCTGTACAGAAGTTCAGCGGTGATGTTGCACTCACAGGGAGCACCTGCTAAAGGCTGGGGCCTGTTTGAGGTTTCATATTTTATCCTAATTTATATATAACAAGGGTTGTCTAATTAAAGTTCAAAGCTGCTTTACTGTCACCCTCCATTTGAAGGCAGATCACTGCTGTAGCCAATCAGTGGCCTCCGCAGTGACCTGTACACATATGGCTTGTCACTACTGGCCAATCACTAATGCGTCATGTGTGTAGAGAGACATGACACATAATTAACTTCCAGATTGTATCGCGCAGACTGCACTGTTATCCGTGTAACCTCTTTATGTCACTTTCTCTTGTTGCGTTACGCAAGTGGAAATGGATTTGCATAATCCTCCCACAAGTCCAAGTGCACCAATAAATGTCATCTCCTAGTTACTTCATGCATGGCTTAGTCACAAGGACGGATCCTTAAATAGACATTATCTTATTTTAAGCAAATCTTTGGGGCAGTGATTCCAAGGGGAACCTCAAAATATTGGGTTAAAAATGAACTGGAGAAGCATCTTCTGTTCTACTAAATAGATCTTTTTTATATAATAATTTGTAAAGTGCTTTTTATTTTTGGTGCACTTGGTGTGTACTGCAGCATATAATTCTACAATGTGTGGCCCCTAGACAAAGGAAAGTGACAATAAATTTACTGGAGGACTGACCTGGTTTAGTTTTGTTGCACCGATTATTCCATGTTATTTTTCCTCTGTAAAATTTGAAAATCCAATGCTCTTATGTCTCATTGATGAGGATCAATGCCGGGTTCCCTGAACCCTACCCTGAACTTTATTAGAAGTTTGGGTCCGGGTTCGGCTCCACGTTCTCCCACTCCTCCATGATCGTTTATTGGTAGCCAGAAACCCTTGTACCCAACTAGGCCCCCCCATATATTTTAGAGGACCTTTTTCACTCATCCTACATCTGCTATCAGCAATCTGATGAATGTCGTAGCACAAGAACATAATGTAATATGATTTAAAGCTGATAAGCTATACCATTAAATCATTCATTTAGCATCTATGCTTTTTTAAACAGAAGCTGTAAAGGTCTCCAAAAAGAAGAAGTCTCAACATTCACATCTGGAATCAGGTGATAATTCATGGAACACCCCCATGTGGCCAGCGGAAGGGCTGGCCCAGAAAAGCTGCCGGGTGGGAGGGATTGCGGGGCGGGCCGTGCTCCAAAGCAATAGAGCACGGCCAGTCCTGCAACCCCCCGGCTCAAGCAGCCCTCGGGTTCTACATACCAGTTGTTTGAAAATAGCGGATGCGCGCTATAAACAATGTACATATAATAAGCAGCACACCAAAAGATGGGAGCCATGCTTTGGCAATAACATGGGGCCTTTCTCAAAAACAGACAAAAAGTATATACATTTGCCCCTTTGACAAGCAAAAGCCACTTTGATAAATTTGGTGCATATTTGATTTTGCATAAAAGTAACTCTCTGGTCCAGGATCCCAAGACAGGGCTGCCATCAGGGGTATTTAGTGTGACTGTGTTCCGGGGGCCCCAAGGAGGAGAAGGGGCCCAAAGTCACAGATAACCCTCCTCCTCTCTTCTAAGGTAACTTATTGTGCACATATGGACGGAGAATAATTCTGTGGGAGGGCCCACAAAATGTGCCAGTCAGGGGCCCCAAACTTCTCTGTCCCAAGATCTTTCCAAAATAACATATTACATTTTTCATCTGACCCATGGATGGAAATCTGCGCAGCTCCAAATAATATCCAGAGACGACATGTACAGTGTACATAACCTACACTGTGCGCTCCTTGTATAGACAATCACCAGAACATGCAGGCTATTAGATATTTTATAGCTTCCATAGGAATGGATTTGTTTGAGTGCAGTTCAGGTCAGATTCAATCTATGGAGGTTGTGACATATACAGTATGTATAAATGGAAGCATATACATTATTACGCTGCAAGCTTCTAGTATTGACCGGAGAGAAGTCATGAACCATTGCAAACATTATTCAGAGACTAAGAGTCTCATCTCAGCAAATAATGCAGCAAACAATAAGAAACATCTGAATGAATCCGAGTCTTCCGGAGTGCGGGGGACAAGGGACACACAGTCAGATGAGAGCAAGGCTTTTAATTAAGGTTTAGTAAGGCCTCGGCTCGTCATTTGTCTGTAGCCCTGGCAACCGATGCCATGCTCCAAAAGTTACAAGAGCAAAAATACATCAGTAAAATGGTCAGTTCTTTTATATGAGAGATTAAAGTATGTGTTACAATGTGTGCTGTGTGTTCACATGCTCTGTGTACTTATTCTGTTGTTTTCTACTATTGTTATGCTTTTATAATTTAACAGCAGTTCTTATATATATAGGGAGATTTTAGTCATAGGGAAAAGACCCCGTGGTAGCAGCCCCGCTCCCTTAACTGTACTGGCAGTCCCCGGGTTATGTACAAGATAGGGGCCGGAGGTTTGTTCTTAAGTTGAATTTGTATGTAAGTTGAAACTGTATATTTTATAATTGTAGTTCCAGACAAAAAAAATTTTGGCCCCCAGTGACAATTGGAGTTTAAACATTTTTTGCTGTAATGGGACCAAGGATTATCAATAAAGCTTCATTACAGACACCTTACAGCTGATCATTGCAGTCTGAGACTATAGTAACATCCAGAGAGCTTCACCAGAGGTCAGAGGGGTCTGTCTGTAACTATGGGTTGTCTGTAAGTCGGGTGTCCTTAAGTAGGGGAACGCCTGTATATGAATTTTTGTTTTCTGTCTGGGTGTCTGCCTAATCCGTGTCTGTACACAGTATATAGACTGTGCATATCAAAGTACTTATCCTGTATATATGGGCACATCACAATACTTCTACTCTTATCCTGCATCCATGGACTCTAATACTACTGCTATACTACATATATGGGAACTTCACAGTACTACTGCACCTATCATGCATAGATAAGGACTGCACATAACTACTCCTCTTATTCTACATATATATATATGGGCATTGCACAGTACTACTATTTCTATCCAGTATATATGGGCAAATCACAAAACTACTACTCCTTTTTTGTATCCACAGCACAGTAATACTACTGCTATCCTACATATATGGGAACTTCACAGTACTTCCAGTACTACCGCACCTAATATATATATATATATATATACTGCATGGTTCTACTACTTCTATTCATGGGCATTGCACGGTAGTACTACTTCTATCCTGTATGTATGAGCATATCACAAAACTACTACTCATATCTTGTCTCTATGGGACATCACAGTACTAACACACCTATCCTGCATATATGGGAGCCGCACACTACTTATACTTCTATTTTATATGTATGGGCACAGTACTTATACTCCTATCCTGTATATATGGGAACTGCCCTGTACTTATACTCCTATCCTGTATATGGGAACTGCCCTGTACTTATACTCCTATACTGTATATATGGGTAAAGAGTAACTTAGAGCTACACTGAAATATCAACTATCGCTAATTAATTAGATGGCTCTCCGATCATTTTCTCTTTTCTTTCCACAGGTGATGGGAAGCAGTGATCTCTCCGGGGAACTGGATCTTGGAGAGGGAAGAGGCTTACTGCTCGTTCATTTTTCATTCTTTTTTTTCATTGTGTTTGTATAGTATATTGCTTTCCTATGTATCCGAGTAATGTGATGCATTGTTATAACATTGTTATTGTGCAAAGCAATGTCCTATGTCTATTGGTTGTTTTATTTGTGAAAAATCAATAAAAATGATCTGATTAAAATAAATTTATATATAAATATACACTCACCGGCCACTTTATTAGGTACACCATGCTAGTAACGGGTTGGACCCCCTTTTGCCTTCAGAACTGCCTCAATTCTTCATGGCATAGATACAACAAGGTGCTGGAAGCTCCTCAGAGATTTTGGTCCATATTGACATGATGGCATCACACAGTTGCCGCAGATTTGTCGGCTGCACATCCATGATGCGAATCTCCCGTTCCACCACATCCCAAAGATGCTCTATTGGATTGAGATCTGGTGACTGTGGAGGCCATTTGAGTACAGTGACCTCATTGTCATGTTCAAGAAACCAGTCTGAGATGATTCCAGCTTTATGACATGGCGCATTATCCTGCTGAAAGTAGCCATCAGATGTTACAGGGTACATTGTGGTCATAAAGGGATGGACATGGTCAGCAACAATACTCAGGTAGGCTGTGGCGTTGCAACGATGCTCAAAGAGTGCCAAGAAAATATTCCCCACACCATGACACCACCACCACCAGCCTGAACCGTTGATACAAGGCAGGATGGATCCATGCTTTCATGTTGTTGACGCCAAATTCTGACCCTACCATCCGAATGTCGCAGCAGAAATTGAGACTCATCAGACCAGGCAACGTTTTTCCAATCTTCTACTGTCCAATTTCGATGAGCTTGTGCAAATTGTAGCCACAGTTTCCTGTTCTTAGCTGAAAGGAGTGGCACCCGGTTTGGTCTTCTGCTGCTGTAGCCCATCTGCCTCAAAGTTCGACGTACTGTGCATTCAGAGATGCTCTTCTGCCTACCTTGGTTGTAACTGGTGGCGATTTGAGTCACTGTTGCCTTTCTATCAGTTCGAACCAGTCTGCCCATTCTCCTCTGACCTCTGGCATCAACAAGGCATTTCCGCCCACAGAACTGCCGCTCACTGGATGTTTTTTCTTTTTCGGACCATTCTCTGTAAACCCTAGAGATGGTTGTGTGTGAAAATCAGCAGTTTCTGAAATACTCAGACCAGCCCTTCTGGCACCAACAACCATACCACGTTCAAAGGCACTCAAATCACCTTTCTTCCCCATACTGATGCTCGGTTTGAACTGCAGGAGATTGTCTTGACCATGTCTACATGCCTAAATGCACTGAGTTGCCACCATGTGATTGGCTGATTATAAATTAAGTGTTAACGAGCAGTTGGACAGGTGTACCTAATAAAGTGGCCGGTGAGTGTATATTATTATTTCTCCTTGCTTGTTTTCACTTACCATTCAATTTCATTAGTTTTACATACAGTGTGGCGGAATTATATATTTATGACATTCATTATTCAGTCACTGATGTCTCTATTAGATTTGGGTACACCAAGTTGTATGTACGTGTGCGAGAGTATTGGACAACTAATACCTGAAAATGGTGCCCTAACCCATCATTTTAATTTGTAGCCCAGGAATGGTGTACATTGTCTATGTGCCATGAATTATGCATGCTGTCTTCTGCATTGTTATAGACAAGCTAAGGCTTGACAGGTACCTTCTACAACAGAACAGCTGTGATGAAATGCACGTCGGGGGCATTGTCTGCTGTTACTGAGCCGGCAGCACCTTGTCTGTGATGGTCAGCGACATAAAGCACAATTCTATTTCGCCTCAGTATTGTGTCGGATTAGGGAAAAGCTCTTTACGTAGCTGTATAACACAGTGAAAGGAAAGACATGCATTGAGTGCAATGCTGTAAGATGATCAGCAACTCAGCTGCAAACACTCCAGAACAGAGAGTGTACTTTTAGTAGTTAGATCTAGGAGGCACTAAATAATATATTTCCATTTGAGAGATATAGGGGATTCTGTGTCTCTCTCCTCCCCTCGGTTGCATTCCAGGCGTTCTCTGAAGACATAAGGAGGAGGCACGGCAAGGTGGCTCAAGGTAAACTAGGAATGGTGCTCTAACTTCATCAACTATTTTAACTGGAAGTTCCACAGAAGGTAGGTACTTGCTAAAAACTATAATGACCTCATTGCCGAGGCCTTAATTTTCCACATCTCTTTATTTCTCTATCTTCTTTGTTAAATATTAATTGCATCTGCAGGTATAACGAACTAGAATGTAGCCTAGAAATTGCTAGAAGTCTAATTTGACCCCTTGAGGCTCCATTAGAGGTCTCAGGGTAAGATATCATACAGGAAGACGTTACCAGCAAATACTTTAAGTCTTGTAAGTTTCAAGGTGGGACTACATGGACTTCTCTCATTGGGGTTGGATCAGATTTGAAGGTCAAATGTAACACCTTCAACACTTTCTCATGTTGCTGAAATCATTTGAGAATAAATTTTGCCGGGAGTTAGGATATATAATTCTGCTGGAAGAGTCTACTGGTATTAGGTGAGTGATGTTGTCATGAAGGAAGTTCGAAACATCTGCATCTAGGACAAAAGCTAACACTTTGTAGGTTGGTCTATGCCAGCTTGGCTTTTTCCTAAGTGTTGTAAGTTTCAAGGTGGGACTACATGTACTTGTTTGACCAACCTATCTCATTGACGTTGGATTAGATTTGAAGGTCAAATGTAACACCTTCAACGCTTCCTTGAGTTGCTAAAATCATTTGAGAATAATTTTTGCCGGAAGTTAGGATGTAATATTGTGCTGGAAGAGTCCACTGACATTAGGTGAGTGATGTTACCATGAAGGTAGTTTGAATATCTGCATAAATGGGAAAAGCTAACACTTTGTAGGCTGGCCTATGTCAGCTTGGCTTCTTCCCAACTCTTGTAAGTTTCAAGGACTAAAAGGACTTGTTTGACCAACCCATCTCATAGGTGTTGGATCAGATTTGAAGGTCAAGTCGACACATTCAACTCTTTCTCACATTTGAGAATAAGTTATGCTGTGAGATAGGATATAATACTCCATTGGCATTAGGGAGTGCTTGTTGCTATGAAGGTAATATAAAACTTCTGCAGAAATGCCAAAAGGTAACACACTTTGTAGGAGAACATTGGCCATAACCTCGTCTTCCGCTGTTCCCATGTCCATTGAAGCGAATGGGCATGTGGTGGAAACAGCCCAAAAACAAGGAGGATGGAGGAGGTTTCTCCCTGGGAGTGTTACGGGCCAGAGTTTCTGGAATTGTGTAAAAATCTATGTTCATTGATGAGAATCAAAAACTCAAAAATATTATCTGCATGCAGTTGGGACTGGTAGGTCTCGATAACAAGTCCTTGAAAGTTGGACATTGAACTATATTAAGCTCTGTTCCAAAAGGTGGCGCCGGAAGTAAAGTTTTCCATCCATGAAAACTCAATTTTAGGTTACAAAATTTATGTTGTTTTTTTTCCAGAGCTCTCAATGCTGCTTTTTATCTACACAAAATGTTGCAGAATTTATTTGGAACAGATAAATTCCATTGTAGATTCGAATTCAAACTTTCCGATTTGGTTAAATATTTTAACAGCCCTTTTTTTATTTTACATTTTTCCCTTCCCACTTTCAAAAATCCATAACTTTTTTATTTTTATGTTTAACAAGCTCAAAGAAGGCTTGTTTTCTATGTAACAAATTGTAGTTCCTAGTGATGGTATTTAATATTCTTTGACGTGTACTGTGAAGTTGGTAAAAAAAATTACATATTGACCAAAAAAACTATCATATGTATGTCATACACATAGCCTGTTTATGATTTTATTTTAGCTATTTTTATATCTGTCCTACAGAAAGCAGGCAATTTTTAGGTTTTTATTAAAATGTATTTTTAAAAAATATTTATTACTGTAATTTTTAGACCCTAAGGTCTAAATGCCGGGGCATTTAAATGATTAACACCTGTGCCAGTACCGATCATGGGTGTTAGATGTGGGTGTTTTCTACATTATGTAGCAAACACCCAGTGTGTGTGAAGAGGGCTCAAAGTGTATGAAGAGGATGATTGGAGCAACAACAGTTTAGACCGACGTGATCCAGACTCAAACCCAAGGGGGGAGATTTTTATGATACGCTGGCACTAGTGCGGCTCAGGCCTCTTGATGTAACCGGCTGGCAGCGTGGCCACCATGCAAATCGATGCCAGGAACGCCTATGTCCGTCCATTCCACCAGCTGCCCACATGGCATGGAGGTCGCATAGTCCCTGCTAAACTCGCAAATTCTTGCACTGCGCAAGAATTTGTGATTCTTTTATGGCTTCTAGGCTACAAAACTTTTGTAGAAGCAGTGATAAATCTCCTTCCAAATCTTTTGAAAATTTTAGCTTAGTTTCTACGAGGCAAATCTTTTATGATTCACTTAACTCTAACTCTGTCGTTTATGTGGACTATGGTCTTTCGCTAGGATGCACATTAAAGTGAATGTAATGGTTGTGTGCCTACACATTCAGCATAGGAATTACAATTTTTGTGATCAGTAATGGTCCCATTGGTTGTACCAACAGAAAAATCCAAGCAAACTTGGCACAAACCTGGGCAGAAACTGTTGGCTTGTAATGGCACCGCTATGGTTACATAGAGGTCATAGTCAAAAAGTTCTGCAAATAGTCAGAAGATAAGCCGCCCCCTACATTATAGACTAGGAAATATCACGTAGGAAGCCATTCTTTTAAGAACATTTTTGTAAAAGAGTCTCTTTTTTTTCACAATTTCTCATGCCTAATATGAAGTTTGCCTCCATTATTCTGAAGCAGTCATTACTCATAATGTTTCCTTTCACAGCTCACTGAGAAGAAATAGCTTAGATGTGATACCGAAGAAAAAAATAGAAACAGACATTTTTTTGCTTTGGAAAATTATACTGTAAACTTTTTCACTTTGCAAAAAAACCCCCACAGTTTTAAAATTAAAGTGCGGCTAGCACAGACATGTTATAAACATGTCCGTACTACCCGCAGCCACAACAGGACTAAGAAAGTTGGCGTTCTAAAATAATGCACTGGATATATAGTTCATGGGTCTGGTGTATTCATGAAAAGAACATCCCCTGCCTCTCCACACCAATCAGAGGGGAGGGGGAGGAGCACTTTACTCATGAATACACTAGACTCAAAATCTATGCATCTTATGTATTCGATTATCTCTCCTATCTACCAAATGGCACATTATTATTGTATTATGCTTATAAAAATTATTCACTTGTTGGTGTAATGTCTGCTTGGACATTTGGAGACAATGTTGGACAGTAAGTGCTCAATTCCTCCGCAGCTTCACCAAAGGGTAAATTAAGCATTCATTTGACCATTGAAATCAATGGCCTGCCTACGTAATGCACAGACATATATAGAGGTATATAAAACGTTTATGACTTAAATGAATATTTATGTAAGTGGATCCATGGAAATCCATAAGAAATTGCACTGCATGAATATTTCATTGAAAATTAAATCAAGAGAGACATAATTATCTAATGAGGTAGTGGAATATTGGATGGGACTCTAGTTGAATATATGAATGGCAGAGAGGTGATGCTATACATGTATATGTGTATGGTTCACAGGCCTTCCTATACCAATATACACACAGGATGTCTATTGTTCCCATTTATTGGATAGAGCAAAATTATTTATGGTAAACCAAGGTTCATATACATCATAGTAATTTATGGAGGCAGTGCAAATGTACATTCTCTTTTGATGATCTGCAAGATGTTTTTGGTCAAGCAAAATGTTCAAATACAATGTTTAAATACAGCCGTCCGCCTCCTGCACATGAAGGTAATGGAAGACCCTGGGTGCAAACTGGTAGGGGTCCTCTATACAATTTTTTTCAATAAAGTAAATGTTGCCAGTAATACATATACAGGCGGTCCCCTACTTAAGGACACTCAACTTACAGATGACCCCTAGTTAAAGATGCACCCCTCTGCCCACTGTGACCTCTGGAGAAGCTCTCTGGATGTTACTTTAGTCCCAGGCTGCAATGATCAGCTGTGAAGTGTCTGTAATAAAGCTTTATTGATGATCCTTGGTCCCATTACAGCAAAAAAATTTGAAACTCAGATTGTCACTGGGGCAAAAACATTTTTTGGTCTGGATCTACAATTATAAAATATACAGTTTCGACTTATATACAAATTCAACTTAAGAAATCCTACCAACTCTGTCCAAAGACCTTTTAGCTACAGTCTTATAGCCCAGGTAAATGGGGTCCCACATTCTGTTGAACAATGGACAATATTGCGTTATTGCATTTACAGGGTTATCTTCTGCAAATTCTATAGAATTGACTTAAAAAATTGTTGCTTTGCATGTTAATTACTGTCTCACAAACATATTTCCTTATTTTGATTACCAGTGACTGGCTAAACATCCTCTTTGGCTGATTTGGGGTTCCTGATGGTCAGATGTGTGTGACCTACATAGTGATAACTGATCCTCAGCTGTAACAAGCAAATCCCGGGACCTTCAAAAAATAGATGGAGCCCATTGTTGCTCCTTGCTCTGCATTTATGTCCTGCATGGGTTCTATCATTTGGGAACTCCCCGAAAAAGATTTTCGAAAAGGTCCCGCTGCCATTATGATATTATTATTGTGATATATTTGAGGCTAATAGACCAGCAGTGATACTTCACTGCCTTCAATGATCAAATTCTTTGTACCAATGAAAAAAAAATATATATTTTTCAGAAAACAATGGGGCAGATTTACTTACCCGGTCCGTTCGCGATCCAGCGGCGCGTTCTCTGCGGTGGATTCGGGTCCGGCCGGGATTCACTAAGGTAGTTCCTCCGCCGTCCACCAGGTGGCGCTGCTACGCTGAGGTTCCCCGGAGGCGCACTGGAATGCCCTGAAATTCACCGGGCTATACCTGGTGAAGGTAAGTGTAATTTTCGCAATACATTTTTGTCTTAAATGCGGCGGTTTTTCCGAATCCGTCGGGTTTTCGTTCGGCCACGCCCCCCGATTTCCGTCGCGTGCATGCCAGCGCCGATGCGCCACAATCCGATCGTGTGCGCCAAAATCCCGGGGCAATTCAGGTACAATCGGCGCAAATCGGAAATATTCGGGTAACATGACGGGAAAACGCGAATCGGGCCCTTAGTAAATGACCCCCAATATCTCTCTATTTGCCAACATGCTTTAGGAAGAACAATATATCCTAAGTGCCTGCTAACAACCCATACATTCATACTTGAAGTTTAAAGTCAGGAAACTTTGTGATAAATTTAATTTTGAGCAGCAGACTTCTCAACCCATCTGACCTTTGGAATGAAAGCTTATTTCCGAGGTTTCGGAAATGCTGTAAATCATGAAAAGCTTGACTACTTCTATGGATATGTATTTTACCACTGACCTTCAAATAAAAAATAACTACACTGTCTGTTTTTTTTTTTAATGTTAGTCTGCTGAAGACTCTGGATGTGAGAACGTGCCCAACCATCTAAGGTTCTTTGAGAATTTGGAAAAGAACTCTCTGTGGTCTTTTGATCCAAGCTTTCATATCCACCTGCTTCTTAGCTTCTTCCTCCAAGGCTATGAATCATCTGTGAAGCTTATGCTTCTGCTGCTTCGAGCACAATTGACCAGTTTCTGGAAAGAATGACTGCCAGGACCAAACTTTAAGCTGCCAGAGCCGAAGAACTCATTGCCATCGGCAGATCATCAGCGAAGACAACTGAAAAGAACAATCTAGAAGAACTAAAAGCAACCAAAAGTTTCATTGCCAAGAAAGATAAGCAAAAAGAGTGAATAATTTCCAAAATACATGAAGAAAACAGAAATATATGAAGGAGATTAAAGAACCAATGTGACCAATTGTTTATATGAACACATGAATTTTTAGGGCAACGATCCATCACAAACTAGTAAGCCAATAAAGTTTTATCTGTAGAAATATTTGACTTGCCTAAAAGCATGAGCAAGATACATGGAGGAGAGGAAAGAAGGACCAACCATCTCTCGCAACAGAGACATCGAAATGGAGACGTTATATTCAAAGAGGATCTCCAGGCTTCTCGCAAGATTGAAAGGTTTCCCATTCCACTGGACAATCTGAAAATGATGTTCGAAAAGCCAAGTCGTGTTGTAGTGATGCCGCGAAAAAGTACCAAGAGAAAGGTAAGAACACTTATCCTGGGATGTATCCCAACTTTCTAGAAAGAATGGTCCAGACAGAGCCAAAAACTGTATAATAATAATAACTTTTAGGGACTGCTAGTTGTTCCAGTTGAATCTGGTGTAGAGAGTCTTAAAGAGAACCTGTCACCACATTTTCACAAATACAGCTACTTACAGGTCCCTAAAAAGCCCTAGTAACCGACACCCATCCTTCAGCTAAAACTGTTTCCCTCAGATCCCTATATATTCAACTTCATAATTTATAATAATGGCCTCCACAGACTGAATCCAAGAGATCATCCCCATGCTTTCTCAGCATGCATAAGTAATGTCATGTGACCAGAGTGACATCATCACAGGTCTTTTAGCCTCCTAACATTACCAAACTGTAAACCATGCACATATCTGAGCACATCAGAGATCACAGCAGCCTGCATGGAGAGGAGTGAAAGGGCATGCAGGCACGCTGTGATTTTATGTGATCAGATATATGCATGGTGTACAGTTTACTAATGTAGGAGTCTAAAGGACCTGAGATGATGTCACCCTGGTCACATGGCATTGGCCACACACCCTATTTGCTCTAGATATCTTTGGATACCAGGCAAGTTTATAACTCTGACCTTATGGAGATGTGAAGGAAACAATTTTTAGCTAAAAGAAGGGTGAAGGTCAATAGGGCTCTATGGGAACCTGCCATTAGCTGTATTTGTGAAAAATGTGGTGAATGGTTCCCTTTAAATATGATGCTCCCTGGTATGCAAATTAGCTCTCTTACAGGAAGATGACACTTCTATATCTCGTTCCACCTATAGGTAGCTACCAGGAAAGTCAGTGTCCGACCCAGTGGAGTCCTACAAGTACAGTCGGACTTTTAGACAGAACGAATGGGCTGATTAGGCCCTGAGTGTAATTTACTTTGATACATCTTCATTTAAGAACCTTGAAAACTAACTAGACACATTAGAGGAACCATTATTTTTCAGCTTTTTGCTGGCGTGCCTTATCATCTTTTGTGGCTCTTTGGTAGACTGGGCATAAAGGGATAAAGCTTAATTGTATTAATTCAAAAAGATTTGCCTCTAATTATAGAGGAGGATGTATGATGTCAACTCTCCCTCCTTGCTGAATATATTTACAGTCTTCTGAAATGCACACTGTTAGGTGTATGGTGCCTGTTATAGAATTGGGCCAGCCCAATCTGGCACCAGGCGCAATCACTTTCTTTCACCTTTTTACCCACTGGCCATGGAGTTGGCGTAATGGAAGAAACAATCACAATTTCGGGCCATGCGGCAGAAAACTTCCATGCAAGCTTTGATAATAGAATTCCTTGATGGCTTAGATTATATATTTTGGTTGTAAGCAAACCTTCAAAGAACGTAGACTTACATAAACATAGAAACCCAACTCTCATTACTTGAAATTGATCTGCAGTAAGCTGGTCTGACCACTACACAACGAATGGTGCTGTCTGATTCCTGTTTCATTCTGTTTCTCAATGACTGGGAACACTGATGTGTGGGCTCGATGCTTATTACAGCCCTACTGATGTGATATGTATAGGTTATAAGCATTTCTATCCCAGAAAACCCTTTCAACCCCAGTCACTTTCGTTTATTAATTGGTGCATTCCATGTAACTTTTGTTTGAACATCATTCCAGTTTTCTTATCTTTAATGACATAACTTTTTACTTAAAATGTATTAATTGGCTGTTATCTACTTATTCTTATTTTTTGCATTATGCATGTAATACTGTTCACCACATGGTATAATTAAATGTTAACATTAACAACCTCTAAAATGACTTGAATACCAAACATTGTATTAATTTGTTTTATGTAAAGGTTGCTTATTTTTGTTTACTAATTTTGCACAAAAGCCCTCAAAAATAATTAGCTTTTATGTAGTCATATTGTGATTGTGTTGAGAGGGCTGGGCAGAGTTATGCGAGGACTTGTATTTTAAGGGACTAGGTGAGGTTTTTTTTCAAGATGTGTAACTTTTGGATTACTTTTTTTTTTGTTTTATTTGCTCTAAATTTCCTACTCAGCTAGGACCACAGTTAACCACATTGGGGCCTTTGTATCAGGGCCTCTGCGCCACTTCAGTGGCGTAGAAGCCCTGAAATAATCGCAAATGCTAGCTTATTGCTAGCACTTGCGATTATTCAGCCCAATCCTCCACCTTAACATCACTGGGGCGTGAATGGGCATGAAGGGGGGGGGGGCGTGGTCAGTCGAGCAGAGGGCGCTGCCGGCCGAGAGTAATAAACGCTGTGTAGCACCCCGCTGGATACATCAAGAGGCTTAAGCAGCGGCGGGGCTATCATAAACCGGCACACGAGTATGATAAATATCCCCCATTGTTACTAAAATTATCAACGTTTATTGGGTTATTTGAAAATAAACCCATTCGAATCTAGAAAGAAAACAAGTAGTTATGATGTTCCATGATGTTATCCTATTTTTCTTCATACAAGTTCATTCAGTTGCTTTCATGAATTTAGAATGCTTTCTAGAGTTATTTTGCGATTTATGGTGCGGTTAAGCAGTAAAACTGGCAAAAAGTAATAGAACAAACAAAAAGTCAAATGTCAAATCCAAGCACAATAGGGTGCAATAGGGGCATGCGCCACAGCTGCACAAAAAAGAAGGGAAAAACAAAGATAAATTACCCCCAAAGGGGCTTATTTACTAAGGGTCCCATGGCCACAATTTCGTTGGGTTTTCAGACTTTTTGGGGATCATACGACTGTGTCGCACGTGATCGGAATTGGCGCATCGGCTTTCATGCGACACAAATCGGTATTCGGTCTAAGCGCGGGATTTAGGAATCAAATTTGTGTCACAAGCCAAGCACTTACATACACCGGGAGTAAGATGGTGAACTCTGGCGGACCTGATCGGGGAAGCGACACAAGCAGGAAAACGATCTATGTGAATCCCGGCAGAGTTCATCCTCATCGGACAGTCCGGATCGAGGATCTCGCCGGGACCGGGTAAGTAAATGTGCCCGAATATGTCAATATAGTGACATCATCACATGCTCTATCCCTGTACTATGACATCACTGCATCAGCTCTCTCCATTAGTCATGTGCACGCTTGGCCGAGTGGTGCAAGAATCCAGACTAAGCAGAAGACACAGTCAGACAGCTACAGCGGCAGTACAAAGTATCTTCCCCAACATCACTAAAAGGTTGACAGATCGATGCCAACAACCACTTGGCTAAATATAGCATAATCGTTTCTGAATATGTTGCCTTATGGGGTTTTATTCCAATTTTTGGTATGAGGCCTTATGGATATTTGCTATGACCTTGCCAAAAAACCTACTCAATGGGGGGGGGGGGGGATTCATTATGCCATCTCTAACGTCAGTGTGCGGTCCGGGATAATCGGTGGAGACCATAGCACAAAACTCTTCTAGTTTAGACCTGCTGAACCTCTTAGTAGATTTGGGCACCGGAGCACTAGTTGGGGGTATTTACCAGATTTAATGAATTCCTCCCAATAAGTTTTCAAGAATCCTGGAAACCGCTATGGTGATCGGTACTTGGGTGACGTAGAAAATGGTTCTTAGTTCCAGCGTTGCGTCAGTCTTGTGACTGTAGCACCATTCCATTTATGTCCCAAGTAATGTCCCAAGGTCCCATGACCCCTGGCACCTATGGCAGACCCAAAAGGAGTAAGGACCATAAAATTGATGTAATCCTGTAAACGAAATTGCATGATTTCCCTTTAAGTTACCCCTATGCTAGTCCCCAGGGTTGACCCCTATAAAGTGTATTAAATAATCATAAATTGTTTTTTTTTTTGTTTATAAGTGTATTAAAATGTCAAAAATAACAGCATCCTTGACTGGATGCCTGACAATGGAATGAGTTGTATCACGGAGCGGGCCTACATCCATTCCTCTTCTTCATGCTTCTAAATGCATGGAAATGATAGCTTTTTAATTATTCAGGCTTTTCATAGTATGCTGCGCTACGCTGACTTGTCTTTGTAATTTAAAACCAATGAGTAAACGGGAAAACATTTATCCTTTTGAAAACACTAAATGAAACACGTTTTATACTCTGTTGGTTCATTTCACGGTAATGCAGATTTCTATGTCAGAAATTAAATTGACTCAAATAATGGTGAGAACAAAAAGAGAGAAAAATTACATTATTCTGAGAATTGACAATCAAAGTATCACAGGGAGAGACGGACTGCTGGATCAATATGGAGCCTGATTCAGTTTTAGTGATGAGCAGACCCATTTGTATTCAGGTCTGGTGGGTTTGGCTGAACCTGGACCAAAGGTCCTGGCTTGTGGACCTGGGCATGAGTCCGAACACCCATGATCGTTGCATGCAGTGATCGTGTGTGCTTAGCCTTGAGGTTCAGCCAAACGTTCAGTTTTTTAGAAGCCGTTTTTGAAGCCAAAAGCAGGTGTAGATCATAATGGGTGAGGAATTATCATTAAGAGTTGCTACACCTCCCCTATTTTCACTGAATGTGTGAACGCACCCGCAAATGGGTCCACTCACCCACCTGCGGTCAATCATGTACATGCTGTAGGCAAAGACGTGAAGCTGTGACGTGATGATCATCTGAAAAATGGGGACTTTCCATGGACATGTAAAGGAAAACACCCGCGACCGCTGCCAGAACTAATTGCAGGTGATAGCGGTGGGAGGGGGGTGTGGGCCAATCCCGGAACTCTGAAGTTTCTGTTTGTGTTGCAATTTTCGGTAAGAATCTGAACATAGAGGCCTAAGTCCGCTCACCACTACTGGTTTTATTAGTGGTGCTCTTTTAGTATCCAAAGGTTATCATTATCTAATGGGTGGGATTCAAACCCGTGGGACCCCCACTGTTTTCAGGACTAAAATCTACACAGAAGTGAAGATTAATTCATGAAGGATACAATTGAGGTAGTTTAGCCAAAAAAAAGCTAAAATGCTGCCACTGTTGCAATTTTTTTGGTGCATTCCCTACAGCTAGTTATGAGTGGATCAATTAAAATTAAGAATCTGTTCAAGTCCGGGTTTGGGTGCCAAATCCACCGGCGGCCATTGCCAGCATGGGAATGAGCCGAACCAGGACCCATACCTGAACCTCTAATGAGGGACCCAAATAACACAAAGTTCACGTTCGCACAAGACCAGCCATAGCCCTGCAGTACACGTCATAAAAGTGTCTAGAAACTTGTTAGGTTTACCCAAGTTACTTAATATTCAAGTCAATTGCAGTTTACAGGGTCGTCCACTATGTAGAGAACGGAGCTCTACTCACGGCTTTGTTCTCTGTGGTGATTCTGATGACAGAGGTTTCACATAACACGTGACCCATGTGTCAGACCCCAACCAATGAGATATTACTGACCTATGTACTTGTTTAAGGTCATCAATATTTCTTACCTAAAATTAACCTTTTAATGGAATACTAGGTGAGCACTGCTAGTAACAAAAGGATTAGGATTCAATTGATGATGTTGGGCCTACACTTTTCCAAATATGATGGCCTATACATTAATAACCCCTAACTTACTGGGGAAAAAAACATTTAAGATAGATGGTCACAAACTTTTAAATAAATGTTAAATCTGTATCATCTGAGCATAACAATGTAACACTGTGCATCTTGTCAGAGCAAAGTGCTTCTTCCATCTCTCCTTCCTAATCTGCTGCTCACTCGCTCTTTTGAATTTTGACTTGCTAGCAAGATGGATGGAGACTGACTGAGTCTCAGATTACATAAAGCTCTATGGAGAGGGGAGGGGGCAAAGCAGTTCTGGTCTACATACATCAGCTTGGAGAGGACTACAAAGATACAGTGGGGTATTTATCTACACCTGTTTTCACACCCATATGGCTCCCATATGGCACCCTACATTTATAATACATTTGCTTTAGTCTGTGCAAAGTTCCAGGTGCAGGTAATTGCCGAATTATACGCCAGAGACCAGATCCTCTTAGTATATTGGCAAATTGTGCGCCGACAGGTGGAAATCATGACTGGCACATGTGAGGCCCAGTCTTAATGAATCCCTCTCCCCCACAGACTGCTAAAAAGGGAAGGTTTTAGATCATTCTGGACTTAAAGAGGACCTGTCACCCTTAAAAATGCACTAAAGTAAGCAGCTCCTAGCACTACCCCATTTTTTAGCAGTGATCAACTGCTAACTTTATCAGAACCCTCTCCCGGCTCCTAGTGCATTTTTTAAGGATGACATGTCCTCTTTAAGTCCGACCAAAATCTTTTTTTTCACTACCGATTTGGCTAAATCAAAGTTTTCTTGTACACAGGACATGTGCAACCCATAGAAACGGACCCATATGTTGGCCTGATTCCTCGGAGTGCACAGCTTGCACAGGACGGGAGTCCTTGCATTAAACAGACATATGATACAAGGAATCTGTGTCCACCGTCGAACCACAGCGTCAGTACTATATCAACTGTTACATTTCCGGCGCTGAGGTTCTTATGGCAGACGGGAAGTCCTTGCATCATATTTCTATATAATGCAGGGACTTCTGTCCTGTGCAAGTCGTGGAGTTCAAGGGATCAGGTAAACATATGGTCCGTTTCCACGGCCTGCACACATATCTTGTGTATCTTTTATTTTACTTTAGTTATGTGGGATTATGACTGACAGTCTGATGGCTGGAGACCAGACACATTAGTAACTGATGTGACACTTGTGCAGTGTCTTATTGATGTAACTGCTGCTCAATTTCATGTCCTTTGTGAAAAACAAAATTGTTATTATTAACTCTGATATATATCCTTTATATCTATCTTGAGAAATTGATGCATCTTCCTGTTTCTTGGGCCCAAATTTAACAAATGTTCTGTCTAGAAGTTCTTTTTATGTTTCAAAAAACTAAAAATTCAAGCCAACTACCTTTCCATAAAGCGCGCATAAACAAACCAAATCATGAGCATGTCAGGTATCGCCGTGTTACGAAATGCCCAATCTATCAAGATCTAAAAATGATAATACAATATGGTGAGCGCCTAACAGAATAAGCTTCCATATTTCCTAATGACCACAATTTTGCCACCCTTAAAGTACATCTACCACCAGGATGAAGGATTGTAAACCAAGCACACTGACATACAAGCACTGCCCTGACGGAGTGCACCAACTTTTTTTTTGGTTCAACTTTAACATAGGGCGTTGGACACTGGATGATAAATGTGGCACACTGTCCGATTGAGCACTGGATTGCCACTTCAATTACGAAATTTGTGTTGAGTGAAGAACAGTGCGGTCCTGACACAAACGGTCTCATGTGACACATGTGGAGCGCACCCTTCTTAAATACATGTGCAACGTCTGACAGAAAACTGGCGTAAGGTACTAAGTAAATGTGGGCCTATTAGTTTCTATAGTCTGGACACAACAATTCTGTCCTCTCCTTATAATATTTGGCAAGAAAATATGCTGCAGCAGTGGTTTCCCACTGTCCCCAAATATGTTTTTATGGTCAGCATGAGTGGAACCATGTAAATCAATTACGGTGGCATAAAACACAGATGTTTGCCCGCTACACCAGGCAATGAACCCGCCTGAATTAATTAGATGCGTCCAATCATTATTGATGGTTTATTTTATGATCTGAAGGGAACAGCTGTTATCACTTCTGTCTGTCTCCGCACATATCACCTCCAGAGCGCACACCATTGGCGTCTCGCAGGATATCTCTGGGAATTCATTGATTTGATGAAATCTTCTCTCCTTGCGGAAATCTTCCCGACTTGTCCATGTGTATGAATGTGTTTTTGTCTTACATTATGAAAACCTGCTACCGAACAGATGTATTTTAGTAAATGACATCCAAATGTGGTGAAATATTCATGTGCGGTTTGAAACATTTCTACAAACTTGAAACTGCGTCTCTGAATAATTTAGTTTCCTCTCCGGCTTTTTGGGGTTTTTAGAACGGTGTTAACAATGTTTCAGGGTTTGGATTGCGGTTTCTGTGATTTTATTTTATAGACTTGTACATTGCTTGGATTAGGATTTGTGTTTCGGGCTCGGTGTTCGGAGGCAGAGCCCGGGCAGAGTCGGAGCTGTCTGCCGTAGGGAGATATAAATCTTATTCCGACAGCACAAGGATGATGTATGATGATCAGCGGCCCTCATACTTCTACTGTACGGGGTTGTATCAAAATAAGGAGCAATGCCAATCCTGCTAATGGCCATTTTTACAAAGAGCCAACTCCGTCTCGATGAGTCTCAGGATGAATCAAGAACATTTAGTTACATTACTGTAACACATTTTACTTAGATGTGGACATTCACTTCATAAAGATAGAAAATTGGCCCTAAACCCAGGGCCGATTGGCACTTTTTGCTGCCAGAGGCGAAAATGAAAATGCCACCCCCTCCCCCCTTTCCCAAACAGCAGTCCACCTAGCAGTACAGACCAAAAGTTTGGACACACCTTTTCATTCAAAGATTTTTCCGTATCTATTCAAAATTGTAGGTACACTGAACCAACATGGTTACCACCGCGTCTTGCAGCGGCTGCTATTCCATACGGTTTGCGTTTATTTGGACCATCATTTATTTTTCAACAGGACAATAGGGCACATGTATCATAGTTTCAGCTAGCCAAATAGTCTAATTTTAGCGACTTTTGCCATTTTTGCGACTTTTAACTCTGTTCTTTTTCAATTACGCCATGTCTGCACCTTGTGCAGTGCCTTATGTATCTTTGTTTTTCAGATGTTCCATGCGACTTTTCACTAAGGTTCCACTTTTTAGCGCCTTTTTTGTGACTTTTTAGGTGCCTGGTCCATGTAAATTGAAATTATTTCACATGCTTTAAATGTTTAAAATTTTGCACAGTAACCTCTTGTGACAAAATTCTTAAATTTTAGCATTTAAAAAAAAATTGGTTACATCTAAGGGTGAAGTCACGCGTAGCGGTTTAATTGCGTTTTTAATGCATTTTGAAACTAATTACAACAGCTGAGGGGAGGTAATTTCATTACTGTTAACATTTGTGTTTACAAAACGCTATATAAATGCTGTGTTAACACATGTGTTAACATCACATTTACTATACGTTTTGTAAATTCAAATGTTAAAAGTAATGAAATAAGGCAAATCACCTCCTCAGCTGTTGTAATTCGTTTCAAAATGCATTAAAAATGAAACATGTTAAATCCCAAATTAACAGTAGTGTCCACTCCTGTATATAACCCCCTTACGTGGCTTGTAACCTCTCCTGTATATAACCCCTCACGAGGCTTGTGTCCACTCCTGTATATAACCCCCCGTGGCTTGTATCCTCTCCTGTATATAACCCCTCACGTGGCTTGTTTCCACTCTGTATATAACCCCCACGTGGCTTGTATCCTCTCCTGTATATAACCCCTCACGTGGCTTGTGTCCACTCCTGTATATAACCCCCACGTGGCTTGTGTCCTCTCCTGTATATAACCCCTCCCATGGCTTGTGTCCACTCCTGTATATAACCCCCACGTGGCTTGTGTCCTCTCCTGTATATAATCCCCTCACATGGCTTGTATCCTCTCTTGTATATAAACCCTCATGTGGCTTGTGTCCTCTCCTGTATATAACCCCTCACATGGCTTGTATCCTCTCCTGTATATAACCCCCTCACATGGCTTGTGTCCCCTACTGTATATATCCCCCTCACATGGCTTGTGTCCTCTCCTGTATATAACCCCCTCACATGGCTTGTATCCCCTCCTGTATATAACCCCTCACATGGCTTGTATCCTCTCCTGTATATAACCCCCTCACATGGCTTGTATCCTCTCCTGCATATAACTCCCTCACGTGGCTTGTGTCCTCTCCTGTATATAACCCCCTCACATGGCTTGTTTCCTCTCCTGTATATAAACCCCTTACATGGCTTGTATCCTCTCCTGCATATAACTCCCTCACGTGGCTTGTATCCTCTCCTGTATATAACCCCCTCACGTGGCTTATGTCCTCTCTTGTATATAACCCCCTCACATGGTTTGTATCCTCTCCTGTATATAACTCCCTCACGTGGCTTGTGTCCTCTCCTGTATATAACCCCCTCACATTGCTTGTTTCCTCTCCTGTATATAAACCCCTTACATGGCTTGTATCCTCTCCTGCATATAACTCCCTCACGTGGCTTGTATCCTCTCCTGTATATAACCCCCTCACGTGGCTTATGTCCTCTCTTGTATATAACCCCCTCACATGGTTTGTATCTTCTCCTGTATATAACCCCCTCACATGGCTTGTATCCTCCCCTGTATACAACACCCTCTCATGGCTTGTATCCTCTCCTGTATATAACCCCTCACATGGCTTGTGTCCTCTCCTGTAAATAACCCCCTCACATGGCTTGTGTCCTCTCCTGTATATAACCCCCTCACATGGCTTGTGTCCTCCCCTGTATATAACCCCTCACAAGGCTTGTGTCCTCTCCTGTATATAACCCCCTTTACGACTTCTCCTGCCCATGACTGTTGAATTGTCTGCCTGATGTCTTCAGCTCCCAGCACCACAATTCCACACTACGCCCATAAAACTCTGGGAACTGCCCCTCTGTGACTGACACTACAGCACAAGAGCTAGTAGTGACACAGTCAATAGTTGCATGTAGTATCTCACAAGTGACGATCTGCCCTATCAGGAAGAGGACCTCATTACGACTTCTCCCATGACTGTTGAATTCTCCGTTTAATGTCTTCAGCTCCCAGCACCACATCTCCACACTGCGCCCCTAAAATTCCAGAAATTGATACAGAAAGTATATTGGAAAACTTCTTAACTTTTCGTATCAATATCAATACATTGCTGAAAGTGGACAACCCCTTTAATCCCTTGTTTTATGCTTCTTTTTCTTTAATTTTCACCATATACTGTACATCATGATGGTTTCTTTGTGTAGAGAATATAGAAAGCAGAGCTCATTGTTGATGGTGACTCTTTATTTTGCTGATTCTGCCTCTTTAACGCTCACCATATTGTGGGCCACTGAAGCGCCTAAAAGCGCTATTTCATAGTAACCATTAAACCAAGCTGTGGATTTTTTCACAGATAATAACAATCATTTCCCAGCAGAGATCTATGATTACTATTGAAAAAGAAATGCTGAGAAAAAAGAAAAGAAGAAAAAAAAACCTGAAGAGGTTTTTTCCTGAATTTTTGCATCTGTCACAGTATGGAAGAGGCTCTAAATATATCCGATAATGCAAAACACGCAGAGGGAGAGCTGTAATAAATATCCCACTCACAGCTTTCTTTTATAACCATATGGAGCGAGAGGTTTCCATTCTGATTCCGTTTCATGTAATTTTCAGCATTTAATTAGCTATTTTCATCCTATTATATTATTTTTGCATTTCATTTTGGAGCATCAGACCCCACAACTGTGAGCCCTGCAGCAAAGTCACCATGGCGGCTATTATATCACTAACATTGATATCTACCAACAAATTTCCCCAACATTCAAAAAAAAAATCCTTTTATAATCCTCTCCTTTGGGCCGAAGAAGGAGGCGTGGCCTCCGGAATGTCGTAGGTGTATTCCGTCGTGTGGGTGTTACCCCATGTGTCCAAAGCCGCATGGAACGCCAGAAGATAAGTAACAAAACTTTATGGACTTTGTCACTTTTTTATTATTTGATTGAAGAAGATATACTCGTATAAAGAAGTTTGGGATAAATGCACTTTGTAGTGGTGTTGTGGCTTGATTTAGCTATAAGACTGATGGTGGAGTGTGAGGAAGTCCTATTATGGCTACCAGATTGTGTTGCATTGCAGTAATAGAAACCATGCTACTTTATTTATGACAGTAATAATACACACAGTGATGTCACAGTACAGGGATAATACACACAGTGATGTCACAGTACAGGGATAATACAAACAGTGATGTCACAGTACAGGTATAATACACACATGATGTCACAATACAGGGATAATACACACAGTGATGTCACAGTACAGGGATAATGCACACAGTGATGTCACAGTACAGAAGTAATACACACAGTGATGTCACAGTACGTGGGATAATACACAGTGAAGTCACAGTACAGGGATAATACACACAGTGATGTCACAGTACATGGATAATACACACAGTGATGTCACAGTACAGGAATGATACACAGTGAAGTCACAGTACAGGGATAATACACACAGTGATGTCACAGTACAGGGATAATACACACAGTGATGTCACAGTACATTGATAATAACCACGGTGATGTCACAGTACAGGGATAATACAAACAGTGATGTCATAGTACAGGGATAATACACACAGTGATGTCACAGTACAGAGATAATACACATATTGATGTCACAGTACAGGAGTAATACACTCAGTGATGTCACAGTACGTGGGATAATACACAGTGAAGTCACAGTACAGGGATAATACACACAGTGATGTCACAGTACATGGATAATACACACAGTGATGTCACAGTACAGGAATGATACACAGTGAAGTCACAGTACAGGGATAATACACACAGTGATGTCACAGTACAGGGATAATACACACAGTGATGTCACAGTACATTGATAATAACCACGGTGATGTCACAGTACAGGGATAATACAAACAGTGATGTCATAGTACAGGGATAATACACAAAGTGATGTCACAGTACAGGAGTAATACACTCAGTGATGTCACAGTACAGGGGTAATACACACAGTGATGTCACACACTAAGGATAATACAGTGATGTCACAGTACAGAGATAATACACATATTGATGTCACAGTAAAGGGATAATACACACAGTGATGTCACAGTACATGGATAATACACACAGTGATGTCACAGTACAGGTATAATACACACAGTGATGTCACAGTACAGGGATAATACACACAGTGATGTCACAGTACAGGGATAATACACACAGTGATGTCACAGTACAGGGATAATACACACAGGGATGTCACAGTACAGGGATAATACACACAGTGATATCACAGTACAAGGATAATACACGCAGTGATGTCACAGTGCAGGGATAATACACACAGTGATGTCACAGTACAGGGATAATACACGCAGTGATATCACAGTACAGGGATAATACACACAGCGATGTCACAGTACAGGATAATACACACAGTGATGTCACAGTACAAGGATAATACACGCAGTGATGTCACAGTACATGGATAATACACACAGGGATATCACAGTACAGGGATAATACACACAGTGATGTCACAGTACAGGGATAATACACACAGTGATGTCGCAGTACAGGGATCATACACACAGTGATGTCACAGTACAGAGATAATACACACAGTGATGTCACAGTGCAGGGATACTACACACAGAGGTGTCACAGTACAGGGATAATACACACAGTGATGTCACAGTACAGGGATCATACACACAGTGATGTCACAGTACAGAGATAATACACACAGTGATGTCACAGTACAGGGATAATACACACAGAGGTGTCACAGTACAGGGATAATACACACAGTGATGTCACAGTACAGGGATAATACACACAGTGATGTCACAGTACAAGGATAATACACGCAGTGATGTCACAGTACATGGATAATACACACAGGGATATCACAGTACAGGGATAATACACACAGTGATGTCACAGTACAGGGATAATACACACAGGGATATCACAGTACAGGGATAATACACACAGTGATGTCACAGTACAGGGATCATACACACAGTGATGTCACAGTACAGAGATAATACACACAGTGATGTCACAGTACAGGGATAATTATTCTGATTGTAATGTTAACAATGTTATATTATGGTCACAATTTTTTATCTTGGATTGAGTTATTTGTAAATTTATCATTTTATAGGTGAAAGAAGTTTTGCCTTGAAACAGCAGGATTCAGGAACGCTTGCACTTTGTAGAACGATTCCTTCTTTTTTCTCTGTATCACAATCACATTCTCCATCGTTTCATCCTTGAAGTGGATCTATTGTGTGTTATCTCATACTTGTCTTATGAAATTGTGATTTCTGGTTTGCGGCCTCCCTCTCCGGTGTAAAACATTAGGACCCTGTCAATAACCTTTTTATACCATAATAAACTGGAGGGGACAGATTGATGCCCAGGAAATCTTTGTGTTCCAATAAATTTACCTTTATTGCCTCTTCAATATATTTAGTACGTTTTTCCCTGTTTAACAGTAATTTTATGCCATACAGAGACGTAAATAACCTATAAGGACTATAAGGCGCACAAAAAATCCTTTGATTTTCTCAGAAATCAAAGGTGCGCCTTATAGTCCAGTGCACTTTATATATGAACCGTACTTACAGACAACAGCTGTGCACAGGTCTGCCACCTGCTGGTCATTCATCCTTATAATCAGGTGCGCCTTATATAAGAACCTAGACATTTTATCAGGCATTTATTGATGGTGCGCCTTATAATCCGGTGCGCCTTATAGTCCGAAAAATACGGTATATATCTATATAGTGACAATATGTGAGGCCATTTTCTAGCTCTTTCTGCTGCTTTACAGGTGGTCGAAACTCTCTCTCCCTTCTTTTCATTATATATTTATTGAATTAGAGGGATGTAGGAGAAAGAGAAAGATGGCTGCCGTCTTCCAATCACAGCGGAGCAGTATTATAGTGCAGCTTGTCTCTCTGCTGCAACTTATGGGCAGGTCTAGTACTGCTCCATACAACCGATAATGTGTGTCTAGCCCACACTCTTTGATTTTCTCGATATTTAACCCCTTCAAGACGCAGCCATTTTGTAACTTAAGGCCCAGTCCCATTTTTGTTTTCTGACTTGCGTCGCTTTATATGGTTAGAACTTTTGAACTCTGTTACTTATCAAAGAGATTCTGAGATTGTTATTTCCTCACATGTTATCCTTCACTTTAGTGGTAAATTTTGGCTGATAATTTTTGCCTTTATTTATAAAAAAAAGATAAAAAGTGATACATTTTTTTAAAAATTTCCTATTTTCATAATTCAGAATCATCACATTTTCAGGCAAATAGTTTTACCACCTACGGTAAATAAGTTGCTGAATAACATTTCCCATATGTCTCCTTTACGTTTTCCTAATTTTTGAAATGTCTGGATAATTTATTTTGATGTCACGCGGCATACAAATCGAATATCGCTTTTCCGTTTTTTCAGAATTGACTATTTTGGGGATAATTTCTGTTTTTGATGAAATTTTAAAGAGTTAACATTAAAACCACCCTATATAATAAACCCATTTTCAAATCCGCACCCCTCAAGCTATCAGAAAAAGCTTTTAGGAAGATTGTTAACCCCTTGAGATCTTCATAGTAATTAAATCAAAATGGAGGTGAAATAAAGAATGGTTAAATTTTGTCAGTTATATGTTCATTTAGCCCTAAAATTTACACATTTTCAAAAGATAAAAAGAGAAAATGCATCTTAAAATTAGTTATACAATTTCTCCCGAGTGCAGAGACCCCCCACATGTGGCTGTTACTTGTTTTATGGGCGCACAGCGAGGTGCAGAAGGGGAGGAGGGACCTGCAGCTGCCAGGATTTTAGTTTCCTCATTGGCCCCTTTTGTAGGCTATACAATTTTTGCTTTTTCATTATTGGGGCCATGTGATGGCATTTTTTGGGCGGGTCGAGATGCTTTTTCCAGTGTTACCATTTTGGGGTTGGTTTCCACTATTGTTGAGAATTTCTGAACTTTTTTTTTGAGGGCACAGAGTAGAAAAGCACCAATTCTGTACTGGATTTTTACCTTTTTGTTTTGGTGTTCACTGTATACCCCAATAATCATGTTATCTTTATTCTAGGGGTCAGTGCAATTACGGGAATACCAAACATGAATATTTTTACTAAATGTGCCAAATAAAACCCTAATGTAGGGAAAAATCTATCATTTTTCTATTGCCGTCTTCCAAGTAGCATAACATTATAACTTTTTTGGCTACAGAGCTGATTGATGGCTTGTTTTTTGTAGGACATGTTGTACTTTGCACCAGTATGATTCTAGAGTACAAATGTTTTTTGATCACTTTTTATTGCACTTTTTGTGGGATGAAATAGGTAAAAATCTTAATTGTTGGTGGGTCTTTTTAACTTTTTTTTTTCTACGGTGCTCATCAAGCGGGCTCAATGCGTGATGTTTTTTTAAATCTACTGGTCATTATGCATGTGGTAATACTATATATGTGGGGTTTGTGTTATGATTTAGACTTTTTTTGCATTATATGTCTCTCTATGGGAGTCATTTACTAAGGGCCCGATTCGCGTTTTCCCGACGTGTTACCCAAATATTTCCGATTTGCGGCGATTTTCCCTGAATTGCCCCGGGATTTTGGCGCACGCGATCGGATTATGGCGCATTGGCGTTGGCATGCACGCGATGGAAATCGGGGGGCATGACCGAACAAAAACCCGACGGATTTGGAAAAACCACAGCATTTTTAAAAAAAAGGGTTGTGGGGCTTGCGCTTACCTTCACTAGGAATAGGCCGGTGTACTTCAGTGCATTCCGGGGAACTTCAGCGCAGCAGCCACCTGGTGAACGTCAGAGGAACTGCCTTAATGAATCCCGGCCGGACCCGAATCCACCGCACAGAGCGCGCCGCTGGATTGCGAATGGAGCGGGTAAGTAAATCTGCCCCTATATGTTTATGCACATGCATAGGCTGACACTGTGCCTTTAAAATGACGTCACAGGCCAACCCTGGGGCCCTGTTCAGACCTCAGAGCTGCCATGGGAATGACTGGCGCCTCCCCGAAGACGGAGCGCTCGTTGAGGGGGTGATCGGAGGGAAAGACCCCTGGCAGATGCATTAAATGCCGCAGTCGCATTGACCTCTAATAATCTCTAATAAATAGCAATTCAAGCATCATAAATCCTTCAGCCGTACTCTGCACACAGGATTTATGATGTATCTCCCAGACATGTCCTACTCATCTTCCTTAGGTAGGAAAGTTTACAGTATGGTCCAGTCACTTATACTATAAAGAAATAGGCAACTGCAAGGGTTAAGGTAACTGGAGCATAGTTCCTTCTCACTGTCTACCTCTAGTGAGTGAAAGCAACCTAGAGGTTTTCTATAAGGGGCAATTGCTTATCTGATATTTACATAGAACATTGTGAGCGGCAGATCAGATTGCGATACAGTTTGCCTTAAACTCTCCAATTCCCCAAGTTTAATTTGTTTATAATTGATTTTTACAATTCAGATAGTAACATTTTAGATGATGGGCTTCAGGGCCAAAGTCAAATTTCTGAAGAGCAGAAAGAAAAGATTAAATTGCTAATTACAGAGGAAAGAAACAGGCACTGAAAAGCAATAAGTCAGATAAGGTGAAGGGAAGAATTAGAAGGATTTTCCTGGCTACAAATTCAGTAAACATATTCCAAAGGACACTTACCCGAAAAACAAACAACTAGATATGTAAAAAGGATTTTTTTTATCTTTGATTTGGACATTGATGATCGATCCTTTGGAAACAGAATCAGTGTCTCCGATACCCAGCACCCACATTGCTAGAAGTTTGTGGCAGCCTCTAGCACCAGAACTACACAGTGGACTGACCTGTAGCTAATGGGAGCTAAGATGCAGTACCTGAACAAAACCACCACACAGTGAACAGAACCATCTGCTTCTATAGTTGGAGGCTTCTGCGATCAGCGAGCATTTAATCAGAATACTCACTGTCCATCACTGTGTGTGGGCGGAGTAATCAGGACTCTCACTGTCCATCACTGTGTGTGGGCGGAGTAATCAGGACTCTCACTGTCCAGTACTGTGTGTGGGTGGGGTAATCAGGACTCTCACTGTCCATCACTGTGTGTGGGCGGAGCAATCAGGACTCTCACTATCCATCACTGTGTGTGTGCGGAGTAATCAGGACTCTAACTGTCAATCACTGTGTGTGGGTGGGGTAATCAGGACTCTCACTGTCAATCAGTGTGTGTGTGGAGTAATCAGAAATCTCACTGTTAATCACTGTGTGTGGGGGGAGTTATCAGGTCCTTCACTGTCAATCACTGAGTGTGAGCGGAGTAATCAGGACTCTCGCTGTTAATCACTGTGTGTGGGCAGGGTAATCAGGACTCTCATTGTTAATCACTGTGTGAGGGCAGAGTTATCAGGTCCCTCACTGTCAATCACTGTGTGAGGGCAGAGTAATCAAGACTCTCACTGTCAATCACTGTGTATGGGTAGAGTAATCAAGACTCTCACTGTCAATCACTGTGTTGGCGGGGTAATCAGGACTCTTACTGTCACTCACTGTGTGTGGGCGAGGTAATCAGGAATCTCACTGTCAATCACTGTGTGTGGGCGGGGTAATCAGGACTCTTACTGTCACTCACTGTGTGTGGGCGAGGTAATCAGGAATCTCACTGTCAATCACTGTGTGTGGGCGGGGTAATCAGGACTCTTACTGTCACTCACTGTGTGTGGGCGAGGTAATCAGGAATCTCACTGTCAATCACTGTGTGTGGGCGGGGTAATCAGGAAACTCACTGTCAGTCACTGTGTGTGGGCAGGGTAATCAGGACTCTCACTGTCAATCACTGTGTGTGGGTGGGGTAATCAGGACTCTCACTATCAATCACTGTGTGTGGGCGAGGTAATCAGGACTCTCACTGTCAATCACTGTGTCTGGTCGGGGTAATCAGGACTCTCACTCTCAATCACTGTGTGTGGGCAGAGTAATCAGGAATCTCACTGTCAATCACTGTGTGCGGGCCAGGTAATTAGGAATCTCACTGTCATTCACTGTGTGTGGATGGGGTGATCAGAAATCTATTAATCACTCTGTGTGGGTGGAGGAATCACTGTGTGTTGGTCGCTTAATCATGAATCTCGCTTCCAATAAATCTCTCAAATCTCTCCTAGGAGTCCTGGTAAGATTTATTCTGCTTTATTAAATATAGGCATATTATCATTTCAACTTAATAATCATTGACTTCATAAAAAAAGGGACAGGTTCCCTTTAAGAACACTATGAGCTTATAGCATCTTTAGGAAACATGTAAATCTGTAGAAGAATTTATGAAAGGCAAACTAATCAATTCAAAGCTTTCTAACATTGCGCTTTTAATTACACTTTGATTTATTCTTCTGTATTACATGTGTTATACAGTTATCAATTACCACAAAGAAAGAAACGTCGTTCCAAGCTCAAAGAACAGATTTCTAATAACGTGTAAAAGCAATTTATTGAAATAATGGCTTATATGTTCATTACACTGTGTCTTTTTCATAATACACATGAAGCGCTGCCAAAAACTAAATGAAGGAAACAGATGTTTAATTTAAAAGGACAGACCCTCATTAGGATTGTATAAACAGGCGGCGGGGCTTCCAGTAAATCTTTAGTGAGGGGCGTTAGATTAATAAAGGAAAGGTGTGTGCTGGGAAAGAAGATACAATGTCTAAGCCAAGGGTGGAAAAGTTTTTAAACTATTATTCTGTGTCCTTCTATAAGTTTAAAGGGGTTGTCTGTGGATGACAATTAGGAACCTATCATTAGGATTTGTTATTACTTGTAGGGTTGATCAGCCAAGCCATTGCCCCACCCAATAGGAGATAAACTGTAATAGTGCCTATAATATAGTGTATATCTACTTGGCACATGACACTTTACTATTACTGCTTTTATTAAGTTCCGTAATCTTTTTGTGATTGTCACCCTGGTGAGAGATAGGGTCTGGGTAGGAGAAGTAGTGTAGGATGTACACAGTGTTGAACTGGAGTTCCTTGGGTTCACTAAATATACATTGCACTGGGAGTCCACCCTTCTTCAACCCTTAGGAAATAGACCCTTGTGGCCTCCAATTTTAGATTGTCTTCTGCTGTATCCATGTATCCATAGAGTCCAGTATTAGGTTAGAACCTGGGCACAGTTACCGGAGGATCCTGTGTTTGGCCAGTCCGACACTGGATGTACAGTACGTGTTCATGAGAATGTAAGCAGTGTATGGCCACATTTTTGTTTCAGGCTTGTTGCATCTGGTCATGCATTGGGCAGTAGGACAATGTTATAAGAAGCCAAAGTGAAGGAGACATTGACATTGTTGAAGTGGAGATGGGCAAGTGCTTAACTCAAGAAAAAAAGAACTGGTCACACTTATTTAAGGAGGTCCGAGACTTCACCAAGTCACAACTGTGATCTCAAAGGCACACATAGGTCCGGCACCTTAAGACCATGGTGTATGGCTGCTATAGTTAAACTCTGTATTTGCCAAGAGAACCTATTGGGGCACATTTACTAAGGGTCCGCGGACCGCATTTCTGTCGGGTTTCCCGACTATTTCCATTTTGTGCTGCATTTAACAGGGGGTTTTGACGCACGCGATCTGATTTTCATGCAACTTTCTTGCGACACAAATCGGGGGCATGGCCATCGGAAAACCCAACTGATTCGGATTAAGCGCGGTATTTAAAATTCAAATTGTGTCGCAAGACAATGCACTCGCATACTCCGGGAAGAAGAAGGTGATCTGCAGCAGACCTGAGCAGGGAAGCGACAGATGCAAGAAATCGGGCGCACAATCTTGTTGAATCTCGGCAGACTTCATCATCGTCGGACAAAGCACCTCAGGGATCGTGCAGGGACCAGGTAAATAAATGTGCCCCATTGTGAGCATCCATCAAGCTTTCAGTACTGTCTCCCAGGGACTCATTGCGGCACATTTACTTACCCGTCCAAAGGAGTTCACCGAAAGTGCATTGTCCAACGATAATGCACTCCGCGATTCACTGAGATTGTGCGCCCGATATCCTGCAGGTGTCGCTTCCCCGCTCAGGTCCGACAGAGTTCACCATCTTCTTCCTTTTGCATGTAAGTGCTTGATCTTGCTACACAATTTGAAACTTAAATCCCGCGCTCAGTCTGATCAGTTGGATCGTCCGACGGCCCACCTCTCGATAACTGTTGCATGAAAGCCAGCGCAGCTGCGCCAAAATTCAATCGTGTGCGACACAATCCCAGCGCAAACACCTGTTAAATACCTAGCACAGCTATGCAAACCCCTAAAACATCGGAAAGTCAGACAAAAGTCCGTCATCCCAGGTTTTAAGGTGGTGCAGAGTATGGTACCATCTAAACCCAGATGCACCAGGAGAGCCAGACAGTGTCTGTTCCTTATATAAAGTCATAAGTATTTCAAGCGCTTCATTATAGAATAGTTGAACCAGAAGCCAGAGCAGGGTGAGTATGGTTTCTCTTTGTTGCCACCTCCTGCCCTGACCCCCACAGAACTTTCCAGGATTGATGGAGAACCCCTTTAAATATTTACTTCTATTAATTTTATATGCATAGGTATAATAACAATAGTGCGCTGAGGGAAGATTGATGAGTTGTCCACGATTCTTTCCAAAGCATTGGGTTGCGTCTGTATTGTAGATGGAATGTGGATGGAAGTGACGGAGCGGAGCTTCAGTGCCATGTGGGACCTGTGCATGTGGTTATAATTTCGAAAGATAGCACAAAAAGAAAAAACTACTTCCTTGTAAAACAGCAGCATTGACCTAATTCGATGGCACACATCTTGTTTCCAGCCACTACTGAATGCAAAATCACACAATGCAGTTTGGTTATTAAAATTCTTGGAGATTTTCCAAAGTATTGCAAGGTTCATCAGACAGAAAATGAAATCCACGGATCCTTCATGTTCATTTTACTCCGTTTTTCCGGCGAGGCGCTGTCATACTACATGTATTACTCTTTAAAATGAGGATAATAACAGTCTGTTCGGCTCGGCTGCGCAGTGACTCACGCGGCTCTGTTGTTAGAGATGTAGCTGAAAGCTTGTGCCTCAACCCATTGCAATTTTGCATTTCACAAATGTGCAATTTAATAGCGCTGTGTCTTTTGTATAGTAAGTGGCGAGGAGATGTGTGAAGGTTTAATATGTACCTTTCAGGTCATTCATAAACAAGTCATTTGTTATAAGTGGCCCCGATACAGGCTCAACTCTACCGCTTCTTACTGTCGCTAAAAAAGATTTGTTCTATTAGACACCTTCGAGGGTTGTAACCCATTAGCTGCTACCGGGAAATTCACGGCTCCAAAGATTTTACAGTTTTATTCATTTTTCTTTTGCTTCCTTGTCTACTAACATTTTTTGTTTTACTTTAGGCTTTTAGCAACCTACATAATTTTCTACCAATGCATTTGCTCAGCTTTTCCATTTGTTTGCTTTGAACTGCAAAGTGTTTGATAAAATAAATCACTATAGTGTTCTTACTAAACTAGTATTCAAGGCAAAGCTGATACAAGGGGCGAGATATACTGTACCAAGCGGAAGGGGGGGTTAAGTCAGTTGTCCACATTTATCAAAAACAGTGCAAACTGCACTGTGAAGTATGAAAAAGGCACCAGATTCATGATTTGTGGCGCACGTTCTTCATGAATCTGGCGCCCCTTGCACTGCTCCGACAGAGGGCACCAATTTTTTTTGGTGCACCTTTAATGTAGAGCGTACAACACACTTCTGTCAGACCGGGGTCGGCTCCAGGTTTCAGTAGGCTCCTGGGTGACAGACCCTCAGTGGGCCCCTTTGCAGTGAACTGACGTGGAAACATTAAAAATTAAGAAACGAAAACCTCCTGTTCCCTAAAATATTCCTTAGTTTTTCAACAACCACCTCATGTTTATTTTATATACAGCCCCCCTCAACCCTTATGGATTCATTAGATACAGTACCCCCTCATCCCTATGGACTTCTTCTGTATAGCCTTATGTGGGCCCCACAGCAGCTTTGGGCCCGGCACTTGCCCGGGTATGCCCAGTGCTAGTGCCAACCATGTCAGACACAGTATGATGAATGTGACGCATGGTCGGACTGTGCACCGGAACACCGCTTTCAATGCAGGCAATATTCCAGTTTTCTATTTGACTTCTCATGTTCTTTTCAGTGCACATTTCTTGCACGTTTTTATAAAGTGTTTGCACACAATTCTGCCTGCAGATAGGACACTATGTACAATCTGCTCAGCTCCCCCTGCTCTATAACGTGCTGCCTGCAGATAGGACACTATGTACAATCTGCTCAGCTCCTCCTGCTCTATAACATGCTGCCTGCAGATAGGACACTATATATAATCTGCTCAGCTCCTCCTTCTATACAACATGCGGCCTGCAGATAGGACACTATGTACAATCTGCTCAGCTCCCCCTGCTCTATAACATGATGCCTGCAGATAGGACACTATATATAATCTGCTCAGCTCCTCCTTCTATACAACATGCGGCCTGCAGATAGGACACTATGTACAATCTGCTCAGCTCCCCCTGCTCTATAACATGCTGCCTGCAGCTCTTTTTGCATCACAAAATGCACCAAAAAAACATATCGGAAAAATAGAGTTGCAAGAAAACTGGGGGATTCACAAGTGGCAACAAAATTTTGCATCCAAAAATAGAACAAGAGATTATATATATATATATATATATATTGTGGGCACTATATAGGATCTGTCTCATACTCTCTTTATGTAAAAAAAAATCTTTAATTAGCTTAATAGTAATAAAACATATAGCAATACATATAGTAGCCAAAGAGATATATCATATTCAATATGGTATACAGAATGATAGTATTTTTGTAAATAGTCTATAACAAGGATCGATTACCTGCTATCGCTTATTCACCAAAAACTTGAATATCGCAATAATTAAAAATTAAATAAAAAAATTTAAAAATCAGCGGTTCATACGTATGAAAAAAATATATAGTAAAAACTATAAAAGGTTTTTTTTCGTAACAAAATATATACAAATAGAAATAGAAAGAGTTTATATAATATGTAACCAATGTATAAGACGTATGTAAATACGTCTGATGAAAAAAAGTATATATAAGTTTGTATGTTCTCTCCGTGTTTGCATTGGTTTCCTGCAGGTCCTCTGGTTTCCTCCCACACTTTAAAACATGCTGTTTTTTTATGCTAGGTTGTTTAGATTGTGAGCCCCATTGGGAACAAGGACCGATTTGGCAAACTGTGCAGCACTGCGTAATCTGTGTGCGCTATATGGAATTATTGTTATTCCTGTGTCTACTCTTACATCTGGATGTTACAGTATGTATTTTCCCATTTATTTTATTTCATGCACTATATGTAGCATTTTTAATGAATTTCGCTGGAAAAGTTACCTCTAAAAATATTACGACTATTATGGGAAACATTTGCTATTCGTACTGTTTCACTTCTTGGTCAATAATGGGTTAACCGAAGCAAAACATTGACAAAATAGCCCCCCCAATGCAATCCATCTTTTGTTGAGAGTGTTTATGTACCTGGTCTGAGGTCATATGGTTACATTAATCTTGAAGCCCTTCATCAGGACCCAGGTCCCTTTACTGTAGGAGCAATTTCTTCTACAGTTCAGATCTCGGTGTATCTATCCGGAGTGAAATGAGTGACTACATTAGTTTAACATTTTACACGCTGCGCAGAACACATTTTGGAAATAGAATGACTTATGATTATGAACAGAACATTTGGTTTCTTGCTGCTGCAGTTTGGTAGAGCCGGAGAAAATTGGATGAGTACAAAAATGTTCTTCATTGCACCTAGCGACTTCTGATGTGTTAAGAGCTATTGAATGTGGCAAAACAAGCCGCGCGGCCGGCAAATGTGAATGTCTTATTTTCGAAAGGCGCTTTCAATAAACCTCTTTTGTAAGTGTTACTATACAAATGAGAATGACGCCGGGGAGGCCAGCGTCTCAGCGTGCCACTTACATTTAGCTCCAATGTCTTGTTCAGTACTACGGGGAGGATTTCAGTCTATTACAGATATGCCTTGTCTAAAATCTATATGGACATGAAAAACATGGGGGTTTCAAATACTCTAAATGGGAGAGAATAGGGTATTTAGGATTTTTTGGGGAAAATGTAATGGTCCAAAAGCAATTCTTCAAGTTGATAATTTGTCTTCTATGCAAAACAGAAAATAATTATAATTTGCATTATATAAATTATGCATATGGAGAAAATGGTTATTTATAAAACCCAAGGAAGGAATAAATCTTTTGGGAAAGAAGTGTGACCTGCCTTATCGTTCCTCTTGCCTACATATATTCAGATATGCATGTCACTAGATGAGCAATTTTTCAGGACAATATTATTTTGTGATATAGTGTCACTAGCAGGGCCGGATTAAAGTGTGTGTGAGGGGCGCATACCCCAGGGCCCCCACCACTTGAAGGGGCTTCCACCAACTGTGGACAATACAAACATTTGGATGGTGTAGAAATTACACTAGAAGATATACTACGTGTGTAGGAGTTTTCACAGCATTTGTGCCAGGTTACTGACATACAAGCATTAATATAGTTGCAATTTCTGGTGTATGACTAGAAACTGAGTATTTCCAACACTACATTACCTTCAGCACAAGTGGCCATGGAGGAGCAAGACAAAAAGTTGTCCCCGGCGGTGGAGTAGGCTGGTGTGGGGGGTTTCTAGAGATTGAGCTAAATTAAAGGGATGCCAATTTTCCGAAAAGATTTGAGTACACTTTAGACTTTAAGATTCTTGTAAGAGGATATTCCAAACATTTCACTTTCAAAGAAAAGAAATTGACTTTTTAGATAAAGCTGGAGAAACTAAAACTGTGCGGTCACTTGTTATTGTACAGAAAATTCAGAAAAAATGATGAGATATAAAATGGCCGATACAATATTAGAATTGAAAAGTCATGTTAAATTGCAATAAACATAAAACTAAACAAGATCACTGCTTCCTATGTTTATTTTATTATTTTTTTTTTCAATGTCGCCATCTAGATTACAATATTCTTTAGAGGAGTTCTATACACCGCTTACCTGCAGACAATAGATGATGTCACAGCTTATCCCCTCCTCCTCCCTGTACAATGACCTCTATATAGATAACACTGACCCATTATTACATCACTACTGACAATAGATGATGTCACAGCTTATCTCCTCCCCCTCTCTGTACACTGACCTCTATATAGATAACGCTGATCCATCATTACATCACTACTGACAATAGATGATGTCATGGCTTATCTCCTCCCCCTCCCTGTACAATGACCTCTATATAGATAACACTGACCCATCATTACATCACTACTGACAATAGATGATGTCACAGTTTATCTCCTCCCCCTCTCTGTACACTGACCTCTATATAGATAACACTGACCCATTATTATATCACTACTGACAATAGATGATGTCACAGCTTATCTCCTCCCCCTCCCTGTACAATGACCTCTATATAGATAACACTGACCCATCATTACATCACTATTGACAATAGATGATGTCACAGCTTATCTCCTCCCCCTCCCTGTACAATGACCTCTATATAGATAACACTGACCCATCATTACATCACTATTGACAATAGATGATGTCACAGCTTATCTCCTCCCCCTCCCTGTACAATGACCTCTATATAGATAACACTGACCCATCATTACATCACTACTGACAATAGATGATGTCACAGCTTATCTCCTCCCCCTCCCTGTACAATGACTTCTATATAGATAACACTGACCCATCATTACATCACTATTGACAATAGATGAAGTCACAGCTTATCTCAACCTCATAAAAATAACAAGAAAACAAGCTGCAATAAAAAAAGGAAAAAGTTAAATTTTCCACATTCTGGATTTAATAAAGTCAAAAAGAAAACTGGTAATACATTCTGTTTAAGCCAAGAAGGAGACACGCGATTGTTGGATTCTTTCTTGGATTTAGTATGAGAGGAGCACTGAACTGTAGCGAATCATCCATAGCAGACACACAGAAAGAACTGGAATAAAGTGGGATAACAAGAAAGGCAGAGAAATCACCTCTGAATATAAGAGACAGAAAATACCTTTAATAAATATAATACTAGGAGTATGGGTAAGTATTTAGGACTCCATAAGGGAATCTGATGCTATTCTTATACGTCTTTGTCACCTGCGCCTGAATCCCGAAACAGACTTCTTAAATATTCAAGAAGAAAGTGACTCACCTTTAACTATATGATGAAGAACGCGGAGACATTTTTAGCTCCCGTAGCTACTTTGCAATGTCCTCTCTATTAAAGTAAGGCAATGGTAATTTCCTTTACTGTGATACATATTAATAACATTCCCTATTGTAATGAAGAGAAGATTTTATAGGAGTTATATGCCATAAAATGCTATTGGGCTATCGGTAAAGGTGAGAGTAGACATTCACCTTCATTGTGTTTCCAATAGACATCAACCACCATCTTTAAACCCAAGTTTTTGATTAATGTCGGAATGATACGATGATGTGCAATTATTTCTTACTAGACCTTTGCCATATCCTTTGCGGTGTCCAGTAATTTTACTTACTCAGCCCTTTTTGAGTAACTTTGAGTAAGTCAGCAGGAAAACACTTCGATTCAACCGGCAGAAGTCTTAAACCATAACGAAGAGTAAGAAGGAGGTATTCGTCTCTAGAAATGCCGGACCACTCTCAACGACGTCTGGCGTATTCATGACGGGGGGGGGGGGGTGTGAGGGGTGGTGGCTGTTGCATGATGTTCAACAGTCACCAAAGGCCTAGAGAGTTGGCGGAGCGGTCTGGGGCAGAAGCAGCCCTTCGGACCACCCCCCATGAATACTTTAGTTTTAGTTTAGTTCCTTTTTTATAGGTCTTGTATAAAAGCAAGGCAATAACTACATGTTTCGGTGCTGGACTAGCACCTTCGTCAGGTTTAACAATAATAAAAACAGTACTAGTCCAGCACCGAAATGCGTAGTTATTGCATTGTTTTTATACAAGAACAATAAAAAGATTTTATGAATAATGAAGATGCGCTGATGATGTGGATGACTTCCTCTTGCTAACCTCATACATTCAAGACTACGGGATAGACCGGTGGACGCTGTTTCCTCGTGGCTTCTCCCTTCCACAAGCAGCTCTTCTCAATTCTCCTGTACTGTGGGATATGCTATCAAGACATATCTAGGGTGAGCACCCCTACCTTCTCCTCTACTCGATATATCTTAAACGCTACATTTGAGTCTTTGGTCCCTGTCTTCTTCCACCCCTTGATTCAGAGAATCAGTCCACCTCCGATCGTTTTTACAGGTGACAGGTCCTCTTCACATCAATTTGATACATATTTAGTAGTTGACTCCTTGTTTTGTCTCGACGACTCAGTCTTCTCTAAACAACCTAAATCCCATCCTGTACCATATACTCAAACTGTCAAGACTCTTGGTAGAACTACCTTATCTCTCTTCTCAAATCACACTTTTATAGTCCAACTCACCAATTTGGAAAGGACAACCACTAGACCCCCCCCCCCCCCAACCTGGTGAACTCTATTCTAATGCAACCTGGCTGAAATAATCCCTTTCCCAAAGTAGCATATTCCAAGAAGAACCATCTTCAATCTTTGAAACAATATACCTCACAACGTTCATGTGACATGTCCATGATCCAGAGGATGTCTTTTCTTTTTCGTACTCCTGCATATGAGAAGGAGGAAATTGGAGAAGATAATTCAAGAATCTTTTTATAAGAATATGATATAAATGTTAAAAAAAATCTATTAAATATAATATAAAAGAATATGCAGAATTACGCAACATGCTTATGATAGAATATTAGTGTTAATATCTATTTTGTGGTAGAACAGCAACCAAAACACATCCAACCAATGTCATTAAAGAGAACTCGTCATGCAAATTAACCGACCCAAAATAAAGGCTTCAATAAAAAACTATGATTAAAAACCATTGCCCTTATCTGTAAATGGTTCCTTTCAATGGCTGCAATGTTACAAGGTGAGTCCAGCACACTAAGTTAGCCCTGCATAGTAGATTTTACTTTCATTGCCCTGTCTCCTTGTTCCTGATTGACAGACTATGATATTCTGCTGTATGGAGAGCTCTGTTACATCATAGGGCACCTAAAGTCATGTCAGGATGACATCATCAAAGGTACTGTTACCTCTACAATGTCTACCCATGTATGTATCCGATCACATGAAATCACAGCAGCCTCCTGTGATGGGGAGAAGTAGCAATTAATGGAGGATGTGAAGAAGTAGAATACCATGGAGGCTGCTGTGATTTCATGTGATCAGGTATATGCATGATCCACAGTTTGGTAATGTTAGGAGGCTAAAGGACCTTTGATGATGTCACTCTGGTCACATGACATGCTAAAAAGAGGCATGGGACAAAGGAAGGTGTAGATGGGAGTGACTGGTGGAGAAGGGCAAGCCTTTTCTGATTCCAGGGAATATAAAATAAAGTTGATCTGTTTGCATGTAAGGCAATTATTTTTTAGCTAAATGAAGGTAGTTTAAAGGGCTCTATAGGAACCTATTACTAACTGTATATGTGAAAATGTGGGGGGGATAGGTCCCCTTTAAGGACTTTTTTTAGCATAAAGAAGAATAAGGAGCCCTGGAAAAAATGGCATGGCCTACACAAAGCCCTTATCGGAACAGTACAGTATTAGTATTAGTACAGTATTAGTATTAGTATTAGACAGTGCTATGTATCAGCCCCATACAATTGTGTGCTTTGTTAGTAGCATTGGAATGTAGCAAATTGATCTCCAATGCATTTTTAAAGATTCTATCTCTAAGTGCACCTGGGGTGCTTCTCAGCCCCACATCTTATCCTTTACGTGACTGCTGTAGTCAACCAAGAGCCTCCTTTAGGTTTTGCTTAGGACAGAGAGGAGGGGCTTTGGTAAAGCTCAATGCAAAAAGTTAAGAGCACAGAAGTGTGAGGATATGCTATGTATTCTACTTACAATTCTTGCTTTTATATCTTACTGTGCAGGATACAGGTTATCATTGCATTTAAAGGACACATTATAAATGCACATGTTTAAGTTACTCGCTAAAATGCATGAAAAAGCAATTACAAGTGAGACCCATCAGACATATAGATTACATTTATCAATGCTCAAATTGAAATTTCACTTTATAGCCATCTTAATTCTAGCGCTGAAAATCGCTGCACAATTTAGCAGGAGTATAAATCAAGCCACGTAATTTTATTCATGTAAACTTGGAAGTTGTGATTCCTGAAATCAAGTGGCATAAGCTGTAAGTCAGATTTTCATGGATCGGCTAAATTTCCAACTGCAGCCCTGTCTAATTTTGTATAAACAGAAAATGTGAAACTTAAAGGGGCTTGTCACTAAATCTGATGTTTTTCAGTAAATACATTTTCTTACAAAAACATCTTGTATTAATCCCTAAACACCCAGGCCCTTTTTTGTTTTTGAGTTTCCATTTTTCACATTTTCGGATGCGGAAATACCTGACATGTTTTATGATTTTTACTGTTTATGTATATTTATATCAGTTTAAATGTTTTTTTTACTATTTTTTGACCCCTTAGGGTCGTTTAACCATAGGTTGTCTGATTGATACTGCCATACTACAGTCTGTATGGGGATTTTACTGACCATTTATTACAATGTGCCAGTTGAAACATTGGGGCAGATTTACTTACCGGGTCCTGTTGCGATCCTGCGGTGCGTTGTCCGACGTGCATTCGGGTCTGGCGCTATTCACTAAGATCGTGCGTCCGAGTTCCTGCAGGTGTCGCTTCTGCGCCGAGATCCACCAGAGTTCACCTGCTTCTTCCTGGTGCATGTGAGTGTGTGTCTTGCGACACAATTCCGTTTTTATATTCCGCGCTCAATCCGAATCCATCGGGTTGTCCAACGGCCACGTCTCCCGATTTCTGTCACATGCAAGCCGGCGCAAACCCTGGGACAATTCGGCGCAAAGCGGAAATATTTGAGAAACCTGACGAAAGTGTGGCGTTCGGACCCTTAGTAAATGAGCCCCGTTGTAACAAATGGCCAGAAAACATACAGCCCTGCGTCTTACAAAGACCCGAGCCAGCACCGATCACGGGCGTTACCACTGGGTGTTTGCTGCAATATGCAGCAAACATCTCCCTGGTATGGAAAATGCTCAGCCCGTGAGCCCTCTCTATACACCCGCAGCCAACATGTGATGTGCTGATAAGGGGTTATATCTTCCTTGCATCACAAACTCTTCCCTCCTTTATGGCTTTTGGTTCAAGATTCCAAATTGAGTCAATTGAGACTCAAACCTTTAACAAAATTAATTAATGTCGTCAGAGCAACAAAAAAGTTTTTTATTTGTCTCAGTCCCAATCTTTGAATACAGTCAACGTAAAGAAGGACACATTTGAAATTGTAAACATTAGTATTATATAGGTAGGGCCTAGGGCAGTGTGGCAAACCTATGGCACTCAAATCTATCTCTGTGGGCATACTGGCCTTCTCTCCAGCACAGAGTTTGGCAGATGGGCACTGAGTGGCTTAATGACCCATCCTAGCGGCACAGGACCTACCACACTCATAGCTACATTAAAGCGACACAGGGCAAGAGGGTCGGATTATAATCATAGCTATTAGAGCTACTTTTCCTGGCCCCCATGATTCTCCTGTTCTGGGGACCCTGGAAAGATGTGAAACTGATTAAACATATTTTTCCTCCTTCCTTTCAATGATATTGGTATCCTGAGGACGCCGATACAGAGAGCTCTGGTTAAGGAGCGTGTAATAAGTTACTTCTTAGATGGTTGTGTTGGCACTTGATAAATTGATAAAGTGGGTTTTGGGTTCAGTTTGGGCACTCAAATTCTAAACAGTTCAAAATCACAAGCATAGGGCTTGGTATCAGTGTCCATTTGATGGGGGTCTAATCAAGGATACGCTACCAATTGGTTGGACGAATAGAACGACCACTAAGAGATTGCTTTAGTTTGCTTTCTTAAGAAATGTTTTTTTTCCAATGTTTGAAAACCCTTTGAATTAATACCAATTTCCCTTCATACATGACCATTTTCATAGCGTGAGGAAGTCATCAGCATGAGCAATGACTTCACAGGACACTTCATTTATACATGTAAGGTAGTTTTGCATATTTATTATATGTACATTAATAAGTGATCTGCCAATATGAAATGAAGCCATTCATCATCTGAGGAAGTCTACTGCCTAAAGATGGATGGTAGAAACTTCACATAGAAAATGGAGCAAAGATTTATTGGAAGTTATTAACTCAGATTTTGCATTTTAGACAAAATAATCAAAAAATATATTTCTATATATGAGAGGAAATGTGTATAGAAAAAGGAGACTTATGATCTTATGCTTCACAGAGACAACTTTATTGGCCAACGTTTCCAGAGGACCCAAGGCCATATAAACCAACTCCTAAGTTTGATGCTCCTTTGTAGTGATAATACTGATATGCAACAGAGCCCCTCCAAGGTCATCCTTGGCCCTCCTATGGTGGCCCTTAACATATAAAAATAAAAAAATAATTACTAAAATCTAAAAGGGACAGTCAACTGTACAACCCTTTAAATGTGCAAAAATCATAGGATTTCTAAGCAAAAAAGCAAGAAATAGTCCCATTACTTATTTTCTGTAATTTGTAATATATATGTTAGAGATTAAAATCTGTTTGTGAGTTGACAGGTTAGTTGACTCACCAACTATGCAAATGACCCCATGTGAATCTGATCATCATCATCTTTCATTTGAGATGAACCTGATATATTCATGTTCTTCCAGCTCATCCGTGCCTCCAACCCTCAGATTGACCAGGGGTTTGCTTTCTCTTCAGTGGATCAGCTACCTCACTCCCCTTCCCTCAGAAATGAGAGAGACTTTAACTGCATGTGGCTCATTGAAGAGAAATTAACTGCCTCATTCCCCCTCCCTCAAGAATGAGAGAGATGTCAGGATTCCTGAGCAAGGAGGGAATGAGGGAACTAATTTCTCTTTAGTGATTCACACACAGCCAGCATCCCTCTCATTCCTGTGGGAAAGAGGAATGAAGGAGCAGAGTTGAACTGTCTCAGTTGAAGATAAAGCAGACACCTTTTCAATCATGTAGCTGGAAAAGCATGAAATCCATAGATGATGAGTTAACTAAACGAATGGACTGTGGAACTTTAAAAGTATGGGGAGGTACAATATACGGATAGTTGTAGTGTTGTATAATAGCAGTTTTCAAATACAGGCAGTCCCCGGGTTACATACAAGATAGGGTCTGTAGGTTTGTTCTTAAGTTGAGTTTGTATGTAAGTCGGAACTGTATATTTTATCATTGCAATCCCAGCCATAACTTTTTTGATCTCTGTGACAATTGGATTTCAAAAATGTTGGGTTGTCATTAGAATCAATATTAACACTAAAGCTTCGTTACAGACACATTTGATAACTGTTCCAGCTGATTATTGTAGCCTAGGACTAAAGTACAATAAATTACTAATATCCAGAGGTCTGTTTGTAACTATGGGTCGTATGTAAGTCGAGTGTTCTTAAGTAGGGGACCGCCTGTATATGTTTAGTTACTGTGTATTAGTCAGGTTCTCTTTCAGGACAGAATATCTATCTTTAAGGACATGATATTTTACACTATAATATTTAATAATGTCATGTTTTACTATACTATCTCTTATTATAGTTCTTTTATCACGGTATATAGACCTTTTCTTTAAATTTATGTTTTAAGACCTTTTACTGGAATCCCAACCATCTGTTCCATTCAGATTTAAATGAATGGAAGTATAAAAGAGCTATTTGTAGATATAATTAGATTTATTTCTTAAAAAATGTAATATTTTGAACTAAATAGAAAAAAAATTGCTACCAACATTTTCTTTATTAAAGTCTAAAAGCAAAGTTGCTCATTCTTAATGATAAAATATCAAGTGGTGATCTTTTAGAAGACTCCCGAAGATGTTTTTAAGTGGAATGTCCCTGAAGAATAATATTAATATAAATGCCTTAAGCTACAATGGAAAATGACAGCCATTAGATCTGCTCCTTTTTGACCGCTTTACCGTAAGTTTAGCCTAAAACCTCACCTGACCAAGCAGAATTCATCATATAGAAAATCAACTTCTTACCTTCTAGTTAATAAAATAATATTTAGTAGGATATTCCATGGGCTGTTAAGTTCTTTTCCAAAAAGAAGCAAAACATTTCCAGTAAAACTGGATTTACTCAGGAGAAATATGCAATCTTGTAATATACTTTCTTTAAAGACAGATTTCTCTTTAGGTTAACACACATGACACCACATCCAATTTTTGTCCATAGCGCGTAGACACAACTCCAAGCCAAGCATCAAAAGTCCAACAGGCAGTGCCGAAGAACGAGGGTGAGAGTGGTAGCTGACTTAAAAGGAACCTGTTAGCTAGATGGCTACTGCTATCATTGTCCCTTGGGTGGTCTCTACCCATGAATAGTTGTCAAGACAGGAAAAAGTGTGAGCCCTTTGGCTTCCAACCTCTGTCCTTACTGACTTGCTGGTCCTAAGCTAAAACGCAGGTGATAACAGGGTGGCAGTCCATACTCTGGATAAGGGCACTGTACAGAAAGACAGACAAGCAAAGAGACACAAGACAGAAAATTCGGTAAAGTGACACAAATTGGGTAAAAACCAAGATGGCGGCGAGGTACAAAATCGAAAGGCAGAACAATAGTCAAAGTTCAGGTAAAATGTCAGGATCACAGCAAGTCACAGCAAAATAACTCAGGCAGCAGGCACCTGCACAAAGATATATCAGGTATAAATAGAGTGACTGGATGCCACCCCAAAAAAATGATTGGTGCAGTGTATCAGCACTCTCATTGGACAGTGTGCACACACATTCTATACCGAGAGAGGCTGCTGACCTTTCTAACAGCCTCTAGAAGAACACCACACCTGGGTGTGCTCCTAAGCCAGGAGAACTAGCTTCAACAGACTGATGTGTAAAGTTTCCATACCAAGCCCCTATGGCTTGACTGACATCTTTGAGCAACTATGAGCTCCCAGTAAAGTCAATCAATATACAACTTCATAATTATGTATATCAAAGGATATATATTGATTTTATATTTTTATTATGAATGAACAACGCAGTGGAGCAAGTAAAAAATAAGTAAAAATGTTATTACCATGCAATCTCAACTTATTTCCTGATATCAGAAGTGAAGCCCCATCTAGTGGGGACCTTACATGAACTTATTGTCCACTGTTTATGCAATATCAGGAGTAAGGATCAGGAGTAAGGATAGGGCATTAGTGGCACCGTCATTAATCCCCTCTGTAGTTGTAACTCTTACAGATTGGTCAACAATATCTAACAATTTCTAACAATATCTACAATCCAATAAATCAGTATGCAGTGAGCTCCAAAGCTCCCCCTGGTGGCGGCTGCCCCAATAAATAAAAATGATGTCTCAGTAACTATAAAGATTAGTCAGTGACAGCTTTATTAAAAAGCACACTTTTCACATATCCATAAAGTATAAAAAATGTCTCTTAGAAGGCAAATGACGTTAAATAACATTTTGAGCCTTTTTTCTGCTTTTAGTCAAGTGGCTTCTGTAGTGCAAATCAAAGATAATCTACATGAAAATAGGCAAAACTCCATCATTAATACTCAGCAATTTTTGGAAGAAAATAGCAGACATTTAATAACTCGCTAACCGAAAACAGCCATTATTCCCTTGAAGAAAGTGTCAGCAAATTGAAGACTTTTTGTGCAATCTTGCATAAAGGCAGAAGTGATAATCACTTTAGAGAACATGCCAGTGCTTCAAAATAGGTGAAACTTTCAAATGAGAATTGTCTTATAATACAGCATTTTGCTTCAAGGGGTTGCGCTTCATATTCGCCGAGTAGTGGGTAAACATCGCCAGGATGATTGATATCAGTGTCTGGGGCATCTTTCATATACTCCTGAGACACTAATATGACCATTTCTGCCTATGGGGAATTGACGTGTAAACCTGCAATTTCAGATTTTATAAAATAACTTAAATGTGGCATCTGGGAGGTTGTAACGAGACCATATTGTTAATAAATGCAGAGCTATAACACTGCACAATACTTACAGGATATAATTGGCAATGCTTTAGACGTAGTAGTTAGAGATGAGCGAACATACTCGTCCGAGCTTGATGCTCGATCGAGCATTAGCATACTCGTAACTGCTCGTTGCTCGGACGAGTATTTCGCCCGCTCGAGAAAATGGCAGCTCCCGCCGTTTTGCTTTTTGGCGGCCAGAAACAGAGCCAATCACAAGCCAGGAGACTCTGCACTCCACCCAGCATGACGTGGTACCCTTACACGTAGATAGCAGTGGTTGGCTGGCCACATCAGGTGACCCTGGGATAGACTAGCCGCTGCCCGCGCTGCTCGGATCATTCTCTGTCTGGATGCCGCTAGGGAGAGAGCTGCTGCTGCTCAGGGAAAGCGTTAGGGTGTTCTATTAGCTTACTGTTAGGCAGGAGTGATTCTAAAAGAACCCAACAGCCCTTCTTAGGGCTACAATAACGTTATAATTTTTTTTTTTTTTTATTTGCAGCTAGTACCATATTGTGAGGAATTAGCAGGGGGACTTGCTACCGTTGTGTTTAGCTCTTAGTGACACACATATCCACCTCAAACACCAAAGTGGGAAAATTTATTAGGGGTTTGAGTAGAATTAGGCACAGTCTGCCAGTTTCTTTTTATTTTACGTTTATTTTTTTCATAACTCAGCGTCATCTCATCTGGCATAGTAGTGTGCTGTAATACTTGGCTAGAAAATAGCCATAGGAGAATACAAACGTCTTAATTACGCCTACAGTAGCGTTATATATATTTGATTTCTGGTTGATCTGCTGGTGGCTGTACTTGCTGCAGTGCATCTACTATCAAATTGGGAGCAATTTGGAGTCAGACTTGCGACCACTGTGTTTTAGTGACGCACATATCCATCGCAAAGACCGAAGTGGGAAAATTTATTAGGGCCCGGGGTTGTATTTCAATTAGGCACAGTCTGCCAGTTTCTTTTTATTTTACGTTTATTTTTTTCATAACTCAGCGTCATCTCATCTGGCATAGTAGTGTGCTGTAATACTTGGCTAGAAAATAGCCATAGGAGAATACAAACGTCTTAATTACGCCTACAGTAGCGTTATATATATTTGATTTCTGGTTGATCTGCTGGTGGCTGTACTTGCTGCAGTGCATCTACTATCAAATTGGGAGCAATTTGGAGTCAGACTTGCGACCACTGTGTTTTAGTGACGCACATATCCATCGCAAAGACCGAAGTGGGAAAATTTATTAGGGCCCGGGGTTGGATTTCAATTAGGCACAGTCTGCCAGTTTCTTTTTATTTTACGTTTATTTTTTTCATAACTCAGCGTCATCTCATCTGGCATAGTAGTGTGCTGTAATACTTGGCTAGAAAATAGCCATAGGAGAATACAAACGTCTTAATTACGCCTACAGTAGCGTTATATATATTTGATTTCTGGTTGATCTGCTGGTGGCTGTACTTGCTGCAGTGCATCTACTATCAAATTGGGAGCAATTTGGAGTCAGACTTGCGACCACTGTGTTTTAGTGACGCACATATCCATCGCAAAGACCGAAGTGGGAAAATTTATTAGGGCCCGGGGTTGTATTTCAACTAGGCACAGTCTGCCATTTCCTTTTTTATTTTACGTTTATTTTTTTCATAACTCAGCGTCATCTCATCTGGCATAGTAGTGTGCTGTAATACTTGGCTAGAAAATAGCCATAGCAATAGGATAGCATCGTTTGGTTTTAAAAACTAAAAAACACAAAAAAAAACAAAAACAAAAAAAAGTTAAAAAAAAAATTCAAGTTATAACTCTCATTTTCAAAATGTTTAACCCGAGGGCTAGGGGTAGAGGACGAGGGCGGGGACGTGGGCGTTCAACTACTGCAGGGGTCAGAGGCCGTGGTCCTGGGCGGGGTGAGACACCACCTGCTTATGAGGGAGCAGGGGAACGCCGCAGAGCTACACTCCCTAGGTTCATGTCTGAAGTTACTGGGACTCGTGGTAGAGCACTGTTGAGGCCAGAACAGTGCGAACAGTTGATATCGTGGATTGCCGACAATGCTTCGAGCAATTTGTCCACCAGTCAGTCTTCCACGCAGTCCACCCATGTCACCGAAATCGGCACTCCTCCAGCTCCTGCACCTCAGCCTCCTCCCCCCCAGTCTGCCCCCTCCCAGGAAAATTTGCCATTTGAACCGGCATACTCTGAGGAACTGTTTTCTGGACCCTTCCCACAGTCACAAACCACTTGTCCGGTTGCTGATGAGCAATTTTCCGATGCCCAGGTTTTCCACCAGTCGCAGTCTGTGGGTGATGATGACCTTGTTGACGTAGTGGAAGAAGTGTGTAAAGAGGTGTCCAACGATGAGGAGACACGGTTGTCAGACAGTGGGGAAGTTGTTGTCAGGGCAGGAAGTCCGAGGGGGGAGCAGACTGAGGGATCGGAGGATGATGAGGTGACAGACCCAAGCTGGGTTGAGAGGCCGGGTGAACACAGTGCTTCTGAGACGGAGGAGAGTCCTCGACCAGAACAGGTTGGAAGAGGCAGTGGTGGGGCCAGACGGAGAGGCAGGGCCAGAGCTGGTGCATCAGCGCCAAATGTGTCAACTAGTGAAGCTCCCGTGGCGAGGGCTCCTGCGGCGAGGGCTAGATTTTCAGAAGTCTGGAGGTTCTTTAAGGAAACACCGGATGACCGACGGACTGTGGTGTGCCACATTTGCCAAACCAGGATCAGCAGGGGTTCCACCACTACTAGCTTAACTACCACCAGTATGCGCAGGCATATGAATGCTAAACACCTCACTCAGTGGCAACAAGCGCGTTCACCTCCGGCCGTGCACACCACTGCTCCTTCCCCTGTGTCAGCTGATAGTCAGCCCCCTGCCCAGGACCCTGCCACAAAAACCCCATCGTCACCTCCACGATCCTCCACAGCATCCACCAGCGTTCAGCTCTCCATACCCCAGACGCTGGAGCGGAAACGCAAATATATTGCAACCCACCCGCACGCCCAAGCCCTTAATGTGCACATCTCCAGATTGCTAAGCCTGGAGATGCTGCCCTATAGGCTAGTAGAGACCGAGGCCTTTCGCAGCCTCATGGCGGCGGCCGCCCCTCGGTATTCGGTCCCCAGCCGCCACTACTTTTCCCGATGTGCCGTCCCAGCCCTGCACCAGCACGTGTCAGACAACATAATCCGTGCCCTGACCAACGCCGTTTCTGACAAGGTCCACCTGACCACGGACACGTGGACGAGTGCTGCCGGGCAGGGCCACTATATATCTCTGACGGCACATTGGGTTAACTTGGTGGAGGCTGGGACCGAGTGTGACCCTGCGGCTGGTCATATACTGCCGACGCCGAGGATTGCGGGGCCTACCTCGGTCCAGGTGTTTGAGGCCTACTATGCCTCCTCCTCCTCCCACCCCTCCTCCACCTCCTCCTCCGAACGACCATCCGTGGGCATGGCGCCATCAGTCGGTAGCTCTAGGCACAGCAGCAGTGCCGTCGCTAAGCGACAGCAGGCGGTGCTCAAACTGCTGAGCCTAGGCGATAAAAGGCACACCGCCCAAGAACTATTACAGGGCATCACGGCGCAGACTGATCTGTGGCTGGCACCGCTGAACCTGAAGCCAGGCATGGTTGTGTGTGACAACGGCCGTAACCTGGTGGCGGCTCTGCAACTCGGCAGACTGACACATGTGCCATGCCTGGCCCATGTGTTAAATCTGATAGTTCAGCGTTTCCTCAAGACATACCCCAATCTGTCTGATTTGCTCACGAAGGTGCGCCGCATCTGTGCGCATTTCAGGAAGTCCAGCACAGATGCTGCCACTCTCAGGGCAGCGCAGCGCCGCCTCCAACTGCCCGCTCACCGACTGTTGTGCGACGTGCCCACGAGGTGGAATTCAACACTGACCATGTTATCCAGAGTTTACCAGCAGCGCCGAGCGATTGTAGACTGCCAGATGTCAACTTCCACCAGAACTGGTAGTCAGGTCAGTCAGCTTCCTCAAGTCTACAATGAGGAGTGGACGTGGATGTCTGATATCTGTCAGGTGCTGAGTAACTTTGAGGAGTCAACACAGATGGTCAGTGGCGATGCCGCCATCATCAGCCTCACCATCCCGCTGCTTGGCCTGTTGAAAAACTCTCTGGTCAGCATGAAGTCGGAAGCTTTGCGCTCCTCACAAGAGACAGGGGAAGAAGATTCCCTTGTTGATAGCCAAAGCACCCTTAGGTCTGTTTCTCAGCGCATATCGGAGGAGGTGGAGGTGGAGGAGGATGAGGAGGAAGAGGAGGAGAATGTTGGCGAGACACAAGAGGGGACCATTGTTGAGTCCTACACTGTTGAGCGTGTATGGGCAGAAGAAGAGGAGTTGGAGGAGTTGGAGGAGGAGGAAATGGACAGTCAGGCCAGTGAGGGGAGTGAATTCTTACGCGTTGGTACTCTGGCGCATATGGCAGATTTCATGCTAGGCTGCCTATCCCGTGACCCTCGCGTTCAAAGAATTTATTCCAGCACCGATTACTGGGTGTTCACTCTCCTGGACCCATGGTACAAGCAAAATCTTTCCACTCTCATCCCTGGAGAGGAAAGGAGTGTGAGAATGCATGAATACCAGCAGGCCCTGGTGCACAAGCTGAAACAGTATTTCCCTTCTGACAGCGCTAGCGGCAGAGTGCGTAGTTCTGCGGGACAAGTAGCGAGGGAGAGTAGGCGAGCAGGCAGCTTGTCCAGCACTGGCAAGGGTACGCTTTACAAGGCTTTTGCCAGCTTTATGTCACCCCAGCAAGACACTGTCACCTGTCCCCAGTCTCGGCAGAGTAGGGCTGATCTTTACAGAAAGATGGTGAGGGAGTACGTAGCTGACCATACCATCGTCCTAAATGATCACACAGCTCCCTACAACTACTGGGTTTCAAAGCTGGACATGTGGCACGAACTGGCGCTCTACGCCTTGGAGGTTCTTGCCTGCCCTGCCGCTAGCGTCTTGTCAGAGCGGGTTTTCAGTGCAGCTGGTGGCATCATCACCGATAAGCGTACACGCCTGTCGACTGACAGCGCTGACAGGCTGACGCTTATCAAGATGAATAAAGCATGGATTTCTCCTAATTTCAAATCTCCAGCAGGTGAAGGAAGCTCAACCTGAATAATTTATCCACTCCTCCTCCTCCTCATTTTCCTCCTTCTCCTCCTCTTTCTACAGTAAAGCAGAGGAAACTGGCTGTTTTTTGACAGGGCCCACTGGCTCTAGGTATAGTACTTTATGCATTTAATTTTTCTGGAGGGCCACCGACACGGTCCTCTGTTTTAAACAATTTTTGGGAGTGCCACATACAGGCACTCAATCTATTCAATTTTTCTGGAGGGCCACCTTTCCGGTCCTCTGTTTTAAACAATTTTTTGGGACTGCCACATACAGGCACTCAATCTATTCCATTTTTCTGGAGGGCCACCTACCTGCTCCTCTGGTTTAAAAACTTTTTTGGACTGCCACATACAGGCACTCAATCTATTCCATTTTTCTGGAGGGCCACCTACCTGCTCCTCTGGTTTAAAAACTTTTTTGGACTGCCACATACAGGCACTCAATCTATTCCATTTTTCTGGAGGGCCACCTACCTGCTCCTCTGGTTTGAAAAATTTTTTGGACTGCCACATACAGGCACTCAATCTATTCCATTTTTCTGGAGGGCCACCTACCTGCTCCTCTGGTTTGAAAAATTTTTTGGACTGCCACATACAGGCACTCAATCTATTCCATTTTTCTGGAGGGCCACCTACCTGCTCCTCTGGTTTGAAAAATTTTTTGGACTGCCACATACAGGCACTATCCAAATTGAATTGTCTCCATAGCAGCCTCCACACGTTGTCTCCATTGCTACCTCCAAAAGTCGTCCATATAGCTGCCTCCATACATCGTCCCTTTATCAAACGAGGTTTGTCAGGCCGAAATTTGGGTTGTTTTCATGGATTCCACATCAAAGTTGTTAACTTTGTCGCCACCCTGCTGTGTTATCCACAAAATACACTGGCAAACTTTTACCATTTACGGATATTATTTCAGCGCTTCTTGCGCATCTGTTTACATTCCCCTCACCCGCCATATCCTAAACTTATAAGAACGCTACTACACTTGATCTTATACAAAAGGTTCTTAGAAGTGCTGTTTGGGGAGTAGCCTAGAGACAGGGGCTTGGATTGGCGAAAGCTCGCCTAGCAGCGGAGCGCCAGCTCCATGCGCATCATGCGCTTCTTGCGCATCTGTTTACATTCCCCTCACCCGCCATATCCCAAACTTATAAGAACGCTACTACACTTAACTTGGTGCAGGCTGGGACCGAGTCTGACCCTGGGGCTGGTCATATACTGCCGACGCAGAGGATTGCGGGGCCTACCTCGGTCCAGGTCTCAAAGGCCTACTATACCTCCAAATCCTCCCACCCCTCCTCCACCTCCTCCTCCTCCGAATTACCATCCGTGGGCATGGCGCCATCAGTCGGTAGCTCTAGGCACAGCAGCAGTGCCGTTACTAAGCGACAGCAGGCGGTGCTCAAACTGCTGAGCCTAGGTGATAAAAGGCACACCGCCCAAGAGCTATTGCAGGGCATTCCACATCAAACTTGTTAACTTTGTCGCCACCCTGCTGTGTAAGCCACAAAATATACTGGAAAACTTTTTTCATTTACGGATATTATTTCAGCGCTTCTTGCGCAGATGTTTACATTCCCCTCACCCGCCATATCCCAAACTTATAAGAACGCTACTACACTTGATCTTATCCGAAAGGTTCTTAGAAGTGCTGTTTGGGGAGTAGCCTAGAGACAGGGGCTTGGATTGGCGAAAGCTCGCCTGGCAGCGGAGCGCCAGCTCCATGCCAAGAACCAACTAACATAGTTTTAACTGCAGCACCTTTAATCTACTACTAGTTCACTGCCTCCATACATCGTCCCCTTATCAAACGAGCTGTGTCAGGCAGAATTTTGGATTGTTTTCATGGCTTCCATGTTAACTTTGTCGCCACCCTGCTGTGTAATCCACAAAATATACTGGCAAACTTTTATCATGTACCAATATTATTTGAGCGCTTCTTGCTCACCTCCTTTGGTTCCTCTCTGCTACCCATTGGTTTGAAGCCTGAGTCCATTTAGGGTATGTCGCCATGCCACTCTCTAGCCTTCCGCTGCTGCCGCTGCCTCTGCATGCCGTCCCCTATAGTGTCAGGGTCAATTATTGGATGTTTTAGATGCTATCTAGCTTCATTCTGTCACTCTGTCATGGCCATGCTGTTGCCCATAATTTTGGCATAATGGTGCATTTAGGCAGCCTCAGAGGCATCCATGCATGCTGCCCCTGCTGTTTCCTGTCCATTTCCGTGGTGTTTCCATCCTTTTCTGAGGTTCCCAGGTGTTTGGCCAAGCTTCCCTGTGCAGAGCCTTGGTCCCCTTGAAAAATGCTCGAGTCTCCCATTGACTTCAATGGGGCTCGTTACTCGAAACGAGCACTCGAGCATCGGGAAAAGTTCGTCTCGAATAACGAGTACCCGAGCATTTTAGTGCTCGCTCATCTCTAGTAGTAGTGCATGCTGTTAAATGATGTCACTATGCTGGGGATGTGGACTAAAATAAACAATTGGGTACATTAACTAAGGGTCCCGCGGCCGCATTTCTGTCGGGTTTTGCGAATTTTTCCGTTTTGTGCTGAATTGCCCAGGGTTTCTGCAGCACGCGATTGGATTTTGCTGCAATTGCGTTGACTTGCATGCAACACAAATTGGGGGGTGTGGCCGTCGGACAACCAGACTGATTTGGCAAACCGGGGAATTTATAAATCAAATTGTGTCGCAAGACATGCACTCACATACACCGGCAAGAAGAAGGTGAACTCCGGCAGACCTGAGCTGGGAAGCGACACATGCAGGAAATTGGACGGAGGATCTTAGTGAAGCTCCGCACCGGGGTTGAACAACGCACAGCGGGGATCGTGACGGGATGGATAAGTAAATGTCACCCAATGTGTGTAACAATGTACAATGCAGACGATCACTGCCTACGGCACCAGGCACACGACCGTATGGGGCTCCACAATACATCTGCACATTTTGTGGTCATCTTATAGCCCCCATAGAGGTCTATGGCATCTGGTCATGGAGCAGGGAGCATGTCTTATATTTAGATGTTATATGGCTCCTTGGTTTTATATGGAGAGGGGAGGTATGAGGAGCAGCACTCACTACTCCTCTCTCATCCTACCATGTACATGAAGCCGTACACAATGTTCATCACAATTAACCAGGAAATTACTTTCGTTACCCAGATACATCAACTTGGATGTACATAATCCAAGTGCTTGGCGCCAGAAGCAGTCGGCCCTGTGTCCTGGTAGTGGTTTGCAGCCACCATTGCAGCAGGGGCTTCCATTTGAAGTGAATGTGAGCCGCACCTGTAATTGTGGCTTCTGGCTCCTACAGGAGCACAAGGTCAACTGCTTTCAGTTTTGAGAGCTTTTTTTGTGTGCAGTGCTATACTGCTGATTGGGTTGGGGGACGTTTATTAGCCCCAAAGTTCAGATATTGATAAATCAGCATATTTATTCATAAAAATATCAACCTAATTTACAGGTATCCCTTAACCTCGTGCACAAGAACATTAGGGGAAAATTATCTAAAGTGTCTGAGAGCAAAACTGTTTCGGTTGCTCATGGCAACCAATCAGAGCTCTGCATATATTTTACCATAGCAGTATATAAAATTAAAGATGAGTTGTGATTGGTTGCCATGAGCAACTAGAACAGTTTTACTTTCAGAAAGTCTTGATAAATGAGGTCCATTCTGTCCTAAGCTTAGACAGTGCAGAGTTAGACTAGACAGTTTTATTCTACACAAGAATAATATCTTGTGATTCAAGATTCAAGTGACTGATGCTGGATGATAAATTTGTCCTAGTTTAAAGAGGACCTGTCAGCTCAATAAAACAATCTAGTTGTAAGTAAACATACAGGGGCACTTTTACTTACCTGGTCCTGTCGTAATCCCCGATCCGGACAATCCAACGAAGATGAAGTCTGGCGCGATTCACCAAGATCATGCGCCCGAGATGCTGCATGTGTCGCTTCCCCGTTGAGGTCCGTTGGAGTTCACCATCTTCCTCCCGGTGTATGTGAGTACTTGGCTTGCAACACCATTTGAAATGTTAAATCCCGCGCGTTGTCCGAATCCGTCAGATCGTCGGACGGCCCACCCCACCTGATTTGTGTTGTGTGAAGGCCGATGCACCAAAATCCGAACCTGTGTGCCAAAAAACCCTTCTAAATGTGGCGCATATCGGAAATTGTTGGGTACTCCGACGATAGTGCGGACTGCGGACCCTTAGTAAATGAGCCCCACAATGTCTATATATTTTTGTATATGTTGGAAAAAGACTTTTGAAAATTCCAAATAAAAAACAGTTAAAAAACAACAAGAAAAACAATCTAGCTGCACATACTAAAAGAAGACTCTCCCTAGCCCTTCTCAAGTTGTTGCACTGTTAAATTTCTAGTTTTCTCAGGCCATTCCAAAAAGCTGTGAAACACTTAGGTACAATCAATAGACGTAGCTTCCAGCGGTCAGGCGAATTCATGAGGGGGCGGTCCTAGGTATTCCCCTCTCTTCAGCTTCTCTCCCAGACCACCACTCCCACACCAGATACTGGTGGTGACTGCCAGGCTTGATGCTGATGCAGTCACCGGAGACGGCCTCAGATTGCCCCCTCATAAAAACATCAGACAAAGTGTAGCTAGGTTCCAATCGGACCGATACGTAACTAGGTGTTTCTTTTCGATATGTTCCGATAGAGCTAGAAATTTAATAGTGCAATAACTGGGGGAGGGATATGGAGATTCCTCCTTTAGTATGTGCAACTAGATTGTTTTATTGAGCTGACAGTCATAATTTGCACCTCCTATTAGTTACTTTACGACAGAATACTAGGACAAAATTATGTCAGGTTACCATTATTTTTGGGCATGGACTGGTTTGGCGCAAGGCCATGCTCCTTTTCATAGGTCCCTTTTGTCAAACTAGTCGTAGGAGATCCATAAAACTGTCTGAAGCCCCGAAACATGTGAACCATATTGATGGATCACTTGCTAGCTAACACAAGTGATAAAAAAACATTTAGCTTCGAAACACATTGCAATTCAGCCGCTATATATACTGTGCAGTAAGAGGGATGGCATTCTGGTAAGGACAGGAAGTGGACGGAAAGAGAACTTCCTGTCTGCTGAGACACTGAGCTGTCAATCAAAAGAGAAAGGTGTGGTTCACTGGCAGCCTGAAGAAAAGTTGACTCTTCATTTCAGAAGTTGACTCATGTCTACTCACAGGAAAATGAGTAAGGTACAGTGGCAGATGATATTAGGTGATATGGGAAGCACTTTTAACCCTTTACCAGCAGATATTACTGATATGAGGGGTAAAATTCCGCTGTTGCTGAGCTCCTTCCCCTAGGAGATTTCCATTCTCTGCTGTCTCAGAAGAGTCAAAGGTCCTCAAAAAATCTCTGCAGCTGGGTCAGGTGTTGGCATGTGAGGGGAATATTGAATGCTGTGTAATTCAACCCAATATGATAATGTCATGATGATTGTTTATGCCCCCATATCATATCTGGCCAATCTTTGATCTACATTAAATGTTATTTTCCCATTTTAACACATATATCTCTTTGCTGGAGGCAGAACGTTACTGCTTTACATCACGATGAGACAAACAGGACCTGAAAACCTTGTCACCATTTCTGCATAAAGTCTTGTCTTTATCGTTTCGGTTCTACATAAAATAAAGTTATCGAGTGATCAATCAAACAGAGCTGAAAAAAAAAGATATATATACAGATGCTATAAAACCTCCATTTTATCACTGCATAAAAGTCTATAATCCATTATCATAAAATCTTTTATTTCGTTTTCGTGCATTTACTTCTAAATTAATTTATGTCACATATCATAATCTTTGAAACTCTCCTGGTTTTTTTTTCAGGCCCATTTTAGTGAATTTTTAAATCTTATTCAAAATACTGTCCTTGACCCAGCTCTAAATTCGATTATCACTGCTTTAAAGCAGTATCTACTGTATGTGAAAATAAAATATTAGCACATATTAGCACAAATATTAGCACATAAAGGTTTTTGGGCCCCTTGTTCCCTTGGAGGACCCATTACATTGACAGATAATTGTTTTGATTTGGCAAAGTGTAATACACCAATTATCCTGAGGTGGCACTACAGGGAAACTGATCACATTCAGTCAGGTGTCCCCACAGATTACATCGAAATGGTAGTACTGGTCCCAACCTTAGTATATTTAGTAAGTTAGATGTCAGGCATAGCTACAATAGAAGTGAATGAGAATGAGGCTGAATGACTAATTATATGGGGTCACATATAATTACCTTCTAATTCTCAGAAAAGGTAATACAGGGAACACTAATTAACACTAATTAACTTCACCTAAAGGCAGGGAATGAAACATCCTGTCCAGCTTTCCCTCCATTGTTAAAACCCACCCGTTTACCAATAAACAAATCACCTCCAAAATAATTAGCAAATAAGATAAAAATAAAAAGAGCCACTTTTTGCCTGAGAAGAGTCATGCTAAGATTCTATGCCCAGCAATGTCTTCAGCTGCATATACCTTGCTTTTGAAGCAAGTGGAACCACAATTCTGATGCAATTTTAAATCTGAAATTCTCGTCTTTAAAATGGCACCAGAATTAAAGTGTCTATATAGCCCCAAAAAGTGATATTAGAAGTTTTGCTCCAGCTCCAGGATCTAAGCATGACTAAAATCTGATTTTCACTATCATTGCTAGAAGTTAAGCACGGACTGCTCAAAACAAGGGCAACGAACTGTGATTATGAGGACAGTTCATCATCTCATTTCCACAAGCATCATACATCACTATGTGCAGGACATTCATCCTGGACAACGTGCTTGCTCTGTGATACAGGAAACTGCATAAACCAACCACTGCAGGGTGAATCAACACTTAAAGGAAATCTACCATTTGTTTTTATGCATTGGGAACCAAACATACCTTGAGAATGCTGTAGCTACACTTGCAGAAACATATCTTGTTTAATATCTGATCCAAGTGGTTTTCAGGACCTTGGGAAAGCTGGGTGCAGACTTCCTGCCATGTTTCACGTTGCTTCCTGAACTGTCCAGACAGGTCTAACAACCTAAACTGGATGACTCATACTCAACAGCTTGGAGATGATCACTTCTGCCTGTCAGGGACAACACAGTGATTACATCATTCTCTGGAGCAGTGCATAATTCGGGTAAGAGGAGAAGTGCCGAGGCAGCCACAGGAGCTACAGAGCCTCATTATCATAATTTTATAATTTTTTTCTCAGCAAAACTACTTGATTCAGGGATTAAATAAGATATGTTTCTGCATCAGTGTATCTACAGCATTCTCAAGGAACGTTTGGTTCATAATGTACAGAAGCAAATGGTAGATTTCCTTTGAAGAGAACAATCCAATTGTCAGATTTTGAGATCTCCTATAGAGGTTCCCATTTATACTCCCCATATGTTTTCTTGTATCCCGGATAGACTTTCCTCTAGCTAATTATTATATATTTCCTCTTCTATGAGTCTGTGTATTCAGGTAAGTGACCATCTGAACGTGGCACAGGGTATAGGATGTTCCTGTCTCGGGGCCAGGCTTCTTTCATCTACCTTTTGTTTCAGTCATGAAGGTTATTGCTTCCTTTTGATCAGGGAGATGTTGTTAAATAAGTCGGGAAGCGTGAAATGTCTCAATAAGAAAAGCCGCTTTTCTATCTCATGACATTAAAATATGCAAATCGTTAACCTCGGAGCGAAAAGACAAGACTGGGTCACTGCAAAGTCTCTGTGTTTCGCTGACTTCAGCAAACTGTCAATCAACTTATCTGTAAAACACCATAAACAATATAGAGGAGTCTTCTGACAATAATGTCTTGAATAATGATCAACATAATTAGGATTTTTGTAAATAAAAAGGAATGTTGACATTTTGGGAAAACTAAAAAAAATCAAACATTTCTAAGCAGCCTCTTCAGTGGAGATCCATACAAAACAATGGAACTCTGTTGGTAGTATGCAGACAGTCCCCGGGTTACGTACAAGATAGGTTCCATAGGTTTGTTCTTAAGTTGAATTTGTATGTAAGTCAAAACTATATATTTTATAATTGTTGATCCAGATCCAGAAATTTTTTTGCTGTAATTGGACCAAGGATTATCAAAAAAGCTTCATTACAGACACCTTACAGCTGGTCATTGCACTGGGACTATAGTAACATCCAGAGAGCTGCACCAGAGGTCACAAGGGGAAGAGGGGTTCGTCTAACTAGGGGTCGTCTGTAAGCTGGGTGTCCTTAAGTAGGGGACCGCCTGTATATATATATATATATATATATATATATATATATATATATATATATATCATAATATTTGGCGTCCTTTACAATCACATCTGTATATAGCAATAATGATGCCACTCCAAGGACTCCAAACAAGTTTGGAATTAACTCCCTATATATGGTAATAGAATCATGCTTCTTAAGAAATGGAGGATGTGCCCCATCTGTCTGCTTTTAATCTGCAGTTTGGAGGACCTTTAAAGGTTCTCAAATGGCTCTTGTGTACATATGTATTGAGAGCAGAAACAGATGTATGAGGATTTTATGGCGGAAGCTCGTTCTCGTTGGTGCATGGTTTGGGTAGTCATGGGCCCTGTTGAAGGCTTGGGGCTCCGTTCTACCGCCAAAACTGCATATATAATAATCCACTACTTCTTATATGAATGCCCTGTTCTCATGATCAATGGGGGCCCCAATGGTCAGCCGTCCACTTGTCCCCTGTTGGGTATATACACATTGGGGGTCATTTACTAAGGGCCCAATTCGTGTTTTCCCGACGTGTTACCCGAATATTTCTGATTTGCGCCGATTTTTCCTGAATTGCCCCGGGTTTTTGGCGCACGCGATCGGATTATGGCGCATCGGCGTCGGCATGCACGCGACGGAAATCAGGGAGCGTGGCCGAACGAAAACCCGATGGATTCGAAGAAACCAGCGCTTACCTTCACCAAGTACAGTATCGTGAACTCCGGCGGACCTCGGCGGACTTCAGCGCAGCAGCGACACCTGGTGGACGTCGGAGAAACTACCTTAGTGAATCGCCGGAAGACCCGAATCCACCGCAGAGAACGCACCGCTGGATCGCGAATGGACCAGGTAAGTAAATGTGCCCCAATATTTGTAGCTGGAAAAAAAATGGATTGGGGCACATGGATATTTGGTTCAGGGACCCTATTTGCTGTTAGGCCTCTAAGTCTGTGACCAAGGCATCTGATAAATTCCTTATGTATTTATTTGTTTTATTTTTGGTCAAGTTACTACCACAGAGAGAAAGTATCATAAACTAAAGGAGCAATGGCCCCAAAAAAATTATTTAGGATTGGGCGCAGAGGGGAGTTATAATATATAGGAAGGTAAAGGATTGGTAGTCCATAGAAGTATGGGCTAAAAGGTTATGTCAGGATTCCGGCTTCTTTTGTCCTTTCTAGTTGGTTCTCTACCCATGTGTTATGTAGCCTGATTGTTTGTCTTTTTGTTGGTGGTGTTTCTTTATTACCTGCTGCTGTTTTTAGGTTTAAGGTTTGTGGTCATTTGTATGCCGGGCTCCATTTTATGCTGGTTTTGTCATTGAGTATTTGCTAGTTATTGATGTATCTGCAGCTTATCCCTGGCTCTGTTCTGTAGGAACATCTATACTTTCTAATAGCTTTTTAATTTGTCTATGGTGAGATATTCTGTGAAGTTTGTCTGTTCTCTTGTATTCACTCACCACTTTCCTGTCTGTTCCCCTTTGTCTATGTTTATTGAATAGTAAGTGCCTTATGGACCTGTTCTGGTTATCACCTGTTATTCCTGTCCTCCCTATTGCCCTCCTCCCTGTATTCTGTCTCGGCTGTATGATTATGTACATACTGGGTTTGCTACTTTGCCAAGTTTTACTTGCAAGAATCGTTTCGTTAGGGGGGCCCAAATTTAGTACACTAGACCCTGGTACCTGTCAGTCCTTTTCCTTACTATCTGGAAAGGTCTTCGTGGTCAGAGAGAGAGAGAGAAGTTGTCCAGTCTGGAGCTAACCCGGGTAATCTGGCCATCACTCACAGGCAGCGACTAGCTTAGCATATCGTAGCCGGCGGGTCGTAGCCGGGCGGGCACCTGTCTGGCGCCCTGAAGGGGAGGAGGGGTGACCCCTCCCCTCTCCATAGTGATCTATTGTGCACAGTGCCGTAACACGGGTAAGATAGGACACGTCCTATCTTTTCCTGTATACAGAGCGGTACGGTGCCGCACATGTGCAGCACCGCTTCGCTCTGTGCACCCATTGACGGCCTATGGGGGACATATGTATGGCTACAAGATTGCCATAGTCCCCTATGGTTGTGTGAATGCAGCCTCAGGGATAGTTTTCCCTTTATTCGTTTTTCTGCTTCCTTATGTACTGTGACAGGTTAATAGTCTAATGGAAGGCACAGGGTTGTCATAATGTTTGGGAGTAAAGGGATAGTGGGGTCATTGTGTAGAGGACTGGGGACACAAGTGGATGGGGAGATGTTTTATACTTTATCTTTTGTTATAATAAAGCTCATTACAGAAACAAGTAAATCATTAGTATTATTAGTATTGTATAAATAGTCCCTTTTCATGACTCGGGTGGCAATGAAGCCTCTATGCCTTCCTTAGGGTATTTAGATATACATTCAGAGATTCAACCTAATTTTATGCCCCAAGATAAGGAAACTGCAAATTATAAATGGTTCTGGAAATCAATGAAACTGAGTTTTCTCACATTTCTTAAACTTTTAACAAAAGTAACATATTTGTCAGTAAAACCTGGCGTGTTGATGCCTTTCTACGTACAGCTGGGTAAAGGAGAACCATCATGAATTCATCATCTGGTGTCACGCTAAATGATTGTTTTAGAGCAATTATGCCAGACTGGTAATGTGATTGAAATGAGACATCCAATGTTTAATTCAGTCCGAAGAAACACTGGCATACTAATTCCTTCTGGATGTAAATGCCTTTGCTTATCAATGCAAACATCACGACGGGGCCTGTCATGAGGCTACAGAAAGGTTATGGCAGTCCATGATCACTTCAAGCAGCAAAATTTAAAAAAAAGTCATTAAAATATTAATTTTAAAATGTTACCGGCTATTTTAGTAATATAACCTTTATAGAAATGCCATCTAGATAAAGGCGGTTATGGGGTTGTGCTTTTCAGAGTTAAATACTCTAATTTTGTATACAAGACATTTTCCAGTATTGAAACAAGTCTGGTTGTAGTTTTGACCCTAAAGGAGGAGCTATAAATGTCTCTGCTTTAGGACCTGGAGCCAGGATTTGCAGGTCCCTCAACATCCTCTACACTTAATGATCCCCAACCTCTCTGCTCTGTGTGACAGCTGCGCTGGTCAATTAATTAGAGACAAGAGCTGTCACGCAGAGTAGAAAGAAGAGTACAGACAGCACTGGGCACCAAGCAAGAAGAGAAAGCCACCTGGGCACTTGCGATTCTACACTCGAAAGTACAAACTTTCCGATTGTTCTTCCTTTTTTATATATCATCTTGATATATCATATAGTTAGAGATGAGCGAGACCCCTTGCTAAGTTCAGGACTGGGGTTCAGGTATGTCTCGTCACCCCTCGTCACACACAACCATGGCTAACGATTAGGGGCTTCAATTTGCCGAATAGGCTGCATGGTCACAGGATGCACCCGAACGCTAAGCCGGTTCCGCTCATCTCTTCATATAGGAATATGGTGAATCTGTCTACTAGAGATGAGCCAATCATTCAAGATTTGCTTCTTTGGATCTTCTTGAAAAGATTGGATTTGGATCTGAATCTATTTGATCTAAACTGATGCTGAAGCTGTTGATTTGGAAATTGCCGCAAACCCCCTTTAGTACACAACAATATTAGTGGAAGTCGAGTGGATGTGGTTCGGCTGGACAGTAATGGAAACCACTGAAAGTCCATTGAAATCACTTATCATATAGATTATTATTTATGTATCCCACGGTGCTAAACATTCAGTAAGGGATTCACTTAAATTACATTACGACCAGAACAAATGCAAGTATAAAACATAAGAACTATATTGAATGGGATTGGTGGAAGGAGGATCCTGCTTGTGAGTTCCACGCCGCATTTATGTCGGGCTGTGCATGTTCTTTATGGCTAAAATGGCTTGCACAGGTATTTTAGAAGTGTCTGCGTCGCTATTGTTTCACACGCGACCCTTTTGTGGTGCAGCTGCGCTGGCCTAGATGCGACACAAATTAGGGGGTTGTGCTGTCGGATGGTCCGTCTGATTCAGACCGAGCGCCGAATTTAACTTGGAAATTGTGTTGCACGCCCTATGTTAATGATGCACCACAAAAAAGATGGTGAACTATGTCAGACCAGTGCGGGGAAGCAACAGATTCATGATTTCTGGCGTAGAATCACCACACATTATACATGGAAATAGCACTTTAGTGCGTTTTCTGAATTTCTAAGTAAATGTGAAAAATGTTTTCTATAGAGATTATATATTGTAATTCTTGCTGTGATGTACATTGGGTAAGAGTATATAGTATATAAGGGTATAGAAAACCTTATAGCATTTGTATAGGTCTTTTTTGAGCACTAGTGACTCATGTGAAAGTATAATTTGCAATAAAAATGCATGAAAAATTCCTAAAAAAATGTTTTTATATTAATAAAACTGGTTTACAATTTTTTTTCCTATCTGTTGACACATTCTCTTTAACACAGTAACTGCTGTGTCACATTGTGTCCTCTCTATGCGCCATTTGGCTAATTTTAGAGCTATCTTTTCCTGCACATGTGTCTTGGTGAGAGGTTTAGCCGCCTGCTGCTATTCACACTCATTAAAGCTAGAGATAAGTCCACATTAACATCTGGCTTTAAAGCTAAAATAAACTGGATAACATTTATCTACCGTATATGGGAAAGGCCTAAAACTTTAAAAGGCCGTAAAGAAAATGGTCATATTCTATTTCATATGTGCAATGAAATTTGTCTCCTAACTACGGGTAGTCCAAAAATTCACCGACATGGATGGTAATTAGGAAGTCTAAAGAAGTAATGATTAACACCAATTTAGTTTTTTTAGGTTTGCAAAAGGTACCAAGTAGAATTTTTGTTGGGAATTCTTTAAAAAGGGAAATAGTGATATCATAAGGTGATGGGGGTTATTTATCATTTGGTTTTCGTGGGCTTTTTTGGGCGTAAAAAAGTCTCAAAGTAGTCACATTGATGGTTTTCTGAGACTTTTCACTGCTAAAAAGTCTCACAAGTCTATATACACTTCATCATGTATCTGCCCTAAACATAGAACAACTTTTCAGAAAAAAGTCTCATTAAAAGTCTCATAGTCACTCCAGTGCTCTTCTGGTTTATGTGCTGAGACTTTTTATGCATTTTGAGACTTTTTGAAAAAAAAAATCCCAGACAGAAAATACACCACAAGAACATTTATTAAAGGGCCAAAGCCACTTTAATAAATCTGATGGGCAGCCAAGCTCCAAAAATAGACATAGAACTGCCCCAAGGAGCCGCCTAATGATAAATAACCGCACAGAACTGTTCCAAGGAGCCGCCTTATGTTAAACAACCCCCGATAAGTCTATTTTTTATTTGAGACCTGAAAGTTTTTGTTGCACCTAATTATGTCACCTCATTTATTCTAAAATGTATTCTTCATTAATTATTAAAAAATAAATTCTTCTCCCAGGATAAGATTGACCTGTAGGTTCCTTAAGAAGTCTCAGATGTAATAATGAGCCCCCGGCAAAATTTCTCTCCCTCCTAACCTCCAGATTCTCTATAATGAACATATGCTTAAGACCTTTGAGAATTTTGGTCGATCACATCTGATGTATCACTTTGCCCGACCTGGAAAACTACATGTAAACAGACTTTACTATACTCATTTCTTGTGCATTTTGCTATGTTAATTTTTAATTAATCCTGTGAGGTTGTTGGCTAAGACTTGGGTCCGCATTTAGCACAAACAGTATAATTAAGCCTGTTTCTTATAATAAGCTATAAAGAGAATAGCAATTTGATTTTTTTACACCTTTAACGTTTAATATACAAACATTTTAGTTAATTTAATACAATAAAGTGTCTCATGGAGCCATTAAATTGTAATTCCAGCAGTAGATAAAAAAGTTAGAATATTCCGAACAGCTTTAAATATGCATGTCGTAATTGTAATTTTCTTATTAATTTCTATCACGGAATTAATATACTTCTTTTACGTGTTTTTATTCACTTAGTTTGCCTTCTTTAGCTTAAACATAGCATAGAAATCTTTTTTTTTAACATCTATCTCTTCCTGTGGTTTATGCTCAGCATCCCATGATGCTTCAGCACAGCATCTTATTAGCCTGGACAACCAACACAATGGTTTACTAAGGGCCCGATTCACGTTTTTGCGGGGTGATATCCGAATTTTTCCGTTTTGCGCCAATTTTCCCTGTATTGCCCCAGGATTTCGGTGTACGCGATTGGATTGTGGCGCATCGGCGCCGGCATGCACGCGAAGGAAATCGGGGGGCGTGGCCGTAAAAAACCAGACGGATTCAGAAAAACCACCGCATGTTTTTATAAAAAGTGTCGATCGACACGCGCTTACCTTCATCCAGGATGGCTCGGTGAACTTCAGTACGTTCCGATGGTCTTCAGCGCAGCAGTGACACCTGGTTGACGTCGGAGGAACTGCCTTAGTGAATCGCCGGAAGACCCGAATCCACTGCAGAGAATGCGCCGCTGGATCGCGAATGGACCAGGTAAGTAAATCTGCCCCAATCTTTTGCTTGGGAAGTGTAATTATATTTTTATAAAAAATTACCTTTGTGTGAATGGTTTATAGATGAAATGTGGCTTCCCCACATCTTCATAAACACAATCACATTTCCAAAACATCTCCTTTTGTGTGCGGCCTTTCAAGTAAAGGAACTTGATGACTGTTCTATGTTACACTGGATCCATTATCAGACCTTACACCACTTTAACACCTGTAAATTCAAGACCGTTGTCAGTTCTGTGTTACAAATTGGAATGTTACCTATATACTGTATTATAATATTATTATTATTTTATTACACGTGTGTATTGTTTCAGCAACCTGTGATAAATAGAAATAGGTCAGTGGCAGTAGGTAGAGGGGCCTCATTAAGAAGGCTGCTATGGGGCCCAACCTCTCGTGGTTACACCCCTGTAAATGAGTTGATCCTGAGGGTGCTCTACGGCCAATATGCCCAATAATGAGGAACCAGTATAATAATGGTAGGAGATGGTCAATTGCAGATTTTACATTGGAACCAAAAACTTGAAACTTTACCTTTGGGAATATGTTGTATATGTAGTGGTTTGGTTCTCGAGGATTGCAGGTGGTGCCCAGAATGTTACTACTGTTGGAGATATTGCATATCACATGAAATCTACTTCACCATAATACACATTATAGCTGCTCCTCCAATAGCCAGTACAATGTTTCATATCTTCTAGATGTATTCATACTAGTGGATGACAGTGAGACATCGACAGCGAGGGAATACGCTGCAGTAGATATGTATTAGATATATTATACTGGAAGTCCTACAAATATGAGGTTGTTACCTAAGGGAACTTGGAGGGAGGAATATAAAGACCCATACCCTAATGTCTGATGTATCCAGCGAGCAGATTCAGTGTTCAACCGCGTAGAAATGTAGAGAGAAGATGAGATTACGGGACATGGTGGTGATTAGCGCCTGGATGTGTGATGTCTCCACAGAGATTTATGTCTTAGTCATGGCTTCTGGACAGGTTCCTCTCTTTAAGGTCTAATCAATCATTTTATTAAAACGCTGACACCACTAAAGTCGCCAACGCTAGGAGATCCCACTGAGGATTAAATAACGGCATCGGAGAAGAAGGGAAATGGCCGGAGTCATAAACAACAACAAATTTCTTGAGGAATCACATGTGAAATAAGGTCATGTGTCTTCTGATAATAGGCTGCTACTTGAGAGATAACACTGACAGGGAAAGGACCGTTAACTCTTTGTGAGCTTTAAGAGCCCCATAAATCATGGCTTAGGGGAACATGAACACCCATATCACTGACATCTATACGAAAACACCAGAAAAACTATGGAATTTGTCTCTATCTTGTGTCTAAAATACTGGGCGAGATTCATTGTGAACAGTTTTTTGGCTGAAAAAGCACACGAGTCTCCACCTCTTCTGCCCATTTTTGTTTTTTTTCAACCCCCGCAAGCCACTGTGGAAAACCGGGGGAAGACTATTCCAAAAAAACTCCAACGGTTCAGATAATTTGTCCAGGATCATACATTTTTTATGGGTCACAAATGGTGTAAAAAAAATCAAAAACCTATCCTTACCTCCGTCCTTACCTTCAGTCCTGCCCCGCTCCCCAAGTCATAGCTGCAGTCTGTTGGGTGTCCCCCTTTTGGCGTAGTACTCACCTCAACATCACCCCCCTGCTACAGCCTCTGGCTGAGGCCTGTTTAAGGCTACATTCACACAACCATCATGGGGGCATATGTACGTCTCCATATACAGCAATTGGCAAATGTCCACAGTGCAACTACACCATACACAGGAAAAAAGATCAAAACATGTTCTATCTTTTCCAAGTGTACGGCTATGGAGTGTCTCCTATGGAGGGGTGAGCAGAAGCAAATTAATTGATCCAATGTTTCGCTGTCAGAACTTGTCCAGCTCCAACTCTAGGGAGCTTCTGCGTCAGTGACTAGTATAATGCTTAAAGAGAACCCGTCATGCAAAATAACCCCCCTAAACTAAATATATCTTCATAAACTGCCATTAGAGAGCATTGCCTCTATCCCTTCATTGTCCCTCTACATGCCTGTAAACCTAAGCAATGAGGTCCTAAAGCTGTATGCAAATGACCTGTGAAATGTCCAATGAAGCATTAGCATATTCAAGCTGTCCACTCTATTCATGAGTGGGAGGCACAGCCACACCCCCAGTGCATGACTGACAGCCTGTATAATGATGTGAGGCTGTATAATGATGTGCTTCCTGGTGCTGGCGCCCCCTGCAGCCTGTGTGTGCATGTGTGTGTGTGTTTAGGAGAGATACAACAGCTCCAGGCAGCCATGTTATAGCAGAACATGTCAGATTCATGTGTAGCTGATGTCTGTGTCTCTCACCTGTATATTAGGAGGATGCAGCATGTCAGCAGATGCAGCACACACACTAGCCATGCTTTACTATACATTACACACAGACATGAGCAGGGGGAGGAGAGGGGAGGGGTAACAGGGGTGACATCACTGCCTCTGACCATGTGACCAGCCTCATTTACATGATAAAGAATAGATGATTTTACAATGAATAATGTATGAAATGACTAGATAAAGGCTGGGATGGGATCCTTGTGAGCTGCTCCAACAGGTAGAGGTGACAGGACTAATGACAGAGACCTGATGACAGGTGTCCTTTAAAGGAGACATGTTGTCTGGATCAGTTTATAAGCCAAGCAAGTCCACTTCCCTGTCCCTTTATGGAAAAGGTAGACTTAGCTACTAAATGGAGTTGACAGGCAGTCCCCTCCAAACATCATATCATAATACAAGTATTTTAGTAGGTTTTTATCAATTTCAGTTGGACAATCATAAAATTGACAATACTCCAAGATACCAGATTTTCTTGATTTTCTCAGTAGTTACTTGGATGCTTAAAACCCACAAGACAGTAGGTGTCCTTACACTCAGAGACCTACCACATACCCAACATATGGTACCGATCTACGTGCACTTTTTGTAAGACTTAAGGCGACACCAAAGCAGCACGAGTGCATACCAGGGGTTTAATTAACACAGATGGCAGACAGATCCGTCTAGTGCCCGTCGGCCCCTGGCAACTCATGGACCGAAAAACTAATTTTCACCAATGGTTGCTCTGGTGAACCATATCTGTATTCCATACAATTGGTTACATAATGCACAGTGGGGTCCAGTGTCTTAGAACTCAGTTCGTAATTGACTAGACTCTAAACTTTATAAAATAATTCTTCTAAATGTAACTTTTATTTTTAGTGTTATTTTTTATTTCATTGTTATTAAAGAAAGGTTGGATTTTATATAAAAGACATATTTCAAAGTTAAAAACTTGCCCAAATAAAAATGTAGTTTGCATTGAGATACAAAGAAACCTTTTGTCTAAGAGATGCAGTTTGTTACAGTGTTTCTGTGCCGGTCAATATACCGATTTCAGAATAATGATCAAAACTGGAAATCAATCTCTGCCCCACAGCAGCTAGATAAGTGTGGATATGATATGTGAGCACCTGGGACTACTGTTCTTGAGAAATAAATAGTCCCTTAAAGGGGCTCTCTACATAAAAACACATACACCATTGTTATGACTTTTGAAGGATCTGAAAGTGTGAAATTTGACTCCAATATTATATAATGAGACTGCAGCGAAAAAAATAGTGTAAAATCAATGTGACAATTTGGGGGAGAATATCATTTTTTTCAGACCTGAACAGAATCTTTAGAAAAATTCAATTGAGCTCTTTGTAACCTTGGTTTTTGAACTCTAGTATTGTAATAAAGGATCTTGCAATGTAGCTAGTGATGAACAGACCTGTTCAAATTAGGGGGTGTTCCGGTGCTCAGTCGGACCGTGCGCCAGATTTAACATGCAAAGTCCAACAGAATTGTGTTGCAAAGTTAAAAGTGCTCCAAAAAAGGGGTGCACTCTGTCGGGGAAGTGCAGGGGGCGCTAGATTCATGAAGAACGGGCAACACAAATCATGAATCTGGTGCACCCTGCACTATACATAGGCAAACTGCATTTAGTGCCTTTTGCACTGTTGTTAGTAAAAGTGCTCCATTGTTCCCTTTCTCGTCAATGGTAGCGCACACTGGCCCAATCACAGGTGTAACCAGCAGGGGTGAGCCAAAACACCAAACCCACAATGTGTGGCATGGTTCCGAACATTGTAGCTTGTATATGCTCATCCTTGAATGTTCCTTTTTTCGTCAATGGTAGCGCACACTGGCCCGATCGCAGGTGTTACCAACGGGGGTGAGCCAGAACACCAAATCCACAATGTTTTGCACGGAACCGTACATTACGGCTTGGATATGCTCATCCCTAAATGTAACCAGATCACAGATCGCAGCAATGTAACTACACCATAACTCTGCATGATGTATCTTCTATCACTTCTTGTAGACAGAACATCTTGAATTTTCCCACAATTCCTGGGCTCTTGTTTTGTAAAATAACATTCCATTCATCACATTTTTGTCACTTAGGACAGTGACATCTTTTACCCAAACTATTCCTCTTTCCCAGCATTGTCATCTCTTCCCAATAGACTTGTGCCAGTAAGATGATTTACTGCTGACGATTAGGCATTTACACAAAGTCAGAAATTAAAGTGCGTCCTTTACTACTTCTATTGTGAAAAAAAATTGCTTGCTAAAACTCATAAATCATCTGTGTGGTTTAAAAAGTTTAGAAAGAATACTTTTTAGTTTGGCCAGTGAGTGCCACCCAGAACGAAGCTATGGGCACCCATGGGTGCTGTAACTAAGACTCCATTCACACATCAGTATTAAAATCCGGGTTGTATTTTCATGGGAGAAATCTAAGACATTCCGTATATCCAAACATCCAAGACATTCCGTAGAGAGACCCGAGGCTGACCCAATTTAGTTCTATAGGAGTACAAGGCTGGCCTTGGATTTCCGTTGGGTGTGTAGCAGATCAAGGACAAGTCTATGAAAATTCAATGGACCAATCCTTAGTATTTCGGTGAGCTAATTCTTTTAAACCTACAGATGTGCTCTTTGCTGGTTATGGGGCTCAACGTATCGTGGAAGGCACATGAACTTTGACCCACACGCACCTTTGGGCATGTCGGGCAGAGAGCAATAACTCTGCCAGTTTGGACCTGGTCTTAGGTCCATACTGGCCTATGTTTATGCCTCTATTTGCTAAGAGGCCAGACCGTCAGCAAGGGGGAAAGCCAATCTCAATGAACTCCACAAACCAGTCAGTTTGTCTTCTGTATTTCATCTGCTTTTGCGTATTTTATATCAAATTTATCAATAGCTCGACCCAACCCCTTGAAGGGTCACATGGGTCGCCTGCATACCAAAAGACTTCTATGGCAAGACATTGGAGGCAAATACAGGCAGGAATTGGACCTGCTGTGAGTTTTCTACAGTCACCTCTCAGATTTGTAACCAACTCATTCATGTGCATGAGTCCATTAATATCAATGGGGCAGTGTGTCATCCACAAAATGCCTTACAAGGTAGCTACAAGAGGCAATGGTTTCCCTTATCCCATCCTGGAAACCCTATTTGCATGTTTTCCCAGAATCCCCTTGTGGAGCGTCAATAGCTTAGAGTCTCCATATGCCTGCAATGCGGCCTTAATTTGTAGTTTCCGTAAGGAGAACCCTTATTTCCCGTTCCTCAAAAGGAAATGGGCTTCTGAGAACCATCAACCAACATTTTTCACTCATCGCTAACACCCATCATTGGATGACCCTTTAAAATGCCACTGGCAAAGCTGCCGTCAGCAGTTTCAGGGTCAACACCCACGATTGCTGCCAGCTCCAATCACAGGTGTTAGTAGTGTGTGTTCGGGAACCTCAACCAAATTATACTTCAAGGTATTCGCCTGAACTCGCCGAACCTGAACCCGACTCGGTAAACTCATCCCTACCTAAGGACACTTTCACAAAGTATTTCCTAAATATTTTGAATCATTCTTTAAAGCCAAAAGTGGATCCTATAAAGAAAAAATGGATATTGGAAAATGCTGTCTGTCACAATAATGGGGGAGATTTATTTACCCGTCCGACTGAGTTCCCCAAAAGTGCATTGTCCGATGATAATGCACTGCGATAATGCCGCGAATAACTAAGATTGTGCGCCCGATATCCTGCATGAGTCGCTTCCCCGCACAGGTCCGACAGAGTTCACCTTCTTCTTCCTGGTGCAGATAAGTGCGTTGTCTTGCGACACAATTTGAAAGTTAAATCCCTCCCCCCCCATTTCTGTCGTATGGAAGACAGCGCAGCTGTGCCTAAATTCGATCGCGTGCACCACAATCCCGGCGCAAACCCCTGTTAAACACCTGTTAAAGCCAAGCAAATCCCGGAACCGTTGGAACGTCTGACGAAAGTGAGCAGTGCACCCTTAGTAAATAAGCCCCAATATTTTTCCAAAGATCATATAACAAATGGAACAAAAAATATCTTAATTCTTAAATCTCAAAAACCATCTGCACACATTTTTCTTACCTGTTTGATGTTAATCCTTGTTTATTGGGTCAGTTTTTGTTAGTTTATGATTTGATTATTGTATCCTTTATATACATGTAATTCTGGTGATGGATTTGTACTGTTTTTATGTTGTTTTACATCATTTTTCCTATGTTTGCAGTGAATGGGAAGAAACCATTTCCATGGCAACCTAAATATAGGAATGACAGCTGTCACTTTTACTACCCTCTCTATAGACAGATCAGGTGAAAGGATTAAGGACGAGGAAGGGTTTATCTACATGGGAAATTGTTTTCCAGATGTTTTTGAGGTCAACCTATAACCTTGTCTAACATATTCTACCTGCATTGACAATGAAGGGAGGATCTCATTAGTTATTGCAGAGGATTGATAGAAGGATCGGTATAGATAGGATCCTGGTTTATATATAGACTATTATCATAACTCCAAAATATCCCTCTTTTGCAGAAACAGTCTCCACTAATGATTGAAAACCCCCAATTTTTATATGTCCAAGTTTGACGTCAGAAATAATAATTTATGTAAATTTACTATTTATTAAGAATTTTCTAAAAAGAATTAAAACACCCCAACTTGTATGTTATTTTTTTAATTTGATTATTCAGATTTAGATCTTAAATTTTTATATTTCAATGTGGCACTCGATCCTTCATATAGAAGTCTATGTGAACATGAAAAATCTGGACGCCACATGGGTGTCATTTGTGTGTCTAGGTAACACAAGGGGTTGCGACAAGTTAGTGACATCAAATGGCAGCCCTGCATTTTTCTGCAGATCTGCACAAAAGGATAAAATTTGGATGATACACGTACTGTTGTATACACACGGCTCATCAACAGGTTACACATTAATGACATAAGAAACACAAAAACTGACCACAGATTTCTTCTTTGTGATCACAAGAACTGCACAACATCTGTAACTTGTGCAAGTTACAACAAAAATATTCAACATCTCTCGAAGTAAAATTACGGTACTAGGGTGTATCATTACTGTGCAAAAAATGTTGGACCTCCATGGAGTTAAAGGTTTACTCTCACCTGGACATTCATATTAAATAATATTACCCTGTGCAAAGATAATTTCTCATAAATGTAGCCATGGTGTCCCTTAGAAATGAAATAGCTGTTCTTGGATACGACCACCAGCCCATTATTCCAACCATGGATGCGCTATTGAGGCATGATTGACCACCTGGATTCAGCTTTCATTTCACAAGACAGTTGTGGGACATGCAGTAACTCCCGGCAATTCATGTGCAAAAACTATTTGAATCTTTGTACAATCACTCCAGCAGTGATGGTCGTATCCAAGAACAGCTGTCCTCTGTTTCGACAGGACTAAATGACTAAATAAATTGGAAATATCTTCACAGCAACATTTATTTAAATGACATGAAATATATATAATCTATATAGATACAATGGATTGGAACCTCAGAGGGCGGACCCCACTGATCCTTTACTCAATGTCATTGCACTGCTGACATGGTGAGATGAAATTGGGCTTGTTCACACCAATCCCTGAATTCATACACTTTGCTAACTTTGGGTAGCAGCTCTCAGCCACAGTTTACTAAGGCCCTACTTCAGGATTTCCAGCTATGAAAAAGAATATTTCAGGTTATGACAGTAATCTAAGGAGTTGGGGGAAACAATCTATAGAATTTTGTAATAACTATAGTAAAAATTCTAGTCTATACATTTTCTAAGGGAAGCTGATCTATATATATTTTGCCTGTGTTCCCCAGGATAATTACAAAGTGTAAATTACGGGAAGTTAAGCATTTCCTTATCTTCCTGTAGTTTATGAAATATAAATGCAGCTACAATGCCAACGTGAAAACTCAATTAAAATATGTTTGCCACATGCAAACACGGCTTATTCACGGCTTCTGAATGTACTCAAATCTATGGTGTTTTCATTAAAAAGAACGCACAGCTTTAGAATTGATATGAGGCATCATCTGCAATGACGTGATACAGTAGATGTGTCCATGTGGCAGCTGCAAAGGTTGAAACTGCTATGGGGCCCCAAAGGCTTTGGTGGCATTGTGGTTTGATGTTCTTCTAGTATTTAGGGTGCAGCTGCAGGAATAGCTGACGCAGTATATAGATCAATAGCATACCATGAAGCAGCACCCGCAATCATTATTAAAAAGATGGTTTGGTCAAACCTTCAGAATGCCTACACCCATTGTTTGCTGCAAGTGCTGCTCCAAATTATTCATCATTTTTTGTTGACCCAGTATATAGCTACCGTATATACCGGCGTATAAGACGACTTTTGAAGACTTAAAAATCTTCTGTCCAGTCTGGGGTTGTTTTATACGCCGGTAATGTTTCTCACCTTTCCCGCGATCCACCGAAGCTCCACTGCCGGTCAGTCAGAGGCCCGCACCTGACCCCTGCGCTGCGCTGATAACTCGGCGCAGCACAGCGGGCAGATGTTTTGAATTGTGACAGCCGCGGGCCTGCCTGTTACAGCGCACGGACTGTTCTGCATCTGGTCCGTGCGCTGGATCAGGAGGGCCCGGAGCTGTCATAATTCAAAATTAGAACGGGCCCCTGATCCGCCCCAACCCACCCACCTCACACTACTTACCCGCCATCGACCCCATCGCTGACGCAGGCTGTGTAACGCGTCTGCCTGCGCCGGGTCTGCTGAGGTCTATGACCCGGCACCTGACCTGCAGACGCGTCATCAGCCGTCGCCTGCGCCGGATCCCCTGATGAGAGGCAGCACGAAGAGGAACGGGATAAGGTAAGAATTATGTTTTTTATTTTGCTTAAATATATAGGGCCCTGTTTGGTGGTGGGGGACATTATTTATGGCTACTGGGGGTGCAGGACAGTAATTATAGCTACTGGGGGGCAGGACATTTATTATAGCTACTGGGGGGGCAGGACATTAATTATAGCTACTGGGGGGGGGGCAGGACATTAATTATGGCTACTGGGGGGGGCAGGACATTAATTATGGCTACTGGGGGGCAGGACATTAATTATAGCTACTGGGGGGCAGGACATTAATTATAGCTACTGGGGGTGCAGGACAGTAATTATAGCTACTGCGGGGCAGGACATTAATTATAGCTACTGGGGGGCAGAACATTAATTATAGCTACTGGGGGCAGGACATTAATTATAGCTACTGGGAGGGGGGCAGGACATTAATTATGGCTACTGGGGGGGGGGCAGGACATTAATTATGGCTACTCGGGGAGGCAGGACATTAATTATAGCTACTGAGGGTGGGCAGGACATTAATTATGGCTTCTGGGAGGGGGGCATAATTTTAATTTTTACCGGTGTTTTGTATGCGTTGGAAAAGGGGTAGTCTTATACGGCGAATATATCTTAAACTCTATATTTTAAACAGGAAAGTAGGGGGGTCGTCTTATACACCAGGTCATCTTATACGCCGGAATATACGGTATATACCCACTTCCATGCTGTATTTTAAACACTAACAATAAAGAGGGCATTGTTTTTTCACACCATTGATTCCCTGGTCACATGTGCAGGAGGCATCTTCCTTTTGGAAATTGTTGAGTCTTCAGCTTTGGGACCGCTACCGGGCACCGAGCTGGAACCAGTAATGGACGGCCTTCAACAGCTTGGGGTGAGCTTTACTCTGGACCTGAGATTGTACATCTGGGTGTAGATGTGTCTTCCATTACCTTTCCTCTTGGCTGGACATGTCTAGATATATGCATCATTAGACTTTTCCGGATAAAGTTGCTTTGTCATACTAAAGAATCCTATATGTGGTTGTGTTGTGTACTGCAGCCTGTCTGAGGTTTTAGTAACATTTAGCAATATTGTTCTAAATTATTTTAACTCAATCTTAACCGGACACATATTTTTACGGTGGGAGGTCGTGAGATGCAGCAAAGTCTTTCGAGACCTTGGGGAGAGGGTAGAAGCAGGGTTTTTTTTTTACCACTTCTGCCTTATCCTTATAGCTGTCTACTTTAGATTGGATATATAGTCATGGATAAAGGATACATGCAAATGGGTTGCAATTATGATATAACCCTTAAAGGGCAATTCCAGGAATAAGCATAATGTACAAATAAGTCCTTAAAATATACGCTAATATGTAATTAGTTTTTATTTAAAATTTAGCTCCTCTTAGCAGAAAAATGCTTCGGGCATACACTATAACGTAGAATTAAAATGCTACTGGCCTTTTAATCAGTCCGCTGATTTCCTCCACGAGGAGTAAACACAGGACAGAAGATGGCCGCTGGTCACATGTCCATATCATAAGTCCTACACCTGCCTGGGCAGGTCATGTGATCAACACTAGGTTGGGCTGTAGTCGGTTGCAGTGCATGCAGTGTTGTGGTGAGAAGTCCTCGATGTGGGGTAATGTGTAGTGATGGCAGTTACACGTCATTACTATGATAACAGAGCAGGACAGGCTGTTATATCATCACTAGGAGCAGAGCATAAGAGGGAGGAGGAGTTACTGAGAAATAAAGGATCATGGGACTTGTAGTTTCCTTTGGCGGCTATTTTGGTGATAACTCCACCTACTTTACAAAGGTCATAACTAGAGATGAGCGAGCACTAAAATGCTCGGGTACTCGTTATTCGAGACGAACTTTTCCCGATGCTCGAGTGCTCGTTTCGAGTAACGAGCCCCATTGAAGTCAATGGGAGACTCGAGCATTTTTCAAGGGGACCAAGGCTCTGCACAGGGAAGCTTGGCCAAACACCTGGGAACCTCAGAAAAGGATGGAAACACCACGGAAATGGACAGGAAACAGCAGGGGCAGCATGCATGGATGCCTCTGAGGCTGCTTAATCGCACCATTATGCCAAAATTATGGGCAACAGCATGGCCATGACAGAGTGACCGAATGAGGCTAGATAGCATCTAAAACATCCAATAATTGACCCTGACACTATAGGGGACGGCATGCAGAGGCAGCGGCAGCGGCAGCAGCGGCAGGCTAGAGAGTGTCATGGCAACATACCCTAAATGGACTCAGGCTTCAAACCAATGGGTGGCAGAGAGGAACCAAAGGAGGTGAGCAAGAAGCGCTCAAATAATATCGGTACATGATAAAAGTTTGCCAGTATATTTTGTGGATTACACAGCAGGGTGGCGACAAAGTTAACATGGAAGCCATGAAAACAATCCAAAATTCTGCCTGATACAGCTCGTTTGATAAGGGGACCATGTATGGAGGCAGTGAACTAGTAGTAGATTAAAGGTGCTGCAGTTAAAACTATGTTAGTTGGATCTTGGCATGGAGCTGGCGCTCCGCTGCCAGGCGAGCTTTCGCCAATCCAAGCCCCTGTCTCTAGGCTACTCCCCAAACAGCACTTCTAAGAACCTTTTATATAAGATCAAGTGTAGTAGCGTTCTTATAAGTTTGGGATATGGCGGGTGAGGGGAATGTAAACATCTGCGCAAGAAGCGCTGAAATAATATCCGTAAATGAAAAAAGTTTTCCAGTATATTTTGTGGCTTACACAGCACGGTGGCGACAAAGTTAACAAGTTTGATGTGGAATGCCCTGTAATAGCTCTTGGGCGGTGTGCCTTTTATCACCTAGGCTCAGCAGTTTGAGCACCGCCTGCTGTCGCTTAGCGACGGCACTGCTGCTGTGCCTAGAGCTACCGACTGATGGCGCCATGCCCACGGATGGTAATTCGGAGGAGGAGGAGGTGGAGGAGGGGTGGGAGGAGGAGGAGGCATAGTAGGCCTGAAACACCTGGACCGAGGTAGGCCCCACAATCCTCTGCGTCGGCAGTATATGACCAGCCCCAGGGTCAGACTCGGTCCCAGCCTGCACCAAGTTAAGTGTAGTAGCGTTCTTATAAGTTTGGAATATGGCGGGTGAGGGGAATGTAAACAGATGCGCAAGAAGCGCTGAAATAATATCCGTAAATGGTAAAAGTTTGCCAGTATATTTTGAGGATTACACAGCAGGGTGGCGACAAAGTTAACAAGTCTGTTGTGGAAGCCATGAAAACAACCCAAAATTCTGCCTGACACAGCACGTTTGATAAGGCGGCCATGTATGGAGGCAGTGAACTAGTAGTAGATTAAAGGTGCTGCAGTTAATACTATGTTAGTTGGTTCTTGGCATGGAGCTGGCGCTCCGCTGCCAGGCGAGCTTTCGCCAATCCAAGCCCCTGTCTCTAGGCTACTCCCCAAACAGCACTTCTAAGAACCTTTTGTATAAGATCAAGTGTAGTAGCCAGTGCCTGTATGTGGCAGTCCAAAAAAGTTTTCAAACCAGAGGAGCAGGTAGGTGGCCCTCCAGAAAAATTGAATAGATTGAGTGCCTGTATGTGGCAGTCCAAAAAAGTTTTCAAACCAGAGGAGCAGGTAGGTGGCCCTCCAGAAAAATTGAATAGATTGAGTGCCTGTATGTGGCACTCCCAAAAATTGTTTAAAACAGAGGACCGGGTCGGTGGCCCTCAATAAAAATTAAATGCATAAAGTACTATAGCTAGAGCCAGTGGGCCCTGTCAAAAAATAGCCAGTTTCCTCTGCTTTACTGTACAAAGAGGAGGAGAAGGAGGAAAATGAGGAGGAGGAGGAGTGGATAAGTTATTCAGGTTGAGCTTCCTTCACCTGGTGGAGATTGGAAATTAGGAGATATCCAGGCTTTATTCATCTTGATAAGCGTCAGCCTGTCAGCGCTGTCAGTCAACAGGCGTGTACGCTTATCGGTGATGATGCCACCAGCTGCACTGAAAACCCGCTCGGACAAGACGCTAGCGGCAGGGCAGGCAAGAACCTCCAAGGCGTACAGCGCCAGTTCGTGCCACATGTCCAGCTTTGAAACCCAGTAGTTGTAGGGAGCTGTGTGATCATTTAGGACGATGGTATGGTCAGCTACGTACTCCCTCACCATCTTTCTGTAAAGATCAGCCCTACTCTGCCGAGACTGGGGACAGGTGACAGTGTCTTGCTGGGGTGACATAAAGCTGGCAAAAGCCTTGTAAAGCGTACCCTTGCCAGTGCTGGACAAGCTGCCTGCTCGCCTACTCTCCCTCGCTACTTGTCCCGCAGAACTACGCACTCTGCCGCTAGCGCTGTCAGAAGGGAAATACTGTTTCAGCTTGTGCACCAGGGCCTGCTGGTATTCATGCATTCTCACACTCCTTTCCTCTCCAGGGATGAGAGTGGAAAGATTTTGCTTGTACCGTGGGTCCAGGAGAGTGAACACCCAGTAATCGGTGCTGGAATAAATTCTTTGAACGCGAGGGTCACGGGATAGGCAGCCTAGCATGAAATCTGCCATATGCGCCAGAGTACCAACGCGTAAGAATTCACTCCCCTCACTGGCCTGACTGTCCATTTCCTCCTCCTCTAACTCCTCCAACTCCTCTTCTTCTGCCCATACACGCTCAACAGTGAAGGACTCAACAATGGTCCCCTCTTGTGTCTCGCCAACATTCTCCTCCTCTTCCTCCTCATCCTCCTCCACCTCCACCTCCTCCGATATGCGCTGAGAAACAGACCTGAGGGTGCTTTGGCTATCAACAAGGGAATATTCTTCCCCCGTCTCTTGTGAGGAGCGCAAAGCTTCCGACTTCATGCTGACCAGAGAGTTTTTCAACAGGCCAAGCAGCGGGATGGTGAGGCTGATGATGGCGGCATCGCCACTGACCATCTGTGTTGACTCCTCAAAGTTACTCAGCACCTGACAGATATCAGACATCCACGTCCACTCTTCATTGTAGACTTGAGGAAGCTGACTGACCTGACTACCAGTTCTGGTGGAAGTTGACATCTGGCAGTCTACAATCGCTCGGCGCTGCTGGTAAACTCTGGATAACATGGTCAGTGTTGAATTCCACCTCGTGGGCACGTCGCACAACAGTCGGTGAGCGGGCAGTTGGAGGCGGCGCTGCGCTGCCCTGAGAGTGGCAGCATCTGTGCTGGACTTCCTGAAATGCGCACAGATGCGGCGCACCTTCGTGAGCAAATCAGACAGATTGGGGTATGTCTTGAGGAAACGCTGAACTATCAGATTTAACACATGGGCCAGGCATGGCACATGTGTCAGTCTGCCGAGTTGCAGAGCCGCCACCAGGTTACGGCCGTTGTCACACACAACCATGCCTGGCTTCAGGTTCAGCGGTGCCAGCCACAGATCAGTCTGCGCCGTGATGCCCTGTAATAGTTCTTGGGCGGTGTGCCTTTTATCGCCTAGGCTCAGCAGTTTGAGCACCGCCTGCTGTCGCTTAGCGACGGCACTGCTGCTGTGCCTAGAGCTACCGACTGATGGCGCCATGCCCACGGATGGTCGTTCGGAGGTGGAGGTGGAGGAGGGGTGGGAGGAGGAGGAGGCATAGTAGGCCTGAAACACCTGGACCGAGGTAGGCCCCGCAATCCTCGGCGTCGGCAGTATATGACCAGCCGCAGGGTCAGACTCGGTCCCAGCCTCCACCAAGTTAACCCAATGTGCCGTCAGCGATATATAGTGGCCCTGCCCGGCAGCACTCGTCCACGTGTCCGTGGTCAGGTGGACCTTGTCAGAAACGGCATTGGTCAGGGCACGGATTATGTTGTCTGACACGTGCTGGTGCAGGGCTGGGACGGCACATCGGGAAAAGTAGTGGCGGCTGGGGACCGAATACCGAGGGGCGGCCGCCGCCATGAGGCTGCGAAAGGCCTCGGTCTCTACTAGCCTATAGGGCAGCATCTCCAGGCTTAGCAATCTGGAGATGTGCACATTAAGGGCTTGGGCGTGCGGGTGGGTTGCACTATATTTGCGTTTCCGCTCCAGCGTCTGGGGTATGGAGAGCTGAACGCTGGTGGATGCTGTGGAGGATCGTGGAGGCGACGATGGGGTTTTTGTGGCAGGGTCCTGGGCAGGGGGCTGACTATCAGCTGACACAGGGGAAGGAGCAGTGGTGTGCACGGCCGGAGGTGAACGCGCTTGTTGCCACTGAGTGGGGTGTTTAGCATTCATATGCCTGCGCATACTGGTGGTAGTTAAGCTATTAGTGGTGGAACCCCTGCTGATCCTGGTTTGGCAAATGTGGCACACCACAGTCCGTCGGTCATCCGGTGTTTCCTTAAAGAACCTCCAGACTTCTGAAAATCTAGCCCTCGCCGCAGGAGCCCTCGCCACGGGAGCTTCACTAGTTGACACATTTGGCGCTGATGCACCAGCTCTGGCCCTGCCTCTCCGTCTGGCCCCACCACTGTCTCTTCCAACCTGTTCTGGTCGAGGACTCTCCTCCGTCTCAGAAGCACTGTGTTCACCCGGCCTCTCAACCCAGCTTGGGTCTGTCACCTCATCATCCTCCGATCCCTCAGTCTGCTCCCCCCTCGGACTTCCTGCCCTGACAACAACTTCCCCACTGTCTGACAACCGTGTCTCCTCATCGTCGGACACCTCTTTACACACTTCTTCCAGTACGTCAACAAGGTCATCATCACCCACAGACTGCGACTGGTGGAAAACCTGGGCATCGGAAAATTGCTCATCAGCAACCGGACAAGTGGTTTGTGACTGTGGGAAGGGTCCAGAAAACAGTTCCTCAGAGTATGCCGGTTCAAATGGCAAATTTTGCTGGGAGGGGGCAGACTGGGGGGGAGGAGGCTGAGGTGCAGGAGCTGGAGGAGTGCCGATTTCGGTGGACTGGACTGCGTGGAAGACTGACTGGTGGACAAATTGCTCGAAGCATTGTCGGCAATCCACGACATCACCTGTTCGCACTGTTCTGGCCTCAACAGTGCTCTACCACGAGTCCCAGTAACTTCAGACATGAACCTAGGGAGTGTAGCTCTGGGGCGTTCCCCTGCTCCCTCATAAGCAGGTGGTGTCTCACCCCGCCCAGGACCACGGCCTCTGACCCCTGCAGTAGTTGGACGCCCACGTCCCCGCCCTCGTCCTCTACCCCTAGCCCTCGGGTTAAACATTTTGAAAATGAGAGTTATAACTTTAATTTTTTTTTTAACTTTTTTTTGTGTTTTTTTTTTTTTTGTGTGCTTTTTAGTTTTTAAAACCAAACGATGCTATCCTATTGCTATGGCTATTTTCTAGCCAAGTATGAAAGCACACTGCTATGCCAGATGAGATGACACTGAGTTATTAAAAAAATAAACGTAAAATAAAAAAGGAAATGGCAGACTGTGCCTAATTGAAATCCAACCCCGGGCCCTAATAAATTTTCCCACTTCGGTCTTTGCGATGGATATGTGCGTCACTAAGCGCAAAACACAGTGGTCGCAAGTCTCACTCCAAATTGCTCACAATTTGCTAGTAGATGCACTGCAGCAACTACAGCCACCAGCAGATCAACCAGAAATCAAATATATATAACGCTACTGTAGGCGTAAGTAAGCCGTTTGGATTCTCCTATGGCTATTTTCTAGCCAAGTATTAAAGCACACTACTATGCCAGATGAGATGACGCTGAGTTATGAAAAAAATAAACGTAAAATAAAAAAGGAAATGGCAGACTGTGCCTAATTGAAATCCAACCCCGGGCCCTAATAAATTTTCCCACTTCGGTCTTTGCGATGGATATGTGCGTCACTAAGCGCAAAACACAGTGGTCGCAAGTCTCACTCCAAATTGCTCACAATTTGCTAGTAGATGCACTGCAGCAACTACAGCCACCAGCAGATCAACCAGAAATCAAATATATATAACGCTACTGTAGGCGTAAGTAAGCCGTTTGGATTCTCCTATGGCTATTTTCTAGCCAAGTATTAAAGCACACTACTATGCCAGATGAAATGACGCTGAGTTATGAAAAAAATAAACGTAAAATAAAAAGAAACTGGCTGACTGTGCCTAATTGAAATCAAACCCCTAATAAATTTTCCCACTTTGGTGTTTGAGGTGGATATGTGTGTCACTAAGAGCTAAAGACAACGGTAGCAAGTCCCCCTGCTAATTCCTCACAATATGGTACTAGCTGCACTACTAGTGCCAGCAAGCCCAGCCACAAGCAAATAAAAAAAAAAAGTATAACGTTATTGTAGCCCTAAGAAGGGCTGTTGGGTTGTTGTAGAATCACTCCTACCTAACAGTAAGCTAATAGAACAGCCTAACGCTTTCCCTGACCAGCAGCAGCTCTCTCCCTAGCGGCATCCAGACACAGAATGATCCGAGCAGCGCGGGCAGCGGCTAGTCTATCCCAGGGTCACCTGATCTGGCCAGCCAACCACTGCTATCGACGTGTAAGGGTACCACGTCATGCTGGGTGGAGTGCAGAGTCTCCTGGCTTGTGATTGGCTCTGTTTCTGGCCGCCAAAAAGCAAAACGGCGGGAGCTGCCATTTTCTCGGGCGGGCGAAATACTCGTCCGAGCAACGAGCAGTTACGAGTACGCTAATGCTCTATCGAGCATCAAGCTCGGACGAGTATGTTCGCTCATCTCTAGTCATAACGTTTTGTGAATAATAAATTCAAACTATTTAAGTTCCATTTTGTGACTAATGACATTGGGGGTCATTTACTTAGGGCCCGATTTGTGTTTTCCCGACGTGTTACCCGAATATTTCCGATTTGCGCCGATTTTCCCTGTATTGCCCCGGGATTTTAGCGCACGTGATCGGATTGTGGCGCATGGGCGCCGGTATGCACAAGACGGAAATCGGGGGGCGGGGCCGAGCGAAAACATGACGGATTCGGAAAAACCGCTGCATTTAAAACAATAAAGGTGTCGCTTGGGACGCGCTTACCTTCACTTGGTCCGGCTCGGTGAACTTGAGTGCGTTCAGATGCTTTTTAGCGCAGCAGCACCACCTGGTGGATGGCGGAGGAACTACCTTGATGAATCCCGGCCGGACCCGAATCCACCGCAGAGAACGCGCCGCTGGATCGCAAACGGACCGGGTAAGTAAATCTGCCCCATTGAGTTTTGTTATATCCATTTTTTTTATAACATTATGGGTTTTTGTATTAGACACTCATATTCCTGGAATATCAAGTTAATTTACTACTATCAAAGTTACCCAATGGGTGTTATGGGTCACCCATTCCATTTTCCCCTATGTCTTCCCTGAATAAAGCCCAATTATTCCCCTGAGATCCTCAATGTTCCCTGTGGGTATGTGACCAGAATAACTTATTATTTGATAGACTTTTGTATTTTTCTCTTTTGTCTGAACGTCAGCAGATGATTTAAGACCCGGGGAAGGAGCTTTGATTTAAGAGGGAAGCAAGAAGTACTGGCAATAAGACAAGAATTGGGGGAATGAGTTGTTAAAGTCATTCTCAGTTCTCGTAAGTGTAGCTTCTGCTTTGACAAATAGTGTCATAGCAAAAATATCCCGAGCATGAGAATTGTGGGACAGTGAGTACAGAGCTGCAGGCGAAGACTACGGGGGATAGTTTTATCACTTCAAGAGTTACAATATTGCTGTGTTCACACTGCGCGAGGAGAGGAATACACAATGTTACCGAAGCCGAGGATTTATTCTTACAAGAAATATAATACTTATCATAAGGGTTTTCTACAGTGTTTCTGACTGCTTACTGTTCAATCTGAACCCACTTATGTCTTAAAGGAATATTTGGGCCTTGTTGACAAAGCAGCTGTGCCGTCAGTGTTATATTTAGGAAAGTAGCCCCCCTTAAATACATGCATTCTTGGCTTTCAGAAAGTCAGGAGGAGTAATATCTCTTCTGGATGTTGTCTACTTTGGCTACATTCACACAAATGTATGGAGGACGTATATACATCCACCATATATGGCGATTGACGCACTGCGCCGTTCGGGAGCGGTAAGGTGCAGCACACCTGCGGCACCGTACCGTTCAGTAGCCGGGAAAAAGATAGGACATGTCCTATATTCCACCGTAATACAGCACCCTGCGCCATATATTACAGTGCAGAGGGGCGTTACGGTACGGCAGGCACACATTGGGGCAGATTTACTTACCCGGTCCATTCGCGATTCAGCGGCGGGTTCTCCAACGCTGATTCGGGTCTTCCGGCGATTCAGGTAATGCGCCCGATGTCCACCAGGTGTTGCTGCTGCGAAGAAATCCGTCGGAGTTCCCTGGAGTTCACCATCCGTTGCTGGGTGCAGGTAAGCGCGTGTCAAACGACACATTTTCTTTCTAAAATTCTGGGTTTTTTTCCGAATCCGTCGGGTTTTCCGACGGCCACTCCCCCCCGATTTCCGTTGCATGCATGCCGGCGGCGATGCGCCACAATCCAATCGCATGCGCCAAAAGTCCGGGGTAATTCGGCGCAAATCGTTAATTTTTGGGAAACCCGATGAAAAAAAGCGATTTGGGCCCTTAGTAAATGAACCCCATTGTGTGAATGTAGCCTTATGGTTGATATATCAAGTCATGTCCCATGGCTTCTAAAAGCTCAAGCAGTGGGGGAAGTTTTAATGTGACTGGATGTATTGTGCACCCAATATATTATTCCCCTTGTGATATGTCCGATATACTAAGATTATGTGCCCAAGTGATTCCAGACCCACAAATTTTACAAGTTATAGCAAATTTTTCAGGGGGAGGGGCATCCCAAAACAGGCAGGCCCACGCCCCTCCCCCTTCCTTCCAACTCCTGTCCGTACACCGGGAATTTCATGGCTTGATAAATTCTCCCAGTGATTTATAGAAAGCGACCTTCTTACAAGGTGGGTTCTGGAGGTTTATGAATTTATGTGTAATTTGGAACTGGTATATTTCATAACTGTATTTTTTTTCATCCTTGTGACAATAGGATTTCATTCGTTTTGGGATGTCTTTGGAACAAGGATTAACGTTAGACACCTTTCAAAACTCTAATGTTGAATATTGAAGCCTGGGGCCAAAGCTCAGTAAATTACCAGCACCCATAGAGCGTTACCAGAGATTACATAGGGCAGAGAGGTGTTGTCTGTAAGTCTGCTAAGGTCTCATGTACTCGAACATACAGTATGAAAACGGCTGTATATACTTGAAGCATACAGCAATGCGGCCATCCATTTTATGGCTTTATTTTGCAACACACCGCAGGGTACCGTGAACGAGACGTAAAAAATATAGAGCATGTCCTATTTTCTCGTATATTTCTGTTCCATATGCCCCATAAAAGTCTATGGGAACGTATAAAATACGGGTTGCATACGTGGCACATATAGTTTTGCTGCCGTATATATGTGCAGTATCCAGAGAGACCAGAACCAGTAGGAGGTGCATTCTGTCAGCCAGGCAATAGCCAACCATCCATCATTTACCAGCCCACCGTATTTTATACTGGTACTTTAGTGATACGGTGCCATACGTGAAAACACATCCCGTATATTGGAAAAATACAGCTGTATATACAGAGCCAGAAAATATATATGGTGGTGCGCATGAGGCCTAAGCTGGGGACTGTCTGTACCTCCAAAAGAAGTCTCCACAAGAATGACTATAACTCCTGCTGTCCACTTCTTTGGTCTCTCACCTACCTAAACCCGTAACCTGATCTACACTGATGAGAAGCAAAAACAGCTTTCTGCAGATGGCAATCTCTTTCTTCTGGGAGAGATTTGCTGGTTTGACTCCCATACAAAGTCATGTCATACCGCATCTTGAAAATTGAACAGTGGCTTGTAGGAAGGTGTCTTCCAAAGCATCTCATAGGAGCACAGTATTCCTGCATCTGTACAGAAGAATGTATTTGCATAAAAGTCGTTAACCAAATTCCGCCTAGTTGTTCAAGAAAGCATTGACATGTAACATCTTTTCCTCAAGGTACATTATATAAAGGGAAATTACCCCTGGGTCCTTCGGTTGCCTCCCACACTCCTCAAAAACATACTGGTAGGTTGATTAGATTGTGAGCCCCATTGGGGACAGGGAGTGATATGGCAAACTCTGTGCTGCGCTGCGTATGCACTATATAAATAAAGGATTTATTATAATTATAAGGAGATTAAAAAGTTAATGATTAATAACTTTTATGCAAATGCAGACATTTTCTTATTTCTTATAAGTCATTGGGGCATATTTACTAAGGCATTTTGGTCGGACTTCCCAACGTTTTCTGGATTTGCGGCGCTGGGACAGGTATTTAACTGGGGATTGTGTTGCATGCGATCGGATTTTGGCGCAGCTGCGTTGCTTTCATGAGACAGAAATTCGGGGGGGCGTGCCGTTGGACGATCTGACTGATTCGGACTTAGCGCAGGATTTATCATTCAAATTGTGTCACATCCAATGCACTCGGACCTGAGTGGGGAAGCGACACATGCAGGATATTGGGCGCACAATCTTAGTGAATTGCGGCACAGTGCATTATCATCGGATCTATGCACTTTGGATGAACTCCTCGGCCGGGTAAGTACATGTGCCCCATTGTCTAACTTTCAAGAGGCCTTATGACATAACAACCTTTTAATTTCAGTAACTAAAGGGCCAATCACATACCTAAATAACCAATATGTAATTTGCCTATTAGGCGAAACTTGACCGTCATCTTTATAATTGCATAGTAGATCAAGGGCAAGTTACAGGCCTGAAGGAGCTGGATCCAAACAGTGTGAGGCCACATATGGTGAATCTCTGTGTCGATGACTTTAGAACAACAAGAGATATTGCAAATCTGATTGCAGATATTGATTTCTGAGATAAATCTTCTTTGATCTTTTACATCACTGCCTTCCCATTGGTAAAACTTTCCCTTGATCTATAAAACGACTTTCAGGATCCTATTCTGCACATAGCCTAAAAGATAGGACTCCTCACCCATTACTTTCTGGGGTATTCCGATATGTAATTTTAAGTTTTATTTCTGAAGGTTCAAAGTGTCCTGCTATTGTATTATCAGATAATAGTGAAGACCTTTATTAAAAGGAACCTGTCAGCAGAAATTGACCTAATAAACCACTACCAGTATGTCCTCAAGCAGCTAAATACCTTCTAGAGCATGTCTATCTTATGGCACAGCGTGGTGGCATCGTCCAGAAAACCAACTTTGAAGTGAGATGTAATTTGGTTGTATAAAGTCAAGGAGGCGTAGAGTTTAACAATGAAGTCAAGGTTTCTTCACTTCAGAATGCCCACTGCACTGTAACAAATGGTCCTGCATCCAGACACATCTCCTTCATTCTGTGGTGAGGAGAGCTTGACTTCAATGCTGGGCTCTCCACCTCCATGACTTTATACAACCAATTTAGATCTCACTTCAAAGTTAATTTTCTGAATGATGCCACCACCCTGAACCATGAAAGAAACATCTAGAAGGTGTTAATCTGATTCACAACATACTAGTAATGGTTAATTAGGTCAATTTCTGATGCCAGGTTCCCTTTAACTAGTTAGCCTATATCAATTATTTTTCTGCTATACTTTTTCTGCTCCATCTAAATCATAGGTGAGAAGAACAAGTTCCTCCATATCCACCATATCATTGGAGATGAGAAGGTCAGGCATATTGTACAAATGGCACGAAAACCTTTCATTGCGTTGAAAAAAACAAGATTTAACCTTCTTTCCAAGGATCTGACATTTCATGTACAAAAACTTTGTGTTCTGTAAGAATGACAAGCCTAATCTTCAACCTTTTTTTTCTAAAAGCTTTAATCAAGTTTTCATAAAATAATGAGGTAAATTGGTTATCCAATCATAATAATTAACAGGCTTATGTCTGTGACTACCCACCGGCAGCCATGTGCTCCTCTTCTGCCGCAGAACATAGTCATTGTGCGAGGAATCAAAGGGGAGCCCACTTTGATTTGTTCATTCTCATTACCGGCCTTGCACTTTGCCATCCTTGTTGTTCCTCACAGCGAGGCGCTGATTTCGGAGAATAATAAACCATAATTTGCTTTCAAAACTTACCTGAAGAATGAATCGCCACTTCTCGTTGTTTTTTTTAAAGTTGCCCGAGGAACCTCCAAGGCCGGCGCTCTTCACAAGACAATGAATTGTTTATCGCGCGGCAGGAGATGTCTTGATTGGAGATTGGAGCGCACGTTCCGTCTTGACTTTGTTCGACAAATGTTTGCAGTAATTCGGGCTGTGATGATATTTAAAGAAAAGATGAATGATGGTAATAAGAAGACCTGTAATTATAAGTCGCCTACTCATAATTATATCTTATGTACAATATTCTATGGCCTGGCTGCTGCAGATATTTCAAGCTGTGCGCAAAAAGGAGATGAAAATTACAACAACTTTATGGAAAGTACGGATTCAACACATAATGCAGATGTATTCTACCATATATGGAGCGTACAGGAACAATACAGGACAATAGGAAGTGGTTAGTTCTTCTGCAGCCCCGAAATAAAGTATTGCACCAGACACTGATGTGTCTGGTCCTCCAAAGTTAGAGACAACTTTTAAACTGCTGCAATTTTTGGATAACCGGTATAGTTCAGTAACTTGAGACGCTTCTATATTAATTTGATTTGCCTTATAGGGTAACTGGTGTGAGTTATTATTGGAGGTGAGCGGATTTATATGCGGATTTGTCGATTAATTGATCCGGTACACCAAGTTAAATCAGAGTTGTTTGAGAATCACTGAACATGAATCAGTGTTGTTCCCATTGGTATGTAAATACAGATGAGTGACCCGACTTTTGGGTTTTTCGACACCCCCGGGCCAAACATAGCCTTGGCTAGTTGTAAGGGGCATCAATTTGCGGGATTGGCTGTTTGGCTACCAATCTGCCAATATGTTGCGCAACAGATCCCGAACGCCAGGTCTGCTCATCTATATATATATATAACTTCTGGTCCCCTAAAACACAGATCTAAAAAAAAAATAGGTCCTCATTTCTTTCTGTTTCTGCTGAAATTATGTAGACAGATTATATATATATATATTTTTTTTTATTTTATTATTTTATTTTTTTTTTGTTTTATTTTGATGGGCAGGCTAAAGTAGGCGTATAAATGGGTACAGGATGGGGTTTGGACGTGTGACCTGAACATATTTCCTGACCAATCATGGACAACCATGGACAGTCATGGAATCAATTTGCAGGATTGGCTGGTCAGCCACCAATTCACAATATGTCTAACTGTGACTCATAATCAATTAGTACAAGTTCTGCTGGCGGCTTGATGTAGAAAGTCAACAAAAGTCAACAGTATGACAACAATTTTTTAGGATCGAAAGAATATATTGTACAAATTATATCATCAACAGGATACACAACTATTTAATAATATTTAATAATAATAATAAATTGACAGCTGGGCAGATGAGGGGGTGTGGCTTCAGTACCTGCCAATGTCCAAGCAGACTGTGGAAAGAAACACCCCTTTGATTATAGAAATGGTCACATCCAGTTATTAAATTGTCTGTACATGTCTAGGAGGAATAACTTCACACAATGCAAAACTCTAAGAAAAGATATTCCAGAATTATTATATCACAGTTTATATTGGGAATTTACTGAGCCGGAGAGGTGAGAGCAAACTAAACCATTTCAATTGCTGGGAAAACATATGATTTTGAAGTCTCTCTGTAGCTCCTGGCATTGCTGGAGGTTTGTTTTTCTATCTTTGTATTACAATTTTAACACACTAGGTGTCTATCCACGAAGAAGAGAAAGTTATCGGTGGAAAACTTTAGGTCTCATGTTTAGTTAATGCAACATTGAGTTTCTGTCGTGCAGAATATTTTACATTGATTTTCTTGTAGCGAATCGATATTTTCTGTTTTTGTTGCGCTTCTTAGCTTTCTCTCTGCATATCCCAACAAGTTTATCCTTAATCTGTAAAAGCTTCGTTTGCTACAAGTGTTTGTTGAAATGGGGAATTCTAGGAATGTATTGATGTGCTAAGGATGGAGACTGCATGGAATGGAAAACATTGGACACCTTTTTACAAAGTTCCTCCTCTACTAAAGAAATTCTAATATCCAAAATTCATGATAAACCAGTGACACTTACTCATAGATCCAGGCACCTTCCTGAACTTTTACAATGATGAATGTAATGACAGCAGGGAACATGCTGGATATTGGGAGGAGTGAGGGCATGACTGGCGGGAGGCTGGAGAGGGAGAAGAAAATGGGTTGGATTATTGGGGTGGTTGGAATTAGTGCAAGGAGATAGGAGGAATTGAATTGGTGGGTGGATCTAATAAGGGGTTTATATAGGGGGTCAAGGAAGGAACGCCATGTTTTGGCAGAAAATTTTGTACCACCGACCCTCCTTGGTTATGTTAGTTTGTTCTGTTTGTATTAGATCTCACACATGGGAGTAGTGGGGAGGAAGGATACATCTAGACTATAATTTTCTGTACAGGGAGTTAGATTTATGATGTTTTAGGACGCTTGGTTTCGCCACTTAGCTGGTTTGGTTTGCAGCTGGTGGATATGGAGGCGTGGCTAATATTACACAATATATATGAATCTTATACAGAATTTGGAGAAATTGAATGATGAGGGTGCCACCGTAAAAATATGGGTTGCAAGGACTTTGCCATTAAGATGTTATATGTATAAATTTTATATTAACCATTTTTGTCTTTTCAGAATGTATTACATTTTTCAAAAAAGCTGTGACCATCACTATTCCAACACATTCATGTGTTTGGTGTTTTTATTTTAGTTAGGTGGTGGTAGGCAGTTTTTCTTTTCACCTGATGGGGTTAAACCCGTGTCAGCCATCACCTTGTAATGAGCCTGAAGGGCAGTGTCTCAACCCCTTGCTCCCTCAGCACCCCCTTCCTCTCCCTGCTGCAATCTCTCACAATGGGAATGCAGACACAGAGGGTCCGTTTGGCTTGTTACCATCATTTAAAAAGTAGATTTTAGAATAAAGGAGGCCATGGATAAAAAATGTAAGAAGATTACCATAGTCACGATGGCTGGATCTATAAGTAATGTCCCTGGTTTATCATGATTGATTTTGATGGTAGATTATCTTGAAGTAGCAGTAGTTAAAATTCCTCCAACAGCTTCATATGTAAAGTGACAACTTTTGTTCTAACACCTTTACTGATGTTTTGAGTTGTAATTATCAGTAATGATGGATCAGTGTTATCTATATAGAGGTCATTGTACAGGGAGGGGGGAGATAAGCTGTGACATCATCTATTGTCAGTAGTGATGTAATGATGGGTCAGTGTTATCTATATAGAGGACATTGTACAGGGAGGGGGAGGAGATAAGCTGTGACATCATCTATTGTCAGTAGTGATGTAATGATGGGTCAGTGTTATCTATATAGAGGTCATTGTACAGGGAGGGGGGAGATAAGCTGTGACATCATCTATTGTCAGTAGTGATGTAATGATGGGTCAGTGTTATCTATATAGAGGACATTGTACAGGGAGGGGGAGGAGATAAGCTGTGACATCATCTATTGTCAGTAGTGATGTAATGATGGGTCAGTGTTATCTATATAGAGGTCATTGTACAGGGAGGAGGAGGAGATAAGCTGTGACATCATCTATTGTCAGTAGTGATGTAATGATGGGTCAGTGTTATGTATATAGATGTCATTGTACAGGGAGGGGGAGGAGATAAGCTGTGACATCATCTATTGTCAGTAGTGATGTAATGATGGGTCAGTGTTATCTATATAGAGGTCATTGTACAGGGAGGGGGAGGAGATAAGCTGTGACATCATCTATTGTCAGTAGTGATGTAATGATGGGTCAGTGTTATCTATATAGAGGTCATTGTACAGGGAGGGGGAGGAGATAAGCTGTGACATCATCTATTTTCAATAGTGATGTAATGATGGGTCAGTGTTATCTATATAGAGGTCATTGTACAGGGAGGGGGAGGAGATAAGCTGTGACATCATCTATTGTCAGTAGTGATGTAAGGATGGGTGAGTGTTATCTATATAGAGGTCTTTGTACAGGGAGGGGGAGGAGATAAGCTGTGACATCATCTATTGTCAGTAGTGATGTAATGATGGGTCAGTGTTATGTATATAGAGGTCATTGTACAGGGAGGGGGAAGAGATAAGCTGTGAAATCATCTATTGTCAGTAGTGATGTAATGATGGGTCAGTGTTATCTATATAGAGGACATTGTACAGGGAAGGGGAGGAGATAAGCTGTGACATCATCTATTGTCAGTAGTGATGTAATGATGGGTCAGTGTTATCTATATAGAGGAATTTTACAGGGAAGGGGAGGAGATAAGTTGTGACATCATCTATTGTCAGTAGTGATGTAATGATAGGTCAGTGTTATCTATATAGAGGTAATTGTACAGGGAGGGGGAGGAGATAAGCTGTGACATCATCTATTGTCAGTAGTGATGTAATGATGGGTCAGTGTTATCTATATAGAGGTCATTGTACAGGGAGGGGGAGGAGATAAGCTGTGACATCATCTATTGTCAGTAGTGATGTAATGATAGGTCAGTGTTATCTATATAGAGGTAATTGTACAGGGAGGGGGAGGAGATAAGCTGTGACATCATCTATTGTCAGTAGTGATGTAATGATGGGTCAGTGTTATCTATATAGAGGTCATTGTACAGGGAGGGGGAGGAGATAAGCTGTGACATTAGCAGATGCATTTCCTATTTTAGGGCTTATACTCCGGTCAATAACTTTTCCCAGCTTTTTTTGTTGTAAAATTAGGTGTCTCGGCTTATACACAAGTATTTACTGTACGGAAATTTTCCTCATAGTGAAGGCCAAAGACAAGGGGGCTATAAAAAAGGGGTATTATAGTGTCCTCTTTTCTGTAGCCCCTTCTTATATAGTCAGACAACAGAAAAAGCAGCATATCAGGACGGGCTATAGAAAGGGGGCAGCTGCAGGAAAGGGGGAATTTTAGACCAGGGGCTGCTGGAAATGGCACATTATATGGGTTGGAGCTAGATATAGGGTATTTGTAGGGCGGCCATCTTTTTTTTTTTTTACAAGGGACCATTGTAAGGGGTTACATGACCCGGTCCATGGAAAAAAAATTTGTACTGGCTGCGCTGGTGTCAATGGGCAGCGGTGATCAGGCTTTGGGGCCCCATTCTTGGGATTAGGGGGGCAGAGTTCAGACAGATGTAGCAGTCCAGATCTCCTATACTTCCCTCCAATCTGATGAACAATAGAGGTCCATGTTGATGGACCCTCGTCAGATCATACATTAACATTGATTCTAAGAAACTGACTTAAATTTCTTTTAAAGAGTTTGTAATTTAGGCAGAAACTTGCAAAACAAGAGTCAATCATCCACAATGCCCGGACTCCAGGGGTCTTACATCTTGTTCAATTCCCTTTAAGACAGAAAATACATATAAATAACGAAGTTCACAGATTACAGGTCAAACTCCATGGGGTTCCTTGCAGCTTCTTATGGAAACTTGTCTCCATATTAAAATAAATCTGTCTAAAATAGAAGTAGTTATTTCCTTCAGCCAACAACTCACTGATCCGACTGACTCTGCGTCATAGCGGCGAGATATAATTAATTCATCAGACTCTTAATTTAACATGAACACATCTTATGTAAGAAGAAGATACACCTGATCCCAATTCTTACCACGTTTTGGCAGCTTTTATTAATTGAAAGCGTTTAATCCACAAGATCCTGAATTGCAAATCTGTTTGCGGCAATTGATGTCTGGGACAATTTTGATCTGTGATCCGATACACGACCAGCAAAACTTTCCCTTGATCCAATATGGCAGCTATCAAGAAGGAGGACATGATCCTGACTAAGCCTCTCACCCATTACCTGCTGGGAGATTAGATATACCACTTACCTTTTTGGTTCTGAAATAAATGGGTGTCCTGGGACCTCGGACTCTCCTGGGATATTCACGTCAATGAAAGTATTCAATACTTTATTTCAATTGACTTTGGCATTGGTCCTGTGATAAGAAGCGTGATCCCTCATCATCATATGGTGATGCTACAGTAACATATTGGAAAACACCTTTTAAAGGGAACCTGTCAGCAGAAATTGGCCAAATAAACACATCCAGTCAAACAGCTTCCAGGTGATGTTTCTTTCATGGTCCAGTGTGGTTGCATCTTCCTAAGGCTGCATTAACCCTCTGTACCGTAGTACGGGGGGCACACGTCAGCGCCGGGGAGAGGAGGAGGGGATGAGCGCTGCTTTCCCCCCTGCCCCTCTCCATAGTGATATATGGCGTACGGCACAGATAGAACATGTCCTATCTTTCTTCCGGCCAAGGAACGGTACAGCGATGTGCGCCCATTGCCGTCTATGGGTGACATATATACACTTCTTATACGTCGGCCGTATATACGTCCCCCATACATTCGAATATAGCCTAACATTAATCTTTGAAGTGAGATGCAAATTACGAAAGAGAAGAGTGTTGCACTGAAGTCAAGCTCTTCCCTTTCTTCTGTGGTTAACATCATTCACTGGACTTCAGCAGAGCCAGATGCTAATGTCCCTTGTGAACAGAGGTGTCAATACAGCATAAGGGGGCTTTCTGAGGCAGGGAGAGCTTGACTTCAGAGCTAAACTCTCCGCCTTCATGACTTAATATAACCAATTTACATCTCACTGCAAAGTAGATTTTATGGATAATGTCACCACTCAGGGAAATGAAAGAAACATGATCCAAAATCTGCTTGATAACACACTGGAAGCTGTGAATTAGGTCAGAGGCGTTACTGGAGCCTCACAGCGCTGCAGATTCACAGGCTGTCACAATGAGCAGAACATGTCTCCCCCTGCTCTCTGCTTCTTTCCCCTATAATCTAGCAGCAGCAGGAAATGCAGTGGAAGGGGAGACCTGCTCTGCTCATCGTTACAGCACGGAGGGGGCCTGGTAACAACCAAAAGAGCTCTTAAGGCTTATTAGAACAATTATAAAAGTTTGATTTTAGAATGAATAACAAATAATATAGGTTTACCAGAGTAATAGTGCCTGGATCTGTGAGTGTCCCTGGTTTATCCTGATGGATTTTTAGCCTAGATTTCCTCTAAGGTGACTATATATATATATATATATATATATATATATATATATATATATACAAATTTGTGTGTAACAGGTTATAATAATGATCCGGTATACCCAGAACCTGGTTCCTCTTCAGTTTCAGTGCCAATCACTTCCATGTACAATAGGACTGTGTGTATCCCAGGTCTGAGGACACTGCATTGTTATACTCTGGAACGTCACTTTTGCTGACACCCCTAGGAAAATGTGCGTGTGCTTCCTCCTGATAACTTTCAGCAAACTTCCCTTTTATATCCACTTAACAGGAAACTGAAATTGAGAGAAGTTTACGCTCACCAACACCGAGGAAACATTCTGGGAATTATTCCAGCATCTCTAGAAAAGATTCCTACAAGAAAGGTGGCAGAACTTCACTCAACACCATGCCAGGGAGTGAGAAGGAGGGCAGCGTGGCAGGTGAGCCTCCAGCCTGTGTCATTTAAAGGGATTCTGCATCTGAAGTCTATGTCATTGTTTTGTTGAACAGCTGATTACATCTATTATTCCCTGTTATCAGCCATTTAACAATGGAGAAATGTCCGGCCATGACCATTGCTCTCATATGTGTCAACGTGTTATAGGTGTACTGCACCTTTAAGGACCCCTCACCTGTCCTGATATCTGTTTTAGTAAATATTTGCATTCCATATAATAATAAGGAGAAGAAATATTTGGTAGAATATTTTCTTAGAATTCTGTTTTTTTGTCTGTTTTCTTTTATTCCTCCTGGAAATTTGTAAATAAATTGACAGCTGGGTGTTACCAGTTGGGGGTGTATCACTGTAAAGGCAGACAACATCTATTTAGGATGTGTCATCAGGTCTCTGTCACTATTTCTGTCACCTCTACCTGTTGGAGCACCTCACAAGGATCCATCACAGCCTTTATCTAGTCAATTCATACATTAATCATTATAAAATAATATTTTCTTTATTATGTAAATGAGGCTGTTACCCCTCCCCTCTCCTCCCCCTGCTCATGTCTGTGTGTAATGTATAGTAAAGCATTGCTAGTGTCTGTGCTTTATCTGCTGACATGCTGCATCCTTCCATACATATGTGAGACAGACATCAGCTACACAAGTACCTGACATGTTCTGCTATAACATGGCTGCATCCTGGAGCTTTGTATCTCTCCTATACACACACAAGCACAATGCACATTATACAGGCTGTCAGTCATATGCATAGGAGTATCTGATACACACACAGGCTGCAGGGGGCGTGGCCAGCACCAGGAAGCACATCATTATACAGCCTCACACCATTATACAGGCTGTCAGTCATGCACTGGGGTGTGGCTGTGCCTCCCACTCATGAATAAGCTGGACAGCTTGAATATGCTAATGACTCATTGGATATCTCACAGGTCATTTGCATACAGCTTTAGGACCTCATTAAGTTTACAAGCATGTAGAGGGACAAAAAAGGGATAGAGGAAATGCTCTCTAATGGCAGTTTATGAAAATATATTTAGTTTAGGGGGTTATTTTGCCTGACGGGTTCTCTTTAACAATGATAATGGGAACACCTACCTTATATACTCGAGTATAAGCCTAGTTTTTCAGCACAAAATTTGTGCTCAAAAACCCTAACTCGGCTTATACTCGAGTCAACTAAAAACATAAAGACAAAACTCACCTTTCTGACATCACCTGTAGGTCCTCTTCTGTCTGAGACAGTCTGAGACAGAAGAGGACCTATGGGGGACGTCGGAAAGATGAGTACAGTGTTATTTTTTTTCCTACTACAGGGGTTGGGCAGGCTGTATGCTACAGGGGTTGGGCAGGCTGTATGCTACAGGGGCTGGCAGACTATATACTGGGAGGTTGTAACCAATGCATTTCCCATCCTCGGCTTATACTCGAGTCAATAGGTTTTCCCAGTTTTTTGTGTTGAAATTAGGGGTCTCGGCTTATACTTGGGTCGGCTTATACTCGAGTATATACGGTAGTTTTTTTCTATTTATATATTTCTAGAAAGAACAATAGATGAATGGAACAACAAGGGGTTAAAGATGCTCCAAAGTTCTTATTCCACGGGGAAAACAATGTATTGTAATACAATACAATGGTTTTCATTTACTTACCCGGTCCTGTCGCGATCCAGTGTCACATTCTCCGACGCTGATTTGGGTCTTCCGGCGATTCACTAAGGTCCGTGCGCCCGATGTCTACCAGGTGTCGCTGCTGTGCCGAGGTCCCTCGGAGTTCACCATCCTTTTCCTGGTGCATGTAAGTGTGGGTCAAGCGACACGTTTTTTTTTTAAATAGCGCAATTTTTCCGAAATTAAAAATAAAAAGCTTTTCTCCCACTTGTAACCTCAAATAAGACTAAAAATGTAAAAAAAAAAAAAAACCTTTAAATGTTTATTAGTTTTAACTAGCCCTATGTTTCTTGAAAAAATGCTGCATAAAATCTCAAGGTAGCACACAAAAAAAAAATTATGGCCCTTAAAACCATGTCGCTAAAGGGGTCGTCCTCTTTCAGCAAATAATTGATATGGTTTGTGTAAGGAAAAGTTATACAATTTTCCAATATACTTTCTGTATCAATTCCTCACTGTTCTAGATCTCTGCTTGCTGTCCTGCTATAGAAAGATTCTATGGAGCATGCGCCGGTTTTCAGACTTTCTTTTATGTGCAAACTGCTTGCACGTGTATTTAAGGAGTGTCTGCGCCATATATGTGAAGCATGCGACTTTTTTGTGTTGAGGCTGCACTATACCCAACACAAATTTCTGCAATGCAATGGGCGTTTCTCTGCATAGTCAGACCGTGTGCCAGAGTTTCCATGCAAAGTCGGACAGAAGTGTGTTGTACACCCCATGTTAAAGGGGCACCAAAAAAGTGTTGGGGCAGTGCAGGGGGCGCCAGATTCATGAAGAACAGGCGCCACAGTTCATGAATCTGGCGCCCCCTGCAGACTACACAGGGAAACTGCATATACTACAGACTGCACTGTTTTGCAGGACAACAAGCAGAGATCCACAAACCACGAGGAATTGATACAGAAAGTATATTAGAAAATTGTACAACTTTTCCTTATACAAACAGCATCAATTGGAAGTGGATGACCCCTTTAAGGGGTTCAGGAAAGTCCTTAGCAGAACAAATACAAAACTCAGTCTGGTTGGAGTACTGGTTTTCCCAGTATGTAGAGAGAGAGATAGAGATAGATAGATAGATAGATAGATAGATAGATAGATAGATAGATAGATAGATAGATAGATAGATATGAGATAGATAGACAGATAGATAGATAGATAGATAGATATAGATATATATAGATGTATATAGATAGATAGATAGATGGATATAGATAGATAGATAGATAGATAGATAGATAGATAGATAGATAGATAGATATGAGAAGATACCGCTGATTTGCTTCACACCTCATCCCTGATGCGCTGCTTATTCCTGGAATATTTGAAGGCTCTTTCGCCCGGTTTTGCATAGCGCGCCCCCTTATTATAATATAACATGCTGATTTTGTTGCACTGCTTGATGATAAACAGATAAAAAGATATGTAATAGATACATCATCTGCCCGTTGAAGGTGTAAAGTTTAGTCCTCCAGATATAATTTTGTATTCATTAAATGATAATGGAGGCGAAATATTAGCGAGATTGAATGAACCCATCAGTCACCACCCCATGACTACAATGCTGCACGTTCCCCACCCCAGGCGGGCAGTATAATCCGGGTCGGCTGGGTCGCTATCTTCAGCTTTGTAGTGAAACAACAGGTGGCCTGAGAGAACAGGTGGAGATCTGCCGGGCGGCTAATGCTGTTTCCTTTCTTGGTACATACACAGTAATTCAATGATGGTCAGAGAACACGGAGCAGCAGCAGCAGCGTGCAGAGGAGCGGAGAGCAGCGAGTGTATGACGAGGGCTCAGACTGCGACATATTACATAGAGATGAAAGGGATAACATAATCAATGCAATTATTCCCTGTCTAGAGAAAATCTGCAAAATATTGTCTATCTATTAATAAAAAACCTGAAAATTATAATAATTCAATGTGAAAAAATACCTGCATGAACTTTATTCCATAAATACATAATACAGAATACATAAATATCTACACGCCCCCCCCCCCCACACACACACACAGGGCTCAGGGTGTGACGTCACCGCACCGCCAGTGCCAGGGCGTCAATGTCCTGTATGTGATGTATGTTGCTAGTTATATATACAGCCCCTCCTCCAGTAATGAATATATTCAGCACCCCAGTATACAGTTCCAGGCCCATTGACGCATATACACTCAGCATACCCAGTACCACATAGATATATACATAGATAAATATAGATATATACGCTGCAACCCCCCCCCCAGGAATACATAGATATACATACACACACACAAATAGATAGATACATACAGCACCCCTCCACCCACTGGAATACATAAATATATACACATCTCCCCCCCCCCCCCCCACACACACACAGGGCTCGGTGTGACGTCACCGCACCGCCAGTGCCAGGATGCCAATGTCCTGTGTGCTCTGTGATGTATGGCAGAGCAGGGAACGTATTGTTCTCTGCTTTGCTATAGACCAGTGGTGGCGAACCTATGGCACGGGTGCCAAAGGTGGCACTCAGAGTGCTCTCTGTGGGCACTCAAGCTCAGCACAGAGTTCACCAGACAGGACTTAAATAATCTAACTGCAGTTCCACACAAGTAAAGATTTACTAATCTCAGTGCTATTTTAACCCTTTAATCGCCTACGGAGTAGCTCATATGTCCTAATAGTGTGGCACCTCAGTCTTGGCATCTTGGAAAACTGGAGGAAAAGGGGAAATAAAAGAGTGGAGAGGACCGAATTATCTTTGAAGGTCCTCCTGCTGTCCCCATGACTCTTCCTGTACAGCGGGACCCTGAAGAGAAACTACTGCTTTCAATGGTATTGGTGTCCTCAGGAGACAGTTATGATTGAAAGTTGTGGGAGAACAGCTTAACAATTCAATGTATAACTGCTTATATTGGCACTTTCTGATAAATGAGTGGGTTTTGGTTGTAGTCTGGGCAGTCAGTCTCTAAAAGGTTTGCCATCACTGCTATAGACACAAGTCTACAGGCTACTAGCCTTACTAGAATGCAAACACATAGGGGGTCATTTACTAAGGGCCCGATTAGCGTTTTCCCGACGTGTTACCCAAATATTTCCGATTTGCGCCGATTGTACCTGAATTGCCCTGGGATTTTGGCGCACGCGATCGGATTTTGGTGCATCGGCGCTGGCATGCACGCAACGGAAATCGGGGGGCCTGGGCGAACGAAAACCCGACGGTTTCGGAAAAACCGCCGCATTTAAGAAAAAAAATGTGTCGCGAAAATTACACTTACCTTCACCAGGTATAGGCCGGTGAATTTCAGGGCATTCCAGCGCGCCTCCGGGGAACTTCAGCGCAGCAGCGCCACCTGGTGGACGGCGGAGGAACTACCTTAGTGAATCCCGGCCGGACCCGAATCCACCGCAGAGAACGCGCCGCTGGATCGCGAACGGACCGGGTAAGTATATCTGCCCCATAGTGGGCAATTTGGGGGGGGGGGGGCAATAAGACCGCCTGAATCGCCCACACTTAGTGGGGGCCCATTTAAGGGCATAGTGGCGGGAGCCCTGGGGCACGTGCCCACCCTATAGCCGGGCCATGTCATAAGGTAGAATATAAGCAGCACAACTATAAAAATTGGGTGCACCCCTTAGCTTTACAAAAAAGTATCTGCAATCTATTATCTATAGATACATGTGTATATCTGTGTTAGGGTAGGACAATGGCAAACAGACTTGGTGCCTATGGATTACTAGAAATCTACATCAAAGTCTGCCAGAATCCCATCTGTGCTGTAGATTATGGATTGGATTCTGGGAGCCCATTTGGACTCGCTATTAGGATACATAATAATGGACCGTTAATTGAAATCAGCTTTGCCAAAAATGCCTAAAAGGCAAATGTCTGAGTAATCGCCGGCCGTCGCTTTCAACCTTTCCATAAATTGATGTCCTCTGGCTCCGCGGTCTGCAGAGCGAGTGATTCTCATAATGTGTGGATGACATTTGTATAAGGCCGTGTACACACAGGATGATGAGGATGAGGAAGCAAAGGGATTCTGGGAAAATCTCATCTAATCTCACTGCTGGTGTGGGATTATACTGACCGTCTGTAGTTACTATTTGTATCAATTTCATGTAGATTTTTTAGATGGAAGTTGTCACATGGGAAATTCCGTCTAAACTTCAGGAAGAATTTCATAGAGAAGAATGAGCTAAATAGATGGTACAAAGGGGATTTATCAGAGCTTGTGTGCCAGGAAACTAGCGTACAGCCCTGAAATAGACACAATTCCAGGCACCTGACCATGTTTACCCACTGACGCCACTTCCATGTAAAGAGGACATGGTGGGGCGTAAAAACGGCTATGCCCGGCAGAGTGATCATGTGTGTATAAAGCGTATGATAAATCCCCCAATGTGTCCTATCTGGAGGTAGCAGTGATGGGTTGTTACGTCTTGTACGTGAGCGACAGGAATTGTCTCCCTTCAGTGTCCCGATGGCTCACTTAACCTCGCCCCTAACTGGCTCACCGTGCCCTCTTTAACCTTATACATTCAGGTTACAAGTGTTGTGACTGGGGTGGGTGACTGGCTGGACTGCGGCTCCCTATTATACATGTAATAGGGAGCCGTTCAGGAGCTCGAAGTGCCGGTTCTTCTTAGTGAGCGGAGCCTAATGATCAAGCTCGTTTTCCAAATTCGTCGTGTTGTCCGACATCCACGTCCCCCATTTTCTGTGGCATGCGCGCCGCAATCCGATCACGTGCTCCAAAAACCCGGGGCAATTCGGAATCGGAAATATTCGGGAAACCCGATGAAAGTGCGCGTTCAGCCCCTTAGTAAATGAGCCCAATTGTATTCCTGAACAATCCCAGGGCGGCGTGCTGTATTTGGGTGTCTTCTTTCCCCCTTCATCCACAGGTATACTTTAGCTCATTGTATGTTATCTGTGTATGTTGTTTTCCTTGTCTTGGAAACAATAATGTGGTCCCAATGTGATGTATGGAGGGTCTTTTTTTTACTAGTAACTTTTTACCCTGTGGATTTACTGTCACTGTATCCCATATGTCATCTATTTATACTATATGTTATTGAGCGGAACCCCAACCAATCACATATATAGGTTGTATCCCACAGTGATTTTTTATCAGTCTTTGTAACAATTGTGGTATTTTATTTTTAATGTATGGCAATAAAATTGATTCATGTTTATCCTAGTTTGGTGTACTAGTGTGTTTCCCCATGAATTGTTCTCTTTTATGGCTATTTGATTGTACATAGTGTCCTATCTGCAGGCAGCATGTGATAGAGCAGGAGGAGCTGAGAAGATTGTTAGCAGTGTCCTATCTGCAGGCAGCATGTTATAGAGCAGGCGGAGCTGAGAAGATTGTTAGTGGTGTCCTATATGCAGGCAGCATGTTATAGAGCAGGCGGAGCTGAGCAGATGGTACATAGTGTCCTATCTGCAGGCAGCATGTTATAGAGCAGGAGGAGCTGAGAAGATAGTTAGTGGTGTCCTATATGCAGGCAGCACGTTATAGACTAGGAAGACCTGAGCAGATTGTACATAGTGTTCCATTTGCAGGCAGTATGTTATAGAGCAGGAGGAGATGAGCAGATTGTATATAGTATCCTATATGCAGGCAGCATGTTATATAGCAGGAGTAGCTGAAAAGATTGTTAGTGGTGTCCTATTGGCAGGCAGCATGTTATAGAGCAGGAGGAGCTGAGCAGATTGTACATAGTGTTCTATTTGCAGGCAGCATGTTATAGAGCAGGAGGAGCTGAGCAGATTGTATATAGCATCCAAAATGCAGGCAGCATGTTATAGAGCAGGAGGAGCTGAGCAGCTATATAGAATATATAAGAATATTTACTAAATCCATTTGGATAGACTGTTGAGTGCACAATTATAGATGGTATAGATGTATACAATACTTTATGTAACTGATAGAAACTGCATTTCCCATGCATTATGTAACTTGTACAGTAGATGTGTTACAGTGGTAACAGCCATAGCTGCCGCTATGGGGCCCACAGGGTCATGGGGCTCCGGCATCCGAACTGACACACTAAAGAATGGAAGGTGCGCACCATTATATACATATTATGCTACACATTGTAGATATTTATCAGTGCACAAAATGTATGTATATTTTCTGAGGAGGTAGGTGGGGCCCCAGTCAGAAGCATGCTATAGGGCCCAGCCTCTCCAAGTTACGCCCCTGGAGGGAAACATAGATTCAGTCTACTGTCTGCTGCTGCAGATTTCATTTTCTTGTGTGTATTTGCTTACACTGCCGTCTCTGAAATGCTGCCATGTCATGGATTTGTCACGTGAGTCTTTTGACTGTGCTCAAGGTCAAGTAAAAGTTGCAGCTTCTCCAGATAAATAGATGTGAAAATACAATGTATCCGTTATGGCCGTTGGTCACCAGGAAAGAAGAATCCACTGAATTCTACAACTATTGTCTCTTTCCTATAGGAGTGGATTTAATCCTAACCCGGAGCAAGGGCTTGGGGCCCCAGAGTTGACAGAGGGCACATGCTCACATCTGCAGGACACCAATGCAGTTTTAAAATAAGGCGGAGCAGGGAGCCATAGACTCCTCGCTCTGCCGTTAGGAGTGGAGCTGTGTATTAGGAGAACCCTGACCATTGCTTAAGGCTCCATAAATAGCATATCCTCCCATCCTGCTTTGCTGTGTAGGGGAAGTGTCGACTCCAGGTTTCAGTAGGCCCCTGAGTGACAGAGCCTCAGTGGGCCCCTTTGCAGTGAGCTCACATGGCGGCATTAAAAATTTAGAAACTAAAACAGTCTTAAAATATACCCTAATTTATTGTACCAAACAGTCCCCTTGTGATTATTTTATATATAGCCCTCTCATGGGTACTTTATATAAATCCCACCTCATCCCTCTATGGATTCATTTGATACAGTCCCTCTCACCCCTATGGATTCCTTATGTACAGCCTTATGTGGGCCCCCCTAGCAGCTCAGGGCCCTGGCATTTGCCCGGGTATGCCAAGTGCTGTCACTGGCCCTGTGTAGGGGTAACAACATATCCTGTGCTTGTTTAGCAGTGACTAATGTGTAATAATTATATAATAGTCATAGCGCTGTATCGAGGTGGCACAATCAATCATTGATATCATACGAAGATTGTCTGGATGATTGACATAGGAAGTAATTCACCTACCAGACTGAGATGTATGTGCTGGAAATGAGAACAAACAAATATTTCAGCAATTCAAAGTTCACTAAAGACCAACGCCGTTTTTGGGTTATTGCCATAGGCATAGAAATGTTGTCTAAAAGGCATATGCTAAATGGGAAGTCAGGAGCGGAGGGGATGGTTCATTTACAGTGTTCAGTGAGTATATAGTGTATAGACTAAAGGCTTTGCGGCACTGTGTGTCCCCCCTGTGTACCTCTCACATGAACTTTGAATAAAGAAGTTTGCTTTCACGCTTGGTGAGTGCCACTCCGTTTTCTACTTTTATGGATTATGCTGGTTTACTTTTGGAAGTTTGTGCACAACCGCAGTGATACTAGCGACTACCTCCGCTTATACCCATCTACTGTTCCCTCTGACTGACAGCGACCCGCTGACTTTGCTGGCTGTGCCCGCAGCATCTTTCCTCTACATGAGACTATTATATATTTAATAGGGAGCCATTCAGGAGCCAGAAGAGCCGGCTCTTCTTAGTGAGCAGAGCCTAATGAGCCAGCTCACTAAGAAGAGCCAGAATTCCCATCACTAGTCGATATGCTGATACTAATCTGCTGTAACTGTCAGTTTTAATGCATTGAAAATAAACACAAGAATATTTTTTAAAGACCTCTGGAGTGCCCGATTCCTGTCTCTGTTGCCTTACTTTTGTCCCTGGTTCATGGATTGATTTTGAGCACCCAATGTCCTATGGTCTGTTGAGCTGAACCTCTTGCCTTGTACTCTAAAAGGGGTTGTCCCATGAAAGGGTTTGTCCTTAATATTTATGTTATCCCAAATGCACAGGATAGGCGATTACCGTCTGATCGGTGAGGGTCCTACTGCTGGGTCCTCCACCGATCACAAGAGCAGGTCCCCCAGCAATCCAGAGAACAGGGTCCTGTTCTCTCTAATGGTTGGAGCTTTAGGACGAGAATACAGTATAGGGTCATATGGCCAAGCACATCAGCCAGCTATGTCCGAGCAATGCCATAAGATTGAATGTATCATATGTACATCTTGCCACCCCATCGACTACTGAGAACAGGACCTCCATTCTCCGGATTACCTTCACGTGATCAGTCAATTCAAATCCTGAAAAATCCATCTTCCTGCATATTTTTAGACCCGGACTATCTGGATTATTACTGGTTGGTGGCTCGGTGTCACCGTCTGCTGTTATGACTGCTGTAAGTTATATATTTAGGTGTTTAGTACAGCCGAGGGTCCTGCCTCTAGGACACATGACTCCGCACTCAGCGCTCGCTCACTACACGCCGTCATACACTATTTCATACCTTATTCCTAACAGGAAAACCATCCGGGTTCTGATGGAAATACACAATGAAAGGGAAGTCCTTATTTATACAGCTTCATGGAGGACTATAAATAAGAAGTCATGATTTCACAAGTCAGATCTCTAATGGCATGTCCTGCCAGCAGTGACACTCACCCCGCAAGGTAGTTATATAAAAATAAACTCTCAAGTAATTTGCAGATATCATATCTAACATATGAGAGTAATGCTGAGAACACAAAGTACTACAACCCCAGAATTGTATGTGATTAGTGACAGATTCATGGGAAGTCTATTGTCCGTATGCTGCTGACAATCAGGATTGAAAATATATTTAAAAGGTGCACTTACACATTCCTAAAGGTCCCCCTACAATTCCCAAAGGTACCCACACACTGTCCTTAGGGTGCAAATTCACATTTCTTAGGGTACCTGTTCACAGACCTAGGGTTGCCTGTTCAGATTTCTAAGGATTCCCATACACAGTCCTGAGGGTGTCCATTCAAATGCCTAAGGGTGCCCAATCACAGACCTAAGGGTGCCCAAACACATTCCTGACGGTGCACATTCACATTTCTTAGGGTACCCATTCATAGACCTAAGGGGGCCTGTTCATATTTCTAAGGATTCCCATAGACAGTCCTGAGGGTGTCCATTCACATGCCTAAGGGTGCCCAAACACAGTCCTATGGGTGCACAAACACAGTCCTATAGGTGCCCAAACACAGTGCTATAGGTGCCCAAAAATATTCTACGTGTGTCCATACATAGTTTCAAGGTTGCCTATACACAGTACTAAGAGTGCCCATGCCAATGATTGACAGGCTGAAGCCACTATAGAAACAATGACCACAGCTAAAACTTTAATGGTATTTCTCATGCCTTAACCTACACAAGTACACACCGAGTATGGTCAGTGAAATGCGTTAAAAGACACCTACAATGACGACCACACAAGCAGATGCTGGAAAAAGAGAGTTGTGGAGAAACCTTCCCACAATAATGCTACACATCATTCACTCATCACTACTAAGAGGTGACTAGTCCAGGCTGCTGGGCCCCCACGACTTCTTGGGCCCCATAGCAGTCACTCCAGCTGCTACATTGATAGTTACAACCAGGTAAATGTAGAGATACACTCTGGAGTTACAATGATAAAACATACAGTTCCGACTTACATACAAACTCAACTTAGGAACAAACCTACAGAACCTATCTTGTATGTAACCAGGGGACTGCCCCCGGACATTTATCCTCTATACTGTGAATAGGTCATAAGCGTCTTTGGTGTGACAGCCCCTGTAAAATTATTACTTGCCCCTGTACCTTTATACAGCATATACATTAGTGTAACTAATGGTAGACACCCAGATCCTTTGTTCTTCCTCTGTACATTGATGGCTGACATTTGCCTTAGTTGACTCTACCACCTGTCACTATGGAAGATGCAGTATATTCCTGCTAATTGTATATGATTTCCGCTAATTGTTCTCCATGGATTGCCCTGGAATGATGAAAACTTTCAAACATCAGTCTAGGAACTCGTATTGTAAATATCACAGCTTCTACAGGGAAAATAATCCAGAATGTATTGTTGGCGGTACAAGAGAAAGTCAGTAGTTCATCATTCACGATTCCCCTGATATTTGGAGATGTAGTCCAATTCCTTGTCTGGCTTGTTGGACATAAAAATCAATGTCTAAGAATTGTTGGTGGTGCCTCTGGTGTGCAGTTAGCAGAAGTAAACTGTGTGCGCTATTTTATCTATCTATCTATCTATCTATCTATCTATCTATCTATCTATCTATCTATCTATCATCTATCTCATATCTATTTATCTCATATCTATCTATCTATCTATCTATCTATCTATCTATCTGTCTATCTATCTCCTATCTATCTATCTATCTATCTATCTATCTATCTATCTATCTATGTGTCTTCATCTCATATCTACCTACAATACATGTTCTGTGGTTAAAGAATACATTTCACTTCCTGAAAGTACATTGTTTTAACATTTGTATCAGTTCCTTTTTTGTGTTGAAGATCTCTGCTTTCATTCATTGGAGAGGACCTAACCCTAACCCTATTGCCTCTCTGTGTTTGACCTTTGGTCCATTTTTTACCTCATTCGTGTGCTATCCTATCATGACCTGTTGGCTGGGTCTCCAAGTTTGCACAAACTCTGCCTTTTCCATCCTTGGTTTTCGCCTAGACTACTCTCCTGTTTGGTGCTACTGGCTGGTGTCGCTCGAGCCGCCTGGGCCCGATAACATAACTGGGACTACTCAACAGGTAATCTCCTGATGGTCTCTCAATGGCAAAATTTAGACTCTTGTAGGGTGAATAAAGGTTGTAAAATGCGTTAGTCACTGGAAACATCCTTAGAAGGAGACAGAAGTTAAACGTGTTTGGGGAAACAGTGGTTCTACACCTTTTAGTACTGATGTTTCTTTAGGTGTCCATGATGGACCATGATGGTTCCAAATCAGTCGGGGTAATATGTTAAGTGCTTTGCACAAATATTTTGTTGAGAATTTTCAATGGTTTCTGTGGTGTAGGCCTAATTTAGGAGTTATTGGGGAGTTTTTGTAGCAGTTTCACTGAGTTTTTCATTTCCTGTCACCATCAGTGGCTGTAGCTTATTACCCAAAACCTTTGAAGATAGATTTATCACTTGGGCTTTATAATATTTTTTGCAAAAGTTCTCGAATCCTGGTCAGAAGACATCAACATGTTCGGTTTGCACACGCCACATAACAGATCAGAAAGCAGTGACACAGGAAAGCGAGAAAAATAGAAGTAGAATAGAAGAAAAATACTCACATCAATCAGATTATGATGCCCTTTCATGTGGACAGAGGCAAATAATAGTAATACTTGGCACAACTCCTCTAAATAAGTCTACCATTAAAATCCATCATGGTAAACCAGTGACACTTACTAATAGATCCAGGCCCCATGACTGTGGTAATCTTCTTATATTTTTTATCCCTGGACTCCTTTCTTCTAAAATCACTGGTAAAATTATGCTAATGAGCCAGAAGTTCTCTGGGTGGTCTTACAATACCCCCTTTATGCTGCAGCTTCACAGGCTGTTACACTGTTCCAGGCACCCCTGCTCCCTCAGCACTTCTTCAGCACTTCTTACATAGTAGGAGGAGGGAAACGCTCCTGTGCATTGTAACAGCTTGTGAAGCTACAGCATGGAGGCCTGTGGTAATGCCTCCCCCAGAGCCCTTCCTGCTCAAAATCATAATTTGTTGATTCTTTTAAATGGTTATTCCCATCTCAGCAAATTAATGTTGTTGTTTGTATTATAGAAAGTTATACACTTTCTGTATCAATTTCTCACAGTTTTCTAGATCTCTGCTTGCTGTCCTTCTACAGGAAGCTTCTGTTAGGATAGGGTACACACAAGACAGGGGAAGGTGAGCCCTGAGCTTACCCCAACCTCTGTCCCTTCCTATAGCCCCCCCACGCTAAACCGTGGGGCGACTACTTGAAGACTCGGAATATACTGAGTAAGTGTGGATAAGGGCAAACACAAACAGACTGACAAACATAGAACATAAAAGAATAGTAAACAAGCCGGAGTCACAACTAGAGGGAACGTCAAAGGCAGAATCAGTAAGCAAGAGTCAAAGTCCAAAAACTAGCCGAGTTAACAACAATATAGATACAGATACTGAGCAATACAAACGAGCAGCAACCAGGGAGAAAGGGATTTTCAAACACTGGCACTGGGAACTAGTGAAGCTGCAATTTATGCAGCCAGAACTCCACCTCCAGAATCTGATAGGAGCTGGACAGTACCTGGGAATTAACCCCTCACGGTGCAGAATAACCAGGCACCCAGCAGAGGTTCAAAGTCCCAGCCCCTCCTAGACAGCGCGAGATCTTAGCAGCCGCTGCCCAGGACGAGAGGTGGAGTTTGCGCGGATACGCGCCGGGGTACGGAGAACGCTGCTGGCACCACCAGAAGAACCAGAAGTCCCAGCAATCTCCCTAGCGAACCTGACAGTACCCCCCCCCTGACGGGGGGCCTTCGGACCCCTAGATCTTAAAGATGGCTTCTGAGGGTTGGCCTGATGAAACAACCTGAGCAACCGTGGAGCATGAACATCTCTAGCCGGAACCCAAGACCTATCCTCAGGACCAAAACCCTTCCAATGGACCAGGTACTGCAGGGAGTTACCTACCCATCTGGAATTCACCACTTTTTCCACTTCAAATTCCAGATTCCCCTCCACAATAGATGGAGAAGGAGGGTCAGGAAGAGGCAACACAGGCTCCACATAGCGCTTAAGAAGACTTTTATGGAAGGTGTTATGAACCCGCCACCCTGCTGGAAGTGTAATCTTAAAGGAAACCGGGTTAACCATATGAGTGACAACAAACGGACCCACAAACCTGGGCGCAAACTTCAAAGAGGGGACCTTCAATTTAAGGTTTTTCGTGGATAACCACACTTTATCCCCCACCACAAACGTACCAGAGTTAGTGAGCCTTCTTTCAGTCTGTTGGACCATAGAATCTTGTGCCCTCCGAATACTCTCCCGAACTTGTGACCAGAGCGAGCGTAACTTGGATGCAATAGCTTCCGCTCGAGGAATATTAGAGACCGGCACAGATGAAAAAGAGAAACGTGGATGAAAACCATAATTGCAGAAAAACGGAGATACCTGTGTGGACGAACTACAGTGGTTATTAATAGCAAATTCTGCCAACGGAAGGAATTTCACCCACTGGTCTTGACTGTCCGAGACAAAGAGTCGCAGATATTGAATCATCTCCTGATTCATTCTCTCGGACTGACCATTAGACTCAGGATGAAACGCAGAGGAGAACGACAGGTTAACTTCCAGTCTAGAACAGAATGCTCGCCAAAATTTGGAAACAAATTGTACGCCCCTATCAGACACAATATCATCTGGTATACCATGGAGGCGTACAATATTCTGTATAAACAAATCAGCCAATTCTTCAGCTGAGGGTAACTTTTTTAATGGAACAAAGTGTCCCATCTTGGAGAAACGGTCCACTACCACCCAAATCACTGTATAGCCTTGAGATGCTGGCAGATCAGTGACAAAATCCATTGACACTTTAGACCATGGCCTGGTGGGAACTGGAAGCGGAAGAAGAGGCCCCTCAGGACGTCTCCTGGGAGTCTTTCCTCGCGCACAGACCTGACAGGCTTGGACAAATGTGTGCACATCTTTAGTCATGTGAGGCCACCAGTAACTTCTCTTTACGAGATCCAAGGTACTCCGCATACCCGGATGACCTGCCAATACTGAGCAATGCGTCTCCTCCAACACTCTCAAACGACAAGAAATAGGAACAAACAATTTGCCTTCCGGAAGGTCTTTGGGTGCAGATTTTTGTCCTGCTAAAATTTGAGAGGAGAGGTGGGAGGAGACAGCTGCCAACACAACACCTGGAGACAAAATATTACTGTCCGTAGTCGCTGGAAGCTCAGGAGTCCCAAAGCTACGGGACAAGGCATCAGCCTTCACATTTTTTGACCCAGGTCGGTAGGTGACCACAAAATTAAAGCGAGAGAAAAACAAGGCCCACCTAGCCTGACGTGAGTTCAAACGCTTAGCAGTATCCAAATATACTAAGTTCTTATGATCTGTGAGCACAGTTATCGGATGAAGAGCTCCCTCCAAAAAGTGTCGCCAGACTTCAAATGCCCACTTAATGGCAAGGAGCTCTCGATTACCAATATCATAATTCCTCTCACAAGAGGAAAACTTTCTAGAGAAATATGCACAGGGCCTCAGTCTGGTGAGAGTGGAGGACCCCTGAGACAACACTGCACCTACTCCTACCTCGGAGGCATCAACTTCCACAACAAACGGTAGAGAGAGGTCAGGTTGAACCAAAACTGGGGCTGACGAGAATGCCGCTTTTAAAGTTTCAAACGCTGAGCAAGCGGCAGGGGACCAGTTGTTTGGATCAGCACCCTTACGGGTTAGATCCGTGAGGGGTTTGGCGATCACAGAAAAGTTCTTTATAAAGTTCCGATAATAGTTAGCGAAACCTAAAAATCGTTGAAGGGCCTTAAGATTTGTAGGCCGAACCCAGTCCGTGAGCGCCTGAACCTTACTCGGATCCATCTGTACATCAGAGGGAGTCACAACATAACCTAAGAAGGAAACCTTCTGGACGCAAAAAACACACTTTTCCAGTTTAGCGAAGAGGTGGTTTTTGCGCAACCTGGTAAGTACTTGGCGGAGATGTTGCTGGTGAGAAACCATATCAGGAGAAAAAATCAAAATATCGTCTAGATACACCACCATAAACACACCGATGTAATCATGAAAGATGGAGTTCATAAAACCTTGAAAAACCGCTGGGGCATTACTCAAACCAAAAGGCATAACCAGGTATTCAAAGTGCCCCAAAGGTGTATTAAATGCGGTTTTCCACTCATCCCCTTCTCGGACCCGAATCAGGTTATAAGCCCCTCTGAGATCTAATTTAGAGAAAACTTGGGCCCCAGAAACCTGATTTAAGAGATCCGGGATCAAGGGGAGGGGACCTGAGTTTTTTACCGTTATCTTATTTAATTCTCGATAATCAATACACGGCCGTAAACCACCATCTTTTTTCTCAACAAAAAAGAACCCGGCCCCAGTGGGCGACTCAGAGGGACGAATATGTCCGATTGCCAAACTCTCCTCAATATAGCTCTTTAGTGCCTCCCGTTCTGGCACCGACAAGTTATATATACGACCCTTAGGCAATCTAGCATCGGAAAGAAGGTCAATTTTACAATCAAACTCCCTGTGAGGAGGAAGGACTTGGGACAAGGGTTTAGAAAACACATCTGAGTAGTCAGAGAGAAAACCTGGAAGACTCTGATCTTCCGTCACTACTGTACATAGTGAAACTCTGGTCAGGTGTTCCTTACAGAGAGGACCCCAATGAACCAGCTCCAGAGTTTCCCAATTAATTACCGGATTATGGATCCGGAGCCAGGGTAGACCAAGAATGACATTTTCAGACAGGTTTTCCATAACTAGAAAAGAACACCATTCTTCATGCATAGCTCCCACCATAAGCTTCATCTGCGGGGTTCGGAATTTGATCAACCCTGCCTGTAGAGGGGTCAAATCCGCACCCGACATCTGGATAGGAGTGGACAATGGAATCAATGACATGCCAAACTGAGAGACAAAATTATAATCGATTAAATTAGTCGCAGCACCTGAATCCAAAAAGGCGCGACCAGTGCAGGAAACAGACTGAAACTTAACCGTACAAGGTAAATACATTCTAGCCACAATAGGGAGTACCTGAGCTCCTAAGCAGTCCCCCCGACTACTGCTTAGGAGCGGAAGTTTTCCTGCTGCTGCCTCTTGGAACAGGTGTTGATCTGATGATCAGGACTTCCACAGTAGAAACAAAGATGGCGTCTCACTCGACGTTGCTTCCGCTGTGCAGGAGAGATGCTATCCAGCTCCATGGATTCCAATTCTGGACTACCCGGAGACGGACTGGCCGCTGGCTGACAGTCCGAGGACACCCGAGGTGATCGCCTGGATCTTAGGCGACGATCAACTCGGATGACCAGAGTCATAGCATCATCTAATGTCTGAGGCTCGGCATAAGCTAAGACTAAGTCCTGTACTCGGTCTGACAGTCCGGACATAAATTGGTCTTTTAGGGCGCAGTCATTCCATTGCGAGTCAGTCACATACTGTCTGAACTGGGCACAATACTCTTCTGCTGTCCGTTTTCCCTGACACAGAGATCTAAGGTGGGAAACTGCAAGTGCTCGACGGTCAGGTTCGTCATAAATCTGGCCTAAAGCAGAAAAAAAAGCGTCAAGAGAAGAACGGGATGGAGAGTCAGGTGGGAGAGAAAAAGCCCAATTTTGCGGATCCCCACGCAACAGGGAAATTACCACGCCCACCCTTTGAATCTCTGTGCCCGATGAACGAGGGCGTAAAGAAAAGTAAAGTTTACAGCCCTCCCGAAATGAAAAAAAATGCTTACGGTCACCAAAAAACACGTCAGGGAGAGGAACCTTAGGTTCAGGTATGGGTGGCAGTGGATCCTGCGGTGATGTCTGCCGTGGAACCTGCATAGATTCCTGGATTTGGAGACGGGAAGCTAGATCCTGAACAAACTGAGTTAGGGTCTGGACCTGAGCGACCACAGCTGACAAAGGCTCCATGGAAGGAGAGAATGTAGCAGGTCGGATACAGGATGCAGACCTATGTTAGGCCAGTGTTTCTGTTAGGATAGGGTACACACAAGACAGGGGAAGGTGAGCCCTGAGCTTACCCCAACCTCTGTCCCTTCCTATAGCCCCCCCACGCTAAACCGTGGGGCGACTACTTGAAGACTCGGAATATACTGAGTAAGTGTGGATAAGGGCAAACACAAACAGACTGACAAACATAGAACATAAAAGAATAGTAAACAAGCCGGAGTCACAACTAGAGGGAACGTCAAAGGCAGAATCAGTAAGCAAGAGTCAAAGTCCAAAAACTAGCCGAGTTAACAACAATATAGATACAGATACTGAGCAATACAAACGAGCAGCAACCAGGGAGAAAGGGATTTTCAAACACTGGCACTGGGAACTAGTGAAGCTGCAATTTATGCAGCCAGAACTCCACCTCCAGAATCTGATAGGAGCTGGACAGTACCTGGGAATTAACCCCTCACGGTGCAGAATAACCAGGCACCCAGCAGAGGTTCAAAGTCCCAGCCCCTCCTAGACAGCGCGAGATCTTAGCAGCCGCTGCCCAGGACGAGAGGTGGAGTTTGCGCGGATACGCGCCGGGGTACGGAGAACGCTGCTGGCACCACCAGAAGAACCAGAAGTCCCAGCAATCTCCCTAGCGAACCTGACAGCTTCTATGTTTACTTCCAGTGGATAGAAATCTGACCATGGTCACACAGGTGCACGTCTCGTTATATCACAGAGAGTAATCAGAGCTGTGTGATATAATGAGCTCTGCACCTGTGTGACCATGGGCAGATTTCTGTCCACTGGAAGTAAACATAGAAGCTCTCTATATAATGACAGCAAGCAGAGATCTAGAAAACTGTCAGGAACTGATATAGAAAGTATATTGGAAAATTGTAAAAGTTTTATAATTATAATACAATCCATAATATTATTTATCACAAATGGGATATTTGTGATATTTAACTCACGTGCTATCCATTTCCTTCTGATCTTCCTTGAGATGGTTCTACTCCTTCATTGGAGTCCAGCTGTTTTTAATTAAACTGATTTCTTGGACCTGCCTGGATCTATGAGTAAGTGTTCCTGGTTTATCATTCTGAATTGTGATGGTAAATTTCCTTTAAGGGGGTTAACGTCATTGTTGCAATTGCCATGAACCTTTCCTGTTCATACACATTGTAGAGGGAGAAAGCCCATGCATCAAACATGACCAAGAATGTTTTTTAAAATAGAAAAAAAAATTGGTACATCCCCCCAAAAAATTAAAAATGCCTCATCCACCTCCTAAAGATGTACAGTAGTGAAAGTAAAAAGAAATGAAATATTCAATGTGAGACTGAGAATGTGCGGTAATATATGCGGGGAGGCTCGCTGAAAATTTTCCTAGACCCAGGAACCTCGAGAAGGTTGGAACTCTGTGCACGCTTGGTTAGCGGCTAAGCGTAAAGCATAAAAATTAAAGCTGAAAAGGGCAACAGCAGAAAATAAAATTATACCTGTGTCAAAACATGAATGATTAGCTGTAATTTATAATACACATGTCACCGTATCACTGCCGAGTCCTGGAGTCTAATGGAAAGGACAATTCAGTAACATTGCATATAATAAGTGGAGGTCAGCGATCAACATCTACAGGACGTGTAGAGCATGCTGAGCTCTTTCTACTTTTTTGGGGAAAGTTATCAATGTGAAGCCGACCAGGAACTGTAAAAATATGTTTCCAATGTCAAAGTAAGGCTACATTCATACAGACGTGTGCCCGCCGTACCGTAGCACGCCACCACGCCCCTCTCCATAGGAATTTTTGGCGCACGGAGCCATATTCCGGCCAAAGATAGGACATGTCCTATCTTTCTCCCAGCTCCAGAGCAGTACAGTGCCGCACGTGTGGCGGCATGCTCCCATTGCCGGCTATGGGGGACGTATATACACCGTATATACATTGGCCATATATATGTGTCCCCCATAAGTGTGTGTGAATGTAGCATAATAGTGTAACTGATGAAATGGCTGATATGAAGGATAGACGAGCCCTTTACAGTATATGAGTATGAGCGCTGCTCATTTTCGTCGGACTGTGCGCCTTTTTCGGGGATTACACGGTTTGCACAGGTATTTAACTAGTGTCTGTGCTTGGATTTTGGCCCACACAATTGTATTTTGGCGCAGCTGCGCTGGCTTCCATGTGACAAAAATTGGGGGGGCGTGCCAAGGGATGAGAAGACTGATTCGGATTGAGCGCGGGATTTAACTTTCAAATTGTTTTGCAAGACAATGCAGTTACATGCACCAGGAAGAAGAAGGTGAACGCTGTCGGACCTGAGCGGGGAAGCGACACATGCAGGATATCGGCGCACAATCTTAGTGAATTGCGACACAGTGCATTATCGTCAGGCCATGTACTTTTGGTGAACTCCAGGGGATGGCTAAGTAAATATGTACCTATATGACACTGAGGACAGCAGAATCCAACTGCTTTCTTAAATTTTTCTCCTCTTCGACCAAATAGTTAATTACTGTTACATAACAGGGAGAAATTCTCTGATAGCAAAAGCCCCATTTCATAATATAATTTATTACAATGTAATATCGACTTAAAACTGGTCAGAAATTATCTATACCACGTCATAGTAATGTCAGAAAAATATATGTGTAAATGTGTGTTTTCGTGGGCACCACCCCATTGATGAACTGCAAGTTAAGAGCTGGATGTCAGAGAGCAGTAGATATATATTGGAAAAAATACACGTCACTCGATGTTTCGGAGTATATGGATGTAGGTTACTACACCATATACACAGAGAACAAATAACTTGGCACTCCTTTAAGGTCAAAAATTGAGAATGTATTTAATCCAGAATAAACAATATAGCAATCCAACAAAAATTATTATTTTGCAACGTTTCGGTCTTATAAATTCAGACCGTCATCAGGCACAGATTGCAAGGTATAAGTAGAAATGGAGATGAGATGCGGTGCTATGACCTCTGGAGCGCAGGTGGAAAGGAGGAAAAGCGGGTGCTCCCGCTGGAGAGATGAGATGACCGAAACATTGCAAAATAATAATTTTTGTTGGATTGCTATACTGTTTATTCTGGATTAAATACATTCTCCTCAATTTTTGACCTATAAGGAGTGCCAAGTTATCTTTTCTCTATATATATATATGAGAGCAGTAGATGACATAAAGGGGTTTTCCCACGACAACAGGTTAGTGCTGAGACCCCCACAGTTCTCAAGAACTAGGGGTCCGTTGGACCTCTCACTGCTCCTCAGAATAAGGCTGGATTCACACGACCGGTGCCCGCCGTACCATAGCACGGCGGGCACACGGCAGCGCGTGGGGAGAGGAGGAGGGGGAGAGCACTGCTCACCCCTGCCCCTCTCCATAGGGATACATGGCGCACGGCGCCGTATGCCCTGAAAAAATAGGACATGTCCTATTTTTTCACTGGGTACGGGGCGGTACGGTGCCGCGCGCCCATTGCCGTCTATGGGGGACGTATATCGGCCGTTTATACGTCGGCCGTATATAGGCCCCCCTTGCGGTCATGTGAATGCAGCCTAAGGGAGCAGACGGCCGCCCATGACTGTTCTGCTCCATTAATGTCTTCTCTCCATTCATCCTATATCTGTATATCATGTGTCATGTGAGTACGGCACAGTAGGGACAGAAGTGGCAGAATCATTTTGTATATAACTACTACTATACTATGAGTTCATGTCCTTACTGAATCGGAGCTAAGAGATGACAATTATTTCCATTGCCTTTAACCCTTGCACTACAGATAGTGGACCCTGTAGATTTGCACTTGTACTTGCCTTGTAGTTGCTGTCACTGCCTCCCATTTAGTTAGCGTGATACTAACTGACAGCTATGCTTACCAAGAAATCCTGCAACCCTTCAGCGCTATATCATCTAGTGCCTCATACTGCTATATAAAATCAAAGTGTGATACCTGAGCTGGCGGGATTCATTTACCTCCCCATCACAGATCTGCCAGCAGCGCAGATAAGTCGCCGAGCTCCCATCTCTCCCACCGCCTGCCGGTAATTATTCTTATGTTATGTTTACATCCCGACAATAAATCTAACAACTCCATGATTAGAAGAGATAAAACAACTAAAGGATTTTAGGATTTTTTTTTTATATACGCTGTCGGGAAAGTTAATAGCTTCTTTCCTAACAGGTTTCTAGAGACCGTAATTAAGCCTGGCACTGGGCAAACTAGAAACAGGTCCTAAAAATAGCCCCCCCCGGGGTCCACCTTTTACATGGAAGCAAAAATAAAATCAGCTGTCACCATGAACGCATGTCTGAGAAGGAACGAGCACTGAGTGTGGAGCTGGTCTCCACAGACTGACTGTAATATACCGGGGACTGGGAATTATTCCGTATATACCATCGCCGAATTATTAGCCAAAATTAGAGACAGCGCAAGGGGAGGAGCTTAATGTACTGAAGAAGTGGATATCAGGTAAGTGTTCCATATAGTGATTATATATACTATACAAATCAATCCATGGGATATTGAGGCTGGAATTACTGAAAATACTAGTTTGAAACTAACATTTTTAAAAAATTTTACATTTTTTATCCCGGCCTATTACTCCGATGCGGCATTATGTCAAAAAGTTATCATTTTTGTTTGAAGAAGTTTTGCAGATTTATAAGTTTATAAAAGGGTAAAATGCAAATTCAAATCATTCACGTATGTTTTTAACATTTTTGTTTGTATGTTTTCCGATTTTTGGCTTTTTGATGTCTCTATTATAAGGAAATAGATGAACTATTTGTATGATTGCTTCATATTTCAGACTTAGGAATGAGTGGCAGTAAATTTCGTACCATTATGTGCATCTTTTTTGATAAAAAGTTGCCTATCCACTGCCGGCATTAACACATCATTTGCCAATCAATCAATGATAACGCAAAAGACATCTAAAGACATTAAAAAAAACGGTATGATCCTGCCTAATGATGAATTTGCCCTCTGTGTACTGCTGCATGGTGACATGTTTAGACTTCCCTAAAAACCATATAATTACTTTTATAAGGCAGCAGAGAAACTCAAAAAGGGCCTAGGTGGCAAAATAATGCAAAATAATGCTAATGGTTATGTTATAATATACAAATGTATCCCTTCCCCTTAGCCAATTAACTTGTTTTGCTTGTTTGAACTTGATGGATATAGGTTTTTTTACACCTTACTATATTATGGGGGAGATTTATCAGAAGTGTCTGAGGCTAAACTGTTCTAGTTGCCCATGAAAACCAATCACAGCCCAGCTTCAGTTTTATAAACAGCACAGCAAAAATAAAAGCTGAGCTCTGATTGGCTGCCATGGGCAACTAGAACAGTTCTGCCCTCAGACATTTCTGATAAATCTCCTCTGTCTATTTACTACTGTATAAGGATTTGGTCTTAAACAAATTCTCAGATTGTAGGTATTGATGATCTATGCTTAAATTTTAACTCAATTTTAACTCCAGCCATTAAGGGGGTTATTATCAGATCAAGAGAATGGAAACTAAATAACAGTAACTCGCAGAGAGTGGGGTAGTCCTTTCGGCTGTGTTTATTCCGGCAAGGGTGTTCGACCCCCTGCCATTCCCCCACCTCCCACCTAATATGATATCAATTACATTTTTTAGAGGATTGGAAATCAATATCTATAATACTTACCTGTTAAGGTGTAGATTAAGCTGATTTGTAGGTTTAAGAAGGCAACTACCTATGTTAGTAGACAACATAAAGGAGATATGTGCGTTGTGTGTCATGGAGGGTATTTCTATGAACAGCAAGGTAGGTTATCATGTTACCTATCATGCACGCTAGGTTATCATGCACGCTATCACTCCATTTATCTCTATGGGGCTGCCACAAATAGCCGAGTGATGTACCGTGCTAATCTTTGGTAGTCCAATCCCCTTTCTGTGGATAGTTGATAAATACCCTTTAAACTTTCAATAACCAGTAGTAGTTCCCATAAGGTCTGGTTTACACTTTGCTTTCTGATGCAGTTTTTAGCCAAAACCGGGAACTGATCCAAACAATATGAAGACGTGTAAAGCTTTCAATTATACTTCTACCTCTTGGATTTACTCCTGCTTTTAGCTACTGTACATTTTGCATTCTCTCTATTATGAGTTCCACAGTTTATGACGACAAGAATAATGTAGTCCGAGTTGCTTGCTGTCAAAAATACTTGGGAGAGAATATGCACATAAGCCTTCCTGGATGGAAAACGAGGAAAAGTGTGCTTGATAAATCCAAGAATATGTGTATAACCCAATGGGATATACCAAAGTTTGTTACAAGCGTTAATCTACCTGTGTAAGCATTACTTGGGTCTATGGTAATGAAAACCCTAAATGGGCCCCAGAGGAAAACCGTAAGTGGAACGCCACTTGATTTTCATTCTATACACAGTGTGATTTCAATTTCATTGATGTTTCTTTGATGTTCCTTCTAACCTGTCCATCTGGAAGCAAGAGGAGTGTGGATGTATTCTAAATAGTGAGTGCTACTACTAGTAAGCCAAGAGGATGTTGAGGTCCAACAACCTGGTCCTTCTTTCTTTGGCTATCAAGGCTTTTGGATTCAAATAGAAGATAAAACCACATACTTACCTCTCTGGAAGCTCCCACTGTGTTCTAGTAGCAGCTCTCTCTGGACTCTTGGGTTACCGGCTCTATTAGACTGGTGAAAAAATACCTTAAAATAACTAAGCCAATGCTGGTTTCAGGGCATGTGACCATTGAGGCCCAATCACATGCACAATGTATACTATTTTATCACTTCTGATACAGACTTGGAGACCAAAGAGCAGGGGTTGACGTCTGTAGAGTTGAATAAACTTTTTTTTCCCAAACGATCAAAACATTATGTTAAGTTGATGTTATTCTTACTGGCATGTTTAGAATCGGGAAGGAAATTTTCCATATTGTTGGGCGATTGGCCTCAGCTTTGTAGGGTGTTTCTGTCTTTCTCTGGATCAACACTGTACAGTAAACTGTTGATGGACATGTTAGAACATTGTCAGAAATAGCCCTTTGTTACAAGATTTTGGCTTTCCATCATCTACACTCCACTTTATACGTGGAGTGGAATTTGGGATGGGTTTTCTAAACTACTTCTATCCTTGTGGTAAGGGGCGATTATAGGGTGTGAAGAAGGAGTCTGAAGATTATTATTCCTGGGCTCTTTTCTGACTTTATTTTTCAATTTTAGGACCTTAGTAGGACCTTCATAGGTCCTGAAATGGCTCTTGTGTACACATGATAGTAGAATCAAGCTTCTAAAGGGAATGGAGGATGTTTTCTTCTTCTTGCTTTCAATCTGCAATTTCAGGAACTTTGAAGGACACTCAAAGGACCTGAAATGGCTCTTGTGTACATGTGTTTAGAGAGCAGGAACAGATGTATGAGATTTTCATGGGTGAAAGTCTTTCTCAGCATACAATTTGGTGTGTAGTTTGGGTGGCCATGGGTCCCCTAGTTGGCTTGGGCCCCGGGCTACTGCCCAGACCGCCTTTATTATATTCCACTACTGCCCTGCTTGATTAGGAGATATTAGAAATTGTAAATTCAATGTTCTCATCGTGTCTGACTAACAGATGGCCATAAATTCCACCTGCAGTATTACGCGCCAGCTGACTCGTAAAGGGAGGTCTTTAGCCAAAGTTTCCCTCCTCTAGGACACATGGAAAAAGTTTGTCTTAGTGGAACTTCCTTAACTTTTTTTCCCGTCATATAGATTAAAACTCACCTTTCCTACGAATGACAATTCTCTTGTGTTTTCACCGAAAAAGTTTGCCTCCAGAACTGTCTGTGGATATAGAGAGAACCTGTTTCGCATAAACAAACCTTATGTCATTAGTCTTGGTGATTCTCCAGAACATGGCACATACATATTTTACCTTGTCTGCCGTATTTTTATGCAAACACAATAAAACCTTGTCTCTTTATATCACAGAAACACATTGCGGGAGCGACATTGCTTCACGATGAGCTTCGAATTAATGCTGGGAGCGTAGCAAATGTACATAGATTACTGTCAAGGGTAAAGAAAAATATGCATGCTCCCGAATTGTCGACCAGGTTATTCCGGATCGGTTATGGAGCCGTCGCACTTTGAGGAGATTTATTCCTCAGGATTGGATATTTTAACAAGTAATGAAACCAGGAAGGATAAACTTAGTTTTTAAATCAGCCAAAGTAAAGATTCAATGACATGCTCCGTGTTAATAATAAAATATGTTCTGCCTGTCTGCATTCAGGCCCGAGGTCGTTGGACTAGGAAAACTCAGAATACGATTATTGCTCAGGCTACAGCCCTTCCATTAGCTACATTTATATTTGGTTTGCTTTACAATTTCAGAAAGGAAGAAGACAGATACTGATTGTAATGTTGGATTGGCCATTGATTAATCATCAGAAGAAAAGTTCATTGTAAGATCCTGATATTGGTTAAAGGGAACCTGTCATCCGGAAGGTAATTTTTACATGATGACAGGTTCCAATAGCCTCTGCCATGTTGAGTTTGAAGATGCCTTACCTGGCTCCCTGCCAGTAGTGTCGAGCAAGTCAAAGGCAGGAGAAGTACTCCAACGGCCCAAATCTCTGCCCTGCTCTTCACTTATCCCCCTCCTTCAACCTCTCTTCTGCTCACTCTCCCCTGCTGACATAGACCCCCCGTCTCATGACACACAGAATGCTGCTGGTATGAAGTCAGGTAATGTGAGATAAACTATTATAAAGCAATGAATATATTCAAAATGTCAACAAAGACATTTTTAAACTCAACATGGCAGAGGCTATTGGAACCTGTCATCATGTAAAAATTACCTTCCTGGTGACAGGTTCCCTTCAAAGGGATTTTGCAATTTCTAGATAATAATGACCAGTCCATAGAAAAATGCTGACATGCAGTTAAGGGGCCTGGCCACTATAGAGACAACAGAGCTGTCACAGTCTCTGATGGCTGCCTAAATTATCTAAATAATGTACTTCTACCAAATTGATATTGATAAGCTATCCCATGGATAAGCCAACTATATGTACAACCCTACTATACCCAACTACACCTGCAAATCACTTTGATCTTATGTAGGGGCACCCAAACTATGGATAGCCCCTGTATAGTCAAAACTATGAAATACATCTTGAGGGCTTGTTTTTGCTTGTGAGGTGAATTGCACTTTGTGTATAAGTGGAGCTCAGAACTTTATCCCTAGCTGAACTCTTAACTTAACTTTCAGAGACAGGTCCCAGGACAAGTACATGGAGATCTACAGGAACAGCTGGCCATTAAAGGATCCCTATTACAGGCTTTCAGATTCCTCTAATCTCGGATATAAGTGTCTGCCTTTCTGTGCATGTCTGTCATCAGAGATTCATACATGGATACATTATATCTAGATTAGGAGACAGAACCTGGTAACATATGTAAATAAGGGATAAGAAAAACCACGCCTCTTTTAGCTCCTTGTTAGGCAGTTCCTAATCAAGCATGACCTTCAGGAAGCCTAATGACATGATGCGGGATTAAAACCAAACCAGTATATCTATTCCAGAAGGAAGAGATTCCCAACAGTAGACAGCACTGTTTCGACCTGGTTGGGTCTCTTCAGCACAGTGCAGGGAACTGGTTTGACTGGTTTAGAGGCTTTTGACTAGGTTCAGAAGTAAGAGTTCTCCTTACGAAGACTGGAAAATAAGGTTGCCTTATACCTGGACAGTATAGACAATAGACACAATTATGCTTTAGCTTAAAAGGGATTTTTAGAATATTTTTTGGTGGTTGGTTACCAATCCTCAGTATAGATGATTACCAAGAGACCAGCAGGTGTCTGACACCCGCCACCCTGACTAATCAGCTATTAGCACAGACTGCAGTGTTCAGACACAGACTGTAGCTTCCTCACTGTCTACCAAGCAGAATGAAATATATTGTATGGGGGCTGTGCTTGATATTGTAAACTAGTCTTCATTCATTCAGTCTCCATTCATTTGACAATAGAGCCATGTGACCAAGGGACATGACATCACAGACCTATGAAGCAGAAGAAGCATGTAATGGAGTAATACAAAATATGATTGGTTGGGTCATTATTAAGACGTATGATAAGACTGCTTTTCAGTGTATTGAAATTGAGGACCTACATTTAGGTCCTACTGTTTTATGCATCATGCCAGTTCAGAATGTCCATCGAAGGTGTCCAGAAATCAGTACATAAGTGATATTTTATACTATACAGGTAAACTAGTAAGAATCAACACTCCTGAAGTACTGGACTCCATAGTCTATCACAAAGAGGTGCTGTAACAAATATGCAGGGCCAACGCCAGCACTGGGCATACCTGGGCAAGTGCGGGAGTCCAGGGCTGCTGGGGGGCCCACATAAGGCTTTACATAAAGAATCCAAAGAGGTGAATCTAATGAATCCATAGGGGGTGAGGGGGGGGTTATATATAATATCCATGAGGGTGCAGTTTCATATAATAAACTAGGGAATATTTTAGGGAACAGGAAACTGTTTTAGTCTCTGAATTTTTGATGCCGTCACATGCGTTAACTGCAAAGGGGCCCACAGAAGCTCTGTCGTCCAGGGGCCTACTGAAACCTGGAGCCGACCCTGCAAGTATGTTCCATCAATATTTAGACATGGCAGACTTTTTAGAGATGATTTGAATTGAATTGAACTTGCTGTTCTGTGCGTGAGCTAAGAGATGATTAATCGTGGGACCACTTCTTCAACTGACCATCTCATGGGGGGTTATTGGGTGGTGCTACTGGAATAAAAAAATGTTGTCTGGAGCTGTAACTTTAAAATACACCAGTTCCAATTTACATACAAATCCAACTTAAAAATGAACCCAATCTTGTAAGTAACAAGGGGACTGCCTGTACTTTATCCTTATATAACTGACTAACAATACATTTACCAAGGGGCCTATTACAATACCCAGCAATTGCTTCACATCCTGCTTCAAACTGTGTAGACAGGGTACAATGTGTATGTGACTTGACCTTCTGTCTGCTTTCATGCTAAATATTCAGTTCAAAACATACACAATTTATAATATTAAGCACAACACATCTAACACATTACAGCCTACACAGAACATTCACTCCAGGCATTATACAGAGAGTATTCAACTCCAACAAAACAGAAAAAAAATCAGTAAATGACATCAAAAGTCATAAAAAGCTATACAAGTTTATAAATGCACTCCTGACATAAAGTAACCTTTACTTTATATTTACATCATGGCTGAAAACGCATCAATAAATACATGTACAGGCAGTCCCCAGGTAACGTACAAGATGGGTTATGTGGGTTAAAGGACACCTGACATCAGGTCTGTGTCACTTGTCCTGTCACTACTACCTGTTGGAGCAGCTCACAAGGATCCCATCCCAGCCTTTATCTAGTTATTTCATACATTAATCATTATAAAATCATCTTTTCTTTATTAAGAAAATGAGGCTGGTCACATGGTCAGAGGCAGTGATGTCACACCTGTTCCCGCTCCCCTCTCCTCCCCCTACTCATGTCTGTGTGTAATGTATAGTAAAGCATAGTTAGTGCATCTGCTGACATGCTGCATCCTCCTAATACATATGTGTGATACACAGACATCAGCGACACAAGTACCTGACATGTTCTGCTATAACATGGCTGCCTGGAGCTGTTGTATCTCTCCTATACACACACACACACACACACAGGCTGCAGGGGGTGTGGCCACCAGCACCAGGAAGCACATCATTATACAGCCTCACATCATTATACAGGCTGTCAGTTAAGCACTGGGGGTGTGGCTGTGTCTCCCACTCATGAATAGAGTGGACAGCTTGAATATGCTAATGCTTCATTGGACATTTCACAGGTAATTTGCATACAGCTTTAGGACCTCATTGCTTAGGTTTACAGGCATGTAGAGGGACAATGAAGGGTTAGAGACAATGCTCTCTAATGGCAGTTTATGAAAATATATTTAGATTAGAGGGGCTATTTTGCATGATGGGTTCTCTTTAAGTTGAAAATGTAAGTCAGAATTGTATATTTTAGAATTGTACCTCCAGACAATTTTTTTCTTTTTTGTGAATTTTAAAAATGTTGGGTTGTCATAAGATGTTAGTGTATCGCGGTGCAGTGCATTCTCGTCGGACTATGTACTGCACCACGATTCACTAAGATCGTGCGCCCGATGTCCTGCATGTGTCACTTCCCCGCTCAGGTCCGCCGGAGTTCACCATCTTCTTCCTGGTGTATGTAAGTGCATTGGTTGCAACACAATTTTAATCTTAAATCCTGCGCTTAGTCCAAATCAGTCAGATCGTCCGACGGCCCGCCCCCGATTTCTGTGCATGAAAGCCAGCTCCGCTGCGCCAAAATCTCTTTCTAAATACATGTCAAAGCGGCGCCAATCCCCAAAATGTTGGGAAGTCTGACGGAAAAGGGATCCGCGGACCCTTAGTAAATAAGCCCCAATGTGTAATGTTTTGTCACGATTTTCACTTTTTTATGTTGTTATGTAATTTTGAACATACTTTTGTGGATTTTAGGGGACTTTTACTCTTTTTTAATAATTTTTTATTTCCATTTTTTTTTTACTTTTTTTTACTGTTTTATGCATTGCAGTATATTATGCATATTAAACAGTCAGCCTATGCATTCTATGCACAACAACACTGTTAGATCCTGCTGAAAGCACTTTATGACGTACAGTTACCCCTCCAACCCCCCTCCAAAGTTTTTTATGTTTCTGTTCTCTACTCCTCTCCTTCCAAAAGCCAGAAATCATTTATCTATCTGTTCAAAGAGCCGTATGAGGGCTTGTTTTTTGTGGGACAAATTATACTTTCTTGTGGCATATTTTGTGCTATGTATCGGTAAGCTAGAAAAAAATCCCCAATACAGTGAAATTGATATTTTCTTACAAGCTGGATTTTTACGGCTTTCTCTGTATGACCCAAATGACACATCCTGTTTATACTTAGGGTCAGAGCGTTCATTGATAACATCAAATTTATATCATTTTTGTTATGTTTTGATATCCTAAAACTTAAGGTATCAAAACTAAAAAAAAAATATTTCTCATCTTGCCATCTACCCATTATTTTTTATACTTTCATGTACAGAGCTGTATGAGGTGTCATTTTTGTGGGACAAGCTGCTATTTTCATTGAAACCATTTTGTAAATTGTAGAGACTTTCGAATCACTTTCTATTTGCCTTTTTGTGGTCGTGGAAAGGAGCAAAAGAGATGATTGGGACATTTGGATATCTTTTTCGCTTACGGACTTTACAGAATTCCTAGTTTTATTTTGATTGATCAGGCATTTGGGCATTTAAAAACACATAGTGGCAGATTTACTTACCCGGTCCATTCGCGATCCAGCGGCGTGTTCTCTGTGGAGGATTCGGGTCTTCCGGCGATTCACTAAGGTAGTGCGCCCAATGTCCACCAGGTGTCGCTGCTGCGCTGAAGTCCGTCGGAGTTCACTGGAGTTCACTATCCTATCCTGGGTGCAGGTAAGCGACACTTTTTAAAAAAAAAAAAATATGGTGGTTTTTCCGAATCCGTCGGGTTTTCTGATGGCCATGCCCCCCCCCCACCCCCCAATTTCAGTCGCGTACATGCCAGCGCCGATGCGCCACAATCCGATTGCGTGCGCTAAAAACCCGGGGCAATTCAGGGAAAATTGTCGCAAAACAGTAAAATTCGGGAAACCCGACAGAAAAACGCGATTCGGGCCCTTAGTAAATGACCCCCAAAATGTTTATTTTGTGTTATTTAATTTCGTTGGGTAACGGTAGTAATTTTTTTCAGCTTTTTTTAGACCCCCTCGGATGTTTGAATCCTATGGGGTCTAATCACTATAAAAAATATACTGCAATAAAACTGTATTTCAGTATCTTGGGAAAATGCTCTGTATTATACCCTGAATCCTCCTACTGGTAGGAACATGCTAGTTGTAGCACCAGCTCTATGGTGTCTCATTTTATTATTTTGTAGTCCCTTTTTACTCACAATGGGGCAGATTTACTTACCCGGCCCATTCGCGATCCAGCGGCGCATTCTCTGCGGTGGATTCGGGTCTTCCGGCGATTCACTAAGGCAGTTCCTCCGCCGTCCACCAGATGTCGCTGCTGCACTGAAGTTCCCCGAGGCCCACTGGAATGCCCTGAAATTCACCGACCTATACCTGGTGAAGGTAAGTGCAAATTTTTTAAAAATGCAACGGTTTTTCCGAATCCAACGGGTTTTCATTCGGCCGCGCCCCCCGATTTCCATTGCGTGCATGCCGGCGCCGATGCGCCAAAATCCAATCACGTGCGCCTAAATCCCGGGGCAATACAGGGAAAATCGGCGCAAATCGGAAATATTCGGGTAACACGTCGGGAAAACGCGTATCGGGCCCTTAGTAAATGACCCCCATTGACTTGTCTCTAAATCTTCTGTCTTGACAATAGATAAGGAGATCCACCTTCTTGATCACCTACTGTACAATTTTTTAAAGACTCCTTTTTTATTTTTTGGTCTATTTACAGTAGACAGTTTACTATTCCCAACATCTGAGCGGCAGAGTGAAAAATAGTGTGAAATTTATAGATGTCTCCTCTGTTGTGCTGCTCCAGCAAGTGATGGGACTAAGTCCTTCCTTAATAGGCTCAAGTGTGAGCATATTAGACAAGCCCTTGAAGTCTTCCTTTACTACTGCAAACATAGCGAGCAACTTATGAAAGTGCTCATGTTGTCAGTAAAAGTCTGGAAAGTTTTATATTTAGGCCGTGTCCAGACAGACAGGTTTATGCAGGCTGGGTGAGTATAGAGGAGGGGGTATTTGTCTCCATGACATTCCTGTAATGTTTCCCAAGTGGTAGTCATATGGCAATTTGACATCCATTAATATTTGCCACTTTCTATATTACAAACTACCGTATTTTGAAAAATAAGTAAATCTTCCGAAACTCAGTATTCCAGGAATAAACCTAATATTGGGGGAGATTTATTAGAAGTGTATGAGAGCGGAACTGTTCTAGTTGCTTATGGGAACCAATCAGAGCTCAGCTTTCATTTTACAACAACTGTAAGCTGAGCTCTGATTGGTTTCCATGGGCAGTTTAACAGTTTAACCTCAGACACTTCTGATAAATCTCCCCCAATGTTTTGATAAACAGGCTATTATCCTTTTTCTCTTGATTTAGTCTGCGGTTGCTATTTATTAAAGGAAATCTACCCTGAAAATCCAGCATGATATACCAACGGGCAACTACTGAATTGGTGGTCTTGAGTTGGTGCTCTAGGGCTGACCATTTGGCAGTAGAGAAACTAATTAACATATTGGGTACTGATTTGCTGGGAAACGGTAGGGGCTAGAGTTAAAATCCCAACTGTTAAAACTTTGAAATCCATATCACAAAAGCTTGTAAAGAATGCAAAGAGTTGGAGCCAATGTAAAAACCAAATATATGGCCTTGCCGCCAACAATGCCTCTGCTCACCTTCAGCACAGGGGCGTAACTAGGAGAGACTGGGCCCCATAGCAGATTTCTGAATTGGGCCCTCTTCCCCCATAAATAAATATACACACCGTATACACACATACAGCATAAATATACATACAGAATACACACCACATATACATACATCATATACAAACATAGATACAGTACCATATACACCCATTGTGCATATACACATCACATATACACTCACATACATAAAATACACACATATATGCAATAATATACACACACACAAACATACATTTTATAGACACCACACACTCAGCATACACCCAATACCACAGATGCCGGGGCCCCCTACACTGTGGGCCCCATAGCGGCTGCTATGGCTGCTACCACTCTAGTTACACCCCCGCTTCAGCATGTGTGGTGGTGCCGTTGCACTCAAAAGTTTGTTTGAAGTCAAGACAGGAAATGAGGGTGGTCATCTGTGGTCATCTGTTAAAACCCAATTTTATTAAGAATTGATTAAATCATAGGCACCTAGCAGAAAAGTAAACATGTTTCACGCATTGCTGCTCTTACTCATAAAAGGCAATGTAACGTTGTCCTTAAAGGGGGTTGCTCACATAGTAATCAGAGCCGTGTGATACTAACAAGCCAGTTACCTGAGTGACATCACATGACCATGTGTTTATCTACAGGAAGTAAAGAATGCTATTTCCTGTTTCATGGCAGCAAGCAGAGATCTAGAAAAAAACATTAAGAACTGATAGAGAAAGCATATTGGAAATTTATATCATTTTTCATGACATAAACAATATCAATTATTTGCTGAAATGTGCTTAAAGTGGACAATCCCTTTAAATTCTTCAGTAAGCTACAAAGTCCTTTTTTTCACAAGCAGTGAGAATTATGTGGCTATAGGTAGTATTTGGCTACACTTTCTATTGCAAATAGTTAGAAATAAAATCTGTTCTCCTTTAGGCCACGGGTCAATGAGTTTTCAGCGCAGTCATTTCCTGTAAATATTTCATCAAATTAACTTTTTAAACTTTGTCATTGGCAGAGCAGATCGGGATAAATGATGATTATTTACAAAGTGCAGTACTGACGAACCGGCCTATAATAAGCTCTCGTAATGGAGCGGTGCTATGTAGTGCCTGCGCGTCCTTCAGGATCCATTAACATAAACAGCAAATATTAGACTAAATTAATTACACTTGTGCTTTAGCGTTTGAGAGCTGCGTAAGTATTAATATCGTATTATCTAAAGTATATAATATTATTCGTTATTATCATTTAAGCTCATTTTTGCTTCAGATGCCAAGACAATGGTAATAGGTCTAGAGTTATCTTGAATTCCGAGGTAAAATATAGCTACTATGTTCCCATTGATGAGATGCTGAGATTCTCCGAATCGGCATGTCACAGCTGGTAGGGAGTCAGGATCATTAAAAAGGATAATAGGTTTATAAATGGAAGAGGTTCCGTGTTTCAGATTATGTTTATTTATTATGTTCCTCTTCTCTCGCCGTTGGATCGCCTCCACATTTGTTTTATAGTGCCCTATTTTAATACTCTTCTATTTAGCTCTGCCAAAGCAAGTGAATTGGCAAATTGGAACATTGTTTGAGTTGAATAGGTTCCAGTCATCTAAATTTACTGGAGAGATTGACTTGGGGGTATGGTGTCCAATTTTATCATAACAAAAGCCAGGACATCTCATTGACATGTATTACGTTCCGCACAGAATATTTTATCTGACTTTATTTTTCATTCAGATTGTTTGCCGATGTTTTATCAGCATGTAAACTTTAAGGGGTATTCCGGATTCAGCAAATAAAGATTTGCAGCAAATAAAGTTAATTACATAGTAAAAGTTTCTTGCAATTTTTAAATAAATTTAACAAGACCTCCATTGGAAATGCAACTTTCCATTCCTGTATATTAAGTGTATATTACGAGCCAGGGTGGTAATTTCACCTCAGGCGGCAAATTGCCGACCCCTGTGGGGGGCGGCAAATCTCCAATGGTATCAACCACCTGAAAAATCAATTATAGTAGCACAAACATGCCCATGAGCATTGCAGGACACAGGTAGTGCAGCTTCTACTTGATTTTATGTTTTTCCTTTTTCTCTATGATATAAATCCCTTAATGTCTTAGAACAGCATCCCATGACCCTTTAGAGACAAAACAATCTCTGATCCTGAGTGTATTTTGAGTATCATTTACATATATATTCTCCATTCCATAAGTTTACATTCAGGGAGGTTGCGCTTTGAGTTCCTTAATTTTACTGTAACCCCTTAACAATACGGGGCACAATAGTACGTTAACGTATGGATGTTTGAAGAGGACTCATGGGCTGAGCAAAAATAATGGGGTACATTTACTTACCTGTCCTGCGTGACACCCGAAAGTGGATTGTCTGATGGGAATACAGATCTGCCGCGATTCAAGAAGATTGTGCAACCGATTTCCTACATATGTCGCTTCCCTGATCAGGTCTGCCAGAGTTCACCTTCTTTTTTCCGGTTCATGTAAGTGCTTGATCTTGTGACACAAATTTAAAGTTAAATCCTGCGGTTTGTCCGAATCAGTCGGATCGTCCGACGGCCCACCCCCCGATTTTTGTGTCTACCAAAATACGATTGCAGCGTGCGACAGAATGCCCTTCTAAATCCCTGTCGCAGCGATACAATCCCCGAAAAGTCGGAAAATCCGACGGAAATGCGGCCACAGGACCCTTAGTAAATAAGCCACAATGAGTGTTTGCTGCATTATGCATGAGAATGACATGTCCTATCTTTCTCCTGGCTAGGGGTCGTTACGGTGCCGCATGTGTGCGGCAATGTACCGCACCCGTACGGCACCGTGCGCCCATTGCTGGCTCCGGCGTATGTGTATATACGTAGCCCATATATACGTCCCCCATTCCTGTGTGTGAATGTAGCCTTGGTATCATGAACTTGTATACTTCTTGTGTGGAGCCCAACTAGTCTAATGGGGGGGGGGGGGCTAAACAATTGCTCTTGAAATGTGTCATTGGATAATCAGTTCTCGGATATCTGTACCAGTCCTGTGTATCCTTCTGATAATTATATGGGGGGGGGGGGGTCAAATGTAACGGAGCGGGCCCTATGGTAGTCTAGTAGAAAAAAAATTTGGACACTGGCTACAACCCTTCCCTTTAACATCCTTGTTCTTGACCTCCGTCTGTATTCACACTTTTCTAATCTTTAACCCTTTTTCAATAAAACATACAAATGAACGTAACATCAATTAAAGACAAAACTCAAACTCACTTAGCACCGGGTAAACTTGAACTCTATGATGTCACAACCCGATATAGATAACGTCTTCATGCAGCAGAACTTTCTAGAGGGAGTCATGCAGGAGCCATGCTTGTCTTCCCAGTGTAAGTATTTCTGGAAATGGAAGGAGACTGTAGACCGTCTCCTGGAATTTGGTGTGAAATCATGGTCTGAATTGAGTGCTGCTGACTGTCACAGGTCTCGTCGTATGTTTGGACTTCCCAAGTTAGCTGCTAGTGAAATCCAATCCGCCGAGCTCCTTCCTGAAGCCGTTCTTTGTATCTGTTTAGAAATTCTTTCTTTGCTACGTATCACTTACTTCTATCCGTCTATTTATGTCGCATGCATACGGCTTATGTACCAATCTACAAATAGGAAGGTTTAGCCAGTAATGTCACAACTGGTAATGTGAAAAACCTCCAAAAATAGAAGAATAAGCAGTCATACCTCTGAACTTATGGGCTAGAGAAAGAGGGACAAAAACACCCTCCCCTTTTTACTTTTATTCCTAAACCACGCCCATTGCCTTTCCCCCAAACATAGCATAGCATCTATCTTAACCCTTACAGGACTGAGCCCTTTTTTGTTTTTGTGTTTTTTAATTTAACTTTTTTAAATTTTTCTGTTAACAGAGATGTACATGGTCAGCAGGACAAATTATACTTTTTAATATTCCATGTTATGTAGTAGAAAGCTGGAAAAAAATTCCAAGTGCGGTAAAATTGAAAAAAAGAAACACATTTGTGGTGTTTTCGTGTGGGCTCTGTTTTAACGGCAAATGATACTTTCTCTTTATTCTTGGTATCGGTACAATCACAGAGATACAAAGTTTATATAAGTTTCTTTAGGTTTGAGTAGATTAAAAAAAATTCACATTTTGCCAAATTCTGAGGCCAATTACTATTTCACACTTTGTTGTATGGACCTATATAAGGTGTAATCTTTTTGTGGTACGTTCTGACGTTTTAATCACTGTTTGATAATTTTTTATTCAAATATTTTTGGATGGAAAAATGCGAAAATCTGGTGATTCGGTTATTTTGCGTTTGCGGTGTTCACAGCCGGAATTGTATTAAAACATGTTAATAGAACGGGCATTATGGGATGTGGCGATAGTTAACATGTTTATAATTTTTTTCATATTTTTTACATTTTTTTAAACTTTTTTTTACTATTATTTCACTCCCTCTGGGGTACTTTAACCCTGCAGGGTCTGATTGCTCATACAATATACTGAAATAATACTGTATTGCAACATATAGTAATTTTACTGCTGATCTCTATTGCCTGCATAATAGCTAATACCTAAGGAGAAGAAACAGATGTGTAGAGGCAACAGGAACTACTGTAATCCCGCTTTCTGGTCTAGGCTCTGCAGCTCTAGTGTGTTGGGGCATGGATCAGATGGCGGGACAAACCAAGACAGCATAGGAAATTATCTTAACCCCTAGTACGGCTGGACAGTGCCTACAAACTGGGACTGTACTGCCAACGGTCGAGGGCGATGGAAGCTCTTTCCTGGTTTCATTAGTTTCTCAGAGATCTGGGTGATAACCAATATGGCTGACATTTCACCACACCTGGAAGTGGCCTCCTGACTGGAGGTGGATGATGTATCGCTGCTTAACTTGAAAGAGTTCCCATCCACAGCTCTAAGAACCCTTCTGGGAACTGTATTTGGGATTGACCACTTGATCACTGTGGGTTAACCAATATGAACAAGAAGGTGGCTAATCCACCAAGCCTAGTGATAAGCGGACCTGAACACTCAATGTTTTGGTCTGTGCCGAACATGAAAGGTTGAGCAAAGATTATGTGGCGGTGGCATTTTTTTGTTCAACCTGAAGTGGAGGTCGGACTCTTGGGGGTGCCATAGTTTTCTGATGTGTAGTTGTGTTGATCACAGAAGCAGTTTCGTTTGGTCAACATAATATTAATAAGTCAAGTATTTAGTCACAGATTGACCATGGTGGATTAACCATTTTGAACAGGCAAGTGGCTAATTTGCCAAGACTAGTGATAAGCCTACCTGAGACTGTGATGTTCAGCCAGAAGTTTGGGCTCGGCATATTAGCACATTGAAGTATATTTTACCTTTTTTGAATTGATGTAACTTTTTTGTCCAATGCGGTCTATTCTGGGTATGCAAATTTTGATGCTGTTCCTTTAGGCAAACATTAGAAAATGTGACTATGTACGATCTGGAGCCAAGAGAGAAGAATGATCTGGAGCTTGTCCTGCTTAGTTCTCCAGATCTGATGACCATGGCATTGCCCTGAGTACCCCCATCACGATATTTTGTATATCCATATTGTATGTCCTGGGTGTAGCTGTCGCCTTGACTGGGATGTCTCTTTATTTAGGTGTCTGTGTATTTGTGGTGTGATAATACAATATGTCCAGCTCCGCTTTTACTGCTATGTGAAGAATTTATCCCTCGTCTACCTTGAGGCTCAGATTTAATAAGCGTCGTAAGACATTCCTACAGGGTGACAATGTGGTACAGGCATTTACAGGACGAGGATACAGCCTTCCATGTGGCTAGAGGAATAAGCTATGGCTACTGTCTCCTACCCTCCCACCTGGCGTGTTCACGATTAAAATAATCCATCTAATTATACTCTGATACCTGTCCATGGGATCAGTCAGGAAGCCCTTGTGCCCATTAAGTTGAATGATCCTACCAAAAAGGACTAAAATGTCTTGAAGTAGTTGTCTTTCCACTGTCTGTCTACTATTGGAGTCTTGGGTGTTAAACCCCAACTGATGATCCAATGCATGAGGTCTTTATCACATTGACGTTGCTTTTCACATCCGTGGTTCAGTAATTTTCATCAATGCCTCCCTGAGCCATTGATTTGGAAAATTTTTTTTGAACCAGTCTATTGTTTATCACTAATGTGGACCACAATAGGCAATAGAAGTACATGGGTCCACAACAAAAAACTGATTACAGGTCCGTTATTTTTTCATTGATGAGGCTGTGGAGCCAGGTGTTGTGTTTTCAACACCAATGTTAAATCTTCAGTTTTTTTTGTGGACAAGGAGACAAAACGGAAGCAACACAGAAACAAAACGGAGACACAATGGGGCAGATTTACTTACTCGGTCCTGTTGCGATCTCGCAGTGCGTTGTCCGATGAGGATTCGGGTCTGCCGCGAGGTCCGCCGGAGTTAATAATAAAATAAATAATAATTCTTTATTTATATAGCGCACACAGATTACGCAGCACTGCACAAAGCATGTCAAATTGGTCCCTGTCCCCATGGGGCACACAATCTAGACAACCTAACAGTATGTTTTGGTGTGTGGGAGGAAACCGGAGGACACCCACGCAAACACATAGAGAAGATACAAACTCTTTGCAGATGTTGACCTGGGTGGGATTCTAACCCAGGACTCCAGTGCTGCAAGGCAGAAGTGCTATTCACTCAGCCACCGTGCCACCCCGAGTTCACCTTCTTCTTCCCGGTGCATGTAAGTGCGTGTCTTGCGCCAGAGTTCTAAATGTTAAATCCCGCGTGTTATCCGAATCCGACGGGTTGTCCGACGGACCCCTCCGCCCCCTACCGATTTGTGTCGTGTGCAAGCCGGCGCCGATCTGCCAAAATCCGATCGCGTGCACCAAAATCCCAGGGCAATTTGGCGCAAAACAGAAATTCTCGGGAAATGAGCTCTGCGGACCCTTAGTAAATGAGCCCCTATGCATGTGCAACAGACAGACAATACACACGCCAATGTAAAGCCACTCTCATTCGTCAATATTAAAGTTGAATAATGGGGCTCCCCTTTAACTCTTTTATCCTGGATAAGGAACAATGTCCTCACTGCCGATCTTGGGTCAAGCGTCACTCCATCATGTAGATTGAGCTCTACTACATCTGCTAATTACCAATTATGGTGATGGTAGTAATGCTAATAATGAGAATGATTAATGATAATATACTCACATCTAGAACATAAATCTACTAATGTTCCCCAACCTCACAGCATCCAATTATGCTTGTTTATAACCCTAATTACTGATAAATCCCCATTTTATACAGATTGTTGCCGTTTTCATCACCGACAGATAAATGGCCGTAAGACAATACAGAAACAATTAGTCTCTCATCTCTAGATTCTCAGACACAGCTGCCTCTTCATATTTCATGTAGTATAAGCTGTTTGTCACATTGATTTATCCGGGCCATATTTTTAGCGCCATTTATATTACCCTTAAATTCTCTCCTCATTCATACTGGATATAGTATTCACATGGAAGCATCTGAAATATTCAGGGATCATGTCAGATTACAGATACAGGCAGCATTCATGTCATACATCCTCAATTCATATCAGATCATCTATTTCTGGAGGATTATTTGCCGTTAGGAGGGCACAAAATCTGGTGGGGGCCTCCAATGAATGTAGCCCAGACAGTGGTACACATTACTTTTCTAAATTATCATTAAAGGAAACCTACCACTACGGATCTACCTATTAAGGTAGATCCGGTGGTAGGTGCATCTCACGTATGTAAGGGTTGCCCTTTTTAGGGCTTTTCCTTTAGTCCTTTAGTCTTTTCTTATCTTTAATCAGGGTAATATGCACATTTTCTAAAGAAGCTACTGGGGCGCGGAGTAGTCGGAGCTGAGGCTATGCTGCGCGGCTACTCCACGCCCCAATAGCCTCTTTGATCCTCCTACCCGGACATCTTCAGTGCTCAGCTACAAGAAGCTGCGTGCACTGCGCATGCGCAGAACACTCCAGCTTCACGGACGAGTGTGCGCAGCTCCTTGTAGCTGTGCGCTGAAGCAGCGTTCCGTCAAATTTTCCACAAGTTGCCAAACTTTGAGACATTTTTAATTAATCTATATTGAGTATCCTGTGAAACTTGGAAAAGGTATTCTCAGATGTTCTCTTGTGGTCACTTAGGAAGTTAAGCCCAAAAATGGCAATGGTCATACCTATGAGGGGTACAAAGGTACCCTACACCAGTCTATAAGACAACCCCAAGGTCACTATAAGACAGGCCTCCCTCAACCCCTCACCAGGTTATGCCAGGCTGCTGGGGACTGAGATCCGATTATGTGGGCCCCCCAGTAGATCTGGACCCTGCTATTAGACATAAGGGGCAATTAAAGGGGTATTCCAATATATAGAAAGCAGACTTAGCCTGCTCGGGCTCCTGTTTCCCTCATCACTCCAGTAGTTTAGTTTTATGGCACTGCGTCAAGCAGGAAGTTCATTGGGATGATTGGCCTCCTAAGACCATGGGACATCGCATTCGTGGACTATTGGTGGTCACTTCCTTTGTTCTTACCAGGTCTAAAGGGATAATCATTGGATGAAACGGGTCCTGGGAAACCCATAAGTTCCTGTGGGCACAGTGCTAAAAACTGGAAGTATTGGATTGACCTAGGAACCTAGGAGTAGAGTTAGTATACACATAAGATGAAGGGGCCCTATAGGAAATTTATAGGGGTCCAGGAGCGATTTACACCTTGTGAAAGTGAAGTCTGTTGTTGTCTATAGAGAACAAGAGGCATAGCCGATCCACGGGCTACAGTACGAGTATATCTCATACTGTATGCCAAACAGTAGCATCTTCTCATTTCAAAGCTCTAAAGACAATCTTTATGCCAATATGTTTCATGATAATAAGGTTCCAGAACACTTTTGTATTTGATCTGGAAATATTCAGGTGCCTTGAAACTTCCCCGCTGATAATAGCAGCAAAAATATTGATATTCAGTGCGGGAAATGGTACATTTTCCCAGAAATTACTGTTTTCAGCAATATAAATGCATGAATAGTTTTAGCTATATATTATGCAAATAATAGTTCTCAGGTCTGCGGAAGACGGGTTGACACTTGGTTTCTAAGGTACAGAACATGCCCCGTTCTGCCCAATTACAATAACTATATACACAGTTTAATTTTATTGCAGCACAAGTGTGCAGAGAAACTCAGCTACATGATATCGCTTAATATACAAAGTTGGAATATTTGAATTTCTTTTTTAAGCACCGAGGAATTCTTCTTGTACTGAGAATAATACCAGGTTGGCTAAAAGTCAGGTCTGCGATCAACATGATCTTGTTTCGCAACATTCAAGATGGCTAATTTCTAGAATTTTGCTATGTCAAGTGCCTATAAAGAACAGAACTAATGGATTTCTGTATCTACCAGAATGGGAGATTTATACTGATAATATAAAAAATAAGTCTCCCCTTTTTTTCCCATGTAGTGTTTGTCATCACAATTTTTTAACTCCGGTTTTGAGAATGGAATAATACATTTATATAGAGCACACAGATTCTGCAGTCCCATGGGGGCTCACAATCTAATCAACCTACCAGTATGTTTTGGAGTGTGGGAGGAAACCGGAGGACCCGGAGGAAACCCACACAAACATGGAGAGAACATACAAACTCTTTGCAGATGTTGACCTGGACTTGAACCCAGGACCCAAGCGCTGCAAGGCTGTAGTGCTAACCAATTAGCCACCCTGCTGATCATATACATTGGGCAATATGAATATTATAGCCCCTACAAGTCTGAAAATCACTTCCTACATATGGTACTAGAATCAACTTCTTGGGGAATGGAGAATATGTTCCTTATGCTGCTTTCAACATGTTCTTCCAGGCAGGTTGGACCTTCATAGGTTCTGAAATGTCTCCTATGTGCATGTGTATTGAGTACAAGATTTCATGGGTGAAGGTCCTTCTCAGTATATTTGGTTGGTGGTTTGGGTGGACATGGGCCTTTTGTAAGGCTCGGGCTGCAAGCTACCGCCCAAACTGCCTACATTATAATGAATTACTGCTAATTTGGAAGACCCCTGTGTCAATGCAGATCCTATTTTTAGCACACTACTCAAAAGGTCCCTTAACAGGCACAGTAAGGGGATGGTCAGCAGCATACTGTCAGGACCTCCATAACAGAAACAATGAAAGACAATTTACATTTACTAAGGGCCCGATTCGTGTTTTCCCGACGTGTTACTTGAATCTTTCCAATTTGCGCCGATTTTCCCTGTATTTCCCCGGTGTATTTTGGTGCACGCGATCGGATTTTGGCGCATCGGCGCCGGCATGCACGCGACGGAAATCGGGGGGGGGGGGGGGCGAATGAAAACCCGACGGATTTGGAAAAAACGCTGCCTTTAAAAAAAAGATGTGTTGCGAAACTTGCACTTACCTTCACCAGGTATAGGCCGGTGAATTTCAGGGCATTCCAGTGGGCCTCGGGGAACTTCAGCGCAGCAGCGACATCTGGTGGACGGCGGAGGAACTACCTTAGTGAATCGCCGGAAGACCCGAATCCACCGCAGAGAACGCACCGCTGGATCGCGAATGGGCCGGGTAAGTAAATCTGCCCCAATGGCTAATCAGCAGGGAACTGAAAGGACTTCCATAACGCTTCCTAGTACATCACTGGTGATTTTGAGATTAAGATATTTTCTTGTAGATGTAGATTGGACTTTCAAAATGCATTTTATAGGTTGGCCCGGGGATCGCCTTCTCTAACTGGGAATGGAGCTATTATGGCTTATTTACTAAGGGTCCCCGGCCGCACTTTCATCAGATTTTCTGCCGTTTTCAGGATTTGCGCCACTGTGACAGGTATTTAACTGGGCATTGTGTCGCACGAAATCGGATTGTGGTGCGGCCGCGCCGGGTTTCATGCAACAGAAATCGGGAGGGGGAGGGGGGGGGCGGCAATCCGACTGATTTGGTCTGAGCGCGAGATTTAACTTTCAAATTGTGTAGCAAGATCAAACACTTACATGCACCAAGAAAAAGATGGTGAACCTGAGCGGGGAAGCGACACATGCAGGATATCGGGCGAACAATCTTAGTGAATCGCGGCACAGTGCATTATCATCAGACAATGCACTTTCGTGTAAGTAAATGTTATACAATAAAACAAAAAATAAACATTTTTGAAATTCTTCTAATATTTACAAAGCTGTGACCTGAAAATTGAATCAATGAACAAAGATGGAGTTTCCCTTTAATTGTATTAAAGTGTTTGCATTTGAATTTCCAAAAATGATTACCCAACTAAAGTATCATGTACAGCATGGAGGCTGGTCTATGGTGTAAAGCATAGCTACCGCCATTACTTGTGCCGCGACATGGTGCCTTCCGGCGGCATAATATGGCACGGCTATAAACAATGTGATATTCACATTACGGAAGTCCACAAGATAATGAATATATATATATATATATAAATCTATGTGACTACAAAGATTCATCCTTTATAATTCACAACATTAGTGTAGAAAAGGGTTAACTAGTAAAAGCGACGTGTTAGATTATAACAAGAGGTCAACAAGGGAAGTTATCGCAGCACGAAGCTGATACTGACGTAGAAAGGTGTGAAACTCGGTGGGTGATGTTCACTGTTGTTAGTGTGATGTTTTGAGAAACGTAATTTATCTAGAAGAACGTTTCAAGAATTTTCGCCATTTTGTTGTTATGTGTGAAAATCTGAAATAAAATCTTACACTTCATTAACAGAAATTCCACTAGGTAAGAATTCACACAAGAGGCCCATATATACACTCACCGGCCACTTTATTAGGTACACCTGTCCAACTGCTCGTTAACTCTTAATTTCTAATCAGCCAATCACATGGCGGCAACTCAGTGCATTTAGGCATGTAGACATGGTCAAGACAATCTCCTGCAGTTCAAACCGAGCATCAGTATGGGGAAGAAAGGTGATTTGAGTGCCTTTGAACGTGGCATGGTTGTTGGTGCCAGAAGGGCTGGTCTGAGTATTTCAGAAACTGCTGATCTACTGGGATTTTCACGCACAACCATCTCTAGGGTTTACAGAGAATGGTCCGAAAAAGAAAAAACATCCAGTGAGCGGCAGTTCTGTGGGCAGAAATGCCTTGTTGATGCCAGAGGTCAGAGGAGAATGGGCAGACTGGTTCGAGCTGATAGAAAGGCAACAGTGACTCAAATCGCCACCCGTTACAACCAAGGTAGGCAGAAGAGCATCTCTGAATGCACAGTACGTCGAAATTTGAGGCAGATGGGCTACAGCAGCAGAAGACCACACCGGGTGCCACTCCTTTCAGCTAAGAACAGGAAACTGAGGCTACAATTTGCACAAGCTCATCGAAATTGGACAGTAGAATATTGGAAAAACGTTGCCTGGTCTGATGAGTCTCGATTTCTGCTGCGACATTCGGATGGTAGGGTCAGAATTTGGCGTCAACAACATGAAAGCATGGATCCATCCTGCCTTGTATCAACGGTTCAGGCTGGTGGTGGTGGTGTCGTGGTGTGGGGAATATTTTCTTGGCACTCTTTGGGCCCCTTGGTACCAATTGAGCATCGTTGCAACGCCACAGCCTACCTGAGTATTGTTGCTGACCATGTCCATCCCTTTATGAGCACAATGTACCCTGTAACATCTGATGGCTACTTTCAGCAGGATAATGCGCCATGTCATAAAGCTGGAATCATCTCAGACTGGTTTCTTGAACATGACAATGAGTTCACTGGACTCAAATGGCCTCCACAGTCACCAGATCTCAATCCAATAGAGCATCTTTGGGATGTGGTGGAACGGGAGATTCGCATCATGGATGTGCAGCCGACAAATCTGCGGCAACTGTGTGATGCCATCATGTCAATATGGACCAAAATCTCTGAGGAGCTTCCTGCACCTTGTTGAATCTATGCCACGAAGAATTGAGGCAGTTCTGAAGGCAAAAGGGGGTCCAACCCGTTACTAGCATGGTGTACCTAATAAAGTGGCCGGTGAGTGTATTTATAGTGAGGAACAGTTTGCTTCACCAACGTGCAGAGTGCACCCGATTCATGAAGTCCGGCTCACGGCGCAGGATGGCGCAGACCGCTTAGTAAATATGGCCCAGAGTCTTAAGGAATTCTGCCAACTTCTATTCTAAAACACCAAAAGAGGGCCCCTATATAGAATGTGAACCACCCTCCAAACTCAAGGACTGACAGAAACCAAAAAAACAAGAGAGCTTCTAGTTATGGCAAACAAATACACTTTATTCAAAAATATCACATACAAAATAGAATAAAACAATTAATAAATTACTTTCAGGAGGGATTCCTGAAAGTCAGAAATAAGGGGGAACAAGACAGTGTCCCAGATGGAAATGGGACAGACACAGAGAACCTATGGCTCCCCTCACCCTGTATATGCCCCCAAAAGTTGTGCCAGAAGAATGCTTCGTCAGGAGCATTCGTGCGAAACGCGCGTCGGGGTATTCCTGCTGGCTCTCCCCCTGCCTGCCTCCGTGCCGTCTACATTATGCCTCTGGGTAAGTGTGGCCGCTCTCTTTGACTTTGCTCTCTGACTTGAGGCATAGGCACCGGATGGTACCTCCGGTTGTATGCACAGCTATTACGACGTATAGGTCCACTGCCCTATATTATAGTCCTACTTTTTGGACATTATAGATTTTTTTGATACATCTTCTGGCACAACTTTTGGGGGCATATACAGGGTGAGGGGAGCCATAGGTTCTCTGTGTCTGTCCCATTTCCATCTGGGACACTGTCTTGTTCCCCCTTATTTCTGACTTTCAGGAATCCCTCCTGAAAGTAATTTATTAATTGTTTTATTCTATTTTGTATGTGATATTTTTGAATAAAGTGTATTTGTTTGCCATAACTAGAAGCTCTCTTGTCCAACTTCTATTCTAAGGCTACATTCACACGGCCTTATATATGTCCCACATTGACAGCAATGGGCGCACGGCTCCCAACGGGAGCGGTACGTTGCAGCACACGTCCGGCACTGTACCACTCTGTAGCCCGTAGAAAGATAGGACATGTCCGCTGTGAGCTTGGTCCGGCATTCTGAGGGTATGGCGCTGGAGGGTCCGACACTGCTACATCTGGGGTAGTGCTAGGAGCTGCTTACTTTAGAAAGCAGCTCCTAGTGTTATTTTAGGGTGACAGGTCTTCTTTAAGAACAAACCTATGGAACTCATCCTGTACGTAACCCGGGGACAGCCTGTAATTCTGTTATGTTAACCAATTAGGGAAGTTAAGTTACAATCCATCCAGCAGAAGTGACCGCTACACAGCAAGTTACTTCTAACTGTTATGAAGTCAGATTCCGGGTCATTTTTTTAACCCTCCTTCAGTCTATAATCTGCTTGTAATTGTCCTGTACTTGATGGCAGATTGCACTTTACAACTCACTGTCATCACCTGCAGAGAGACTGGAGAGAGCTGTCATGGCGGAAACCTGATCCTAGTTATATGAAAAGGACTTTAGACAATTATGTCTTTGTTATCAAAGCTGTGACTAAAGTAATTGCTTTATCCTTCACAAAAAGGAAGGACAATTAAAACATGATAATACTAATAATATGTTAGATACTAATCCCTGTACTGTGACATCACTGTGTGTATTATCCCTGTACTGTAGCATCACTGTGTGTATTATCCCTGTACTGTGACATCACTGTGTGTATAATCTCTGTACTGTGACATCGCTGTGTGTATTATCTCTGTACTGTGACATCACTGTGTGTATTATCCATGTACTGGGACATCACTGTGTGTATTACCCCTGTACTGTAGCATCACTGTGTGTATTACCCCTGTACTGTGAAATCACTGTGTGTATTATCCCCTGTACTGTGACATCACTGTGTGTGTTATCCCTGTACTGTGACATCACTGTGTGTGTTATCCCTGTACTGTGCACATCACTGTATGTATTATCTCGGTACTGTGACATCACTGTGTGTATTATCTCTGCACTGTGACATCACTGTGTGTATTATCCCTGTACTGTGACATCACTGTGTGTGTTATCCCTGTACTGTAGCATCACTGTATGTATTATCATGGTACTGTGTCATCACTGTGTGTGTTATCCCTGTACTGTGACATCACTGTTTGTATTATCCCTGCATTGTGACATCACTGTGTGTAATAACCCTGTACTGTGACATCACTGTGTGTATTATCCCTGTACTGTGACATCACTGTGTGTATTATCCCTGTACTGTGACATCACTATGTGTAATATCCCTGTACTGTGATATCACTGTGTGTATTATCCCTGTACTGTGACATCACTGTGTGTAATATCCCTGTACTGTGATATCACTGTGTGTATTATCCCTGTACTGTGACATCACTGTGTTTATTATCCCTGCACTGTGACATCACTGTGTGTATTATCCCTGTACTGTGACATCACTGTGTATTATCCCTGTACTGTGACATCACTGTGTGTATTATCCCTGTACTGTGACATCACTGTGTATATTATCTCTGTACTGTGACATCACTGTGTGTATTATCCCTGGACTGTGACATTACTGTGTGTATTATCCCTGGACTGTGACATCGCTGTGTGTATTACTTCTGTACTGTGACATCACTGTGTATTATCCCTGTACTGTGACATCACTGTGTGTATTATCCCTGTACTGTGACATCACTGTGTATTATCTCTGTACTATGACATCACTGTGTATTACCCCTATCCTGCAACATCACTGTGTGTATTATCCCTGTACTGTGACATCACTTTGTTACTTGTACTGGTATATGTATTGTACCTTTCCTTGACTCACCTGTGATGCCATCCTCCCAATCTGACAATATTAAGTGAAATTTAAGGGAAAGTAAGAAGAATTCTGCACTTCTTTACTATAAGTACAGAAATGGATGTGTTACTTAAAAAAAAAAAACTTTCACCGTAAAAAGTCTTTACTGTTGTCCCTTTGAGTATATGAATAAAATTGATGAACCGTTCAGGGACACACCCCTTTGACAAGGGAATGGTGACAACCAGTTGTCAATTTATTCACAAATTCATATTCATGTGGATAATGGAGGATAATGGCAAAGCAAACAGTGATGAGGAAAGATGCTCCAGAATATCTTATTAATTATACAACTATTTTGCTAAAATCAACATGTCAGGAGAGGTGAAAGAAAAATGAAGCTGATGATACTATTATTATACCTTGAAGCATTTTTACTGTATCATCTGCCTTCCACTCCTAACATTAAGGTGTATGGAAGCCACAGCAGTAATTGATCACCCAGACCATAAAAGTGCAGGAGCCATCACTTTGTATAATGGAATGCACATAATCAAATAAAAAGATCACATAAAATTCTATATTATGAAAATCCAAATCAATATTCATATTATGATAACGATGGATTTCCCAGCTGTCAGGACATTGGCTAATGGATAGATTCAATTAGAATGTTAAATATTAATTCCACCTTGCAAAAATATCAAATAAAAATATATGGGATTGTTGGTGAGCAGCCCAGAATAGTGACACGTGATGGGGGTGGGGGTCATTGCTTTCTGTTACTAGCAGATACAAAGGGGGAAATGAATCTTAGTTTTTTCTTTCTTTGGTTTATAATTGAGACATTTGGAAGGTCTTTTCTGTACATTTACATTGCATATGGTAAACGCAAATGGTAACAGTAATGTAATTAGGCAAATCACCTCTTCTCAGCTGTTGTAATGCATTTTAAAATGCAACCAAAACGCCACGTGTGACCGCACCCTTAGAAGTAACCAATAAATTAAAAAAAAATGTAAATGCAAAAATGTATGAATTTTTAAAAAAACAGGTTACTGTGCAAAATTTTAAACATTTAAAGGATGTGAAATAATTCCAACTTACATGTTAAAATAGGGTCCATGAAATCCTTTCTTTGCGCCTGCTCTGGACCAGATGCAGATTTGCGCCTATAAAGTTACAAAAATAAGCAAAAAAAGTGATACATAAGTGAAAAGTCGCACAGAACATGTGGAACACAAAGATACATAAGGCACAAGGTTTTTGCTCTGAACAGTCGCAAAAACGACAAAAGTCGCAAAAATGAAACAATTTGACCAGCAGAAATACAGTTACATGTCCCCCAAAGGCTCACATTTAAAGGGAACCTACCACCACGAAACTACCTATAAAGGTAGATCGGGTGGTAGGTGGATCAATAGGACGTGAGGATAGCCCTTTTAAGGGCTAATCCTCACGTCCCCGCAATGATTTGAAAACTTTTATTGCCCCAATATTAAAATTTTCTTATGCGGCTACTGGGGCGTGGAGTAGCCGCATCTGAGGTTACACGAGGCGGCTACTCCACGCCCCAGTAGCCTCTTTTCTCCTCCTACCAAAAATCTTCGGCGCGCAGCTACGAGGAGCTGCGCGCCCTCGTCCGGCACATCTGCTGTCTGCGCATGCGCAGAACAGCAGGCCCGCGCCTGTGCAGCTCCGACTCCGTAGCAGTGACCGCGCAGGCGCGGGCCTGCTGTTCTGCGCATGCGCAGACAGCAGATGTGCCGGACGAGGGCGCGCAGCTCCTCGTAGCTGCGCGCCGAAGATTTTTGGTAGGAGGAGAAAAGAGGCTACCGGGGCGTGGAGTAGCCGCCTCGTGTAACCTCAGATGCGGCTACTCCCCGCCCCAGTAGCCGCATAAGAAAATTTTAATATTGGGGCAATAAAAGTTTTCAAATCATTGCGGGGACATGAGGATTAGCCCTTAAAAGGGCTATCCTCACGTCCTATTGATCCACCTACCACCCGATCTACCTTTATAGGTAGATTTGTGGTGGTAGGTGCCCTTTAAGATTGCCTACACTGGATATGCAGTCATCTCATTGGGGCACATTTACTTACCAGTCCCTGGCACGTTCCCCGATCCGGAATGTCCAACTGTGCGCCCAATATCCTGCATGTGTCACTTCCCCGCTCAAGTCCGCCAGAGTTCACCTTCTTCTTCCCGGTGCATGTAAGTGCTTGTCTTCTGACACAATTTCAAAGTTAAATCCTGCGCTCAGGCCAAATCCGTCGGATCGTCCCACCCCCTGATTTCTGTTGTATGAAAGCCAGAGCATTTGCGCCAAAATACGATCATGTGCAACAAAATCCCCTTCTAAATACCTGTCCCAGCCATGCAAAACCCAAAAACGTTGATATATCCGACTAAAGTGTGGTCTGCTGACCCTTAGTAAATAAGCCCCATTTTTGTATACAAAAATTTACCCCCCCCCCAAAAAATGTGTATTTTGTGTATACTTATTAATTATTGAGGGATTACAGTTTTGTGGTATATCTTTAATTTTTACTACTTTTAAGGGCAATTCAAGCGTGTTCTATAGTGATGAGTGGACTTGTTCAGGTTGTCCGGGTTTGGACAAACCTTGTACAAAAGTTTGTTATATTGTACTTGAAACTGACCACCAACAAGTGACACCTATGATCCTATGATCATGGCTAAGGACCTACAGTAAAAAGAACCACTGTTCATTGATTCTGCGGCTGGGACTAGGGATGAGTGGACTGAGACATCATTGTTCTGGTCCGTGTGGAAAGATTGTGGGTTTGTATCCCCGCACCCAGACATTAGCCAGAAGTCCAGGTTCTGAAGGATTGTATACCAAGCTCACCTACATGCTGGTATGTGCCCCCACTGGCAGGATCTGCTCTTCTTTAAGCTTCCTGTGCCCCTGTTTTTAAGAAAAAAAAGCTTTAAAAATTATGCAAATTAGCCTGAGGGGCTCCATTAACATCAAAATATCCCGGAGCCCCTCAGGCTCATTTGCATAATTTTAAAAAACAGGGCATAAGAAGCTAAAAGAAGAGCGGATCCTGCTAGAGGGGGCACACACCAGTATGTCAGTGTGCTTAGTTTACAATCCTTCTACCTGGTTGTAGATGTTGTCTGCAAAGTAGGACCAGAACCTTTCTGGCTTCTGGCTAATGTCCGGGTGCAGGGATCCAGACCCACAATCTTTCTAAACGAGCCCGAACATTGATGTCTCAGTCCACTCATCCCCAGTTAATTAATGAACAATGGTTCTGTTTACTGTAGGTACTTAGGCATGACTGTTCATGGGTCCCCTGGTTTCTGATCAAGGTATCTGGAATCCCAAAGACGATAAATATCTGTAACCTTAATCATTTTAAGGTCACAGATATATATCGGATCAAAATTGTTATAGCGAGGATCGGAGCTTCCATTGATCCTCTGCTGTTGAGTAGAAGTCTCCACCAAGAACCAGCGCTGGTATCTTCAATACCCTCTTTTACAGCAATCCCCGAGGACATTGTTGTACAGATAAAGGGATTGTGCCATGAAGGCTGACTGTTGGTTTCAGTGGATACATGCAGTATTACTTATCAGGCATTTAAAGGGATGGGTGATCATGTAATACATAAGCAGCTTGAATCTTCTAGTATGAGATACACCCTTTGTAATTTTCTATGTTGGCCTTATGATCTTCATATGTTTCATAAACCTTTGAAGAACCATTGTTCTTACCTCCAGTCTAGCGTTGCACCTCCTATTACCGTCCATGATATCACATCGACAGCATGCAACCACTACAGCACCGGCGTGTATTAGACCGTAGTGGGTGCATGCTGGTGGAAAACCTAAGTCTACAAAGAGCCTCGTGGTGACAAATGCTGCCGCACTGAACCGGGGAGAAGGAACAAGGTAAGTATTACTTGTTTAAGATTTTATACCACTTGGGGGCCAATAAACAAAATAAAAATTTGGACCCCAAACAACCCCTTTAAGGTTTTTTGAAAGTTGATTTTGAGGTTATGTCAATTGTGAAATTTTGGGTTGGACAATTGTTTTCTACATGGCAGCTTCCAATAAAAACTCATTTTATAATATCTCTGAGGTGAGACCCTGTCATTCCTATCCCACCAGTTGGCTGTATGGGATGGAAAAAAAAAAAATTAATACCTTAGAGTACATGACATGCTCCTCATTGAAACAATAAGATGAAGCAGGTTTAATCCAATACTGATGAGGTAGAAAAAGAAAGCCCATAGTTGTTGTATCAATGGTTACTTATCTTGTTGGAGTGACAACATATCCCACCCTTACCCTAATAATGTAGTTGTAATCTTGCCACCAAGTTGTCACGCCCTTGGCTGACCTCAGATGGTTATGATGATGGAACATAACAGATACCCTCAAGTCATTGGTTGATCTCCGTGGGAGAGGCTTCTTTTTTAAAAGTTGCATTTTTTTGAAAAAAATTGTAAATAGAAGAACCCATTGATTGGCTGTCAGTTATCCAATGGTCTATTGAATAACGTATAAAGATAAACATATCCCCTTCCACTACTCTTCTTTAAAAACAACCTAAGTAATATGACACAACGCGTAAATTTAGGTCGCTATCACTTGTCTTGGTCACGACAGACTATGTTTCTAGGCGTCTGGCCAAAAACTTTTCTGCAAAAATCCAATCGTTGTTCAACCATAGAGCACTTATCGGTACAGTATAACCTGACAGTTAAATATAACAGGTCACTCCATGCTGCCAGCCCTGTCAAGAGGACGGCAACCTCATTCTATGCTTGGAAATATAAGTCAGACAAATCATTTTCTGTATATTTTATCTCTCATTTTCAACTTCAAGTAAACGTTAATCATAAGTACATGTCTTAGAACGGTTTTACTATTAAGTAGTAAAACTTTATTTAAATAGGGAGTAACGAGCACTCATTTGTCCCCATGCAAAAAGATTTGTCATAAACCCACTCTCCAAGGATCACAATTCAAAAATGTGTAAGGATAGTCCTCTTTTCCTACTCTCCTAGACCTGTGAACCACATTGGAGCACATTTACTTACCCGGTGCCGTCGCGATCCCGCGTTGTCCGACGAGGATTCGGGTCTGCCGGGATTCACTAAGGTCATGCACCCGATATCCACCAGGTGTCGCTGCTGCACCGAGGTCTGCCGGAGTTCACCTTCTGGTGCATGTAAGTGTGTGATCTTGCGACACAAATCGTTTTGAAAATTCTGTGGTTTTTCCGAATTCGAGTTGTCCGATGGCCACGCCCCCGATTTCTGTTGCGTGAAAGCCGACGCCGATGCTCCATAATCCGATCGGGTGCACCAAAAGACCTGGGCAATTCGGCGCAAAACGGTAATATTCGGGAAACCCGACGAAAGTGCGGCGTTCGGACCCTTAGTAAATGAGCCCCATTGTATCAATACTGCTCCACCTTGATCTCCTTTCCATTAACCCCCTTTGAGGTTTCTATGACACCATACTTGGGCCTTCTCTGCTGCTAAGTCCCATAGTAGATATTGGCGTGCTACATTAGTAGTTACAATCATTATAAATCAAAAAACTTAGGGCACCAAATGAGTGACCAAAAGCTGATCTTGAAGACCTCATTTGAGGACTTGCAAAGCCTAGACACTTCATAGATAAATGCATAGTCAAAGATAAGGCTGCATCATGGACAACACATCAATATCAACGTCTATCGAGACCCATCACTAAGGATGATTGGCCGGTTCAGGTTCATCAGGTTCTGATGAACCTTGAGCAAATGTTCTCCTTGGGTCTCCAAACACAGAAATTTCTTGGCCTACAGATGGAGAAGTTAAAAAAAGATGAACATTTATCATAGCGGAGACTTAAATCAATTGTTAGGTTTTTTAGCACCAATTTTTTACAAATTTTACATGAACACTAAGAAATGTCATAAAATATCAGCCCAATCAGAAGATGTGAGATGACATTTTCTCTGGTTATTCTTCTATATTGTGTGGTGCTACAACCACAGTCCCTCTCGCTTTGTAGACAACCCATATACCGTACTATCATAAGGTTATGTCTTACGAGGTGCAGAAGTTTACATTGCTCAGGTATTTTGTATGTAAATAATATAACTAGAATTAGATTGACTTATGTCTTCCCTTATAATGGTAAATTCAAAGGGATACATTTACTTACTCAACTTTTTCTGTAACTTTCATAGACTCCATTGATGGAACAAAGTACTCTGCAATTCCTAGATGTAGGACCACAGATATCTGAAAGGGGGTCACTGGACACTCATTTTACCCAATAAGTGAGATTCCCAGAAATATGTGAATATCATAAAGATTAAAGGGTTTGTCTAGATTATTAGCAACTGAGTACAACCGGAGAAAACTATGGCAACTCAACAATTCAAAGGCAAGACAGATATGAATGCTGGAGCAGTGCTGCCACTATAACTTAATAATAAAATAACCTTGCATATGTGCATAACACTTTTCAGGTGAAATAAACCCAGATAAATACACTGCCTTTTTCTCTTACTCAACTGTTAAAGGGACGTAGAAGAGACAACACTCACTGGTACAGTTGACTGTGACTTTATTTGAAACAGGTGGCAAACATGCAGGGGAGATGCACGACGGGGCATGGCGAAGGGCCGTTTGCAAGGCAAACTTGGTCTGAGGCTCGAGAAAGTGCTCCAGCGTGAAACGGCCCATTGCCTTGCCAAGGCGTGCATCTCCTCCTACATGTTTGGCACCTGTTTCAAATAAAGACACACTGGGGGACATTTACTATGGTGTTTCTGCCAGTTTTGTGGCGCTTTCACCACATCTTCTGCTCTCCTACCTATTTATTAGCTGTCGGGGACAGAAAAAATGACTTTTTCTGTCTGCTCCGACTCTTCTCCGAAAAGGGGTGTGGCTTTGGCGGAGTGGAAACTCAGACACAATTAATATGTGTCGCAGCCCTTTTTGGGTGCTGTAAACTGGCAGAAAGTAGACCAAAAGAAAAACTGGTCTAGCATGGACTGTTGGACACATTTCTGGTGCTCGGGACATATTTTGGTCCCAGGGACAGAAAATGGTCTCGGCGCCAGAAATGTCTCTGCACAGCTACACAATATTAAATGTGTATCTTCTTTCCGAGAGCAGGTCGGTAACAAAGCCAATGCAGACACCGACACTTTATGTAAATGTCCAGTCAGCTGTACCGGTGAGTGCCATCTCTTCTATGTCGCTGGATTGTTACACTCTACCGTTTCACGTGCACCCCGCTTGCTGACTGGACACACCTGTTTCCACAACTGCCGTTATGTCCTATATGGTCCATTGTTGATACATTGCAGATGTGGGTTCTGGGAGCTTGTTCCCAATCCCTTTGGATTATATGACACTGTTAAAGGGGTTGGCCACTCATAGGAAACTTTATCAGGGTATGTGTAAGGCCTTAATAGGGTCACCCATATCATGCTTACCTTGATAACCTTTCCAATTCTCTTGCGGGAACTGTGGTTCATGAGACATTACAAGAAGTCCCAAATCCTGCCTCCCCAGGGTCATATGACTCGCGGTTCCCGGTGACACATGACAAGTACACCGGCTCTCTTTTCATGGAATGATTTTGGTCCCTCTTTCTCCTGGCCACTGGGACCTCCATAACTATGGTTAATTTTGTGGACAACTCCTTTATATCTTTCATATATGTAATATCAGCACTTGCTTTGTATAATGGACAGTGACTTATGTCCAACTTTACATTTGGGCAATATTCTGTACAATTGAAACTTTTCTGTTTGCCTGATTGGCTGCATACGGCTCAGAGGAGCCATTTGATTTATGGCCCCAATAAACATCCTATATTAATACAAAAAAATACATTTGTGGAGAAAATAATTCATCATATCTTTGTCTACAATAAGAAGAAGACCTAGAATATCGCCTATGAAAGGCTTGTGCGTCTCTTTTAATAATTGCTTCTATTTTTATGTCCATAGTTCAACCTCATTGTAGGTTTTGGAGTGTTCTTAATTCAATAATGTTCTCAAAGAGTTTAACCAACGCAGCATTTGGTTGATGAACGGCCCTGTTTATTTCACTGTCCATTAACGGAGCCTGACGCCGTCTCAAAATTGACTCTTATAAGTTCCCCTAACAGCTTCTGCTGCCATGGAAACTTAATTAGATGTCAAGACGATGTCATAAATTTTTAAGGGAAACATTTGCTGACAAAGTTTAGCTCTTTGAAAAAATGTTAGAGCAGTCCTGGTGTTCAAAATCATCAAAACATAACTTCCAAAATTGACATAAGACACGGTAAACGGCCCCATGTAATTTAAAGGGGTTGTCCGAGTTCTTGAAAAAAAGCTAAAAGTGGCCGGGACAGGGCTGCTTAAAAAAATAAAGATGTACTTACCTCCCGGTGCCCTCCCGTATCCAGCGCTGCTGTCACTCCGGTCCGGTCGCCATGTAAACAAACATGGCCGCCGGAGCAGCGCTGGACTCAGTTCCGGCCGGACCCGACAACCTTCCGGCCCCCATACACAATGCTGTGTATAGGGACGGATAGGCGTGCCCGGCCACGGCCGGCCGGAAGCTGAATCCAGCGCTGCTCCGGCGGCCATCTTTGTTTACATGGCGCCCGGACCGGAGTGACAGCGACGCTGGATACGGGAGGGCACCGGGAGGTAAGTACATCTTTATTTTTTTTAAACAACCCTGTCCCGGCCACTTTTAGCTCTTTTTCAAGAACTCGGACAAACCCTTTAAAGCTGTGCTGTGATTGGTTAGACTATTAAGGGTCATTTTTTCATTTTTTTACACTGTTCTCTATGGGGACATGGGGGAGCCAGACAAAGGGGCTCCTGATGGTTCAGGATAAGAATCTCATCTTTTAAGTCACAACAGGCTTGTGGTTCTGGAAGCTACAGAACCAGAAAAAGACACAGTCAAAAGCAGAAAAAGATCCAATTCTTAGCTAAGTCTTTTACACTCCATAACTCTGGTCTTGTAGCTGACAGAACCAGAATCCTGTTGTAATTTGAAAGAAGAGGCTTTAATTTTTCCTATATAACCAGAACCATAGTTCTAGGTACCATAGAGGCCAAGATAGGTGCATGTGTATTGCTACTCCTCGCGGTGACTCAGCTCTTCTTTTCTTATTTGCATATGACTTTAGAAGTGTTTCCCCTAAATCCCTTTCTCATTCAATCCCGTCCCTCCCTTGGATGAATTTGACGGACATGTGTCTTTTTCCAACCGTATAAACTATGATACTATGATAAGTTACTTTTTGTAGGTAAAGAGATGAGATAGAAAATGAAGAATAAAACTTAGTAAGGATATTTTATACCCGACAAGAGTCTGCTGGAAGTTAATGCTTACTAAGGCTTCTTTCACACAAACGCATAATACGCCTGGATCGGGAGAAGCTGTAGAAGTTGAACTCCTCACCCTTGACATTGATAGTCAATGAATGTACTGTACATCAGTGGTAATATAGTCTGATCAGAATAGAAAATCTCAGCTTGAACCCTGCCTACTTCTTCCTACCAGCGATTCCATCCTCAGTACATGTTGTTACTATATTCATGAGAACATGAAGCAAACAGGGAATAAGTCATTATGACAGATCCACCTGTGACTCAACTGGAGGGTAAAATACTTTGCAGAGTTTCTGTCATACTTTGCTGGTTGCTGCAATGGTCTAATGAAAGAATAAGCAGCCCGTGACTTTCCAGCTGTTGTAAAAGTACATCTCCGACAAGCGACAAGTACATATCCGACAGGATGGGGGTCTACACTGATCATTTTTCTTAAATTAGGACGACGGTGAGTCACAGCCAATGGCTCAGTGTCTTGATGATTTGTTGAAAGTGTCAGTAAATTAATATTTTACAAGTGATGATACAAAGTTTTACAGCAATGATAAACTTAGTCATCCATTAGGCATGGTCCCCCCTTAGCAATCCATTAGGCATGCCCCCCTTAGTAATTAGGCAGGGTTTTCCTTAGTAATTAAGCAGGGTCCGCTCTTTGTAATCAATTAGGCAGGGGTCCCCTCTTAGTAATCCACTAGGCAGGGTTCCCCATTATCAATCAATTAGTCAGCCCCTAGTTAATTTTTAGCCGCAGGAAGAAAAGAGAGAAGATGTACTCACATCCAGCCCCCTTTCCCCTGTATTCTCGGCGCAGCTTGATGTGGATGACGTAGAAGTGTGATGCTGTCACAGCGCTCCTGCGTATAAAACATGCAGCACGGCAAAGGGGTATAGTACACACCTCTGCTATGCGGCCTCGTTAAAGAGCATGGCTTCAAAATCATTTGCATGTGTGTCCTGTAGATGCGCGTCCTGCAAGTAAGCTGTTCGGGGTTTGGTGCTGTGTTTTCCAAGAGATGATCAGATGAAGCTATAGCTCTTGCCGCTGTGCATAACTACCAGAGACACAATATGCACGAGGCATGCTGGCTGCTAGTTGAGGCTCCTGTAAGTGTAAGTTGGTGGTGGCCCCGGGACGGACACCCCAGGAGCCCTGCTCATAATCCGGCCCTCAGAACAAGGTACTCATTGCATCAACGTGAACAAGGAACTCATTGCAGAGAGAAATGGAAGATATTTTTGCTATCAGTAGTTCAAATTTACCCAGGCACCACAATTTTTTTTGTCGTTCCCCAGTGTAATGTACAGTAAATTTACTCGTAGAACAGTTTTTGCTAACCTTATAAATCCAATATACAACTCCATATGAGCTGACAGCTGGGAATTGTCTTGTACAGAGCCCTAACATGAAACTGCTGTCCCAGTGCAAACTTTGACTAGGTCCCTCAAGATATCATGGATTATTTATCCTTGTATGGTAAAAAGCCAATTTATGCAACCCCTAGAGCTCTGGTGCCTGAGAGCAGCCCCACTCTCTGCACCCCATAAAGATACATCCCTGGTCTTATATAGATCTGCAGTCGTTACCGAGCCCTTACTGCAGGACAATGGAAATAAAGAACAATACCCATTAGTTACATTGTATCCTGGGTAATAGCACAGATGCCTTCAGTATATACATGGTTCAGACAATGTAGACCGGAAACCACAGATCTGTCAGCCCTTTATTTGCTGCTGTACGATGAAATTATATTAAATGCCGGTATTTTCTCCCTATGGCGCAGGTAACAAATAAGCAGCGTTATTAAAGCCGTGTACAGAGCAGCAGCTCCCTGACCCTCTAATCATTTAAAGTAAGTTTCCAGTTACCGCTGAGCTATCGCTTGTCATTTCATAACATCCTCAGAGTAAAGAAAATGCAATATTCTGCTGGATGGCTGCTGCGTGACATCTCTAATCTGTCCGGGCTCACTCCGCTTTATAGAACAATACTTACAGCTTTTTATATTCACTGTAGAAATTTGCTATTGATTTGTATTTACATCAATATTTAATGTTTTTGCCCGGAAATTACTTTATTGCTACATGTTTATTTATTGTCTATTGCCAACATGATCTGCAGTTCTGTACATGGATTGTCACCATTTACATCAGTCTCTGCGCTCAATAGGATTTACAATCTGATTTCAAACACACAAATATGCAGCATTATCAAAAAGTTCTGAAACGGGTGCCGAACCTTCCATTGGTTTAATATATTATTGCATCTTTACTGGAGTGCATAAGGCTGAGCTATAATACCAGACACAACCTATGAGACGGTTTGGAAATGTTTTTGGAAGAAAATGCTACGTTTTTTTAACTCGTGACAACCCCTTTAACTTAGTTAACTTAGTAGTTTAACTTACTTAGGTTTCATTCACACTGCCGTATGGGGGACGTATATACGTCTGTCGTATATACGCTGTATATACGTCCCCTATAGGCCGGCAATGGGCACACGGTGCTGTACGGGAGCGGTACGGTGCAGCACAGGTGCGGCACTGTACTGTTCTGTAGCTGGGAGAAAGATACGACATGGCACCGTGCGCCATATATCACTGTGGAGAGGGGCAGGGGGTGAATAAGTAAGGATCTATGAATAAGTGTCCCTGGTTTATCATGCTGGATTTTGATGGTAGATTTCCTTTAAGGATCACAGCCATGGGATGCACACTCATCCTCAACACTAAACTGAAAGCTTCCATCCCATCTTGATTCTGGTACTGATGTAAATAGTAGATATCAAGTCATTAAAAAATGTGACTTCTGAATGGGGCCTACACCTCACACCACATACACAAATACTGCATAAATACATGCTAAAAATACACATCATATATACATACAGCATATATATATATATATATATGTATATATATATATATATATATATATATATATATACAAACATACATCCAGCATGTATACACCCAATATGTGCCTCATAGCAGCTGCTGTGGCTGCTACCCCTGTTGTTACGCCCCTAGTCGTAATCCTCCTATAGGTATACAGCCAAGCAAGTGCCGTCATCCATTCCCATAGAGGATCAACAAGGAATAACTTAAGCATGAAAGAGCACTCAAATCCCTGGAGAGACTGCAAGGAGATCTGGTGGGATTTCAGCTCAAATAGCTGCAAGGTCCCAATGCCAAGCAGTAGCCATGCCACCGGCAGTGGATTAAAATATTGGTGGTTTAGGCAGTATCCCAGGGCCCAAGCCTTCTAGGGGGCCCATGGCCTACCAAACCACCCACCAAATTTTATACTGAGAAGGACCTTCACCTATGAAATCCTTGTTTATCTGTTCTTGCTTTTAATACACATGTAGGACCTCCAAAGGTCCTCAAACCACAGATCGAAAGTAGCAGAAGGGACATATCCTCCATTCCCCATCCTTCTTTCTAGTCCCATATGTAAGAAGTGATTACAGACTTGTAGGGGATATAATATTCATACAGCCCAGGGCCCATGGCAGGCATAATCTGTCCCTGCACGCCCCCTTCTTCTATCCACAAAATCAGGCTATGGGAAATATTTCCCTGCCCTTTTCTCAATGAATATTTCGATTTTTTTGTCTTGCTTTAAATAAAATGTTTCCAAATATTCGGTCTAATAATTGCTGTGATCGAGGCGATCGGAAGGAGCTGATTTATGTCTCTGCCTTTATTACTCGCGCTCATGGACTCGTCTATAAGACAGAAAGGTGTAAATGGAAATGAATGAAATCATAAGAAGATGAATGTTAAGTTTGGGGAAGCTTCATGTGATGATAGAAGAAGAAGCCGTGATATTAAAAAAATAGCTTTTCTGGATACAACAAAAGTCCTTGAGTCGTCCTTTTCTGTCAAGTGGCTGAAAGTTTTATTGAGCTGTTTTACGTCTATTGGTTTCGGAGAAGATATCATAACCATGACAATCCCTTATCTGCGCATTGCAAAGTCAATCCATTGCCGAAGAGAATACTAAATCATCGGATATGACAAGTTGTGTAGTTTCCTATTATGTTTTGTGTCTTTGTTCTTCATCTATTTTTAAAGATCTCTGCTTGCTGTCAGCAAATGAAAAAAATATTATGTATATCTAAAGACTGAAAACCTGTACAGAACTAATAATGTTCGATAGAGTTGTATGGTGACTGTTATGCTGTCAGCAGTTAATAGTCAATGGGGCACATTTACTAAGGTGCTTGCGCGAGTTGTCTGTCAAATTTTGCACATCATTTACTAAGGGCCCGACGTGTTACCCGAATATTTCTGATTTGCGACGATTTTCCCTGTATTGCCCCGGGATTTTGGCGCACGCGATCGAATTGTGGCGCATGTGGGCCGGCATGCACGCGACGGAAATCGGGGGCGTGGCCGAACAAAAACCCGACGGATTCGGAAAAAACGCCGCATTTTTAAAAAAAAAAAGTGTCACGGGACTTGCACTTACCTTCACCAGGTATAGGCCTGTGAACTTCAGGGCATTCCAGCGGACCTCGGGGAACTTCAGCTCAGCAGCGATATCTGGTGGACGGCGGAGGAACTACCTTAGTGAATCCCGGCCGGACCCGAATCCACCGCAGAGAACGCACCGCTGGATCGCGAATGGACCGGGTAAGTAAATCTGCCCCTATGTGTAGTTAAGCTTAGGTCTGCACATCTCACCTCACAGCCTCTGAACATAAGGTAACTGACCTCCACTTCATTATGTGGAATGCGCATGTGCTGAGGGTCCCGAGTGGACAAAAATCCCCAGATGCCAAGTGCCAAAGACAAGAACAGTGCTTGTTCTCATTGGCGAGAGCTTGGTGACATCACGGCTTTCGACACCTGAAGGAGGAGGGTAGTATGAAGAAGGCGGGAATAATTAAACATCGGAAGCCATCGCCAGCCCAAAGATGACGTAGGGTAGCACCGGAGGGCTCATTTACATATGTAAGAAAATAGTTTTTTTAGCTAAACTAAAGTTCGCCGAGCCTAACTAAACTATGTGCCGGCATCAGCATTAAGTAGCCTACAGGGTGGTCTTCTCACATAATTCATCATGCGACTAGTGGTAGGTTTCCTTTAAAAACTGCAAATGAGCCTGAGGGGCTCTAGGCTACATTAACAACTATGGAGCCCAGAGCCTCTCATGCTCATTTGCATATATATATATATATATATATATATATATATATATTTTTTTTTTTTTAAACCAGGGCATAAGAAGCTAAAAGATAAGCAGACCCTAGCAGAGGGGGCACACACCAGTATGTATATGTGCTTGGTTTACAATTCTTCATCCTGGTGGTAGATCTCCTTTAGAAGCAAAAACCTGCTGACAGGTTCCCTTAAAATTAATTCAATTATCCTCTTCAAATCAATAGATTCCACCGCAATGAGGAGAACTGAAATTAAGCGGGAAGATAGATACAGGTCCTGCTGTGGAATACGTGTTAATGGTTTATTGTAATTGCTTTTATTTGCTGGAACAGGACATTCAGAAATGACTTTGTTACCAGATTCGGGATGGGAATTGCCGCTTGCGCCCTACATCAAACATGTGTTTTATTATTATTTACAGACACTTACTTGTTAAAATCGGAGAACACTTAGCTCTGATTATACGACTTGACCTTACTGCCATATTCAGCAGCACCACAAACCACACGGTCATTAGGAAGCGCTCACATTGTATCCTCCATGACATTCTCTCCCATGTTATTTCCTATCTGAAAGTACAAGCGGCCAAGAGAAATATCCCACAATTGTTCACATCCAAACCTGACACTACTCCATAATCATTCCAGTAATAATCAAAATTAATTACATGAAACGTGAGCCCTGGTTGTTATCTAAAAAAAAAGAACTTGTTTTAGAGTCTTAAAGGAAATCTACCACTTGATTTGATGCATTATGAAGCGAACATACCTTGAGAATGCTGTAGCTACACTGATGCAGGATCATATCTTGGTTAATCCCTGATCTGAGTGGTTTTGCTGAAAAAACAATTATAAAATTATGATAATGAAGCTCTGCCCCTTCTATGGCTCCTTCAGCCAGTTCTGCACTACTCCTAGCACCGGAGTTATTCTCTGCAGGAGATGAGGATGCAATCACTCTTCTCCCTGCCAGACAGAATAATCAATTGCTGCACCATCCCCCAGCTCCTGTTTATGAGTCATTCAGCTCAGGTTGATTAGTCATGCTTGACTAACCTCCATTTGTAATTCCAAGCTCCCGTGTGTAATATGTTGATTGAGGCAGCCATTCTGACCCAGCTTTCCCAAGGTCCTGAATGTTATAATTGTTTTTTCAGCAAAACCACTCAATTCAGGGATTGACAAAGATATGATCCTGCATCAGTGTAGCTACAGCATTCTCAAGGTATGTTTGCTTCATAATGCATCAAATTAAATGGTAGGTTTCCTTTAAGGGGATTGTACCAATTCTGATAGCTATCCACTATCCACAGGATAGGGCAATGGTGGCGAACCTATGGCAGGGGTGCCAGAGGTGGCACTCAGAGCCCTCTATGTGAGCACCCGGGCCATCGCCCCAGTACAAAGTACGGCAGATAGGACTCAAGGGCTCCTCCTGCAGTCCAAGAAAGCCCAGGACGAGCCGCGCTCATCTCTATTTTGGTTATTTGGGAGCGAGAAAGTGTGGAAAGCTGGATTACTAGTAGAGCTCCTGCTCGGGCCCTGCGATGGAAGCTACAACAATCATCCGAAGTTCTTCAACTTATTTTTATTGCATTTGTGTCCTCAAGACAATGATACAATAGAAAGCTGTGGAAGAGATGGCAGCAAAAAGCCACTACTTAAATCACCATGCTGGCCCTTTGCTATAAGAAAGTTGGTTTTGGATGTAGTTTGGGTACTTGGTCTCTAAATGGTTCACCATCTCTGTTATTCGGGATAAACTGCTTATCATGAGGGTCCAAACTGATGTACAAATGAGCAGAGAAGAGTCACATTTGCTTGAGATGAGTCAAGTTTAGAGGTTGCAGGTGGAGGGTCCCTTCAGACCTCTATCTTCACACCTATAGTACTAAGAATGAGGCTTCTGATGTTGTATCAATGATAAAAGTCTCTTCTTTCATATCAGCTTTGCATCAGGCTTGTGGTTCTGGGAGCTACAAAGTCACATTTAAAGGCAGCAAAAGGTATAGTGTGAAATACAAGCTGCAGATAAAAATCGAATTCCTGTCTAACTCCATCTTCTGTAAAATGAGATTCTTATCTTTAATATAACATAAAAATACATTTCCTAGTACTATAGGACTGAAGATAGGGGCCTCTGAATTGACACCCCCCCCTGCAGTCTTTAAATGTGACTCATCTCTTGCAAACATGACTCTTCTCTGTTCATTTTCATGAACATGGAATTCTAAAAATTACATTTCATCCCATAAGGTGAGGGAGCTGGTAGGTTAAAGGGGTAAAAACTGGTGAAAACTTCCCTTTAAATCTGGCCTCACCTTGTTCCTTGTTCCAAAAGGGTAAATAAGTTGCCATTTCGATGTTATGCACCAGTATTGATAACTTTTTCCTGTCTGGCATGCAAGATATAATACTTCAGACCCAACATGAGCCAAAATTCTGGTGCAAAGTATTCCAAACATAAGGTGTTTTATGATCCTGCACAATGAAAGTAATTCCCTTCCGCATGTGCTGTTTCTAGAGATGAGCGAGCACTAAAATGCTCGGGTACTCGTTATTCGAGACGAACTTTTCCCGATGCTCGAGTGCTCGTCTCGAATAACGAGCCCCATTGAAGTCAATGGGAGGCTCGAGCATTTTTCAAGGGGACCAAGGCTCTGCACAGGGAAGCTTGGCCAAACACCTGGGAACCTCAGAAAAGGATGGAAACACCACGGAAATGGACAGGAAACAGCAGGGGCAGTGACTGAATGAGGCTAGATAGCATCTAAAACATCCAATAATTGACCCTGAAACTATAGGGGACTATGCAGAGGCAGCGGCAGCAGCGGCAGGCTAGAGAGTGCCTTGGCAACATACCCCAAATGGACTCAGGCTTAAAACCAATGGGTGGCAGAGAGGAACCAAAGGAGGTGAGCAAGAAGCGCTCAAATAATATCGGTAAATGATAAAAGTTTGCCAGTATATTTTGTGGATTACACAGCAGGGTGGCGACAAAGTTAACAAGTTTGACGTGGAAGCCATGAAAACAACCCAAAATTCTGCCTGACACAGCTCGTTTGATAAGGGGATGATGTATGGAGGCAGTAAGGTAGTAGTAGATTAAAGGTGCTGCAGTTAAAACTATGTTAGTTGGATCTTGGGATGGAGCTGGCGCTCCGCTACCAGGCGAGCTTTCGCCAATCCAAGCCCCTGTCTCTAGGCTACTCCCCAAACAGCACTTCTAAGAACCTTTTGTATAAGATCAAGTGTAGTAGCGTTCTTATAAGTTTAGGATATGGCGGGTGAGGGGAATGTAAACAGATGCGCAAGAAGCGCTGAAATAATATTGGTAAATGATAAAAGTTTGCCAGTATATTTTGTGGATTACACAGCAGGGTGGCGACAAAGTTAACATGGAAGCCATGAAAACAATCCAAAATTCTGCCTGACACAGCTCGTTTGATAAGGGGACCATGGTTGGAGGCAGCTATATGGACTACTTTTGGAGGCAGCTATGGCGATGACGTGTGGAGGTAGCAATGGAGACAACGTGTGAAGGCAGCTAAAAAGACGACGTGTGGAGGCTGCTATGGAGACAATTTAATTTGGATAGTGCCCGTATGTGGCAGTCCAAAAAAGTTTTCAAAGCAGAGGAGCAGGTAGCTGGTCCTCCAAAAAGATTAAATAAATTGAGTGCCTGTATGTGGCAGTCCAAAAAAGTTTTCAAACCAGAGGAGCAGGTAGCTGGTCCTCCAGAAAAATTACATAGATTGAGTGCCTGTATGTGGCACTCCCAAAAATTGTTTAAAATAGAGGACAGGGTAGTTGGCCCTCCAGAAAAATTAAATACATAGAGTACTATAGCCAGAGCCAGTTGGCCCTGGCAAAAAAATAGCCAGTTTCCTCTGCTTTAGTGTACAAAGAGGAGGAGAAGGAGGACAATGAGGAGGAGGAGTGCATACATTATTCAGGTTCAGCTTCTTTCACCTGGTGGAGAATGGAAATGCGGAGAAATCCAGGCTTTATTCATCTTGATAAGCGTCAGCCTGTCAGCGCTGTCAGTCGACAGGCGTGTACGCTTATCGGTGATGATGCCACCAGCTGCACTGAAAACCCGCTCGGACAACACGCTAGCGGCAGGGCAGGCAAGAACCTCCAAGGCGTACAGCACCAGTTCGTGCCACATGTCCAGCTTTGAAACCCAGTAGTTGTAGGGAGCTGTGTGATCATTTAGGACGATGGTATGGTCAGCTACATACTCCCTCACCATCTTTCTGTAAAGATCAGCCCTACTCTGCCGAGACTGGGGACAGGTGACAGTGTCTTGCTGGGGTGACATAAAACTGGCAAAGGCCTTGTAAAGCGTACCCCTGCCATTGCTGGGCAAGCTGCCTGGTCGCCTACTCTCCCTCGCTACTTGTCCTGCAGAAGTACGCCCTCTGCCGCTAGCGCTGTCAGAAGGGAAATACTGTTTCAGCTTGTGCACCAGGGCCTGCTGGTATTCATGCATTCTCACACTCCTTTCCTCTCCAGGGATGAGAGTGGAAAGATTTTGCTTGTACCGTGGGTCCAGGAGAGTGAATACCCAGTAATCGGTGCTGGAATAAATTCTTTGAACGCGAGGGTCACGGGATAGGCAGCCTAGCATGAAATCTGCCATATGCGCCAGAGTACCAACGCGTAAGAATTCACTCCCCTCACTGGCCTGACTGTCCATTTCCTCCTCCTCCAACTCCTCCAACTCCTCTTCTTCTGCCCATACACGCTGAACAGTGAAGGACTGAACAATGGTCCCCACTTCTGTCTCGCCAACATTCTCCTCCTCTTCCTCCTCATCCTCCTCCACCTCCTCCGATATGCGCTGAGAAACAGACCTAAGGGTGCTTTGGCTATCAACAAGGGAATCTTCTTCCCCCGTCTCTTGTGACGAGCGCAAAGCTTCCGACTTCATGCTGACCAGAGAGTTTTTCAACAGGCCAAGCAGCGGGATGGTGAGGCTGATGATGGCGGCATCGCCACTGACCATCTGTGTTGACTCCTCAAAGTTACTCAGCACCTGACAGATATCAGACATCCACGTCCACTCCTCATTGTAGACTTGAGGAAGCTGACTGACCTGACTACCAGTTCTGGTGGAAGTTGACATCTGGCAGTCTACAATCGCTCTGCGCTGCTGGTAAACTCTGGATAACATGGTTAGTGTTGAATTCCACCTCGTGGGCACGTCGCACAACAGTCGGTGAGCGGGCAGTTGGAGGCGGCGCTGCGCTGCCCTGAGAGTGGCAGCATCTGTGCTGGACTTCCTGAAATGCGCACAGATGCGGCGCACCTTCGTGAGCAAATCAGACAGATTGGGGTATGTCTTGAGGAAACGCTGAACTATGAGATTTAACACATGGGCCAGGCATGGCACATGTGTCAGTCTGCCGAGTTGCAGAGCTGCCACCAGGTTACGGCCGTTGTCACACACAGCCAAGCCTGGCTTCATGTTCAGCGGTGCCAGCCACAGATCAGTCTGCGCCGTGATGCCCTGTAATAGCTCTTGGGCGGTGTGCCTTTTATCGCCTAGGCTCAGCAGTTTGAGCACCGCCTGCTGTCGCTTAGCGATGGCACTGCTGCTGTGCCTAGAGCTACCGACTGATGGCGCCATGCCCACAGATGGTAATTCAGAGGAGGAGGTGGAGGAGGGGTGGGAGGAGGAGGAGGCATAGTAGGCCTTTGAGACCTGGACCGAGGTAGGCCCCGCAATCCTCGGCGTCGGCAGTATATGACCAGCCCCAGGGTCAGACTAGGTCCCAGCTTCCACCAAGTTAACCCAATGTGCCGTCAGCGATATATAGTGGCCCTGCCCGGCAGCACTCGTCCACGTGTCCGTGGTCAGGTGGACCTTGTCAGAAACGGCGTTGGTCAGGGCACGGATGATGTTGTCTGACACGTGCTTGTGCAGGGCTGGGACGGCACATTGGGAAAAGTAGTGGCGGCTGGGGACCGAATACCGAGGGGCGGCCGCCGTCATGAGGTTTCGAAAGGCCTCGGTCTCTACCAGCCTATAGGGCAGCATCTCCAGGCTAAGCAACTTGGAGATGTGGACGTTGAGGGCTTGGGCGTGTGGGTGGGTTGCGCTATACCTCCTTTTGCGCTCCAGCGTCTGGGGTATGGAGAGCTGAAAACTGGTGGATGCTGTGGAGGATCGTGGAGGCGAAGATGGGGTTTTCGCACGGGAGGTGTTTGGGCCGGGGTCCTGGGCAGGGGGCTGACTAGCAGATGACACAGGGGAAGGAGCAGTGGTGTGCCTGGCCGGAGGTGAACGGGCTTGTTGCCATTGAGTGGGGTGTTTAGCATTCAGATGCCTGCGCATACTGGTGGTAGTTAAGCTAGTAGTGGTGGAACCCCTGCTGATCCTGGTTTGGCAAAGGTTGCACACCACAGTCCGTCGGTCATCCGGTGTTTCTTTAAAGAACCTCCAGACTTCTGAAAATCTAGCCCTCACCACGGGAGCTTGACTACGGGCAACATTTGGCACTGATGCACCAGCTCCAGCCCTGCCTCTCCATCTGGCCCCACCACTGCCTCTTCCAACCTGTTCTGTTATAGGACTCGCCTCCGTCTCAGAAGCACTGTGTTCACCCGGCCTATCAACCCAGCTTGGGTCTGTCACCTCATCATCCTCCGATCCCTCAGTCTGCTCCCCCCTCGGACTTCCTGCCCTGACAACAACTTCACCACTGTCTGACAACTGTGTCTCCTCATCGTCCGACACCTCTTTACACACTTCTTCCACTACGTGAATAATGTCATCATCACCCACAGACTGCGACTGGTGGAAAACCTGGGCATCGGAAAATAGCTCAGCAGCAGCAGGACAAGTGCTTTGTCACTGTGGGAAGGGTCCAGAAAACAGTTCCTCAGAGTATGCCGGTTCAAATGCCAAATTTTGGTGGGAGGGGGCAGACTGGGGGGAAGGAGGATGAGGTGGAGGAGCTGGAGGAGTGCCGATTTCAGTGACATGGGTGGAATGCGTGGAAGACTGACTGGTGGACAAATGGCTAGAAGCATTGTCCGCAATCCACGACATCACCTGTTCGCACTGTTCTGGCCTCAACAGTGCTCTACCACGAGTCCCAGTAACTTGAGACATGATGAACCTAGGGAGTGTACCTCTGCGGCGTTCCCCTGCTCCCCCATCAGCAGGTGGTGTCTCAACCCGCCCAGGACCACGGCCTCTGACCCCTGCAGTAGTTGGATGCCCACGTCCACGCCCTCGTCCTCTACCCCTAGCCCTCGGGTTAAACATTTTCCAAATTAAAGTGTAAACTTGAAAAAAAAAATTTTTTGTGTTTATTTTTTTTTAGTTTTTTATTTTTTTTAACAAAACGATGCTATCCTATTGCTATGGCTAGTTTCTAACCTACACTGACAGCACACAACTGGATTTTGTGCTTTGCAAGATGAGTTTGAGCTATAAAATGAAATAAAGGTAAAAAAAATAAATAAATCAGCAGACTCTGCCTAATTCTACTCAAACCCCTAATAAATTGTCCCACTTTGGTGTTTGAGGTGGATATGTGTGTCACTAAGAGCTAAACACAACGGTAGCAAGTCCCCCTGCAAATTCCTCACAATATGGTACTAGCTGCACTACTAGCTGCCAGCAAGCCCAGCCACAAGCAAATAATAAAAAAAAAAGTATAACGTTATTGTAGCCCTAAGAAGGGCTGTTGGGTTCTTGTAGAATCACTCCTGCCTAACACTATTCTAATAGAACACCCTAACGCTTTCCCTGACCAGCAGCAGCTCTCTCCCTAGCGGCATCCAGACACAGAATGATCCGAGCAGCGCGGGCAGCGGCTAGTCTATCCCAGGGTCACCTGATCTGGCCAGCCAACCACTGCTATCGACGTGTAAGGGTACCACGTCATGCTGGGTGGAGTGCAGAGTCTCCTGGCTTGTGATTGGCTCTGTTTCTGTCCGCCAAAAAGCAAAACGGCGGGAGATGTCATTTTCTCAAGCGGGCGAAGTATTCGTCCGAGCAACGAGCAGTTTCAAGTACGCTAATGCTCGAACGAGCATCAAGCTCGGACGAGTATATTCGCTCATCTCTAGCTGTTTCCCATCTCACATATTGATACCTGAGGGATCTGGAATTCCATCAATGATATTACAATGTTGCATCGATGGAATGATTTGGATGATGCAATCCCATGATTCCCTTACAAAGATCAGGGGATATGACTCATCCTCATAGACTGTAAGCTCTTGTGTCACCCCCTCATCCTCATAGACTGTAAGCTCTTGTGTCACCCCCTTATCCTCATAGACTGTAAGCTCTTGTGTCACCCCCTCATCCTCATAGACTGTAAGCTCTTGTGTCACCCCCTCATCCTCATAGACTGTAAGCTCTTGTGTCACCCCCTCATCCTCATAGACTGTAAGCTCTTGTGTCATCCCCTCATCCTCATAGACTGTAAGCTCGTGTGTCCTCCCCTCATCCTCATAGACTGTAAGCTCTTGTGTCACCCCCTCCTCCTCATAGACTGTAAGCTCTTGTGTCATTCCCTCATCTTCATAGACTGTAAGCTCTTGTCTCACCCCTCATCCTCATAGACTGTAAGCTCTTGTGTCACTCCCTCCTCCTCATAGACTGTAAGCTCTTGTGTCACTCCCTCCTCCTCATAGACTGTAAGCTCTTGTGTCACTCCCTCCTCCTCATAGACTGTAAGCTCTTGTGATCAGGGCCCGACTCCTATAGCTCCATATGACTGTTTGTACTCTGTAATGTAATATTATATTTGTATATGTCTCCTATGATTTGTAAAGCTACGGAATATGATGATGCTATATAAATAATGATTATTATTATCTCTGATTATTACTACTTTTGCTGTTCTCATCCTAGATCCTAAATCAGATTACATTCAATTCCCCATCAATTAAATACTAAAATAGTAAGAGAAACATCACATTTTTCTAATTATCTCGGCTCTTTGTAATTGTTCCCTGCGGAAACTTTCCAACTGTTTCTTATTTTGAAGCAAATTATCAGGAATTCATCTCTATATTGTCAAGATTTATTGTATTCTTACTACGTGGTGTGCGGGATTGGGAAATATTAGACATAAATTGTTAGGGAAACTCACCTTTTATTGAGAGTAAATCACGTATGGATTTAGGGACCTTGCTGCTATTTACCCCTGTTTTACATTGTAATACTCTATTTTATAAGATTTGGTAACATTATGGGCAGTTTTGCTGTTTGTGAATCTGATTGAGTTTTGGCACAAAATGATCAAAGCTAATTTTGTCAACCCTGTTCTTCCCTTCTTGACTGCCATGTGCCAATCCAGGGAACCAACTGGACCAACAGGAGCTAACAAACATAGGGGCACATTTACTTACCCGGTCTTGCCGCGATCCCGAGGTGCGTTGTCTGACAAGGATGAAGTCCGGCGCGATTCACTAAGATCGTGTGCCCGTTATCCTGCATGTGTCGCTCCCCGCTCATGTCCGCCGGAGTTCACCTTCTTCTTCCCGGTGTATTTGAGTGCATGTGCATGTGTGAGTGCATGTGTCCCACGCTTAATCCGAATTAGCTGGGTTGTCCGACGGCCATGCCCCCCGATTTGTGTCGCATAAAAGTCGGCACAATTACACCAAAATCCGATCGCGCCAAAAACCCCTGTTAAATGCGGCGCAAATCGGAAATAGTTGGGAAACCCGAAGGAAATGCGGTCCGTGGACCCTTAGTAAATGTGCCCCATAGTAAATAAGGTTAGAAAAAGACATCAGTAAATCAAGTCCAAGTTATCAAATTATACCGTGTTGATCCAGAAGAAGACAAAAACCCTGCAATAGACAGACACCTGGTGAAATCAGGCAAAACCAAGATGGCAACAAGGTAAAAATGTATAATGCAAAAGAATAGTCAAAGTACAAGCAATAGGTCAAAGTTGCAGCAAAACATAGCAGAATATTACAGAATTACCAAGAACCAGAGATGGAATAGAGTGGGCAAAATAGGAACTGGCAAACATAGGCCAGACCTGTAGGCGCTGAAAGCAGGCGCTATAGTGGTACATAGGAGTGTCTATATCAAAAGGAGTTTCGAAATAAAGTTAAATGGTCTTAATATTGTAAAACAAATGTAAAAACAAAGTATCCAATGATGCAATAAAATGACAAGATAAATGAAATAATAGAGAACCAGAGAGACAAGTCTTTAAAGGGCCCTTACTGAACAAACTGCAAAGAGGGAGTGCCTGGACGCCGCCCCAGAAGCTGATTGGTTCAGCCATCCACCACTCCCAAAAGGCACCTGTGACACACCCCCAGCTCAGAGAGGAGCTAGCTGCCAATCACAGCCTAAGCAGATAATAGGTGTGTTCAGAAGCCGAGCAAAATGGAGAAAGAATTCATTCAGAGAGTTTTTTGCATTGATGGAATGAAACAAACTGGTGAAATTTGTTACCATAAATGTAATTAAATGTGTCCACTACAGAAGGGTACGTTTATAGGACTGAAATACTGTGTCAGGAAATCTGCAGCATTTTTGCTGGAAATCCGCAATACAGAAATATCACACCGAAAATTGTATTATGTATCTAAGCCTATTGCAACGATCTGTACCTTACCATTCAACATACGTCATAAAAATCTGCACCCCGATGTGTGCAAATGAGGAGAAGTAACATTTTCTGGTGACTTGAAATCTCCATTTTCAAACATCTTTTCTCTTCTGCCGACTCTGTGAATTTGCAGTTGTCTCACTGCTACTGGGTGGAGACCTAGCTGCTGTGATCCACTGCCCCCCCCCCCTCCGCCTCTGCATAGAGCATCTATGTAATCTGACATCTCAATGGGCCTCTGTCTGCCTTTGTCTGGCAGGACTGTTGTGCCCATAGTTAAACCATTGTTCTTACTGGTCCCTGTGTAATGCTCCATTTCTCCTGTGGGGGTGCTGTAGCTTAATTGAATTCAAATTAAGTTAATTCACCAAAATTAAATAAAGTCCTATAAGTCTGTTTTTTTCTTTTAATCAATCTAGAGACCAAATATTGACTTGTGATTTTTATTTTTTTATCAGGTATTACAAGAACCAAAAAAGGACCATCGGAGGACACCACCAACAGTGGTACCATCCCACTGGACCTGCCCGAATCTTTACCATTGAAAGACAGAATGGCCATGTATCAGGCTGCAGCGGCCACCAAAGGGCAAAGCTCCAGCAGAAATGTAAGCCTCAAACATCCTGAATCCAAGCATGTATGAAAAAGTGGTAATAATAATGAAATTAGGGCCGGCACCAGCGCTGGGCATTCCTAGGCAAGTGCCGGGGCCCAGAGCTGCTGGGGGGCCCGCATACGACTGTACATAAGGAATCTATGGGGTATGAAGGGGATGCATATAAAATAACCATAAGAGGGCTGTTTTGGATGATAAAGTGAATATTTTAGGGAACAAGAGATTGTTTAGTTCCTGAATTTTTAAAGCTTCCACGTGAGTTCACTGTAAAGGGGCCCACTGATACCTGGAGCCGACCCTGGAATAAAGACATCTTCTATCTATCTATCTATCTATCTATCTATCTATCTATCTATTATCTTTCTATCCATCTATCTATCTATCTATTACGGTATCTATCTATCTATCTATCTATCTATCTATCTATCTATCTATCTGTATCTATCTATTATCTATCTATCTATCTATCTATCTATCTATCTATATGTATATCTATCTATCTATCTATCTATCTCATATCTATCTATTATCTATCTCTCTCTCTATCCATCCATCCATCCATCCATCCATCCATCTATCTATCTATCTATCTATCTATCTATCTATCTATCTATATGTATATCTATCTATCTATCTATCTATCTATCTATCTATCTATCTATCTATCTATCTATCTATCTATCTATATGTATATCTATATGTATATCTATCTATCTATCTATCCATCCTTTTCTGTATCTAACTATTAAGGTCCTGTAGACTGTGTAGCTGCCGCTGACTACATCCTTATACTCCTCCGTACCATAAAATTATTACCACTTCCTAGTAATAAGTGTCACATAGACTCTGATATGGTAACCGTGAAGGTGCACTGTAAGAAAGTCACATCTGAATGTGCAACATTGTGAATCCCACAAATATCGATGTGCTAAAAAGTAATTGCAGTTGAAATCTAGTGAAAAAAAAAATGCAAGCAAATAAAATTAATCACAGGTCAAAGCGGCGCTAAAATCTGCTAATGAGAAAACATATCATATACATCTACCATATTAAAAGTTTTTCTACCCAAGTGTAAAATAGCAATTTTCTAATAAGACTTTATAGATTTATAGATAAGGCTGCGGCTCGGCCTTTGTTGCTGGATGCTAATAACTTTTCTTTCTTAATATGAAAGCTCATTTTAATTCTGTGCCCGTGCCGCTCCCCCTCTTTCTGTACTCGCCAAATCCATTAGGAGAAGCCTCATCAACATAGAAATAAGGCACAGGAGCCATGACTCACTCACTCACACAATGATGAGCAGTGATGGGGCCACCGGCAGCTGGAGGGACCGAGGTGATAAAATCACACAAAAAAAAGTCATTTACTCTCCTTGATGAACGTCTACAATGTAAAGAAACCTGATTATTGTGTGTTTTCTATAACAGTATCGCCAGGACACATAATGCAGGTCATTTACAATCCATGCTGCAAATTTATTTCACTTTTTTTGTTCTAAAGTATTTAAAAATGATCAAAGCGGCAAATAATTTGCAGGGAACAGGCAGCAAATTGCTCTATAGCGCCCCCACAGGGAACCTGATAGACATCATCTTCAGTTTTCATGGTGTAGTTCCTCTAATTCACAGTATCACTTTATTCCTATACAGTGGCCAACAGTAGTAGTCTAAGACCCTCCCCCTTCTCTTGGTTGGTCCATTCCAAAGCTGGGGAGTGTCTCTATGGTGACAATCCTATGTACACACTTTTGTGGTAGTCTGAGACCCTCCCCCTTCTCTTTGTTGGTCCATTTCAAAGCCGGGGGAGTGTCTCTATAGTGACTATCCTATGCACACTCTATTTTGGTAGTCTGAGACCCTCCCCCTTCTCTTGGCTGGTCCATTCCAAAGCCGGGGGAGTGTCTCTATGGTGACAATCCTATGTACACTCTATTGTGGTAGTCTGAGACCCTCCCCCTTCTCTTGGTTGGTCCATTTCAAAGCCGGGGGAGTGTCTCTATAGTGACTATCCTATGCACACTCTATTTTGGTAGTCTGAGACCCTCCCCCTTATCTTGGCTAGTCCATTCCAAAGCTGGGAAAGTGTCTCTATAGTGACTATCCTATGTAGACTTTATTTTGGTAGTCTGAGACCCTCCCCCTTCTCTTGGCTGGTCCATTCCAAAGCCAGGGGAGTGTCTCTGTAATGATAATCTCATGCACACTGTATTTTGTAGTTTGATACCCAACTCCATCTTTTGACTTCGACATTCCAAAGCCGAGGGAGTGTCTCTATGGTGACTATCCTATGTAGACTTTATTTTGGTAGTCTGAGACCCTCCCCCTTCTTTTGGCTGGTCCATTCCAAAGCCGGGGGAGTGTCTCTATAGTGATAATCCTATTCACACTATATTTTGTAGTCTGAAACCCTCCTCCATCTTTTGTCTTGGACATTCCAAAGCCGAGGGAGTGTCTCTATGGTGACTATCCTATGTACACTATATTTTGGTAGTCTGAGACTTTCCCCCATCTCTTGGCTGAGCCATAGAATATTATGGGATATGCATACTGTATATTGGTAGTCAATCCTCTTCCGCCTTGAAGGGCCTTGCTAATACAAAGGGGGAGTGTCTCTGATGTTCCCATGAAAACTGTGTTTTGTTAGGCTACATTCACATGACCGTATGATTTCTCCAGTCCCGTATTTACGGGCCGTATGAGCCCGTATATATGTGACTTTTTTCATCCGTATGCAGCACGTATTTAACCTGTATTTTATACATCATCCATAGACTTCTAGGGCATACGAAACTTAAATACGGGAGAAAAATAGGACATGCTCTATATTTTTATACGGATAGTATACAGTACGGTACGCTACGGTGTCAAAAACGGCAATATAAATGGTTGGACGTATTGTCCATTGAAATGAATGTGGCCGTATGTAACCTGTAAAAAAACGGTACGGTACGGTACGGATACGGCTTTTTTCATACGTCCGTATGAATGTAGCCTAAGGCTACATTCACACTACCGTATGGGGGACGTATCTATGGGCGATATACGTCCCCCATAGACGGCAATGGGCACACGGCGCCCTACGGGAGTGGTGCGGTGCAGCACACGTGCGGCACCGTACCGCTCCGTACCCCGGAAAAAGATAGGACATGTCCTATCTTCCTCCGTAGTACGGCGCCGTGCGCCATAACTTCCTATGGAGAGGGTCGGGGGTGCGCTGCGCACATCTCCTCCTCCTCTCCCGTGCACTGCCGTTGCCCGCTATGGTACGGTACGGGCAGGCAACGGCAGTGTGAAGTCTGAGACCCTCCCCCCCTTTGCTTGGCTGATCCATTCATAAGCCATAGGAGTGTATCTATAATGACAATCTAATATACGTTATATTTTGGTAGTCGGAAACCACCCCTTTTCTTGCCTGGTCCATTAATAAGCTATGGGAGTGTCTCTACTGATAATCCTATGCACATTGTATTTTGTAGTCTGAGACCCTCCCCCATCTCTTGGCTGGTACATTCCAAAACCGGGGGATTGTCTCTATAGTGACTATCCTATGCACACTCTGTTTAGGTAGTCTGAGACCCTCCCCCTTCTCTTGGCTGGGTCATAGAGTATCATAGGATATGCACATTGTATTTTGGTAATCACTCCTCTTTCTTTTTGAAGGGCCCAGCTAATAGAAAGGGGGAGTGTCTCTGATTTTTCCATGAAAACTGTATTTTGGAAGTCTGCGACCCTCCCCCTTTTCTTGGATGATCTATTCATAAGCCAAAGGAGAGTCTCTATAATGATAGTCCAATGCGCACTGTATTTTGGACATCTTATGATGTAATCCCTGCTCCCCCGACACCTCGTGGATTCAACCTCCTGATAAATCCCGGGAGGGGGAAGTTCTGTAATGAGAAGGGGGCAGTTCTATGCCAAGTGGTTGTGGAGATAGCAGAAGTGTACCAGGAACCTATTTCAAGGCTTATACACCAGATTTCAGTAGTATAAGCCCTGATAAATCTGCCCAACACTTCAGACAAAATGGGTGTTTTGGGCAGCCACCTGGTACCCAGGGACACAAAAATCACTCACTGCACTCCTCTGTATTGTTATTACTATCCTGCATATATGCACACAGGAAATCTACTACTCATCCATATGCATTGCCACTGCACAGTACTACTACTCTTATCCTGAATATATATATACACAGCAAATCTTCTACTTTTCATATATATGACCATTGCACAGTACTACTACTCTTATCCTGCATATATGAACACCACAAATCTACTACTCTTCCATATGTATAGCCACTGCACAGTACTACTACTTTTATCCTGCATATATGGACACTGAACAGAATTAATACTATTAACCTTCAATTGTGTCAGTTCTCATCCAATATATATAAGCAATGCATGGCCCTATATCCTGCAAATACTACACAACTACTACTGCTGTAAATGGGCTTATGTGACGCAGCACAAATTGGTTCTAGTGCTGTAGCTAATCAGTAAGTGTAAAATATATATTGTTTTTTACTGTATAGTGGGAGACACACTTCAACTCTTTAGGCCAGATTTATAAAAGCCCCAGTTTTCTGTCAGATTTTGCACATTCTTTTTAATGCAAACTGCTCACACAGATACTTAAGAAGTATCCGAGATACAAATGTGTCGCTCGCCATACATTTGTGTCACAGCTGCATTATATCCAACGCGAAATGTGTTGGAAGCTCCATGTTAAAGATGCACCAAGAAAATGTTGGTGCACTCTGTTGGAGCAGTGCAGGGGGCGCCACATTCATGAAGAACGTGTGCCAGAAATCCTGAATCTGGCGCCCTCTGCACACTACACAGGCAACTTCACCTAGTATGGGCCTATGAATGACAATGACAGAACATGGGGGACTATTTGAGACTACCAAAACACAGTTTATCTATCTATTATTCATCAACCTACCCTATGGTGGGTTATAGGGGTTCATGCTTAGGTTTTCTGGCATATGTCCATTTTCCCCCTTATGCCCTTATAGTTGTGAAGGTAGGGGGACCCAGCCGGCGGTAGAGTGGGCCGATGCTGCAGTAGAACGGGGGGAACATCATAGGCTGGGGCATCAGGTACCTGAGTATGATAAATCCCCGACTAACAGACGACCCCTAGTTAAAGGCGGACCCCTCTGCCCCCTGTGACCTCTGGTGAAGATCTCTGGATGTTACTATAGCCCCAGACTGCAATGATCATCTGTAAGGTGTCTGTAATGAAGCTTTATTAATAATCCTTGGTCTCATTACAGCAAAAAAAATTTGTCCAGAACTACAATTATAAAATATACAGTTTCTACTTACATACAAATTCAACTTAAGAACAAACCTATGGACCCTATCATGTACATAACCCGTAGACTGCCTGTATCTCTCTATCTTTATATCTATCCACAGAATCTGATATTTTATACTACTATATACAAAATATATACATATACTTATATGTATACAAGAAATAAGTGGTCACAAACATCCGATTATCCCCGATAGATCAGTCTATTGTTGAGATCTCTCTCTGTTTTTTCCCTTGTGATTCTGAGTCTAGAAGCTTTTTATTCCTCGCCTCCCACTCTGTTTTATGAACACACTCCTTTCTCTGAGAGGCAAAATAAATTGGATCAAAACGCTATGAAAAAATGTAGATGGCTTGTCAGCATGACACGGTGATAGGTGATGCATCGGAGCTGTCAGCAGTAATATGTGTGAGCTGCCATTTCCAGCGTCTATCTTCTCCTGCCCGACAGGTTGTCTTCTCCAGGAGCCATCACGTGGTCCTCCATTAGCCGGGCTGGGAAATATGTAAAAGGGTTTTATGTTGATTACTGATTGCTGACTTCATTTTCTTTTTATAAAACGTTGCGGCAAAGCCAGCCTCGTCTACACCCCCCGAGAACGACTCCATGCATCTTACCGGCATTTTAGATATAACTCCCATTTATTTCCCAATAAAATGTACTGGATGCTGGTTATTAGATTTTAGATCCTAGCTGCAGATCCAACAGATAGTTTTCCTGTTTATAGACGATGTGAATTGAATAAATGAAAACTATATGGTGAAAATATCCATAACTTTAACTTCCTAGATGCTGGAGGAGTCAGAGGCTTGTGTAATGTCTGGAGGACTGGCGAGCATGAAGAAGCACTTCGAAAAGTCGGAGAATGTGTCGTCTCGCAGTGCTGTATCCCAGTATCAGCAGAGATCTGTGAAGGTAAGGAGGTTAGAACTATTAGAACACAAAATAAATGTGTGATTCCTAGGGGTCCGATTGCCAAGAACCCACTTCACAAATTGTTAGTCCCAGACGAGATCCACGCCAGTGCTTTGCCAGTTGCATAACCCAACAGCATAAGCCAAGGGAAAACAAGACCCAGTTATATTCTGTACATCATCACTTCCAATTGGGATTTGGAGGGAAACTAAACCTTTGCACTAATCAAAAATGAATCGTGAAAGTGATAATATATACATCCAATCACTTCCCTTCATGGTTGAACTTGATGGACATGTATCTTTTTTTCAACCGTATTAACCATATTTTTTTTAGCTTCTTTCTCCTTTAGTGAGTAGCGTATCGGAAAGCCTCCAAAGTTCAGTTTATTTCAGACAGATAAGGAGGCTAATAATTAACTCTTTTCAATTCTAGAGACTATTTCCCTTGATGATTCCAGTCTCCGAGGAGATAAAGGGGATGCAGGGACTGTCTGTAAAGAGTTAAGCCATTAGAAACGTTATCAGGTTCCTTTATCTCTCAGCTGTCAGTGGATACAGGACAGGAAACTGATTTTACATAAACTGCTTGAAAATAGAAGAAAGGCAGAGGAAAAAGAAGGACATGGGAATGGATTTCTATAAAACTATATCACAATGTTTGCTATTATCACCTGCACTATTCATTTATACAGTTCTCTCAAAAGTTTAGTCATGCTTTAATGTTGGCTGAAACCTGGAAATCTTGTTGTATAGAAAGAGTTGGGAGATTTTTGGTCCCTTATTCTGCGCAAGGCATCAAATACATTGTAGACCTTGGATTTCATAATCCATGGATAGGGGATAGATGTGTAACTCCTTTAATACAGTCAGTGGCGGTCACTTTGCATTCCTGTAATCCTGCGCAGATTCAAGTTCTTGGTTTTAGATTTTGAAAGGAATAGATTTTTTTTTCTTTTAAGGGGTGTTTTTTTTTAGACTTTAGATATGTGACTGCATTTTAAGTTTAAATAATTGTTGTTGTGTTGGTGGAAGGCTGAGCGCAGAACACATTGAACTTTCCATAACAATATATTGTCTATGCAAAGAAAGCCGTGACTGTAGTGTAGGTTTCATATTATGGTGCACTTTCTTGTTCACCTGTTCTAGATTACAAGGTACTTTTAATAGTCAAACAGCTCATCTGTGTAACAAACATGAAAATAAAATTAAGCTTTGAACATAACAAAGGAAAGGACAGAAGAAGCTCTTAGATGAAGAACATATTGTCCTTCAGAACCATGCCACTTGTCTCAACATTTTCCATTTGTGACCGTTACAAATACTCTGGGACCAAAAGCCCCAGTAGTGATGAGTGAACCCATTGAAATTCAGATTTGTCTGTGAAACCAAACTTTAAAAAAATTTGTCTGAACCCCACCAGTAACGAATACGATCGCTGTCTCCAGGGAGCAATGAGCAATGGTGACGCCCCATGCTGCCCATTGTGTGTGACTGTGGGTAATTGAAATGCCACTGGTGAGTTGACAACCGCGATCGGTGCTGGCATTGATGTTGGGGATGGGGTACCTGAACTCACACCTATACAGTTCAGAATGAATCTATGCAATTGGGTCTGCTTAACACTACTCCTGAGTCCTCTCAGAGAAACCAGCACCTATACACTGGCGCTTCACCGTTGTGGGTCTGCCACAACGGTGATGGACACAGTTCCATATGTGTCATTAGAGGGCCAGTCACGCATTCTCATTCGCTCTAAGTCCCTCATTCTCTGCATTACTGGGGGTCATTCCATTTGGACAGTGAAATTTATGCAGGTAAGGACTGATACACAACTATCTGAATGCACTAGCCGTCTTGAACTATGGGTTTGACCGCTGGGTCCAATCACAAGAATGGGTACATGAGAGTCAATTGCTGTGCTTGATCATTTCTGAAGCTCTCATAACATTGATTGAGTGGTAAGACATATGGTTGCGATTGGTGGTGGTCTGTTCTCATCATCAGTTGGTATCCCAGAGTCAGACCCCCACCAATCAGCCAATTAGTACAACCTCTCTTCCCCTCCTTACAGTAACAGCATTACTTGCAGTGATCTGTGGTGCATAGTGGTGCACTGACCCGACAGAGTGCACCACTATTTTTTTAACATAGGGCATGTAACACATATCTGTCGGACTTTGCATGTTAAAGGGAACCTGTCATCAGAAATTGGCATAATAAACTAATTGGCAGTATGTTGTCAAGCAGCTGAGCAGCTTCTAGATGATGTTTCTTTTATGGCCAGGTGTGGTGGCATCATCCAGAAAATCAACTTTGAAGTTAGATCCAAAATGGTTTTATGTAGTCAAGGAGGCTGAGAGTTTAACACTGAAGTCAAGCTTTTCCGGGCCTAGAACGTCCCCTTCACTGTAATTTATGGTCCTGCATCCAGGGACATCATTGTTCAAATCTCCTGAAGTCCGCTGCATGATGTCAATCTCTTGGTAGGAGGTGTTTAGAGGCAGGGAAAGTTTGACTTCAGTGTTAAACTCTCCGCCTCCCTGACTTTATAGATCTAACTTCAAAGTAGATTTTCTGTATGATGCCACAAAGCTGGGTCATAAAAGAAACATGATCTAGAAGCTGTTCAACTGCTTGACAACATACTGGTAGTGGTTTATTAGGCCAATTTCTGATGACAGGTTCCCTTTAAACTTGCGCATGGTCAGACTGAGCATCGGAATGCCCTTTTCAGTGCAGAAATTTGTGTCATTGTGCAGTTATAAACGGTCGTGTGTGACACAAATGTGGATGCAGTTTGCACCTGAAAGAATGTGCAAAGTCCGACAAAAAACTGGGGGAAAGCCTTTAGTAAATGTGCCCCACTGTATTTATAAAAAGTTTCCATAATTGTATGATCTTACATTGTCCTTGAAGTGTAGTCCCTCCTTTATGGACAGCATTAATTCGGAATTCTTCTGCCATTGCAGCATCGAAACATTATCCACCGAGCAAATGTTGTTTCACATAAGAAGAGTTTTCTTGACTTTATTGCTTCATTATCATACATCTCTGTAAATGCTTGCAGGAGATAATGATTGTGGAATCTGTGAATAGTCTTATAATAAAGCTCATCAGACTACGTATAGACGGCACATCATGGAGAGCTATAATTGTGCGTTAAGGAGATGCATTTATGATAATACTGAAGATCTGACGGAGAGAAGGGCTACATCATAAAGTCTGTAATGTTGAATGAAGATTCAGATTATAAAAAGATTATACTCAAAGTCAAAGCTCGGTCAATTATTCTCCAAAGTTATAGAGTACACTTTATCTTTAAGATGGATTTTGTCTCACGTTATGGTAAGTACAAGTATAAAAAGTTACTTACCGCAAAAGACATTGGGGCACATTTACTAAGAACAATGCAGTCTGTACTATGTGCAGTGTCCTGTGTAGTGTGCAGGGAGCACTAGATTCATGATTTGTGGCGCCCGTTCTTCATGAATAAATTGCACCCCCTGCACTGCCCCGACAGAGTGCACCAACTTGCTTTTGTGCACCCTTAACATGGGGCTTGCGAAAAACACTTCTGTTGGACATGGCATGATAAATGTGGCACGCGGTCCGACTGTGCACCTGAACGCCCCCTTCAGTGCGGAACTTTGTGTCGCAGGAAGAATAGTGACGCCGCGACATAAAACGGTTGTGTGCAACACATAAGTGGCGTGGACACTTCTTAAATACTTGTGCAAGCAGTTTGCATGTGAAAGAACATGCAAAGTCCGACATAAGACTGGCGCACGGCCCTTAGTAAATATGCCCCAATGTGAAAATTTATAGGTCTAGCCCTCTAATGTAGAACCAACGACACAGTTTATTGAGCCCCACATGTTTATTCCCAACAAAACTTTAGGTCCATAAAGTGTTGGCTTGTATTGTAGAAAACTGACTTGGAAGGGGTAAGCTAATTAGCTGGTTGGCGCACCCACATTTGCTCACGCTCCTCGGAGAAAGCCTTATTCCTTTGCCCCATCCTTAAAAAGCCTAGACCCATTGGGCACATTTACCTACCTGTCCGACGGATTTCAACCAAAGTGCATTGTCCAACGATAATGCACTCCGCCGTGATTCACTAACATTGTGCGCCTGATATCCTTTATGTGTCGCTTCCCCGCTCAGGTCCCCCGGAGTTCACCTTCTTCTTCCCGGTGCATGTAAATGCATTGTCTTGCGGCACAAATTGAAAGTTAAATCCCGCGCTCAGTCCAAATCAGTTGGATCGTCTGGCGGCCCAACCCCCCATTTCTGTTGCATGAAAGCGGCAATCCGATCCAGTGCGACACAATCCCAGCACAAACCCCTGTTAAATACCTGTCAAAGCTGTGGAAATCCCGACAACCGTGAACAGTCCGACGAAAATGCGTGATACACGACCCTAAGTAAGTGAGCCCCATTCTGTATGCCCCGGACACAGAGATTGTTGTGCATCAGCAAAATTTGAAGAATTAGAAAGGGGCAAAACCTAGATGATTTGCAAACCTCTGGTCAGTTTCCTACAATACAGGTCTGCACTTTCTGCAACAAAAGATTTGTTATGTAATTGTAACAGTTGCTCAGTAACTCCGTGGCATTAGTGGTAGATCAGCGGTGCTAGACTCTTTGCTAGACTGTTCATCCAGTTTTAATTTCATCATATACATGCCCATATTAACAATATGTGTGACTTCTGTTACGGAAATCCAAATTTTAGTACCATGTTATAGCATTTGTATCTCCAAAGTCATCTTATAGTGGAATTATCTTCTTGTGAATCTTTATGGTCCTTAGTACATCTTCTCATTTGGCCGTCTACACCAGTTGCTCCATCCAACACTGGACCTGCATACCCTATGCTGCAGCTCCTATAATGCACAGATAAGAAAATACAGACTGTCCCCCGGTTAGGTACAAGATAGGTTCTTTATGTTTGGTCTTAAGTTGAATTTGTCTGTAAATTGGAACAGCTATATTTTATGATTGTAGATCCCGACAATTTTTTTTCCCTGTAAAAATTTTTTGCTATAATGGGACCAAGGATTACCAAGCTTCATTACAGGCATATAACAGCTGATCATTGCAGTCTGGGACTATAGTAACATCCAGAGAGCTTCACCAGAGGTCACAGTGATCATGGGGGTCTGTCTTTAACTAGGGTCCATCTGTAAGTCAGGTGTCCTTAAAGAAAATCTACCACGATGATAAAGTATTGTAAACCAAGTACACTTACATGCTTATGTGTGCCCCCTCTGGCAGGATCTGCTCTTCTTTTAGCTTCTTAAGCCTTTTTTTGTACGAAAAAAGGCTTTAAAAATTATGCAAATGAGTCTGAGGGGTACCAAGCGCCATTAACATCTATCAACCCAGAAGCCCCTCAGGCTAATTTGCATAATTACTAAAACCTTTTTTTTGTAAAAACAAGGGCATAAGAAGCTAAAAGAAGAGTGGATCCTGACAGAGGGGGCACACACCAGTATGTAAGTGTGCCTGGTTTACAAACCTTAATCCTGGTGTTGATATCCTTTAAGTTGGGGACCGCCTGTATGTATAATCCTTGGGGGAGATTTATCAAAAGTGTCTGAGGCAAAATTGTTCTAGTTGCCCATGGCAACCAATCAGAGCCCAGCTTTGATTTTATAAACAGCTGTGGGAAAATGAAAGCTGAGCTCTGATTGGTTGCAGTGGCAACCAGCACAGTTCTGCTTTCAGGCACTTCTGATAACTCTATTTTACAGTCTGAATTATATCTCTCTGACATCCCCATAGTCCTGTCTCAGTGTTTTGGATGGGGCCACAGCTATATAAATTTTCCACAACCAACTGACCATATATTAATATGCCATAAACCCCTCTCCAGACATTGCATTTGATATACTCCTATATGATTTGCAAAGCCACTCTAATATGTAATTCGTTAAGATGATATTGATAACGATCTCCCGTCCATTAGTCTATTATTCTTCAGCTACTTTACAGGAGGACGTAGATCACGTCATCTAATCAAGCTCTGATTGTCATTCATTAAGAGGCTCCGTCATACATAGGAATGTCAGGCCGTACCCGATAATGGAGATCATATTTTAATATGAATAGTTTTCGGTGTCAGGTTTTAATGGGCTGACGGCTGACAAGGTCTTGGTTCGCCGTTAGAAAACCATTATGTTAGAGAACCCTGTCGATTCCAGTCATATAAAACATGTCCCTTATATTAGTCTTATTCTTACTTTACCATTACTGATTTAGCAACATGTCTGACTGTACATCCAGCTGCCCCCAGGAGCCACTTCTTATTTTGTCTGAGTTAGCATCAGAATATTTGGGTAATTTTGTTCAGATTGTACCAATATTAGAAGCCTTTTTCACCATACAAAGCTGCAGGGGGTAGCAATCTGATCGGTGGGAGTCTGAACAATGGGATTTGCACCAGTCATGAGTTTTCTCACTTATTGATGGGGCGTCAGGTCGGACATGTATTCTGACACTCTATTCCCTGCTAACGTGCTGCATTTTTGTAAGACAGCACCCAGCTATCTTTTGCAAATGGGAGTTCTGGAGATAACTAAGTGCTGTGCTCAGCAATTTCTGACACTCCTTCAGTTTTGAATGGAACAGCAGGAAGCTTGAGCTTCATCAATTAAGGAGAACAGGAGCGGTGAGGTTTCCATAGTGATTTGGGACACCCAACCACCAATCTGTCAATGTTTAAGTATTCCCAAATGGATTTGCCCATGAAAGTAAGTTCTCAAATTTTAATCCCCTAGTGATGTTTACATGATAAAGATCATTTTTAACCCCCTTACTTTACAATTCTACTCAGTTGTATTGCTGCTTTAGCTCCTATGACTCAGTGATCGTCAGTGTAATATTCCAGAGTGTGGGCGAGGAGTCTCTAAGCAGACACTTCATGATTCCTGTAGTGCTATGAGGTGCTGTGTGCTGACGATGTGCTTAGAGTATCAGAGTTCAGGGTTTATCTACACTTGTATTTACTTTCTGAACATTGTACTAGTATCTGACACATAGAAAAAGACAGATCAGAAAGATCAGAGATGATGAGATCCATGAGATAGATATGAAACACAATGACACACTCTCAGCTCTGCCAATTCACCTATAACACACACAGAGTCAGTTATGCTATATGTCTCCCAACGCCTGCCCTGGAAAAAAATAATTTGTCTGTGAGAGTAAGTCTGTGCACGCTGCTGCTTGCCTGCAGGAAGTGCCTGTGCCCGAGATGGTCTTGTAATGCAGAGGGGATGGACAGGAGGCAGAGAGCTCTGCAGTGTGCAGACAAGAGAAGCTATTCATGAAAAGAACCCAACCATAGTCAGAAGACTTATGGCCACCATCCAGGGGCAACCAAAATTGTATACACCAGGACTGATTGGAATTATATCTTTAAAATGCAGTATTTTTGTTAACAGTGAATTAGAAAATGTGTTATTTTGTTTTCCTGAGCATATTTAAGAATCTTACTTTCGTGTGAATACCGCTTTAAGCAGATTTTCTGGAATCATAGAAAAACATGGCTTGATTTTCCCAAAAACATAGCAGTTACGACTGGCACCACAGCTCCATTCACACTGGGAGTGATTTATCAGAAGTGTCTAGAAACCAATCAGAGCTTATCTTTAGGAAAATTAAAGCTGAGTTCTGATTGATTGCCATGGGCAACTAAAACAGTTCTGCTCTCGGATACTCCTGATGAATCTCCCCCCTGTACAGTGTTTAAAAGCAACCAGCCATGTTTTTTTTCTAATCCAGGTCAATCCCTTTAAATTGCATACTGTAATTACTGATATTTTAATATTTTGCATGGGCTTTGAATCCCAACTAATGCGCACATTTCATTAGATTGTCGTTAAGAAGAACATGCAAAACATCACTATTTAATTAACGATTTCCCGATTTCCATTGAGTGTGAGGGCGGCCGCCATGGCCAATGTCCCCTAATGAGCGGCATTAATGGCCATGCTAAATGTCTCCTTTTATTAGTACTTTTAGCTCGACTAGAAAGCTTATTATTTCTACTTGTGTAAATGCAATGGGCTCCTATCACATTGGAAAACGGAATCATAATATATTGGAATTATGGAGTGTTTTCCTTTCATCCAGCAGCTCGACCAAAGAGCGTTCTCGTCTGATTGAACTGGGCTTTCAGCTCGGATATTTAGTCATTTAAAACAAAGCTTGAACGGCTTTTCACAAATGACTACATTTAAACTAATGCATCCCAGAGGCAGCGAGACCGGAGCGTTCACCATCGGCTCAGACTCCGCATTTCCAATTATTCTCCTATTCCATAACAGCTTAATACTTCAGAATAAACCAAGTAGTAATATACCTTGTATTACTCCAGGTGAAAGTGACAGCACCCATAGGAATTAATTACTCCGAGAAGTTAATGTGTTCCAAAGTTTCCAACTTGGTTGATGTTAGTTATGGGGTTTAAAAGCTTTTGCAGAAGAAATGTTCACATCTTAATAAATTATAGATTTTAGGCTCACGCTGAGAGTTGGTTTTCCTGGAACAGATATTGTATGTTGTAACACAGCAGCCGCCTTGTGAATGGGAATTAACCGTTTGCCACTGGCCAAAATTTTCGATGGCAGCATTCAATATGCCACTGTACAGTGCACTAGGAAGCTGGGATTTAGAATAGTTTGTATTGGGAAAAAAACATTGTTGTGCCATTGTCCTTCCAGTTTACTCTTTACAGCCTTCACCTTGCAGCCATATCAGTACAATCACAGTGATACTACATTTATATGGTTTTCCCTATGTTTAAATACCTTAAAGAAGCATGTTATAGGGTAGGAAGAACTGAGCAGATTGTAAGTAGTGCCGTATCTGTAGTCAGCATGTTATAGAGCAGGAGGAGCTAAGCAGATTGCTCATAGTGTCCTATCTGCAGGCAGCATGTCATAGAGTAGGAGGAGCTGAGTAGATTGTACATAGTGTCCTATCTGCAGGCAGCATATTATAGGGTAGAAAGAGCTGAGCAGATTGTACATAGTGTCCTATCTGCAGGCAGCATGTTATTGAACAGGTGAAGCTGAGCAGATTGTACATAGTATCCTATCTGCAGACAGCATGTTATAGAGCAGGATGAGCTAAGTAGATTGTACATAGTGTCCTATCTGCAGGCAGCATATTATGGGGTAGAAAGAGCTGAGCAGATTGTACATAGTGTCCTATCTGCAGGCAGCATGTTATAGAGCAGGAAGAGCTGAGCAGATTGCTCATAGTGTCCTATCTGCAGGCAGCATGTTATAGAGTAGGAGGAGCTGAGTAGATTGTACATAGTGTCCTATCTGCAGGCAGCATATTATAGGGTAGAAAGAGCTGAGCAGATTGTACATAGTGTCCTATCTGTAGGCAGCATGTTATTGAACAGGTGAAGCTGAGCAGATTATACATAGTATCCTATCTGCAGACAACATGTTATAGAGAAGGAGGAGCTAAGCAAATTGTACATAGTGTCCTATCTACAGGCAGGACATTAAATGGCAGAAGGAGCCGAGCAGATTATATTCACATATGTGAAGTAATTAATAGAGCATGAGAAGCTGAACAGATTGTACATGAAGTCCTATCTGCAGGCAACATGTTATAGAGCATGAGAAGCTGAACAGATTGTACATGATGTCCTATCTGCAGGCAGCATATTATAGAGCAGGAGGAGATGAGCAATGTGTACATAGTGTCCTATCTGCAGGCAGCATGTTATAGAGCAGATCAGACATGAGTGTCATGACAGGTTCCCTTTAATAGGTATATTGTTACATTTTAACTAAACCATCAATTTTCCTTTAAATTTTTTTTTGTAGGAAACCAGAAGAAGCAATGAAGTCACGTTCATGAGCAGCAGCCAAGCAGCTGAGCAACACGAAACTCAATTTTCAGCTTCTAATACAGAACAGGTATTATACAAATTTTCATTAGCACGCTGAGTATTTATATTCCTTGGAAACCTGCATGAGCAAATAAAATTATTAGTGTTATTTCAAGAAATAATTTTATCCTCAACAAAAGTTTGCGGCGCTCGGCGGCGGCGGTGTGTCCATTCATGTATATATTTATGTTTTTAGGCTGGTGATAAAGCGAAATTTTAAATGCCATAATTTACTTTACCCAGGTATCGGTTCATGAGCAAAGCACCCAAGAGACAAGCACAGCGTCTAATTATAATCAAGAAGCTGATGGAGTAGGTAAGAATACTGCTTTAAATGTGTTAAGCGCCGCCACAAAATGGAACGCATTGAAGTAGCAAATTAAAGACTTGTGAATGAAACATGTAAGTCTACTGAGGAAGAACAATCTGGAGACGCGATAAAGAAAAAGGGTGGAAAAAGATAAACATCATAAAAATAACTTCTATCTTTTTTGGGGATAGAAAGTTTTTGAATTGTATTCATTGTAAAGATATAGTTTAACCCAACTTAAAGGGGAAATTCACATTTTTTTAATTATTTATTCAGAATGTACTGAACGTGTTTCTGGTGCCACCTATAGGCAGCTACGGTGTACGTCACAATGTAAACCTTCAAAGGACCTTCAAAGGAATACCTTGAAGAGGTTTTCCAAGAATCTGGTAAACAATTGGGGGTCTTGGTGTTAAAATAAAGGATACATTGACCCCATTCTGGCTAATATGTTGCTCTGTGACCTCTGGTTTTCAGGTCTGGAAGTTCTAGGGGTCAAGGACTGTCATCTTCTGACCTTGGGACTTTGGCTTAACCATGTCCCATGACTCCTGGAAGCCTCAGTCTGGCACAAGCCCAAAAACCTGAAATAATGCAATGATGCAGGAACCTGACCCAGAGGATGGCCCCTCTCCCCTAGGAATAGGATAAGTCATCAATATATCAATATCAGATGTTTGGGGGACGATAATTGAAACCCTTATTGATAGTTTGATTTCAGTGCTGGAAGAACAGCTCCTTTTTGTGTCGTAGTCCAGATGAGACTCCAATTCGAAAGACACTTTTTAGGGGTCATCACTTATTTCATGAATAGGTCACTAAACTAGCCATATCAATATGTGCATTAAAGGAGTTCTCTAACAATATAGAACTGGGAAGAAGAAGGCTGCAAATAATTCAAAAATAGCTCATTCCCATCTCCACCAACACCAAGTCCAGTCAATCAATGGCTTTTACAATGATCTACATAAAGGGAACCTGTCATCAAGAATAGGCACAATAAACCTTACCCCCCCCACACACACACAAAAAGTGCAGTGTAAATGTCCCAGCCTAAATATGTCTCCTCCCACCAGTAAAATGATTCCCTAAACTTTTTCTGCCTTTGTCTATGCTGGCTCCACCCATTGCTATGTGGTTCCACCCACTGATGAGTGGCCTCACCCATTGCAGGGTGTGTGAAATGGTGGGAAGCCATGCCATAATGTTTATAAATTATTTGTGCACTGCTAAATATACCTTGCTGTGAGAAGGACATCAATCTGGTAAAGACAGGAAGTGGACAGAGAGAGGACTTCCTGTCTGCACAGGTTGAGATTTGAAGAGCTCTTAATCAAAAGAAGGAGGCGTGTTTCACTGGAAGCCTGGAAAAAGCGTGATTCTTCTAGTCAGAACATGACTCATCTATACTCATTTGCATATCAGAAAATTAAGGTCTGTAATTAAGGTACAGTGCCTCAGTGGCAGATCATTTTAGGTGATATGGAAACTTTTAACCCTTTACCAGCAGGTATTACTGGTGTAAGGTGTAAAATTCTGGTGACAGTTCTTCTTTGAAACTTGGTCACATGGGGAAGAAAGTAGATAGGCCTCAGACACTTTGCTTAGTTTTATATGGCTAGAAACCCGTTTAGATTATTGTATAAAAACTCCTAAGCAGATGCTACACAAGACAAGGAAAACAGTAATGATGAAGAACAACAGCTACAGAACAGAGATTGATTTCTATGGTCTGTTCTTTTTCAGTTTTTTAATCCAGGTCATGGTTTTGGCATGTTCTGAGTAGTCACCTATAGATGGCAATACATAAGCAGTTTCATCCTCTTGATGTGAGCTTTTTTACATAATTGTCCCATGGAGCATTGCTATAAAGTCTGCTTCCTCACATTCACTGCATATCAGTACCTTAGAATGTATGTTAACACATTTAATCCAGTTTGTGCAGATTTTAGCTTACGGGTCTTTTACATGAGTTGATCATCGACCAAGCATGTGTTTATCAGAGCTCATGTTCCTGGACATTGGGCATTGTAAAAAGACAAAAACTTTACTGTGGCTGATAACTTATTCAACACTTAAAAAGCTGTTGTCAGTATCACATTAGGACTCCATAAAAAATATTTTTTAGCTTTGCTGAAATTCCTGCTGTATGAAAATGTATGGACATTCTGCTGGACATTCTCATTGTATTTAATACATCTGCCATATATATATACATTTCTTCAATTGGATGTTATTAAAAAATGTACCTATGTGAAGATAATTTTCCATAAATATTGTCATATGCCTTAGAAACAAAATAACTGTCCTTGGATACGACCATCCCCAAACTTCCAAACTTGAACAGTAGTGGCCAGACATGCACTATTGAGCCCTGCCTGACCACAAGGATTTAGTGTTAATTATCACAGGACGTCTGTTGGACATGCAGTAATACACAGACATTTCTTATGGATAAACTACTTGTTTTTTTGTTCAATCACTCCAGCAACAGTGATTGTATCCAAGGACAACAATCTAATTTCTAAGGGACCATATGACATTATCTTCATACAGGTAAATTTTTTAATAACGTCTACTTAAAGAAATCTATGTATATGGCAGATGAATTAAATTAAACATCAATGCCCAGATGAGTATACCCATTTAAAGCCATGTAGGAAAAAAAAACTGTAAAAAAATATACAATTTTATTTTAATCCCACTAAATTTCAGTGTCAGAATGATGGTAATGTAGGTGTTGAGAATCAGCAATCAGTAAAACAGGGCACTAAAACGGTTGAGTTCTGCTTGTCAACGAAATATCTCTGCGCATGCACAATCAATTCTCCAGTTACTTCTATGGAGCCTATGCCTGGATTATGATCTTGATATTAATATAGGAGTAAATGGAGTGCCAAATGATGATCAACCTATTCCTGGCAGCTGTACCTCGAATTTTTCCTAGAGATTCAACTTAAAGCTGTTGGTCTCCAATGGAAAATCTGCAGCAGACTGCCAACTACAATTATAATACTGGTCTCTAAGACACCATATGAGCCGTCAAAAGCTCCTGTGCTCATTTACAACTGCATTGTCTGCACTTTAATAGAGAGAACATGTCAGGGAGATTTGGGACACTAAACTACCCTCAGGTCCATATAGACCCTTATACTTACCTTGGTCTGTAGCTTATGGTCATTCAGTGAAGCCGATGTAGTACTCAGATCCATAGGGATGGTGCATGTATGATAAATATGAGCCCTCAAACACTCCAGTACTCAATTACAACAGCATTGTGTGTACTTTCATAAAGGGAACCTGTCAGGGAGATTTGGGACACCAACCTACCCTCAGGTTCTTATAGACCCTTATACTTACCTTGGTTTGTAGCTTATGGTCATTCAGTGAAGCCGATGTAGTACTCAGTGCCATAGGGACAGCGCATGCACAATAAATCAGGTGTTTACTACACTGGTATTTGGTAGACCCAGAGATGGGTCAGATCCACGTTATTGTTATTATTGGATTTATCTCTAGGCGAGGCCATGGACCAAGGATGATTTGGAACAATAAACCACAAGTCCATGTAGGGGCCCTTTAAATCAATCTCCCTTCTTTTATCAAAACCCCTTTTAATACAGTGGCAAAGCACCCTCATTTATTCGCCATTGGAGAGAGATTCATGAACCTATAGTGGATATTGCCTCAGTTCATCGGGTTCATTTTCCCGAAGCTTGTCTATAGAGCTGTTCGCAATGAAGGAAGACTTGTGATGAGCACTAAAGACTTCATCTATCTCCAGATACAGACATAAGTCTAGAGAGAAACACTTATCTCATTGCAAACTGCATCCAGGATTCCTGCCAAGCATCAACCACCGGGGAATATTATTAAGAAAGCAGGAGTGCCGAACAATGAACGCCAGAAGACATCTGGGACACCTAGTACAATTGCCACTAATTGCCGGCAGGATGTTCAATACATAAAAGTCAAAAGTTTTAATTGCAGAAATATTGACATGATATAAAAACGGAGGGATGAGCATCATACTGTACATTGCGGTGCCCTATAAAAGTGCCCTATAACACGAATGTGTCCGCCTTCCCCTTGACTCGCTCAGGATTATTGATTATGAGATGATCAGCTTTTCGAAACAATATTATTTTGTTATATTTTCTCACAATGTTATGTGCTATCTACTGCCACCTACTGGTTACATTCTGAACTACAGTCTTTCAAGGTGTTTCAATGAGAAGTTGTGATATTGTATTGAATTAATTTTTACGATTGGAGCCCCTAACCATAGTCAGAGTAAGTTTAGGTTAAAAAAGCCTTTGAGTTTCCACATGTATAGAAATCATATTAATAACCATTACTTGATTCAGTAGCAGTGATACAAACCTATATACCAACCAGTGTCCAAAGATACTTTATAGGAATATTAACAAGTAAATCACATACATTTTATAGCTCTATACTAAATTCTAGCTTGTCAACACCATCACTTTCTCCATAGGATGCAAAACAGAATGCACCAGGATTGTGTCAGTATTACTTTACCTTTTGAGAAACCCGTAGGCTATGTTCACACATGGCTGATTTGCATGTTGAAAACATACTATTAAATCTCAGTAACGTGGCAGTAGTAGAAACTCAATAATGTGTCAATTTGATTCTCTTTGTGAAGATAGTGGTATTTAGGGCAAAGAGAAATGTGTAAATGGGGCACATGTTAAGGAATCAAACTGAACTTTAACCTTAACTTGAGACTTAAATGAAATCTACCATCAAAATCCATCATTTTTTAAAATTATGCAAAATTCTGCTCATGCTCACATGTGCTGAGGAAGCAGGGGAAGGGGTGAGACAGTGCAGGGCAGCCACCCTAGCTCATTAGCATAATTGTAAAAGTTGATTTTAGAAGGAAGAAGGCCATAGATAACAAATATAAGAAGGTTACCACAATCACAGTGCGTGGATCTATAAGTAAGTGTCCCTGGTTTACCATGTTTGATTTTGATGGTAGATTTCCTATAAAAGGGGGTTATACCAAGTTAGATTGTTATCCCCAATAAACAGAATAAAAATCTGACTGCTAAAACCCCCACCAATCCCAAAAAGGGGAATAGATGACAAATCCTTTACCTGCTACTTCATCAATTAGGGTGAAGAGAACCCCTGTTCTCATGATTGGTAATGGTCTCAGCATTCCAACTCCATTCATTCAAATAAGGGATAAAAATATAACGTAGCACAGCCCTTTTAAATACTACATTTAACACAGGAATCTGAGAGGACCCTCACGTCAGGTTTCGATTTGGGGTTCCATGGTTATACTCATGAATAATGGTAAGTCGAAGAGTTAAGAAATCTTGAAAATCTTGAAAATTGTTTTTTCAAAAACTGTGTATGTGTCAAACAAAAGCACTGGAGTGGCTTAGAATGGCACAAGTGTAGCAAGGGCTAGGGACTGGCCGGTCCAGGAGCCCCGGGAGCTGAATGCCATAGGAGTGCTAATACATAGTGATGAGCCATCATGAACCCCACTATTCAGGTCCATACTTAACAGTCCCTAGACCTGGACTTCAGCCAGAAGTTCAGTTTTGGTGTTCTACCGCATATGAAAATTCTAGTTGATGGGCAGATGAGTGGCCAATCAACCAGCATCTAGCACTTAACAACCTTAGGGAGCATGGCTGTGATTGGCCAAGTGGGGCTTGTGACTCTGTTGTATAAGATAGGGTCACATGCCCTGTCACCATTATGGAGAGGGGACTGCGATGGAGAGGCTGGAGCTGGAGGGACAAAGTATAGGTGTAATAATCTAATAATTGCCCTCTTCAGGGCAGGTAGGAAGGAAGGGAGAGAAGGCTGTGGGGGACAGTTAGATTCAAAATAACTAGATATGGAGAAAGGGGATCGGCACCACTGAAATAATATGAAGTAAAGAACATACAATAACGGCCAAAGCTGTACCAAGAACTACCAAAATTGTAAATGAAAACAGATGTACGCTATATGACCAAAAACACGCAATTTTATTAATAATACAAGAACAAAAACAGCACAGCAAGAACGAACAACAATAAAAACCATTAAAAAGTGTGCAAAGCACACAAATATAACGGGCAAAGCAACTCAGCATATGATAGTGCTGGCTGCTCTGCACACCACCAGCTCCCCCTACCTGCAGAGAACCCCTTCCTCTGCACACATGTGAGGCAAATATTTAAAAATAAATGAATTGGAAAACCTGGCTGGATCCCAAAACCAAAAAATGCGGTTACAGAATGTTAAATTATATGAAGTCTAGGGAAAAACCCAAAATGCTGAAAAAAGGTGTGGTGGGCGCAAGCCCAGGGTCCACGCTAGGTTTACCTGTTGGAATGATCACGTCCTGTGAAGGAGTGCGGTAGGGGAAAACAAAAAGAGCTGGGGAGAAGACCCCACGCGTATCGCTAGTCACCTAGCTTCCTCAGGGGTGACCCTGTTTTCATTTACAAGATTCAAAATAACTGTCCTTTTCAGGGCAGCCTGCAGAACGGTTACAGTGATAACTACATCCGAACAGACAGTGATAACGACATCCATTAATTCCTAAAGTGCAGTGATGCCACGCATAGCATCTTTCAGTGCATTGAGAGGAAGAGAATATGGTTTTCAAATTGCTTCTTTAACCGTGTTAAAAATAACTGTGTCTGGATACCTATAGCCTCTTATAGTGCAGTGATATTAACAACAGCATTTTATTCTTTTAAATGATTTATTTCCTTATTTTTTTTACTTTCCATAGCCCATTTTTGTTGGCGTAATTAACCTCCTTTCAAAGCCCACTGCCCCTTACTACCCCTATTTTACAGCCATTTTTGGGTCTGAAAGTTTAGGTCAACATTGATTTCAGTGGGGTTTGGGGTGCAGTTTTAATCACATCCAGGTACCCAAACCAAACTTTTTGCTGAAGTTTGGCCAAACTTGTCAAATTGGCACATTGGCGGTACTATCCCAAGGAAATTACACAGTTTCACATACAAATGTTTGCATATTATCATTATTATTCTATTATAATTTTATTATTATGTTTATTTTATACACAGTCCGTTTTTTCCTCAGGTTACATGGAAATGCCTAAAATTTCTGCGCAAGTCCTTAAGGAACAATATGAACAGTCTCTCAAGGATAAAATTACTAGTGTCAGTGGAACTGCAGGATCACAGGGAAAACATGCAAAGGTAATTACACAAATTTCCGACCTTTTTGGTAATCTAATAATTTATGTTGTATATAGACAAATGTTAATGGATGTCTGTATGAATGAGCTTTATTCCATTATTTATCTATCTATTTCAATATGTTGGGGAGCTGAAGTTGTCACTTAAATATACAAAGTTTATATGCATTAATATCTGGATGTAAAAAATTGCCTTTTTGGCCAAGAAATACAATTTATCAGAAGCACAATCTGCAGCATCTGACAAATTCAGCTCTACTACATTTCTTTAATTTCTTTTACATTATATTAGTAAACCGTAATGGGTTGAAAATATATCTGATTAATTCTGTAAGGGTAATTGTAGATGTGAGATATTAAATGATTGTATTTTATTCCCTCAAGATGTATAATGACCATCCAGAATTTGAGTGGCCAGTGGTTAACACTAAGACCTCTGGCTCGACAAGCAGTGTCCATGGTATGAGCTCATCATTGAAATCAGAACACTCATCAAAGTCTGCTCACACTAAGTCTGTCCATTTTGGAAGTTTAGAAGAGTTTCCACTACCTCCTCCTCCTCCTCCAGATATTTTAGAAACAGACGAAATAGCAGATTTTTCCCAGTCCCCAGAACCTCCACAACCTACGGAAAGATATGCCTCGGTTGCCCCCAAAGAGGTGTTTTCAAAGCAACGAAACCTATATGAGCTGAAACGTTTATATAAACATATACATCCTGAAGTGAGGAAGAATTTAGAACAGGAATTTTACAATCAGGTCTCTGACATTGTAACTAGTCAATTTGAACAGAAAGGTGAGGTACAACATACAAGATCGGTGTTCGAAAATCCAGTTAGTAGCCCACAAAAATGTCTTAGTCCCGAAAGAGAATATCTGGAATGGGATGAAATTTTGAAAGGAGAGGTGCAGTCTATGAGGTGGGTTTTCGAAAATCAACCTTTAGATACAATTAAAGACGAGTCACCAGAGCAAAGTCACATCAAAAGCATTGGAGAGCAAGAAATCATAGCTGGAGGGGATGTAAAATATACAACATGGATGTTTGAGACAAAGCCAATTCATGCCCTCGGAGTAGACCCCTCAGGCTCTTTAGATAAAGCTGAGAAAGTACCTGAACTTGCTAGAGGAGATGTCAGGACAGCAACATGGTTATTTGAAACACAACCATTAGATTCTATGAACAAAATACACAAGGAAAATGATTCTGACACAGTCTACACTTCGGAAGACATTCATGGAGGAGACGTAAAAGCTGGTAGATACTTTTTTGAAACTCAATACAATGACCGCTCACTTTCTTCTGATGAAATGAGCATGCTGAGACTCAAATCAGAACTTCAAGACTTTAAAGGTGATGTGAAAACAACCGTAAAACAATTTGAAACTGACCCTACCTATGTCTTGCAAGATAGTTCTGGAAAAGTTCTTGAAATAACTACAGTCTGCAGGGAAGACATTGAGAAAGGAGATGTTAAAACAGCAAGGTGGATGTTTGAGACACAACCTTTGGACATGATCAATCAAGATAAAACTCAGCTCAAAGTGGTCAAAGGAATATCCATGGAAGAAAGTGTTAAAGGTGGGGTCGGAAAGGCAAAGTGGCTATTTGAGACACGTCCTTTGGACTCTATTAAAGAGGTGGATGATTCTGTTTCTGAGAAAGAAGCTATCATTGGGGCAGATGTATATCAAAAATGTTGGATTTTTGAAACTCTACCAATGGACATTTTAAAAGACAATGCTAATGAAAGGCCTCAAGAGGGCGAGGAGATAATAGGTGGTAATGTAAGTAATACAAAATATCTATTTGAGAATATACCAATGGATGAACTCAAAGAAAATGATGAAGTTGGAAAACTTAAAAAAGTTATCACTACAGAGGAGGAAAAAGGGGATGTTCGACATCAAAAATGGGTTTTTGAAACACGCCCACTTGAACAAATTAGGGAGGAAAAGAAAGAATATATCCGGACGGTTCGTCTTGATGAAATCCAGAAGGGAGTTGTTAGCACCTTCAAAAATGCATTTGAGAGGGAAGACTGGCAAAAAGATGACTTCTCTTACAAAATCCAAATAGAAGATGTAGATAAGGGAACGGTCCAGCTTAACAGGAAACTTTTTGAAACAACACCTCTGTATGCTATTGAGGACCAGTTTGGACATTACCACGAGGTTAAGACAATTCGTCAAGAAGAAGTAGTAAGAGGAGATGTAAGATCATATCAATGGATGTTTGAAACTATTCCTATTGATCAGTTTGGCGAAAGTTCAGAAAACTACCAAGTTATCAGAGGAATCTCATCTCAAGAAATACAGTCTGGGGATGTCAAAAAAGGAAAGTGGCTATTTGAGACTCAGCCACTGGATTCTATCAAATACTTTAGTCATACTGAGGATGAAGAGTTGGTACAAAAACAAAGAACTGACATTGTCAAAGGTGATGTGAGGACTTGTAAATGGTTATTTGAAACTCAACCAATGGAAGCCCTGTACGAAAAACATGAAACAATGACAAGCAGTGAGGAAATCCAGAAGGGAGATGTGAAGACCTGCACGTGGCTTTTTGAAACCCAGGCACTTGACACAATACAGGATGAATCAGAGAGGTCTACTCATTTGGAGAAGGAAGAGGTCATAGGTAGAGATGTACAATCAGTTTGTTTTCTTTTCGAAACACAAAATTTGGAACAAATACAAGGAGAGGATAAAAAAGATTTCAAGAGGGTGGTGGAAATTGATGTTCAGTCTGGGGATGTCTCCTCCATGAAATATATTTTTGAGAACAAGACATTAGATCAGATTAGTTCTAGTTCTCAAGATGTTCTCCATATGATAAAGAACATGAAATCTGAGGACCTCCAAAAGGGGAATGTCTTGAATTGTCGATGGCTTTTTGAGAATCATTCTATTGATGAAATAAATGAAAACCATGAGAAAAATAAAGAAACATATGCAATAACAGATGTCCAAGGAGGAAATGTAAGGAAAGGATGCTTTGTATTTGAAACTTTTTCATTAGACCAAATTAAGGAAGAGGATTCGGAAAATACCATTAAAACAGTGAATATGGATGAAATAGTAAAAGGTGATGTGAAAAATTATAGGCTGATGTTTGAAACTACGCCACTTTATGCTATCCAAGATAAAGAAGGATTTTACCATGAAGTAACAACAGTCAAGAAAGAAGAGGTACTCCATGGCAATGTTCGTGGAACAAGATGGTTATTCGAAACAAAACCTATAGATTCGTTCAATGACTCTGATGAAGTGTTTTTGATCAAGGCGGTAACACAAGAAGACATTCAAAAAGGGGATGTTAATTCTGTTAGATGGAGATTTGAAACCCAATCACTTGATACGATTTCTGATGAAGAGAAATCAAAGTTTCGTACCATTGAAACTGTTATTGGTGGTGATGTAAGAGGCAACAAAGAGCTATTCGAAAATGAGAAAAATAGCCAGGCTGTGCGAACAGTAAGCATCAGTGAGATTCAACAAGGCAACGTTAAAACATCTACTTGGTTGTTCGAAACCCACACTCTTGATGAACTTCATGGAGAAAATTATGAGGACATAAAGAGAGTAACAAAGGAAGACATCCAAAAGGGAGATGTGCAAGATGCGGTGTGGCTTTTTGAAAATCACAATTTGGATTCAATTCGAGAAATTGATGAAACTGATAAAAAAGCATCGAAAGAAGAAATTCCACAAGCTGATGTTAGAACAACAACATGGCTTTTTGAAACTACACCATTACATGAATTTAATGAATACAAAACAGAGAAGACAGAAGTCATTGGAAAGAGTATTCATGAGACACTCAAAGAACTGCATAGCCAAAGAATTGTCAAGTCCCATGGAATCATTTTGGAAGCAGATGAAATTGGGGATGTCCGTATGGCTAAATACCAACTCATGAATAAGGAAATTCCAAAGATAGAAAAACAAGAGGTAATAAGGGGAGATCTTCAAAATATAATGATGAACCTGCTGTCTAAGCAGTCATCTACTGAAAGAACTGTACTCCTAAATGAAGAAGAAAAGGGAAACATCAACTTGACAAAATCACAGTTAATGAATCAATCTACCGATAAACAAGCAATGCGGGAGGACATTATTGGTGGAGATATACAGGAAGCCATAAAAAACCTTCTCCAAAATAAGGATGCTGGGAAACAAGGAATACTTATTCAAGAAAGTGAGAAGGGTGATATAAAAATGACTATCTATTCTCTCTTTAACAATGACGAGAGTCAAGATTTTCAACGGGATGAGGTGGTAGGTGGCGATATAAAACGGGCAATTTACAATTTAAAGACCTCCGTCTTGTCTGATGAGAAGAAAGAAAGGGTTCGAATAGAAGATTCTGAAAGAGGTAATGTCCAGTTCTTCACAACTTGTATTGAATCTGGAGCGCTGGACTATATAAAACGACTGCATGGAGAATTTGAGGATGAAGTGGAGGAACAAACCAGTGAAGAAATTCTGGGAGTTGATGTTGAAGCTACAAAATTATTACTTAAACGTCAACGATCCCAAGTTGACCGAACTATTGAGGAAGCAGATATCATCCCCGGAGATGTGTATAATACAGTTAAAGTTTTTATGACTGAGCCAGAGAATAAATCATTTGATGCAAATAAAGAAGAAATTGTTAAAGGTAATTTGCAAGCAACCTTAAGTTCTCTCAGCCAAGCCATAAATCAGTCTGTAGTAGTACAAAAAGAAGCGATTATAAAAGCTGATCTTCCAGCAACACTGAAGTCTCTTACTGAAGCACAGAATCAAGTCAAGGATACGGAAAAGCCAGATGTCATCCCTGGAGATATTCAAGGAACCATTGATTCTTTAGAAAAAGCTGTAAAGCAGAAGAACGAGTTTGTTAAGGAAGAAGTCATTCAAGGAAACGTTGGGGCAGCATTAAAATCTTTAAAAGAAGCACAACAGACTGTAAAGCAAGTAGAAAAAGAAGATATAATCAGTGGAGATGTAAGTTCAACCATGCAAAGTCTGCTGGACTCCTCTACAGAACGAAATTATGTACAACATCAGGTCAGTGTTCAAGGCGATGTTAAAAGTACTATGAAGACATTGCTTGAGCCTTCTTCACAAATAGTCCAACGGAGAGCAAGCATTGAAGGCAATGTGAAAGACACAATGAAAACTTTGCTACATTCTAGTGAGGAAAATCATGAATTCTCTCATGCAGGTAGTAAGGCAGGTGGGAAAGTGATGACTGTAGAAATGGATGACCAGCTACTCTCTACAGTCGATCAGAGAAGCCTACAGAACGTAAATAATTTGCAACACACAGTTTCAGACACAACCATAAAAGTTAATCACAAAAGTACACAGAATATGAATACATCGCAGCAGAAAGTAACCAACATGAGCAAAGCTGAGCAGAGAGAATTTTATAATTCACAGAAGGCTTCCGCCAATAAAGTCTGGAAGCAAAGTAATACTGGTTCTGATACTCAGATTGTGGAATTCCCTGAAGAGCAAAGTATCCCAGCTCAAGAACTTAGCGTGAGACAGAAAGAGAAGTCACATACGAGCTTATTGAATCAAAATAAGGCAACGATTCAAGCTAAAAAGGTTTCCAACGTCAACACCTCTGGAGTCACCATTATGGATGTGATTGATACTGAAGGTTTCAAAAAATCAGATCATAGTCAGAAGCAGGTGACTAAACAGCAATCACAACAGTCAAAGAGAATGATTTCAGGAAATGCATTCAATATGCAAAATGCACAGGTTTTGGATACTATCAATAATAATGTAGATGTCACATCAAAAGAAGTTCAGTCGGTGAATAAGACTTCATTTAAAAAAGAATCTCAAAATATACAGCAAAAACATGTGAACACAAAGAAAGCCATTCATGAGATAACATCTACTAAAACATCTACCAAAAGTGGTCAGTTTACAAAGAACATCAAAACTGAAACTGATAGGGAAAATACTTTATCTAGTTTCCCTCCTCCACCACCACCAGTACAACCGTGTATGGAAGAACCTCCGCTTGCGCCAACACCTCCACCACCTCCACCGCCACCACCTCCACCATTACCAACTCATTTTCCTCTTAAGGCATATGCTGAGCCTGATTATTTTCCTTCCCCTCCCCCACCAGTAGCAGATAAGATGGACAATGAAAATTATCCTCCTCCACCAGAAACGCCACCACCAATTATAAAATACAAGGATCAGAAGAAAGAATCAACTATTAGAAAAGCTGGATATCAATCTCACGGGCAGTCTGTCACAACCAGCAAAGAATCAAAGACTCAAGTCACTAAATTTTCTGCAGAGCAATCAAGTAAAGAATTATCACAGAAATTAACTGAAAAGGAAAAATCTAAGAAAACTGTAAATCAAGTACCAGATGTGCTACCAAAGTCTAAACTGCCTATATTTCATTCTAAATCAGGAACAATGACAAGTACAAAGGTTAACGAAAATAAAAATATCAGCAAACAATCAAAGGCTTCCAAATGTGAACAAATAGTTAACACCAGTCAGACTCATTCAGGTTATTCTGAACAAGCGGAATTTCATAAAGAAGAGGCGGTCAGTAATAAAGTAGGCTTAAATGTCAAGCAAAAAATGTTCTATTCACCGACCATTTCTCCAGTGCCAAAAACTCAAACTTTATCATCTGATTTCAAAGCCGTTTCTCAGGAACAGGTATGCAATAAAGAAATTGAGAACTTCAGTCATTCAACTGCTCAAGATTATGATCAAATTGTTTGTGATCAGGAGCTTGAAAGAATCCATGAAGAGTCTTTAAAACCCAAGAAAAAAGATATCCTCTTATCTTCAGCTAATATCACCCAGATACAAGGACTCAATACAAAAAGTATGGAGGTTAGCCATGTTAACGAAAGTAAGACATCAATCTCCGAAACAAAGACTGGAAATGTAAACATCACTCAGTTGAGTGAACAAGATTTAGATCAACTGACGTGTGATCATGAATTAGAAAGAATTCACGAGGAAACTTTGAAACCCAAGAGAAAGTTGTTCACACCATGTAGGATGTCTCCAGCTATACATGCTGAAACTCCAACGCCAAAACCAAAAACATATGTACGAAAATTTAAGACTCCACTAATGATTGCGGAGGAAAAGTATCGTCAACAAAGAGAGGAAATGGAGAAAAATAAGACTAAGACTGTATCTCAGGTTTATACATCAACATCTCCGAGGATACAAAGAAAACAAGTATCAGCAGAGGGCAATTCCGTCCAGTCATTTGAAACAGAATCCTCAAAATTAACGGTTATTCCAACAAAGGAAGAAATAAATACTCAGTATCAGATGAAGGAACAGAAGAATATAACTTCCACTGAGGCAATTGAAGAATCTCATTGTAAGACTAAGCAAAATGTGTCACAACTAGGGTCATCATCGTCAACTTCCACCATATCTAGCCCAGTCCTGAAAGTTCAAACACAATCAAAAGAATCCCAACTGATTCAGCAACAAAGTTTACAGGGTTTTAAAGAATCCAGTACACAGGAGCATATCAGTAAACATGTTTTGAACAAGTCAGAGAAGACAAAACAGATGGATCAATCAGAAATGACAAGAACGTCTTCTCCCAGAGCCATTATTAACTTTGACAGGGAAAGCCTGGAAACAGCAAGGTCTGAAATGACTGTTCAAGCTGCAAATAATATAGGGAGCATGAAGCACATTGATCACAAAGCTGTTGAGATGCAGCAAAAAGTACATGAAGAATCTCATACCACCAAAAGAACTGAAAAAAGACGAAGCCAAGAATTAAAAGTCCAATCCATATCTCAAAGCTCACAACAAAAACAGATTCAGAGCACAAGTAATATCCAAGCAGTAAATAATGAGAAGGATGTCAAAACAGTGCAACCCCAACTGACTGGATTGGGTGGCACAGTGACTAAAACAATAGAGTCACCAAAATTCCAAAGAAAGCTGCAAATCAAAAAAGACCAGACCAAAAGTGAGGTTGAAGTTCAGCAGAATATATCTACAACTGCTAGTCAATCGGATAAATCAAAAAGCCATTTTAAACCACCCATACATCAGCAAAAAGCCCCTCTTCCACCACCACCACAACACCCAAAAGAACCACCAGAAGTATCTGAAAGTTTAGCCAAAAATGTTTCTACATCAGAAGTCAAGGAGACAATGGCATCAAAAGAAACCTTGGAAAAGAACTTGAACGTCAGTTCAGAACATCAAAGAAAACAGGAGATAAAGTCATCAGATGTTATTGACTACCTTCGAAAATGTGAAGAGCTTCAGCAGACAGTGTCCAATGCAAAGCAATTTGAATCAGATCCCCAGACACTGAATATTAATACATTTAGAACGTTCCTCAGTATTATTCCCAGCTGGTTAATCAGTCCGGAGAAAAAGAAAAATATTGCAGATCAGGCTGCATCCAGCAGTAGGAGTGATATTACAGAGCAAATATCTTACATCAAAAACCATGCAATGGACATGAAGTCATCTTTTGAAGGCAACATACAAGCAGCAATGAAATCTACTTCATTTGTCAAACAAAAAAATGAATCCAATACTCAGAGTGAAGCATCACACAAACAGATCACTACGGTGGCAAAAAAAGTTGAGACAACAAGTAGGCAAAGGAAGATCAGCAATGACCTCGGAAGGCTCCCAAGTGACATGAAGCAGACTGATATTAGGGCGTGTTCTCCTCTCCTGAAGATGAGGTCTCCATCCCCTACTTACATTACTATAGAATCTACAGTAAGACGTACAGACTCCCCTCAAAAAGACAGACTTCCCTCGTCATCGCCACTCCCTAAAGAGCCTGTGACAATACCGATGCCACCAAGGCGTTCCACAACACCCAAAACATCATCCCCTTTACCTCAAAAAAGTCGCTCTGAACAACTTGCAAAACTTAAAGACACCACTGTCAAACTCTCTCAAGGAGCAACACAACCCAGAGCTATCACTCCTATTCCTGTAGTAGCTGAGAAAAAATGTGAAATTATACATTCTCCCGCTACTCTGCGCAGACAGCTGAAAATTGAAAGCCATACCAAAGAGTCTTTGAGTACCACTCCAGTTCCTTCAGAAGTGACTTACAGTGCAACGGAGGACAGGACAGAAATTTACGAGGAAGCTAGACTATCTGAAAACCAACAAACACACTCTGAGAAAGATTCAACGCACATTCCAAAATGGCTGGGCCCTGATATGGATATTACATCAATCTCACAAAAAAACAAGCTCCCAACAGAACATGCGTTTGAATCTAAAACAAAAAATGTTTACATGAGAGATGGTGGGAACCTCCAAAGGAAGACCACCGTAGGAAGTGGAAATGAAGGGCGCATGGCAACCTCAAAGGAAAGTGCAAGTTCTCTTTTCAGGACCCCAAGTAGTAAGTTTCAAGGTGAACAAAATAAGACAGTGCCAAAGGAAGGCCAAAGGGCATCTAATGAGCTTCCTTCACAAGGGAAAGCTAGAACCGTTCCAATAAGACAGATCAGAGATCACAGAGAGAATACCTCCAAAATATTTGTGAACCGGCATGACGAAAGCCAAGAGCATTTATTCAAACCTATGATACATCCTGAAACCATGTTACAAGCTTCTGGTGTTGAGAAGATGGAGAGTAAGGTAATCAGGTCAAGAACTTCCCAGAATGCCGAAGGCATGAAGCCTGCATTCGAATTCAAACACGCACCTCCAACCTACGAAGATGTCATATCAGGTCACATGCTTGACATTTCAGCTACTGAATCCCCAGAAGAAATATTGAAGAATTTTCAAAAGACCTGGGAAGAAAGTGAAAGAGTCTTTAAGAGTCTAGGCTATACTGTCTCCGACACATCGGAGGTGATAAGCAGCTACCACCAAGAAGAATTCATCACCGGTAAATAGGCACAAGGTTTGAGGAACATCTAACACACTAAAGGATTTGAGCCGTGAAGTGATTTTTTTTTTTTGGCTGCTCCGTTATAAAATAACCAGAGATTATGAATTACTAACAAATCTGTTTTCTTCATCCGTTTCCTGTTATCTTTCTGAAGGCTTCTTCCTAACCTCACGCTGTGTGACTTTGTGACTAACAATGGTTGCTGTGTTGACTATAAAGCAGATAAGAATCTCCAGGTAAAAATGACATTCCATTTTGCATATGTTTGCATGCTGATCGCTCCCATTAACTGTGTTTCCGCACAGGATTTTATAATTGCATGAAATATTGTGAAATGACATACAGTTGTCTATGACATGGGTTATTATGTAGCAGAACAAAGCACTTTGATATGACAATAAAGAGAAGGAAATATCCAGTCAAATACATGAAAGACAATGTAAACAGCTGTCAAAGCAAATCCACCAAGCGTCTGGAGGTGAGAACATTTCTCACTCTGGAGGATCCAAACTATCCATGCATTAGACAGACCCTGGATCTCCAACACTAGGCACATTGTAATGGTTAATACCCCCCGTGGTGGCGCTGCAGGAAAATTATAAACAAATTTACTAGTTCTTCAGAGTATTACCCCTCCCCCATCTGTTTTTCATTAGTCTATTATGGTACCACGTGTAGGGGAACATTTTGAAGAATATAGCTATTCCTGCTAGAGAAGGAAGGATATGGACTGCCAGACTTACTGGGCATAATAGATATAGCTGCCTGAGTTGGAAGCAAACTGACTGCAGGATCTACTGGGAAAGAATAGATATAGCTGCCTGAGTAGGAAGGGGAATAACTGCAGGACCTACTGGGGATAATAGATATAGCTGCCAGAGTGAGAAGTGGACCAACTGCAGGACCTACTGGGGATAATAGATATAGCTGCCAGAGTGGGAAGGGGACTGACTGCAGGATCGAAAAAGGGATAATAGATATAGCTGCCAGAATGGGAAGTGGACCGACTGCAGGACCTACTGGGGATAATAGATACAGCTGCCAGAGTGGGAAGGGGACTGTCTGCAGGCTCGTAAAGGGATAATACATATAGCTGTCACAGTGGGAAGGGGACTGACTGCAGGACCTACTGGGTATAATAGATAAAGCTGCCAGAGTGGGAAGGGGACTGAATGCAGGATCTAAAAGGGATAATAGATATAGCTGCCAGAGTGGGAAGTGGACCGACTGCAGGACCTACTGGGGATAATAGATACAGCTGCCAGGATGGGAAGAGGACAGACTGCGGGACCTGATGGGGATAATAAATATAGAGAAGGAAGGAGACTGACTGGAAAATATAAATGGGATAGACATTTAATCTATACTGAGATGGAGATTGATTGGGTACTTAATGGGGCTGATATTTACCGCTATCGGAAGGAGGAAATAACTATATATAGCAAGAGGAGATGGAGGCTGATTGGGGGACAAAGGAGTGACCTGTGGTGCTGGGGCAAAACTTAGTGACAAATGAGTCCCCAGTTTAAAGGGGTGCATACTTCTACCCTAATTTGTATCAATCGATAGTGAGGTCTGTGTGGTAGGATGATTAACCCTTTGAGGACACAGCTCTTTTTCGGGTTTCTGTTTTTTGCTCCCCTCATTCCAAAATCCATACCTTCTTAATTTGTCAATTCACGGAGGTGTATATGGTTTTTTTTATTTGCGGTGTAAAGCTTGGTGTAAATTTGCGCTAATGCCTGCACTAATTCTTGAGTAATTTATTGGTAGGGCAGGAATGCAACACACCACGCTTCACTCCCCTTATAAATCTGCATTTAACAAAGGTTACCACAAAAAAAACAATTCCAATCATACCTTGCCCGCTTCAAGTCATAATTTTGGAATGGGAAGAGGGGTGCAGGTCGAAGGGTGTACAGCCTATAGTTGATAGGATAGACTGCTTATTTTCATCAGGTTTAAAGGACATCTACCACCAAGATGAAGGATTGTAAACCAAGCATACTGACTTACTGGTGTTTGTCCCCTCTGGAAGGGTCTGCTCATCTTTAGCTTTTTATGCCCATATTTTTAAGAAAAAAAGGCTATAAAACTATGCAAATGTCTCTGAAGAGCTCCAGGCTCCATTGACACCTATGGAGCCCAGAGCCCCTTAGACTCTGTTGAGTAATTTAAGAAACCTTTTTTTTTGTAAAAACAACGGCAAAGAAGCTAAAAGAAGAAAAGACCTTGTCAGAGGGGGCACACATCAGTATGTCAGTGTACTCAGTTTACAATCCTTCATCCTGGTGGTAGATTTCCTTTAAGTTTAGTGCTTTACAAGCACATTCTACATGATTGAGTTATTTTTACTGAATGACAAACTCCTCTCAGTAAACCATACTAGAACGATTTCCCCAGCATTAAATGGTACTTTGTCCAGATGTTTAAAAGATTTTGCCTAATTCTACCATTAAGTATCCATCTTCCTGATGTTATGATATAGAATAATCTATGGAGCTTTACTGTCTGACTAGATATAAATCAATGAGGAATAATGATTCAGGAAAATACTGCACCATCATTACATTGTCTGAGAACAGCTGAAAAGTGAGGTTCCCGTTATTGTAGATGGCACATTGTCTGACCCTCTTTTAACGAACTCCCTGTCTCTGTCAATATTCTCAAAGACGTCTTTCTTTATACAATATAAATTAACACTGAGTATGTTTGGTGCGGGGCAGCTGCCTCTAATTGTCATTGAATCTAGAAACAGATGTTGGCCACATTAGAAAGAACTCTAGAACTCAGGCTCCATATATTTTACTTTTATGAGGACTCTAATATCAATAAAACAGAATATACAAAAGCTGTAAACCTCTCAAAAATCTTCCCTAAAAGCTTCCCCAATGAATCCAAACTTGTGACACAATGGGGCACATTTACTTACCTGTCCTGCGCGATCCTTGAAAGTGCATTATCAGACCGGAATATACATCTGCCGCGATTCACTAAGATCGTGCGCCCGATATCCTGCATGTGTTGCTTTCCCGCTCAGGTCCGACGGAATTCACCTTCTTCTTCCTGATGCATGTAAATGCATTGTCTTGCCACACAAATTGAAGCTTAAATCCTGCACTAAGTCCGAATCAGTTGGTTTGTCCGACGGCATGCCCCCCGATTGCTGACGCATGATAGCCGGCGCAGCTGCGGCAAAATCCCATTGCGTGCAACGCAATCCCCAGTTAAATACCTGTCACAAAAATCCGACGAAAGTGCGATCCGCAGACCCTTAGTAAATAAGCCCCAATAATCGCAGAAAGAGAATAGTAGTGTCATAAATATGGCGACTCCTCAAAGTTTATACAGACGTAGTACACTTTAAGATGTTAAAGGGATATTTTCATGTTAAATATTTATGAAATATTCGCAGGAATATAGAATAAGTACATGATAGATGGGGGTCCAGTTCTCATTAATCGATGGAGTGACAGGTGGAATGCGCTTCCTAATGGTCCATTCAATAGTATGGGATTGTTGGATATTGCTGGGCACAACACTTTGCTATATCCTCTACACTGTCTATGTGAGTGCAGGAGATAGTCAAGGGTCTGCTCGGCAGTTTCAGACACTGCCATACTATACTCGATCTGCCGCTCCCCTATTAGTGAGAATGGGACCCCATTGTCCATGTTGCTGGGGATCCACTAACATGATCAGTTGGGGTCCCAGCAGTGAGACCCTAAAAAAATCTGCTTGTAACTGTGGATAGGTGGATAACGATCAGATTGAGTACAACCCCTTTACAGGGAACCTGTCATCATTAAGGTCTTTTTGACCTAACAGGTCCATAACAGGTTCCATGTTTATTTAAAGATTGTCTTTGTTGTCCATAGTTCCAGTGCTAATGATTACCTGTCTGCCTTCTAGCAGTATTTTGTGAGTCCCAGCAGGGGGCAGTTCAAACAAGAATTGCTTGCATCGGTGAGTAGACAAAACCCAGCAGAGGGAGCAGGGGAGAGGCTGGGGGAAGGGGAGGTTGATGAGCGAGGAGGAGGGATAGAGAAGAAGAAGAGTTAAAGATTTGGCCATTTGAACTGCCCCACCCATTCTTCTCCTGGGACTCAGAACACACTGCTGGCAGGGAGCGAGGTAGTGTTAAAAATCCGTGGAATTATTAATATGCCACACAAAATTAAAAAAAACCCTATGCACTAATATTCATGTAAGAGCATGTGACTAAAACTGAGCAATCTGATGGCCTTTAAAGTGAATCTGAAAACTCCTTATCTTTACTTCCTTTAGAAAACGCTTCCTCAGGACAAGGAAATGTGCTCCGTTTGTCAAAAGAAGGTTTACCCAATGGAGTGCCTGGTGGCAGACAAGCAGACTTTTCATAAGAGTTGCTTTTGCTGTAACCACTGCAGAAGTAAATTAAGGTGAGTAAAGGGTCACAAAAAAAGTCCTGTTAAACTTTGTTCACATTAGGGATACATTTATGTGTTCTGAATGAAAATAAAAGGTTACTGCCTCTTTAATAAGTAGTAGCTATTTCACATGTAAACTTCTGGGGGGGGGATGCTATCTTTTGAACAGATCAGTATATTTTACAAAACAAACCCCAAACTTCTTGTGGGAGACTAAGAATATGTCCATATATAAAGACTGATATGACTTGTTTATCCTTGTATTATAATATGCTTTAAAGTGAACCTGTCATAAGGAATGTTATTCTTAGCTCATGACAGGTTCTCTAGCCAATGCTATGCTGGTTTTAAAAATATCTTTGACAGCATTCTCAATAATTTTAGTACCTTATATAAGTTTAATTCACATTACCTGGCTCCCTGCACATAGCCTGTGGGGAGTCCCAGGGGAAGGCAGCTACAGCCTGTGTGTGCCTGTGTCAGTCTCCTCTCCCCACACTCATCCATTAAGCAGGCAGGAGAGGGGAATGGAGTGGGTTAGAGGAACAATGCATGAGGAGACACGGGCACAAACAGGCTGCATCTGCCCCCTCCCAGGACTCGGCACATGCTGCTGGCAGGGAGCCAGATATTGTGAATTAACTTGTATAAGCTACTGAAATGACTCAGAATGCTTAGGCATTTTTAAAATCAGTATAACATAGGTTATTGGAACCTGTCACCAGCTAAAAATTACATTCCTGGTGACAGGTTTTCTTTAAATTCAGAAGCCAGAGTATGAAAGTATGATATCAGCTAAAGAATTAACAAGTGAGTCACTTAGCTCAGCCTTTGCACAATCCTATGTAATTGAAATTAGTCTTCAGATAAAAGGCGATGCGTGACAGCAAGTACACTTTATTTGTGAATTGACAGACCTCAAAATAATTTTAAGGGTTAAACAAGGTAATCATGGAGGGTCCAACTGCTGGGGCCCCCACCAATCATGACAATGTGACATCCACCGGCCTGGAAAATGGGGATCCTCTTCTCACTAATGGGTGCTATCTCTAGCACTCCTATTTATAGTGGATGGGACCACTTCCATAGACATGGGTAAAGCAGCAGGGCACACGCTTGACAGATCTAGAAATGGTCTATGGAAGTGGCCCATTCACTGTAAATAAGAGTGCACAGCAATTTATGACACTCCCATACCATTGAATGGAGCAGTAGAATGCATGCTCGTACTTACGCTCCCCAAAATTAATTAGGACAGGACCCTATTCTCCAGATTGATAGGCTTACATACTCTTGAACAGTTGGGGTCTTAGCAGTTGGACCCTTACTGTTCAGCTGTTCTTCTCTGTAGTAGGAGATAACATCCTAAAATGGTAAAACCCCTTTAAAGCTGGGACTGACTTCTGATTCATTACCTTAGAATAAAGTTGTCCCTACACATTAGATGAATAATAGCTGAGTGAACTCAAGTTCTTCTGATACAACCATACATGTTGAAGTTAAAATTGGTCATTAGATGTTCAAAGGATAATCCTCCTGAGAATGTTCTGGGTACGGTTTGTGGACTATGGGACAGAATTTTCCTCTTCTTCCCAGACTAGTCCATCATCACTTAGCAACAACAATCATTCATTCAATCTCCTTCTATCAACCATCATTTTGGTAAATATCCTAAATCTTAGACTAGATCTGTATGGTCACTTTATGTATGACTTTTCATATTTCAAATTTCTTGTCTTAATTTTTCCCCACAGTTTAGGAAATTATGCATCTCTCCATGGACATATATATTGCAAGCCCCACTTTAAGCAGCTCTTCAAATCAAAAGGAAATTATGATGAAGGCTTTGGTTACAAACCCCACAAAGAACGCTGGAACCCAAAAACAAATCCTACAGGTGCTGAACCTGGAGCAGAGAAACAGGACAAAAATAAGTCATTGGTCAAAGAATCAAGTGTGGCAAGTAATCCACCGTGCTTAATCTCAAATGAAGAGAGTTCAGATTATTTGAAGATGTCCAGTGAAAGACGTAAACTCAGTGTCACGTGGCCTCCTTCAGAAGAAAGCTCTAGACAAAGTTCTGTGGTTGAGAAAGTTATCGTAAGCAAACCAAAATGGCCTCCTGAGGATGGCGTGAAGCAGGTAGATGTGGTGAGACCTCCTCCGGAAGGAGGAGAGCAAGGTAAATCTGAAAGTGAGAAACCGGATAATATTTATAGAGAAGGAAAAGAAGATGTGGGTGGAGACAAGAAAGGATGTTCTAGAATGAGTGCGACAAGTTTGGATAAAGAAGAAATTAAAAATGTGGATGGTTTTGTGAAGGTCACGAAGATTGATGGGGATGATGAAAACCACACAAACCCAAACAGTAACAATAATAATAATAATTGCAATAAACTTTTTACACCCCAACTACCGATCCCAAATATAAGGGTATATCCACAAAGCATCAGCAGTTCCCAACTACAACTAGATAATCCAGAATTTCAATATTTTACAGATAATTTCACTACGAAAATCCATAAATATGAGATGGGTGACTTGAGTTCAGTGGATAATAATCTTTGTTTCTCTAAAGAAACTTTCTGCCGGGATCCTGTTACAAATAAGACGGTGGATTTAGAGGAAAGTGAAGCTGAAATATCACAACGCTGTAATACATTTCAGAAGAAAGAAATGACAGAAGCAATTGTTCTGCATGGCTTGTCAACACAGTCTCCCGCTCTCGAGAAGCCTAATGCATGTGGTTTGCAGGGCAGTGGCATAAATGAGCCATGTGTTATAGGTAGAGAGCCAATTCTACAAAGTACTTTCAGCCCAGGTTTGAAAGGAACAAGAGCGAAAGACGGTGATGCATGTCTTCGAGACAAGGAATACAGTGTTACAGCCTTAAAATCAATGTTCCAAGACATCGATTGGAAAAATACAAAGCCTCCTCAGTAATGTCTGGAGAGGAAATGATCTTCTATATAGATGGATGCAGACAGTCACTTATGAAAAAAACTGATTTAGAGGAAAAAAATTACATAAAAGATGTAGAGCATCTGTGTAAGTCAATCTTAGTATAGAATGTTTTTGAAACTATTTTACTAAGGAAGAGGCGGATGTGTTTCGGAAGAGTTACATTGTAAAATTCTGTATATTTAGTCAAAAACAAAGAATTGGTGAAAAACTACTCAGGTGGTGGATACGAGTCTCTGTCGACTCCATCATCTAAGATGTTAAAACAATTTATTATCTACTGGCAAACACTTATTTCAAGACCTAGCAGTCGTAGCTATGGTTAAAAGGTTTTTCCACTTTTAGCAATTAATTGATATTTTTTGTGTAATGAAAAGTTATACAATTTTTCAATCCACTTTCAATTCCTCAGTTTTCTAGATCTCTGCTTGTTGTCAGTTTATAGGAAGCTTCATTGTTTACGTAAATAAACACCGATCCCTGGTCATGTGATGTCACACAGGTGCACAACTCGTTATATAACACAGCTGTGATTACTGCAATGAACTGTGCACCTGTGTGACATCAAATCACCATAGACCAGTTATTATCCAGAGGCAGGGCCAGCGCCAACACTGGGCAAGTGTCGGGGCCCAGGGCTGCAGGGGGGCCCACATAGGGCTGTACATAAGGAATCCAATGGATAATGCATCCATAGGGTGTAAGTGGGCTGTTTGGTATGGTAAACTAGGAATATTATATGGAACAAAACTGCTTTTTTAATGCTGCCAAGTGAGTTCACTGCAAAGGGGTCCACTGAGGCTTTGTCGCCCAAGGGCCTACTGACACTTGGGTCCGACCCTGTCCAGAGGTCATGAACAATCAAGGTTTCCTATAAATGACAGCAAGCAGAGATCTAAAATGGAGGAATGAGTGAGGAATTGATACAGAAAGTATATTGGTAAAATGTATAACATTACATTACACAAAAAATATCAATTATTTGCTGAAAGTAGAAAACTCATTTAAGAGTATTGTTGAACAAAATGTACAAGCCTCCCTGCTTACCATATTTTTAACAGAAATTGTGGTTTTTAAATGACGCCTTGATGCTGGAATGCTTTACTTTAGGACTTTGTATATGTTCTTCACCAATCTTAGCAATTTTGGGGTAAAAGTAGCATGTTCTGGTGCTTGAGGAGACCCTAGGTTTCTTCTCAACACCAGTAGGAGACCAGTAGGAAATTAGGGCCCATGGACCTTTAACTAACAACTCCACTACAAAACAATTTAGAATATTTTCATGTATATTTATGGGGTCATCAATCACTCAACTTTTGAAAATATTGTATAATATAACCTGCCCTAGTATTACACATAATAAGAGGCAGGAGTTACCCATTGACTGGAAACATTGACTGGAGATTTTAGAGGTTGGCTTAAGTCTACTTTCAAAAGTTAATACAGGACATTAATTAGAGGCGGTCCCCTACTTAAGGACACCCGACTTACAGACAACCCATAGTTACAGACAGACCCATCTGACCTTTGGTGAGGCTTTCTGAATACTTTACTATAGTCCCAGATTGCAATAATCAGCTATAAGGTGTCTGTAATGAAGCTTTATTGATAATACTGGGTCCCATTACAGCAAAAAATGTTCAAACATTAATTGTCACTGGGGCCAAATTTTTTTTTGTCTGGCTCTACCTTTATAAAATATACTGTTTCGACTTACATACAAATTAAGAACAAACCTCCGGACCCTATCTTGTATGTAACCCGGGGACTGCCTGTAAAATGAAATATAACTACAACCCCAAAAAGCTGGAAATTGACTGATTATATAGAAGTAGTGATGAGCGGACATGTTCGGGTTCCAGTACGCTGAGTTCGTCCAAACTTTAAACAAAAGTTCTGTTTGGGTACCAGAACCATGGGGTCTTTTTGTTCCTAACATATACTGAAATATTACAGTATTGCAGTATGTGGGGAACTCCCCGCCTCTAACACCCTCTCCCTGTGATGTCATCAAGTGGCTGCAGGTATTGACACCAGCACCAATATTGGGTGTTACTGGTGGGGGTAAACCTGAACTTCTGGCAGAAGTCCAGGCTCAGGTTCAGGGACACAAACTCATAATCTTTGGTAGAGACTCCAAAAAATTACGGTTCGGGCCGACTCAACCCTATATAGAAGTTTAATTTCCTTTTTGGTAAAAAATTATATTCCATGGAGAGATGGAACAAAAATCAATGTCTAATTTGACAAATTTGATCTATTTTGAAGCTATAATATAAAACAATCTCGTTTTTTGTCTTGTTTTTGTCTTTTTTTGTTTTCGGATACATTACTATAAGCACCTGGTGTGCCTAGAGGATTGAAAGGCAACGGAACGTGTCTTTGTCGTGACATATGGGACATAATATTTTCAATGGTTCATGAGAATAATATTGAGAGTCGAATGTTTATTTATTGTATTTTTTCTTCTTCTTTTTTTTGTATACAAAATCCATTGTGTGGAAGAAAAGATTATAACGTAGACAGAGAGGTAATATGTTTGACTGTACAAACCCTCGGAGACCTTTCTAACATATAATCACGCTCAAGCAGAGATTTCTTGTAAAATGTGATGTATAAACCTTTTTAGAGTCCTTCGGCTAATGGTGGAACTATCAAATAATACGGAATAAAAGAAAACGGAGAAAAGTAAATGACATATAAATAACTGTGGGTCAGGAACCTACAAACAGCTAGTTTAGAAGATGAAGAGTGAAGCGATGGCTCGATTACATTTATATTTGCTGGCAATTTAGATACTTACGCTAAATGTCAGGTGTGCGGTATTTCTATCCAGATAATGGGTCTCGTCAGTGGAAATATATATTTACCGATTGGAATATTCCATAATAAATAATAGATAATATCTGCCGACAGATATGGGTCCGGTAAGGCTATTATTTTCTTAGTAATGCCCTGTTAAATTTTATGTTTTGTATCTTTTACTCCACTACTCAACGTTCTACAGTAATGTAATGTGTGAAATCACTTACCCAATTGTTGATGGAGTTTTTTGCTATCTGTAGAAAGCATAGTCCAAAGTCAAGTCATACCATATGTTATCAATTTGTACGTTCCATTGTTGCAAAAGGGAATTCATCATATGTAGTCTCATATTGCACCAACATTTGGTATAAACTTCATCCCTCCTGCTCCAAGGTCTCCGATATATCCAGAAGCCAACATGTGGCTGGGCAAATCCACCCCAGGTCCTGCCCCACATAGGACTGCCCTATAACATTTGTCAGTTCCTGGCATAGGCTATAGGTAGTGCAGAGGCACAACCACTCTACAGCATGGAGCAGCCCCCTTTACACCTTTCCACACTCACATTGTGTAGAAGTGGTGTAAGAAGAAAATAGTCTCAGTTCCTGGCTGTGTGCCAGGAATTATGACTATTTCAAGGTATGTATGCCAGGACAAGTAGCCTTCATAGCTCATTACAAGGTAGTGCTGAATTTATCTACTACCTTCATACACAAGACAATTTGGCTGTTTTACATCATGAAAATGAATAATGTATTGGATCCATTGTGGTTTGCTGTGCCAAATCTCACTTGTATGGTGCTGCATAGAGGTCAAATCTCATTACATAATGGACAATGCATGAACTTGGTTTCAGTTCACTACACATTAGAACTATAGACTCAGCATTCTCTACCTCTATATTCTGGTACAGTATTAGCCAATTGGAACAAGATTATAAAATTCAGTCACCGCCAAGTAAATGTAATTGGTGTAAATCTAGAAAAAAAAAAAAAAAAATTTATATGAGTTCCCATCGACCCAGACAATATATAACATCATGAGCGTCGCATTTCCACTAACGAAACCCATGTGTGTGATGCTCTTATTCTAGTTATGTTGTATTTTGCATGGAGCAGTAAGATGTATGGACTGTTAGTTATGCACAATAAATAAATCATCATTTTGCAAATATTTCATCTTTTGTCCTTTTTTTTGTCGTTTGTTACAAAAACAAAATTGTAAAGCAGATTCCATGCCTGAACATCGTTCTGTATACTAAATCTATTTATTTATTTTGTGTAATGATGTATTTGCCTCCCATAATCCACTTTCATAAATCACTTTCGGTATTTGTGGTGCAGTGGGGATCAGTAGTCAGAACAGTGGCCTAATGTGGCTTTGTAGATTTTCCATAAAACCTGAGTACTCCTTCTGGCAAATTGAGAAATCTATCATTTGATGGTATAAAACAAGGAGATAGACCCATCTGGTTACTAGTGGGGTTGGCTTAAAGGGCATCTATCACCAGAATGAAGAACTGTATGCAAATGAGCCTGAGGGGCTCCAGGCCTCATAGGTGTTAATGGTGCCTGGAGCCCCTCGAGGTCATTTGCATACAGTCTTCATCCTGGTGGTAGATGTCCTTTAAAGGGTTTTTCTGGTATAAGAATTTTGATGAACTATCCATAAGATTCATAAGGACATCAATGTCAGACACTGTAGGGCAGATCCATCACTTGTTAATCCCACCAATCAGCTGATACTGGCAGTTGGGAGTTCAACTCCATTCCCTGTATAGTGTCCAGTGCTAGGAATTGTGGCTGAGCTCCTATACAGGGAAAAGAGATACATTTTGGATACATTGGGCCACATTTATTAAAACTAGTGCAGTCTGTACTATGTGCAGTTGTCTGTGGAGTGTGCAGGGTGCAGTAGATTAATCCAAACTGGTTCCCGGACTTCTTGAATCTGGCGCCCCCTGCACTGCTCCGGCAGAATGCAACTTTTTTTTTTTTTTTTGCTGCACTTTGTTCATGCAGCAGAATAGTGGCACATATTAGTAATAAATGTGGTGCAAACTCAGACTAAGTAGTAACAGCTCCTTTAGGCGCATATTTTTTCTGTCTTGTTGGATACAGAGCAGCCGCAACACAAAACTGGCGCAGACACTTTATATGTTTTAGCTCCAATCACTCTCTATGGTGCTTAGTGTAAAATCCCAAGGTGTGGGCGGGGCCTCTCTAAGCAGACACATTACTGTATTATCCATCTAGTTCTGTGGGGTGACAGTGTGGTTACATTATCAGGGTACAAGGTGTATATGCACTTTCATCTGGCTTCTGACACTGTACTAACACACTGACACATAGAAAGAGAGATGATCCATTAGATTACACACACAGCACTGCTACATCTGTGTTCTTCCAGATATGTGCCTGCATTCTCCTTCCCCCGGATCACTTATCTCCTTGTAGCTTGTAGTTTGTAGCTTGTCTCTTCTCACAATCTCCTGACAGGAAGTGAATCGGTGTCTGTGTCTCTGAGCTCCATGCAGGGGGCGGGGCTACAGGCACAAGACACAGAAATCTCATCTGCACGATCTCACACAAAAATCCAAGTTGGCGTCCGACCCTAAGTCTGAAGTTACTGCGTTGTGTGTAGGGGCAACTGAAATTGTGTACAGCAGGACTGATAGAGACAGGTTGGACTTATATCTGTGAAATGCTGCATATTTGTTAATAACAGTGCATGTGTTATTTTGTTGTGCTGAGTACAAACTTGTCTTTGTGGGAATACCAATTTAAGTACCTGTGTTGGGTGTGTAAAAGTGGCTTCAACCAGGATAGTCGTACTAAGGTTCGATTCGCGCATTTTCGTCAGGTTTCCTGTATTTTTCAGATTTGCGCCGTTTTTCCCTTAATTGCCCCGGGTTTTTGGCGCACGCGATCGGTTTGTGGCGCATTGGTGCCGGCTTTCACGCAATGGAAATCGGGGGGCATGGCCGTCAGAAAAAATGTGTCGCTTGACATGTACTTACCTGCACCAGGAATAGGATGGTGAACTCCAGTGAACTCCGACGGACTTCAGCGCAGCAGCGACACCTCGTGGTCATTGGGCGCACTACCTTAGTGAATCGCCGTAGGACCCAAATCCTCGACAGAGAACGCGCCACTGGATCGCGACAGGACCGGGTAAGTGAATCTGCTCCAATGTGTTGTATATCTGTATGTCCACATGTGTATACATTGTGATCAAGTCATGATAAGCAGAGTGATGAATAGACTGCACACAAAGAGAGGGCTCGGGTAACCTATTGTTAATAAAGAGTCTGTCGTGGCATTGGTTACTAATTATGGTACTACATGTGTATACTTGAAAACGCATGTGCACCCATCCAGCAGCAGTAGGTGGCAGCAGAGAGAAACACAGAGGAATTGAATGTAGCTGCCCCCGGAAGATGATGTTGACTATGATGCAGAGGTTCTGTACACTACGTCGTCACACCTCACACGAGCGATACGTAAATGTTATCATTTCCAAGTGTTATTCTTACTCTACTCAAATAATTCTATTAAGTTGAACCTATTTCATTTATACAATGTAATGGATAGAGACGAGCAAATATATTAGTTGGTTCATAGATTCTATACGAATCTGTCGTTATTTTTGCACCAAATCTGAATTCTTTCCGATTCCGTTCGGACAAATCTTTCAAAATTGCGGCTAGATACGGCTGTCATCAATCCTAGAGTATAGGGAAGGGAGTCCGGCTTGGGAAAATAATACATTGGTAAAAAAAATTCAGAAAAATTTATGTTGTGAAGGACCAGAGGAGGGAATTGGACCAACTTCAGTTTGGATCGATTGGAATCTTTTGAGAAATTCTATGAATTCAGAGAAGTGAATCTTGGATGCTATCATTGAATTGCTATACTCCATACAAAGAAATGACTACAATCGGGCACAGTAAGCCAGCCAGAGTATCATTGGCGTATGATGGTCCCCCCGGCACATGCCAGGAGGGCTCCGGCCTCCTGATACACGCTCCACACTATCCCCCTGCATGGCCGGGCACCACCCATTCCCCGCCCTAACAGCATTGAGAGCAGCACAGAAGGAAGATAAGGGCGGCACAGTGAAGTGGATTCAAGTCCAGGTGGGTGCAAGCTCTATGGGCCTGACTCAGGGCACCAGAAGAGTCCAAAAGAAATAGCAGGAGAGCAGCACTCCGTGTTGAGTAGTGTTTATTCAAGCACCAGTGGCAAAGACATTCAACGTTTCGGCTAGCTCAATGCAGCCATTTTCAAGCATTGCATTGCTTGAAAATGGCTGCATTGAGCTAGCCGAAACGTTGCATGTCTTTGCCACTGGTGCTTGAATAAACACTACTCAACACGGAGCATTGAGAGCAGAATAGAGCAATTTCCTGGCTCTGCGCCAGGATTTGTGACTAAATCACACCTTGTACGCTTGTTTTTCCACCAATGAGTTCATGTGATAAATAGATCCCACTAGTCACATATATTATACACCCTGCATGTATTTCACAAATAAAGTCTGCTCAGTTAATTATTATTTGTCCTACTGCATATCATAGAAATGGGTATGAAAGGGGTATTGTCATCTGGCCATTCACACTCATCTAAATTTAATTCATCTGCCATTAATAAACATTTCTTCAAGTGGATGTTATTAAAAAAAAATTGTCCCTGTGTGAACATAATTTCCCATAAATGTAGTGATGTTGTCCTTTAGAATCAAAATTGTTGGCCTTGGATACGACCACCCCCCGGACAGCTGTGGACAGATACCACGGACAGCTGTGGGATATACAAAAACATGAATGGTGGTACAGGGCTCCCATTAAGTCTATGTCCCCATAACACTGTCAGCATCTAATTATACTAAATATTTAGTATAGTGCCCCCTGGCACTGATTGCTCCGGGGTACACCCCCTTCACATCTCTGCCCGGAGAACACATCTGATACCTTTGCTTTTATCCATTCATTGATCTCATCAGAACAATCTGAGTGTAACTGAGGCTCACAATGACAGTGTCCTAGGATTTCTATGATTCTAAAATGAAAATACCAGATGCCCCTGTGGCGCTATTCTTGGCATCTACTCTGGTGGAGCTCAAAGAAGCATATCCCAAATGAGCGAAAACAAATCCAACAAAAATCACGTCTTGCATTAAGTTTGTCCCATGGTTCATTAAAATGTTCCGATATCTTTCCAATATCAATTCATGTTGTAACGAGACGATTCCTACAATTCAGGCAGAAGTCATCGGGGAAGGAATTTTTGCTTAATAACAAGATTTTAATTTCTGATTTCTATAAAGCTGAGTTTTATTTCTGAGAACTTGGAGACAATGAGGGTCATTTACTAAGGGCCCGATTCGTGTTTTCCCGACATGTTACCCGAATATTTCTGATTTGCGCCGATTTTCCCTGTATTTCCCCGGGATTTTGGCGCACGCGATCGGATTGTGGCGCATCGGCGCCAGCATGCACGCAACGGAAATCGGGGGGCGTGGCCGAATGAAAACCCGACGGATTCGGAAAAACCGCCGAAAAAATGTGGCGCGAAAATTGCACTTACCTTCACTAAGCCCGGCTCGGTGTATTCCAGTGCGTTCCGATGCTCTTCAGCGCAGCAGTGACATCTGGTGGACGGCAGACGAACTACCCTAGTGAATCCCGGCTGGACCCGAATCCACCCAATGGGGCAGATTTACTTACCCGGTCCGTTCGCGATCCAGCGGCGCGTTCTCTGCGGTGGATTTGGGTCCGGACGGGATTCACTAAGGTAGTTCCTCCGCCGTCCACCAGATGGCGCTGCTGCGCTGAAAAGCATCGTTCCGCACTGGAATTCACCGGGCCGGACCAAGTGAAGGTAAGCGCGTCCCAAGCGACCCTTTTTTTGTTTTAAATGCTCGCTCGGTTTTCGCTCGGCCACGCCCCCCGATTTCCGTCGCGTGCATGCCAGCGCCGATGCGCCACAATCCGATCGCGTGCGCCAAAATCCCAGGGCAATACAGGGAAAATCGGCGCAAATCAGAAATATTCGGGTAACATGTCTGGAAAACGCAAATCGGGCCCTTAGTAAATGACCCCCAATATGTTTTAACTGCATCTAACAGGAAGTCAGATGAAAGGGGGAAAAAATATTTAAAAGGGTTAATATCTGCTACATAATTAGACTCATATAGAAAATCATAGGAGGTCATAGGCTTTATGGTGTCTGGGATGGGTGACAAAGAAAGGGAGATTAGAAAACAGAGAGTCCAGGGCAGCAGAGTGAAACGTACCACTAACAGACCTATGATAATCAAACCCATCAAATAAGGCAGCACTCCGAGTCCAAGATAAGATATGTGGCTTGGTTGCTACCTAGCCACAGAACCATGATCCTGGTGTAGGTCTATTCCACACCCTTCAGGGCTAGCAAGACAAAGCAAGGAAAGGGGGGGCATGTGGTAACAAAGTTCAACCTGGGGCAAGGCCAGGTCCGAAGCTGGTGGCATGCAGTGGCTGTGATCAATGGCTTGTTTGCCTTTTGGATCAGACGCAGGAACTGGTCTTTAGCACTGCAGTAGTGCTCTGTGGTGCAGTATAAATCTTCCTGGAGCTGTATCGGCTCTGCTACCTCTGCAGCACAAATCGTATTCTCACAGAAATCTCAAGATGGAGATCCACATCCCAGGCAAGCCTATAGACTTTTAGACTCACCCCTGGAATGCATTGTATCAATTGAGTATAAAAGATACATTTCAGATAAACAAAACAGGTTAAAGGAAACCTACCACCACGGATCTACCTATTAAGGTAGATCCGTTGGTAGGTGACTCTAATATATGTAAGCATAGCCCTTGAAAGGGATAATCCATCTGTTTTAATCTTTAATTGTGGTAATATGCTAATTTACCAAAAAGTCTACTGGGTCGTGGAGTAGCCGGAGCTGAGGCTACATGGTGTGGCTACTCCACACCCCAGTAGCCTCATTGATCCTCCTACCCAGATATCTTCAGCATGCAGCTATGAGGAGCTGCCGCCCTCATCCGTGAAGCCAGCGTTCGGACCCGAGACTATGCAGCTGGCGGCCTGCGTTCTGCACATGCGCAGAACGCTGGCTTTGTATTAGCATATTACCACAATTAAAGATTAAAAAGATAAAGTTGACTAAAGGATTAGCCCTTACAAGGGCTATCCTTGCATACATTAGAGCCACCTACCACCGGATATACCTTAATAGGTAGATCCGAGGTGGTAGGTTTCCTTTAAAGGGAACCTGTCATCAGCAATTGATCTAATAAACCGCTACTAGTATACTGTCAGGCAGCGTAACAGCTTCTAGTTTTTGTTTCTTTCATAGTCCAGGGTGGTGACATCATCTAGAAAATCAACTTTGAAGTGAGAAGTAAATTGGTGTATAAAGTCACGGAGGAGGAGAGTTTAACACTGAAGGTGGGAGCTCTGAACACCTCCTGCTCTGTGATTGACATTGTGCATTGGACTTCAGGAGATCTGGTTAGTGATGTCTCTGGATGCAGGACCATCAATTACAGTGAAATGAGCTTTCTGAAGAAGAGAGAGAGAGCTTGACTTCAGTGTTAAAATCTCCGCCTTCTTTGCTTTATACAACCAATTTACATCCCCCTTTAAAGTAGATTTATTGGATGATGGCACCAGACTGAGTCATGTATGAAACATGATCTGGATTGTGTTCAGCTGCTTGGCAACATACTGGTAGTGGTTTCTTAGGTCAATTGCAGATGACAGGTTCTCTTTAACCATTTGGTAACAGAACAGAATGCAAAACATGTGATGCTGATATTATTACTATATATACATATTCATGATATGTCCTATTATACATGATAACCTCTATCACTGTATGGTGTCATTTAGTGGCCATTAGATGTTATCTTTCCTGAATTGCACTGTCCCCCTTTATAGTTGCTGTGAATAACTATATTGCTTCCCACTACATGTGGACAGCATTCATTTTATTAACCTGTTTGTATTTTTTCATTATTAATAAAGATTGCATATTTTTATACAATCTTTGTTGTAATTGTTTTTGCTATTTGCCTATTAACTATTCAAGATAGATGTTTCTTTAGGGAAAATCAGATGACAGGTAAGGGCTCAGTAGCCAAATTTTACATGGTATATTGCGTAACAGAGGTATTTATTTCAAATCAGTGTCACTAGGCAAAGAAATATATTAAAACTTTCTGTACATAATTCACCTGATATCAGTTATTCATCATCGGTTTATTGATTACAATACATGTACAAACAGCCTCTCAATGGCCACCTAGTATTACCACAAGATAGCTGAGCATGTAGATAAAGGGGGTGATGGCTGAGCATGTAGATAAAGGGGATGATGGCTGAGCATGAAGATAAAGGGGATAATGGCTGAGCATATAGATAAAGGGGATGATGACTGAGCTTGTAGATAAAGGGAATGATGGCTGAGCATGTACATAAAGGGGATGATCACCGAGCATGTAGATAAAGGGGATGATGGCTGAGCATGTACATAAAGGGGTTGATAGCTGAGCATGTACATAAAGGGGATGATGGCTGATCATGTACATAAAGGGGATGATCACTGAGCATGTAGATAAAGGGGATGATGGCTGAGCATGTACATAAAGGGGTTGATAGCTGAGCATGTACATAAAGGGGATGATGGCTGAGCATGTACATAAAGAGGATGATCACTGAGCATGTAGATAAAGGGGATGATGGCTGAGCATGTACATAAAGGGGGTGATAGCTGAGCATGTAGATAAAGGGGATCATGGCTGAGCATGTACATAGAGAGGATGATCACTGAGCATGTAGATAAAGGGGATGATGGCTGAGCATGTACATAAAGGGGGTGATGGCTGAGCATGTACATAAAGAGGATGATCACTGAGCATGTAGATAAAGGGGATGATGGCTGAGCATATACATAAAGGGGGTGATAGCTGAGCATGTAGAAAAAGGGGATGATGGCTGAGCATGTACATAGAGAGGATGATCACTGAGCATGTAGATAAAGGGGATGATGGCTGAGCATGTATATAAAGGGGGTGATAGCTGAGCATGTAGATAAAGGGGATGATGGCTGAGCATGTACATAAAGAGGATGATCACTGAGCATGTAGATAAAGGGGATGATGGCTGAGCATGTACATAAAGGGGTACTTTAGAAATTCAGACCCTACCTACAACTCATTACAATGGTAGATAAATAATAAAATATAGATAGTTATATTGATAGATAGCTTACAGATAGATAGATACTAGACAGTTATCGGTGCTAGCTGCACACACAAAACAATGGTGGGATTTATCAGAGCTTGTCCATGCAAATTCAGGCATGCAAGGCATATTCTAAAAAAGTTGCAGTTTATGGCATTGGGCCAGAAATTGTGCTTATTTTCCCTCTTACGCCACTTCCACGCCAAGTGGGTGTGGACCGGCACAGGGTGTTTCAGCCCTGCACCTGCGCACTGCCAACAGCCTGCAGACAATGGGGCAATTCAATACTAGGTTGGACCTGATGTGAAACTACTCGTGGTGCAACACCCACAGGATAAATCCAACAAGCGCAGGGGACGGAGATCGCATCATACACTGGCGCACAAAATGTATGATAATAACACCCCCACCCCTCATATTCAATTTTATTTTTCTTTTAGCCGCATTGAAGCAGGTTGGTGGTATATATCTTATCTAAGACAATTAAATGAAATTCCTGCATTATTTACCTTCATCCATGTATCCATGACCCATGAGACCATTTTATCTATGTATAAAATTCTCCTCCTTCTTACATTTTAACCATCTCCTGCGCACTGCGTAGCTCCGTCTATTCTCCGATCAGCAAATCGTTTTTGGCGAATCATTCATGTAAGGATTGTGTTTTTATCTCCGCATACTTCCAGCTGGAATCGCACGCTCATGGAAATTTCTCCTCGCACACTTTGTGCGCTGGGCTACATTAGCAAATTAATGTTGTCTCATGTGCGAGAAGCTGCATCCAGTATATAATTTCGGCTTTAATGTTTGGTTCATTGGACATTTGGCATCCAGTGACTACAGAATTTTCATTTGGTATCACACAGTGTTACAGTCGGGTTTCGGCCTGGCTTAGCTTTTCTTATGCTTGGTGGTATAGACGCTGGGTTAATTTATTTTCAACTAAGAAGATGAAATTGGCAGCTCCAGCGGCCATAAAACTTCAGTGTAAAGTGACTGTAATCTCCGTCTTATTAAATCACAGCTTTCCTTTACATTTCGCTTGGTTATTTTGCACAAATTTCAGTAGAAACTCGCTGGAGGTTTTATGCAGTTGAGAAATATTGATGAGAAAGAAGATTTCCTGGGATCTACGGCTGCAGTTGTTACCTCGTCGTTGATGTATTCTCATCCCTTTCGCTAGTTTTTTTTTTTACTGTTATTTAATGGAAATTTTATTTAATCTGAGGCTAGAAAATAAATACATGTAAAGACTTCATGGATTTGATAAGTGTTAGACTGTCCCCTTAGAATATGAAGGAATCTCTAGGTGTGACACAATAGACATCTGTATATAGGACCAGCTGTGGGAGGAAGTCAATATAGACCCCGAAACGCGTTGTGCCAGTGTAAGAGATCAGAGTATAACCCCAGTCCAGACTATAGATGGGGTTAAAGTGACCTGGAATAGATTATGTCTCAGGATAGATTTTGGCCTAGGCTACTTTATAACCACTTATGCCATTTTATGCCCCTATAAGCCGTCTTGTGATATACACAAGAATTACTAAATTTTTCAACATTTTATTGTGGATTCAGCTCTAATAAGTTAAGTGAGAAACCAAACTAACTGAAATCTTAAAACTCCAAATACAAAATCATCATGGCCAGTCTTCGTTCCCACATTGAGTTTTTCTGAAGCAGTTTTTATGAAGGGGTGGATCCTAATGGGTATTAACTAGAGATGAGCGAGCACTAAAATGCTCGAGTGCTCGTTATTCGAGACAAACTTTTCCTGATGCTCGAGTGCTCGTCTCAAATAACGAGCCCCATTGAAGTCAATGGGAGACTCAAGCATTTTTCAAAGGGACCATGGTTCGAGAATAAAATGTGTTATTTAATTGAAAAAGAATGTCTTCCGATAAGTTAGCAGATGTATGCAAACATCTGCAATCTATTCTTCACTGTTCTGCGCGTATATTATCTCCCGACAAGTTAGCAGATGTGAAGAACAGTGAAGAATAGAATAAAAACAGTGAACACAGTGAACACAGGATCATTTAAGTGAAAAACACAGTGAAGAACACAGTGAAGAATAGATTACAGATGTTCGGCACATCTGCTTACTTGTCGGAAGATATGTGCGGAACAGTGCAAACAAAATAGTATGTGAAGAACAATATATATGTGTGAAGAACACATTGAAAAACACAGGGAGCAGCACAGAGACACCGGGGAGCAGCACAGAGACACCGGGGAGCAGCAGCACGGAGATACCGGGGAGCAGCAGCACGGAGATACCGGGGATACCAGAAAGATGTCTACCCGACCCTAAACTCAGAAGATCCAGGGTCGGGTCTAGGGGCAACCAAAATGTATACACCAGGACTGATAAAGACAGGTTGGAATTATATCTGTGAAATGCTGTATTTAATTGTTAATAACAGCGAATTAGAGAATGTGTTGTTTTGCCATCTGGAGTACATTTCAGTGGAAATACCACTTTAAAGCCAACTAATGTGTCTGTGCCACCTGCAAGCATCCTACAGAGGATGTGTCGAATATATGAGGTGGTGCATACTCTCAGGTTGGAATGCTGTTAATTACATTGATTTACAAAATTGTCGATCAGAAGCTTTGGTCACATACTATACTTGGGGTTTTTATTTGGGTTTTCAGGCACCCGTACACCATTGGTACAGTCCAAGGACATCCAGAATAGGTCATTAACAGCTGATTTAGGGGGAGAGCTTATCTTAGACAACTGTACCTATCAACTCTATGTCCCTTTAGTGCCCAGTACCGTCCCTGGGGACAACAAATTTGACATTTATGGGGCCCCTGGTAAGTATCCAATTATTTGTACCAATTAGTATTGGCTGCATCCCACCACTCAGCAGGGAGTAGATTTTAGAAGGAAGTCATGAACAACAAATACAAGCAAAATAATAATAATAAAATAAAAATTAACTTGTAAAGTTATGCTAGTGAGACTACCCTAGCCCCTCTCTGATCTGGCTTTACAGACTGTTTCACCAACCCCCTACTCCTTGAGCACTTTTACGGCAAGCAGGAAGTGAGTGCACAAGTGCTGAAGGAGCACAGGGGTGAGACAGTGTAACAGTCTGTAAAGCCAGATTAAAGAGGGGCTAGAGTAGCCCATCAGGCTCATTAGCATTCATTTTAAAAGTTGATTTTAGAAGGAAGGAGGCCACGAATAACAAATATAAGAAGATTACCACAGTCACGATGCCTGGATCTATGAGTAAGTGTCCCTGGTTTATCATGATGGATTTTGATGGTAGATTTCTTTTAAGAGAAGTTTATTTATTTATTGCATTCGGTATCCTCTACGAATATGTAAATTGCTTTGTTCCCTTTGGCCCTGGGCATATGGTTGGATACATGCATCCAGGTGAAGTCACCTTGAGTTAAATGAATGTAACTAGGATTTATCTGTAGATTGGATATCTTAGCTATTCAGGTTGATTAAGGGTTATTCCTCTAGGGAAGATCTCACTGGAAATTGGTAGGAAAGAATTATAAGTGACTTCTATATAATGTTGTTACGGTTCATTAAACGTAATCCCTGAACTAGAAAACACAGTAAATTGTAATAGTGGAGTGTGAGCGGCTGGATGTGATTAGCACTTAATTGTGTTACACTATGAGGCGACTCTTGTATTTGTCATTTAGATGGTTAACCAATATGTCTGCTATCTATCTCCCTGCTCCCTCATGTACACGGGGCTCCGACTCATTTCACTAGCTTTTACATATGGAAACAGCGCTGGTTACACTGGTCTTTTCACTTACATTAATTAAACTAGAAGTCTTTTTACAGCTAAAAACTCAACCTTTTAACCTGCATTTGCATACACTCCCGGTAGAGTAGAATTTGCAAATTGTAAGTCACAAAATATTCCAAAATAGAAAAGGCAAAGATTTAAAACCAAATTTTCTAAAAACTTTGGTTCCCGGGTTATGTACAGAATAGGTTCTGTAGGATTGTTCTTAAAGGAAATTTACCATTTGATTCTATGCATTATGAACCAAGCATACCTTCAGAATGCTGTAGCGACACTGATGCAGAAACATATCTTGTTTAATCCTTGAACTGAGTGGTTTTGCTGAAAAAAACAATTATAAAATTATAATAATGAGGCTCTGTCACTCCTGTTGCTGCCCCGGGCGCTTCTCCTCTTTCTGTAATTATGCACTGCTCCAGCCTTGTCCTGCCCAGCAAAAAACAAATACGTCATCACTGTGTTGTCCCTAACAGGCAGAAATAATCAATCACTGCACCTTTCCCCAGCTGCTGTTTATGAGTCAGGTTGATTAGTCTTGTCTGGATAATTCAGGAAACTCTGTGTGTAATGTGTTTATGCAGGCAGTGTCAGGCTCCGGGGGTAGAGGACCATTGGACCCCTGGGGATGATGACGTAAGTCGACACCTGGGTCCGGAGTCTAAGTGCAACCAGTTTTTACCAGAGCCCGCCGCAAAGCTGGTAGGACTTGCTGTGGCGTGTTACCACCAGGGTGTTCCAGAGGTGTGACTTTGTCCGCAGTGGCAGCCAAGGTGAGGTACATAGACATTGGGCAGAATACAACCCAGCTTTCCCAAGGTCCTGAATTTTATTATTGTGTTTTTGAGCAGAACCACTTAGATCAGGGATTAAACAAGATATGTGTCTGCATCAGTGTAGCTTCAGCAATCTCAAGGCATGTTTGCTTTGCACAATGCACAAAAACAAATGGTAGATTTTCTTTAAGTTGAATTTGTATGTAAGTCAGAAAAGGTACATTTAGTAAGTGCAACTGCAGACAAAGAATGTTTTGTACTCTTTGAGAATTGGATATTGAAAATATTAGGTTGACTAGGGAACAAATAGTAAGAATAAAGTTGCATTGCAATGGTCACCTTACAGTTGACTATTGCAGCCGGGGACTAAAGTTTAGTAAATTACCAGAATCTGGAGACCTTCAACAGAGATCACTGTGGGCATAGAGGTCCATATGTAACTAGGGGTCGTCTTTTAGTCAGATGTTCTTAAGTCGGGAACCACCTGTACACTCTTGATTTAATATAGTACTTTCGACCAATGGCATACAGTTACCAATGCCCACAAGAACTTCTGGGCTAAGTTAGAGCACATCCTCTATAGACCATTGTAGAAGACCATAAAAGGCTGCATTGGGACCTCCAGAGTAACAGAGGATTCTCATTGGGTCAAGCACATACAATAATGGACCATGGTGTGAAAAAAGAGATCCAAAAATAGCGTGTCAGGATTGAGAGCAGAATTTTAAACTTTTAATATTCTGTTAAACTTAATTTATTGTACTGTGTCTTGAAAGTGCACTGATAGCTTGAATTGCTAAGGCCCCTTTCACACTTGCGTTTTTCACACGCGTGTTCTGCGCGTGCTTTTGACGCGCATAACTTGCATTGCACTCTGACCCATTGTAACCAATGGGTCTTTTCAGACTTGCATTTTTTTTTCATGTACACACGCGCATTTTATTTTTTACCGCACGTTTAAATTTCAGCATGCTCTACTTTTGCAAGTCACGTGCGTGAAAAACGCACCATACAAGACTATGGAGACACATCAAAAACGCATCGCACTCTGAGACACATGCAAGTCCAATGCAAGTGCAATGCGTTTTTCCCGCATCAATTGCCATAGAAAAGATAGAGCTCAGTCCTGAGTCCATTTCACGCGCGTTTTCTGAACAGACACTGAACAATCTCTGACTGAAAACTGATTGCACTCTGATGCAAAATGTGCGTTTTTCACTGACCAAACCCTGATCGCACCCTGATCAGACTCTGACGTGATCTGCAACGCAAGTGTGGAAGGGGCCTTAGAATTTGTAAACATATCTTATACCTAGAGATGTTGAGCTCCCACAACCAAGGGCGGATTAAGACTGCCATGGCTGTATGAAAATGATAAGGTCACATTTTTAAAAATATTTTGACATTTACTTCCTATGTACCACATTGAGGCTTTCAGTACTACCATTTAAAGACCTTCAAAAGTCCTTGGCTGGCTCTTTTATATGTTTTTGTCAAGAGGCAGTACAAATATAAAAGAATCAGTACTGGTTGTCATCTTCTTTATATTTTTCTACAAATTATTATCAATTTTGGCTTGTAATTTGGGTGGTCATGCTCCCCTCAGAAGAATTGGACCCTAGGCTGCCGCCCAAACCGTCCACATTATGCTCTGTTTCTGCTCAGAATAATATTCTTTGGTGGGTAGAAAAAAACATAAATCCAATAGTGATCACCATGTGTCAGTAGAAAAATTCTTAGTTTTCTGCACACAGCTGCAACTCAAATATTTGATTTGCTGTAAAGTTTTCACTGATTTAATTAATTTGGAAAAATTTGCATATATATAATAACCATATTTTCTGGCATATAAGATGACCCCCAACTTTTCCAGTTAAAATATACAGTTTGGGATATACTCGCTGTATAAGACTACCCCCTTCTAACGCACATATGGTAAAAAAAACAAAAAACACAGATTTGATTGCAATATGTTATTTTTTATTAAGGAAAACCTAGGACAGCATGATGGCTCAGTGGTTAGCATTACAGCCTTGCAGCACTGGGGACCTGTGTTCAAGTCCCAGGGTCAACATCTGCAAAGAGTTTGTATGTTCTCTCCGTGTTTGCGTGGGTTTCCTCCGGTTTCCTCCCACACTCCAAAACATACTGGTAGGTTGATTATCCCCTTAACGACTTGGCCTTTTTTAGTTTTTTCACTTCCATTTTTCACACCCCACCTTCAAAAATCTATAACTTTTTTATTTTTCCACATAAAGAGCTCTGTTATGGCTTATTTTCTGCGTAACAAATTGCACTTCGTAGTGACGGTATTTAATATTCCATGGTGCGTACTGGGAAGCGGGAAAAAAATTCCAAATGCAGTGAAAATGGTGAAAAAACACATTTGCGACGTTTTCTTGTGGGCTTGGATTTCACAGCTTTCACTCTGCGTCCCAAATGACATGTCTACTTTATTCTTTGGGTTGCTACGATCACAGGGATACCACATTTGTACAGGTTTTATAATGTTTTCATACATTTAAAAAAATTAAAACCTCCTGTACAAAAATTTTTTTTTTGATTTTGCCATCTTCTGGCGCTAATAACTTTTTCATACTTTGGTGTACGAAGCTGTGGGTGGTGTCATTTTTTGCGACTTTTGATGGCGTTTTCATTGCTATCATTGTTAGGACTGTGCTACCTTTTGATCACTTTTTATTAATTTTTTTATATTTTCCAAAATGGCAAAAAAATGTCATTTTTGACTTTGGACGCTATTTTCCGTTACGGGGTTAAACGCAGTGAAAAACCGTTATAATATTTTGATAGATCGGCTATTTTCGGACGCGGTGATACCTAATGTGTTTATGATTTTTACTGTTTATTAATATTAATGTCAGTTCTAGGGAAAGGGGGGTGATTTGAATTTTTAGGTTTTTTTAATATAATTTTTTTTTTTAAACTTTTTTTTACTTTTACTTTAACTATTTTTCAGACTCCCTAGGGTACTTTAACCCTAGGTTGTCTGATCGATCCTACCATATACTGCCATACTGCAATATGGCAGTATATGGGGATTTTACTCCTCATTCATTACAATGTGCTGATAGCACATTGTAATGAATAGGTTAAAACGAGACAGCTTCGGGCCTTCGTGAGGCCCGATGCTGTCATGGCAACGGATCACCGCTCCCCGTGACGTCATCGGGGAGCGGAGATCCGCGCCAAGATGGCGGCGCCCATGCGGCGCCATCTTTTTGAAGCCTCCGGCAGCATTGCCGGAGGCGGTCGCGGTGAAAGCACCCGCGATCGGTGCTAGCACCGATCGCGGGTGTTACCGGTAAGCCTTTGCTGCAATATGCAGCAAAGACTTACCGGCTATGGAGAGGGCTCGGCCCGCGAGCCCTCTCCATGCACCGGGACCCGGCGCGCGCCGTACTAGTACGGCGCGCGTCGGGAAGGGGTTAAATTGTGAGCCCCATTGGGGACAGGAACTGTTTGGCAATCTCTGTGTAGTGCTGCGTAATCTGTGTGCGCTATATAAATAAAGAATTATTATTACAAAAAAAATCTTCAGTTTTGGCACTAATAACTTTTTCTAAATTTGGTGTATTTTTTATGAAATGAGCTGACATTTCACTGCTACCATTTTGAGGACTTTTGATAACTTTTTATAATTACAATAAATGATAACTTTTATATGTTGCAAAATGGGAAAAAAATGGCGTTTCAGAGTTTGGGATGTGGCTATACCTAACATATTTATCATTGTTACTGTTTATTTTTATATCAGTTCTAGGGAAAGGGGGTGAATTTTAGGGTTTTTATTTTTTTTTTTTACTTTTTTTCAGACCCCCTAGGGTACTTTAACTTTAAGGTTGTCTGAATGATCCTACCCTATGGGTATTTTAATGATAATTTATTACAATGTGCCGTGTGCCAGTGGTCAGAAAACATTCAGCCTTGGGTCTTACAAAGTCTTATGCAGGGAAATATGGTAATGTTTAAATGTGTCTATCTGTACTAGTCTACTCTTAGGGGTGCAAGTCTTGTAGTTACATACAGGGCCAGGTTCATGAAGTGGGTTGAAGACCCCTACAGATTTTTTTAACAAGACCCAAGAGCTTCAGGTGTCAGTCTGTCCTCTCCAGTACAATTGTCAATGTCTCCCCTATACAGGCGGTCCCCTACTTAAAGGAAACCTACCACTTGTAGTGGCAGGTTTCTGATGGAAATACCGGGCACCAGCTCAGGGTGAGCTGGTGCCGGAGCTTATTTTCGTTAGTGTTTTAAACCGGGGTATCACGGTTTAAAACACTTTTTAAACTTTACAGCCGTCGCAGGCAGGTACGCGCTCGGCGCTTACCGTGCGCGCGGCTACATAGGAAGTGAATGAGAGCCGCGCGCATGGTAAGCGCCGAGCGCATACCTGCCTGCGCCGGCTATACAGTTTAAAAAGTGTTTTAAACCGCGATACCGCGGTTTAAAACACTAACGAAAATAAGCTCCGGCACCAGCTCACCCTGAGCTGGTGCCCGGTATTTCCATCAGAAACCTGCCACTACAAGTGGTAGGTTTCCTTTAAGGACACCCGACTTACAGACAACCCATAGTTACAGACAGACCCCTCTGACCTCTGGTGAAGCTCTCTGGATGTTACTATAGTCCCAGGCTGCAATGATCAGCTGTAAGGAGTCTGTAATGAAGCTTTACTGATAATCCTTGGTACAATTACAGCAAAAAATGTTTAAACTCCAATTGTCACTGGGGCAAAAAATTTTTTTGTCTGGATCTACAATTATAAAATATACAGTTTCGACTTACATACAAATTCAACTTAAGAACAAACCTCCGGACCCTATCTTGTACGTAACCCGGGGACTGCCTGTAACTCGCTCTGTCACCGTGCATCCACACTCCCTAGGATAACGTGTCGGCATGCAGCTCTCGCCTCTTTATGCATTATAAAGAATGTATGTAAATGAATATTTGCTTATTTTATGTGTTTAATATGTTGCCGCTAACAAGGGAAAACACAGCTGCCAGGGGGAAGGCTGCTGCACTTAAGAGCTGAATACACAGAGGGTTTCCGTCGTGCACCTCCCTGCAATTTGCAGCTTGTGACCGTAAGAGTTCAGCGCCAAGAATATGACTGTATACACTTCTATGTGTAACATGAAACACCACTCAAGAGGAATTGGTCTGGTGCCAGATGAGTATAACAAGTGTCTGCTCTTGATCTTACCATTTTTTTATTTTTTATAGAAATATAATATATATGTAATAGGTAAGTAAGAAATTATCACCAGACCCCAAAGAATCACAACATATTCCAAAAATGTACAAAACATATTACAAACATAGGGGAACATTTACTAAGGGTCCACGGACCGCGATTCCGCCAGGTTTTCCCGAATATTTCCACTTTGCACCGTTTTGTGCCGAATTGGGGGGCATGGCTGCGGACAATCCGACGGATTCGGACAAACCGCGGAATTTAAAAAACGAAATGTGTTGCAAGATCACGCACTTACATGCACCGGGAAAAAGAAAGTGAACTACGGTGGACCTCGGCACAGCAATGACACCTGCAGGAACTCGGACGCATAATGTGAATCGCGCTGTAGCCGAATCCTCGTAGGACAACGCACCCCGGATCGTGGCGGGACCGGGTAAGTAAATCTGCTCCATAATGAGGCTTATTTACTAAGGATCCCACAGCTGCACTTTCGTCGGATTATCCGACGTTTTCTGGAATTGCGCGGCTGTGACAGGTATTTAACTGGGGATTCTGTTGCCTGCGATTGGATAGTGTTGCAGCTGCACTGGCTTTCATGCGACAGAAATCGGGGGGCAGGCTGTCAGACGATCCAACGTATTCGGACTGAGCGTGGGATTTATAGTGAAGCAAGATGAGTATTATAAAACTTAACATTTATTACAAAGATACTAAAAAGCCACTAAATACGTGAATAACAATACATCAACACCAATATATACAATAATGGGTCGCTGTGCTATTAGGTATCAACAAGCACAGGGCCCAATAGAAAATGCCGTCAAGGCTGCTGATCACAAGAGGTCAAGTATGTATGAGGTGATACACGCCAGGTATCAAGTTAGATAGCATCAAATGCACGCCATAAGCATAAAACCCTGCCAATACTGCCGCAGGGTTTTGCTGTCGTACACAAGGGTAATAATGGTAAAGGTGTATATTACAACAAAGATATTAGTGACATGAAGGACTTATGTGTAGGGTAAAAAATTGGAGTGTTCTTACCAATCCTGGGTATGAAGTACAGACCAACTGGTACTCACGGATACTGGAGGACCTAGATATCCCTTGCACACTGTGCTCACACCTTCATGTTGTCCATTAACTCCCGTCCTAACAAGGACGGTCCACAGCTGTCCCTGGCGTAATACTGGCCCTTGCTTTTATAATTCCACGTCCTCAGATGATCTTGAAAACATACGAGATGTCCCAACGCGTTTCTTCCGCAGTCCCGCGGATTCATTAGGGGATATACAAATCATAGATGTCGGTGATTCTTCAGTTTTGTAGATTACATAGTGGTAGAGACTTGGCGGTAATTGCTTTTGTCCCTAAGCCATGCAGCTTAGTGAAGCCTACATACGGCGACTGGCGTGTATCACCTCATACATACTTGACCTCTTGTGATCAGCAGCCTTGACGGCATTTTCTATTGGGCCCTGTGCTTGTTGATACCTAATAGCACAGCGACCCATTATTGTATATATTGGTGTTGATGTATTGTTATTCACGTATTTAGTGGCTTTTTAGTATCTTTGTAATAAATGTTAAGTTTTATAATACTCATCTTGCTTCACTATATAGATTTAATTAGGTGAGTGGTACAGTCCCTTTCTAGGATAATCCAAAACAATTTAAGGGCCGGTCCTATAATCTTGAGCGTGGGATTTAACTTTCAAATTGTGTTGCAAGACCGAGCTCTTACCTGCACCAGGAAGAAGAAGGTGAACTCTTTTGGACCTCAGCAGGGAACGACACATGCAGGATATCGGGCGCACCATCTTAGTGACTCGTGGCAGAGTGGTCTAGAAGTTTGGTTTAATAAAAGATAAATTCAAAGTAGAAAACTTTTATACCGACTCACGGCTCATCACTGTTCTTTCTCTTGGGACTACCGAGGCCACTGATTGGCTGGAGAAATCATTGGAACATAAAACTATTTTTGTCTCCTGCAAGATGTGGGTCTAGAATGAATTACATTGTTTCTTCTTCATCTGATGGCCCTGCACTTAGTATATATCATTTGCTGACTCCCCCTCCTCATCCCCCAATCTCCATAACATATCACATGATATATTAATATTGACTATCTAGAGAAGAGTGTGTTTCTGTGACATTACAATCATGTTACGGAAATGCAGATTGATTTTTGCATACGCAGCAATGCTAGATCTGTTATTTACTGCGCTCTTCCAGGACTCCATTACAGTAACATATGAACATTACAGCAAAGGGCTTGATTTATTTCTTTATTTGTGAATTTTGAGCTAAATTATCCCAATGTTACTGACTGAGCTCCCAGCACACGATAGAGCAGAGACGCGATGGTGACGCATGTGGCTGATTTATTCTTGTCTTATCTAATGCTACAAATACATTATTTATAACACAAGTATCAATAAAGCTGATGCATATAACACAATATTAAGAACATTCCATGGAAATAATACTTAGAATGTAATGAGAATACTCAAGTGATTATTTAGTTAATATTTCGGAATTGTCTACTGTATATTACATATTTTGTTAAATAGTCTATTTTATTGGTTAGAACAGAAAAGATGGTAGAAAGAAGAAACAGGATATTAAGTTCGAGAAGGGAAGGAAGAGAGGATGTTCATGTATTACTTTCTAAAATAACCCATTAGGCAAGAGCTTCTCTGTCCTAAAAGACTATTTCCTGATTCTAAGTGGCGAATAGAAACAACAATAATATACTGAACATTTTTGGAAATATTTCAGTCAGGGGCTTTATGAATATTATAGCCCTAAGGGCAGCACCCAGATTCTGGACCCAGCTAGAACCCCAAAAACAGTGTTCCAATTAAGTCCCTTAACTGGGGACTAATGCCCAGCTGTTAGAAGCCCATATAACCACCACTGTTGTAGGGTGCCGAGCAGAGCAGCGTTTTCCTTACAAATTATCATATGCTGTAAGGAGTTCACCCCAATGAATAGGAAATAGCCTGCCACTGCACTGGGCAGAATCTAGGTACTGCCCTTGTTAGGGCACATCTACTCTATCTATCTAAAAAAAAGGAAAAATAAGCAGCACCCCAAAGCAAATCAATGAAAAAAATATGGAAGTGTTTATTCCATACTCTGTGATGTTTCGGTTTATCCGCCTCTTTCAAGCTGGAAAAACATCACACAGTATGGGATAAACACCATCACTTTTCTTATTGATTTGCTTTGGTGTGCTGCTTATTTTTTCTTTTTTTGGAAATTGTAAGGACTTTTTGCCCAGTCTCATCTCAGCGTGCACCAATATATATATATATATACAGGCGGTCCCCTACTCAAGAACACTCGACTTACATACGACCCCTAGTTACAAACAGACCTCTGGATATTGGTAATTTACTGTACTTTAGTCCTAGGCTACAATAATCAGCTGTAACAGTTATCACAGGTGTCTGTAATGAAGCTTTATTGTTAATCCTGATTCTAATGACAATCCAACATTTTTAAAATCCAATTGTCACAGAGACCAAAAAAGATCTGGCTGGGATTACAATGATAAAATATACCGTTCCGACTTACATACAAATTCAACTTAAGAACAAACCTACAGACCCTATCTTGTATGTAACCCGGGGACTATATATATATATTTATCATTCTTGTTGTTCTGCTTACTGTTGTCTCTTTCTATCAATATCCATCTATCATTGTTCTAATGTCTATTAGATAGAGAGAGAAAAGATAGATAGATAGATAGATAGATAGATAGATAGATAGATAGATAGAAAAGATAGAATATATATATATATGATAGGTAGATGATATATAGATGATAGATAGATAGATAGATAGATAGATAGATAGATAGATAGATAGATAGATATGAGATAGATAGGAATTCTATATATCTCTGCTATGTATTTTTTCTGATAAACAATAAACTGTAGAAACAACTTTTCCATCACAGTAAACAATATTTTCTCCTTTCTTTTTCTTACACCTCAGACATTCCTCGCTGTCACACTGCTAAGGATCTATGTATTTCACTAGAGACATGGTGGAACATCCTTCATCCATATTAGAGAGATCCATGTGTCCATTCATCAGCAATATCCTTCACTTTACAATGTCTTCTTTCTTTCCTTTCCTTGTTAAATTTCCAAGATTGATCATATAAACCCGGTAAGACGACCAAGGTTATATCAACAGTGAGTAATATCAAGGGGCTTCCAAATTGTGTGGTAAACCAATGAGAGCAACAGAAAGATCCGTAGTTGAGAAAATAAACCATGAAAAGTCGTTCCATACTCTCACATCTGTGACACATTTTTCCAGTATTTTAGACACTTGCACTTGCCATCACTTAGCAAGAAATTGTCCGGGCTTCCTGAAATTTGTTGTGCCACTAATCATCAAAATAATTAGGCCCGATGTATGACGTCTGCCGCATTATGCAACAGTCTTAACAAGACCGGAATTACTATGAGGCTCTTCGTAGTTTTGGCACTGCACCAGTACATCAGAATAAAAAATCTAATATTCCCGTTATTGCCTCAGGTTATATTTGGCTGGCCAGGGTGTTTTCCTCAACCCAACGCACCTACTTTAAAAATAAATTTGGTACTGTGGTGAAAAAGGGACATAAATTTGGAAATTTCAGGGCATGCGGCAGGAATTCCAACTTTCTCAAGCCTTGAACACCAATAAACTGGCACAAAAGGCGTGATACATTTGCACCAAATGCGCCAAAGCGTTAGTGCCTTTTATATCATAAACTAGGCCAATTAAAAGGTGGCATTATCATCAGTATTAACCGTTGGGATAATATGACAACTAGTCTTGTAGACATGTTTAGTTAATCTTTAAGGGGTGCTGTAATTTGCTGTAATTTGTTGTAGGGTATGATGGAGGGCATTGATGAATATTGTGGCCAGTTGTGCATGTGCAGAAAAAATTGTGTTGCAGTGTCCGGAAAAAGGGAGGCAAATACTGAAGGAGCTACTAACTTGGCACACTCCCAAATTAGCCAGAAAAATTTGGCGAATTCTCAATCTTAACGTTTTATTGTGGAGTTAGAGCACTAGCATTGTTTTTTTATGGTTGTGCATGCGCAACCGTTCCATTTATTTTTATTGTGCTAATGGAGATATCTGAGAACTGTGCTGGCAGTGTAGAAAATATATGGAGCAGTATGTGTCCAGTCCCTCCCGTCAATGTGGGGTACAAGTAGGGGGTCTCAAGGACCCCCACTGATCATGTTTACTTTATTCATACTATAAATACAGTACAGGAGGCAGTGACTTACAGCCCCACTGATAACTTATAATGTTACAAGTCTCACTCTTGGCAAAGGGTTTGTTTTGGGAAATATGGCCAACACCCAGACCTTGTTCCTGAACCTGAACGTGATTGCGAAAGTGGCTTCAACACTTAAATAGAATATAGAAGAGATGTGAAATAGCAGGCAAAGTGTCTCATTCACTCACAACTAGAAGAATGGCTGCAGCTCCAAGCAAGTCGTTCTTGTTAACCTTATTAGTGCCTAGAAATTTCCGCACACGTCTGTTTGGATGCTGAGGAGTCTGGGGATACATGTTCTCATTCCAAACAGATGTACAAGTCTGTTTTCTCTTATGGGAAGCGAAGCGAGCGGCCTTAAAACTTTCCCGATACACAAGTCATTGTGGGCTGGAGACTGGAGCCTGCAGATTATGTGGTGACAAACCTCTGGAGATATGTAGATGTCTTCCCTGCTACAGATTGACACATTAAAATAACATTTCATTTACATTTTATATCATCTCATAATAGAAGCTGTTCACTTGTTACATTTTATTACACATTGGGAACACATCATAAGAGTTTTGCAAATATTTCCACCCCTGCTCATCAGTTGTTCTCGGTTCCCACTGAGCTGCAGCTATACAGGGTATCGACAGAGGTGTCCATGTCTAGGGCCCAAATCAAAGTTCAGTTTATTGCCCCCTAGTGCACAGTTCTGTTCTGAGTGACTAAGCAATGGAGAACATTATAAAGCAAACAGGGACAATACCAACAAGTGCCCCATTTATTTTAACTACTTGTGTTGCATCCCATCACTTTGTGGGGCTCCCTGAATTGTGTGGCCTAAACTCAGGGGGGAATTCACCCTGAGCCAAAAGCAGAAGGCTCTACCCATTGTGAAGTACTGAAGCTCACCTCCTATTCAGGTGACAGGGTCAAGGGTCACTGCTGATCTGATATCTATGGCTTACCTTAAGATTGGTTATCAATATAAAACTCCCTTAAAATCCCTTTAAAGATAAAAGAAAGCATGTAGTATGTAACGTTCCTCTGTAAGCCATATGTATTGTACTACTCACATCTCCACCTGATTATTTTCAGACGTCCTGTAGGAATTAGAATAAAATATATCTTTAGGTTATGGACCAAGTCATTGATCAAGTAGAAGATGAAGATCCACGAGGTATCGTCCCGTTCTGGTAGACGCAGCAACACTCAGTAATTTAATCAGAGTTTTGTATCCATAAAAAAGTTTAATTGATGGGTAGAACACAACGCGTTTCGGCTCCGGGCTGTAATTTCACCTGACGAAAGCTCCAGCCCCGAGCCGAAACGCGCTGTGTTTTACCCATCAATTAAACTTTTTTATGGATACAAAACTCCAATTAAATGACTGAGTGTTGCAGCGCCTACCAGAACGGGACGATACCTCATGGATCTTCACTATACCACCAAGTCCGCCAACCTGGATGAACTGCCCTGTCGGCAGCAGCTTCTCTCTACTGACATATATACGATGTGCTTTATGCTCTCTTACAACAGGTGAGAGTTATTGTACTATATATATATATCTCCTATTAGATCTCACTTGAATCCTCTGCACTTTTTTGACTCTTTTCTCCCACTGGCTCCGTTGGTGTATGTTCGTGGACCTCCACATCAACTCACGCAACGCCAGCTCCCCATTTGCAAGTAGAAGATGAGGAAAAGATCACTGATTGGACTGCCTTAACTTTCTGAACCCTCTCTACTGTCTATGCCCTCTCCACTCTCTGGGCCATTACACCGTGTGAGCCCCCTCCAATTTCTGAGCCCCCTTGACTGTCTGGATGCAGATATTATTTAAAACACGTTCAGCACATTCATCCAAAATCTCTGTTTCAAAACAATAATAAATTGTATCGAAATATTATTTATTATTATATATAATACATGCAGTATGTGTCAAATATCTTTTCTTTTTTTACTTAACAGCAACATCTAAGCAGAACATACTGAAGATGAATTGAGTTGGTTTGGATTTCACCATTACTTTGAACCAAGATCAATGTGCAGTTTCCAACCTCAATATCAGGTATTTATAGGAAATATAAAAACAAGTTGCGGAACATTATAATTTTTGGCAGAACACATTGATAAATAACCTTTAATCAAACACAAATGTTCACTGAAAATAGTCACAAACACCATAATAATAAATCCGCTGTATTATAGTTTTTATGTTTGTGGAGCATTCGGAGGTCACCAAGGAAAGATAAGGAGTCAGTGAAAACCTTGAGAGCCATCAGGGATTATCACAAGAGAGGGAATCTGTTATGTTACTGAATGGGGAGACATTTATTGTAATTATGGTTGAAAATATTTATGGAAAAATGACAAGACTATGGTTTATCCATATGGATATATTTATGCCACCGCTAAAGCATCTTTGCAATAGATTTTGATTAAAAAGGTGTAGACTGTATACAGATTAATGCATTTCCAAGGTAACAAGCAAACGCTGTGTAGTCAGAATCCTGTAGCGTTCAATTCCTTCCATCTGCCAATACTGTCCCTATAGCTCATTCACTATGTTAATGTAATGTAGGGAACACATGTTAGGGACTGTTGTATGTGGGAGCCTGGAGGGGCACCTGCTGGGTCAGAAGTCATTAATTCTGTGGTGGGGGCCAAACAGAACTGGGCAGTGGATTACTCTAGTGTGGTGGTCTTTATCATATTTGGCGTAGTCATAGCAGCTTGCTGGACAATCCACCGGTCTCATTAGCAGAGCTGCGGTCAGAATACAACAGTGATCACCCCACTGCTTTGGGGGACAGTGTGTCGACATTACTAAGGGCTGTGAGGGAAATACTGTGGAGACATTACTTCAGAGGCTGTGAGGACATTACTGTGAGGAGACTATGATGGGATGGAGACATTACTTCATTGATATTACTGTGGGCTGTGTGAGGGCATTACTGTGGGGACATATCTGTGGGGGTATTATTGTGGAGGTATTACTGTGGGGACATCTCTGTGGGGGTATTATTGTGGGGGTATTACTGTGGGGACATCTCTGTGGGGGTATTATTGTGGAGGTATTACTGTGGACTGTGGGGGTTTTATTGTGGAGGCATTACTGTGGGCTGTGGGGGTATTATTGTGGAGGTATTTCTGTGTGCTGTGGGGCTATTACTGTGGAGTTATTACTGTGTGCTGTGGGGACATTTCTGAGAGGACATTACCTTGGGCTGTGAGGGAATTACTGTGGAGACATTACTGCAGGAGCTGTGTGGACATTACTGTGGGGATATTATGATGGGCTGTAGGGACATTACTTTATGGCCACTACTGTGGGCTGTGGGGTACTACTGTGGACGCATTACTGTGGGCTGTGGGGTATTACTGTGGACGTATTACTGTGGGCTGTGGGGTATTACTGTGGACGCATTAATGTGGGGACATCTCTGTGGGGGTATAATTGTGGATTCATTACTGTGTGCCGTGGTAGTTTTACTGTGGGGACATCTCTGTGGGGTTACATTGTGGGGGCATTACTGTCGTCTGTGGGTTATTACTGTGGGGACATTTCTGTGAAGACATTACTGTAGGATGTGGGCACGTTACTTCATTACAACAAAGCAGGATTCAATTGGGGAAATTAAGTGTAGGGGCATTATTTAAAGGGAACTTGTCACCAGGAGACCCATTTTAGTACTCCCCCAGTCCCCACAGAGCATAGTACATACACTGCCAAAGTGTTTTTGTATAAAAAATAGGTTTTACAGAAAAAAAGATATGTTATATTGTACCTTTCATTAGCATCTGCTGGGTGACTAGGCAGTTGCCTTTTGGGAGGGGCTGGAAAGGAGCAGCCCCCCCCACCCTTGGGAAACATGTGAGCTTTTCAAATATATAAATAACTCCCCTCACTCGGGATTGGCTGTAGAGGAGCAGGGGGCGTTGCTAAGCCCAGTGATGGGTGTTTTCATATATTTGAAAAGGTCACATGGAGAAGCTGTTCCCCAAGGGTGGGGGGGGACTGCTCCTTTCCAGCCCCTCCCAAAAGGCAACTGCCTAGTCACACAGCAGATGCTAATGAAAGGTACAATATAACATATCTTTTTTTCTGTAAAACCAATTTTTAATCCAAAAACACTTTGGCAGTGTATGTACTATGCTCTGTGCGGACTGGGGAGTGCTAAAAATGGCTCTCCTGGTGACAGGTTCCCTTTAATGTAAAAGGTCGGAGAAGGGTCATGTGAAGTATGGGGCCATATACTGTCGGTATTATTGGCAGGTGCATTATAAAGTGCAGGAGTCACAATGGACGATATGCTATGTAGTGCCACAATGGCAGACATTATAAAGTGTGAGGGGGACATTTTACAGTGCGGAGCCTGCAATGGGGGGAACTGTTGGCTCATTTGTTCTTCACACAAACAACACCAATGATTTGCTTTAAATTCAATTGGTTGTAAAAGGACAAATGGATATAAAGGAAGCTTTCCATATACTGTGGGTTGATATCAGCTCCTGACCATGTACAATCTCTGTCCTGACCTGCGGTTTACGTGTCCTATATCCTTTATTATGAGGAGATTACAAGGACATATTCTGTAAGCCTTTAAGACGGTGTCAGCGCCCAACATTGTACAATCTCCTGTCCCGCTGTCTACTAGGTCTTTCTTCTGCAAATCCGGAATTCCATTTCTTAGAAGCCTGATGCGTACAACGCTACAGCAAAGATCTGTGTGCTCCGTATAATCTAATCCATCGCCATGTATCTGTATATTCTCCCTTTCTGTGGATAAGATGCATTACTGCACAATAGCTATGAGTAACAACTAGTTCCCCTATATAACATGAAATACTAGAGTCCCCCTCACAGATTATTAACTAGAGATCACCGATACAAATAGACCACATTACAAAACTCATCCAGGAATGGAATTCGGGTAGAGGCCAGTTAGTAATACTATGGGGCTTCAACTATGGGGCTCTTTCTTCTTATTCCTCCAAAGCCATGTGAATTGAGCAAAGAAGAGACATAGTTTGCCTAAAATGAGTCAAGTTTAGAGGCTACAAGGGAAATGTTACTTCAGATGCCTCCATCTTTAGTTCCTAAAACATGTGTGTCTGTGAGCTACAGAACTGGAGATACAGGCAGTTAAAGACATGGTAGGGAAGGGATCCTTATCTGCAGCTCACATTTCTAACTATCAGGGACATTTATCAGAAGTGTCTGAGAGCAGAACTGTTCTAGTGGTTCATGCAACCAATCAGAGTTCAGCTTTCATTTTCCCACAGCTGTTTATAAAATATATGCTGCGCTCTGATTGGTGTCCATGAGCAATGAGCACTTTTACTTCAGACACTTCTAATGAATCTCCTTTTGTTGCCGTATCTCCGGTTCTGTAGTTCCACAAACCAGATGTGATCTGAAAGATGACATTCTTATCTTTACCATGTTTCTTGGTACTAAAGAACCAAAGATATCAGTGTCTGAAATGCCAATCCCCCTGCAGCCTCTAAATTTGACTCATTTCAGGCAAAATGTAACTATGCTCATTTTCATATGACTTTGAAAGAGATTATTTTTATAGGCAAAAGGATGAGGTTTCATATAAAAAAAATGAATGTTAGAAAAGACATTTCATACCCTAACTAGTAGAGGCTAGTAGATTAATGGGGTAAAATATGTTGACAAGTTTCCTTTAAAACTTACCTCTCCGTGTCCTGTGTTCCTGTGGCGGTCCTGTGTTCCTGTGGTGGTCCTGTGTTCTGGTGGCCATCCTGAGGTCTTGCCATCCTGAGGTCTTGCCATCCTGAGGTCTTGCCATCCTGAGGTCCTGCCATCCCGAGGTCCGGCCATCGTGAAGTCCTGCCATCCCGAGGTCCTGCCTTCCCGAGGTCCTGCCTCCCCTGTGTCCCTACCTTGGCTGCCACCGCGGGCCTAGTTGCACCCGTGGAGCGACCTGAGGCGGCGGGCTCTGGCGAAGACCAAAGGTCCACTTAGACTACTGTCATCATCCCCCGTGGTGGTCCAGGGAGTCCACTGACTTTAGTCTAAAGAGACTCTACCCACACCTCCATGCGTGACAGTCTCACTACAATGGTCATGCAAGATTGTTTTTTGGGGGTCTAATCTATGGGACTCTTGTTGGTCAAAGCTATCAATTGGCCATTGAATTTTTCCATGACGCACATAGTAGGGTCTACGCACAGTACTACATCTCATCTAATTCATATCTCGGGAATAGATATTGCAGGGATATATAACACCAATGTCCAACCACTTCTTTTGGCTCTACTTGGCTTTCTGCAAGGTTACATTGCATGTCAGTCATCGAAGTGGTTGTCCTAATACAGGGGATGATATTAAAAAAAATGTTAATTTCTAGAAATGACCCAGAGCCCCTGTGGTTGGACCCCCACTGTCCCTACATGAGTTGTATATCCTTACAATATTACAACGTACATCCCGAGATGACCTCTGTGTGGGCGAATTCCACATGATTTGCTCCTCCAGTATCTGATGCAGAAAATAAAGGCATAAAAAAAGACATTTTATCAGTTCACCTTCATTTTACCTATCTTTTTACAAATCAGGTGACCTTCAAAGGAGTCAGAGAACAACAACAACAACAGAAGATGAATAAAGGAACATGTGAAGAACAATGATTTGTCAGGATTCGGGAGCCATATCTCCAGGTACATCTGTGTGAAAGATCAACTATCAACCGCAGTAAATATTTACTCTCATTACAATCCGAGAACATCTGTGTTTTCCACAGATAATTAGATTTTAAGTAATATTCTGATATGTTTTGTGTGAGGATGAGATGACAGCACATCGCTGAGGAGGAGCAGACAGTTTAGATATCTTCTGTATTTTTTCTGATCACTTGTGCGGCGCCAAGATATGTTATTGTTGTTGTGAGTTAAGCAAATTTTCAGATCTTAAAGGGAACCTGTCATCAGAAATTGGGCTAATAAACCACCACCAGTATGTTGTGAAGCAGTTGAACAGCTTCTAGATCATTTGCTTTCATGGCCTAGTATGGTGGCATCATCCAAAAAATCTAATTTGAAGTGAAATGTACGTTGGATGTATAAAGTCAGGAAGGCGGAGAGTGTTATTAGACCAATTTATCATGACAGGTTCCCTTTAATGTCAGGTGTCAAATGATATCGGCAATGGGGGATCGTCTGTCCTGAAGTGGAGGGAAGTGCATTAAAGGGGGTTTGCAATAATTTCAGCAAACTAGGGGTTCCCGATTGTCTGTTGATTTGCTGATACTCCCATCTGGGCCTAAAATGTGAATGGTCACAGAATAGATGCTATTAATGGGTCCAGTGATAACAAATGACCTCATCAGGCACATTGAGGCCACCAATTGGCCACAGCAGTCTCCTGACCTCCTACGCTTTTGGCTTAGCCATGAGTGTCCACGCTGAAACTATGGGCCAGAGCAGTGTAACTTCATTTTATTTTTGCACCTTCCTCGAGGGGGAGGGGTTTCTGACATTAATAGAAAACCCCTTTAACAAAGAAAGGTGTATACCTAATAGTATGGGGAACTCCCATGTAATGTACTGTTTCTTATAGGAGTCTCCCAGAAATTTCAGTAACAGACATGTAGTGACGTAACTTGAAGGGGTTCCGAGGGGGCAAATTGAAGCCAGGCCAATGAACCTTAGGTCGTCCAAAAAACTTCCCTTCCTTACATTTTTGTTTACCAATACGGTGAACAACACCTTATAGTTGCTCAGTATTTCCAGGGACAGGTCCAGATTTAGCACACCTACCCTGCTTTGGCTCCTAGTTCCTTCATTGCTCTGGTTCTCCTGGTTTTTGGCCCTATGCCCAGGTGAAAGCTCACGGTGATCAGGCCCGTGCCAATGAGTGACCTCTACATACCTGCTCCGCCCTCCCCTCTGCGTAGGGAATAATGGGGCGGGTGCCGTAGTACAGCATAACATAGGACATGTCCTATATTTTTCCATGCATGGTCACGGTGCAGTGAGACGATGGGGATAATTTATCAAGCTGTCTGAAAGTCAGAATATTCCTAGTTGCCCATGCCAACCAATTACAGCTCACCTTTCAGTGCTCACCAGTGCTTATGAATATTTTAAAGGGGAGCAGTGATTGGTTGCCATGGGCAACTAAGAATATTCTGACTTTCAGACAGCTTGATAAATCTGCCCCAATGTGTGCCTACCACACTGTGACCGGGATCCAAAGGCGTCAAGAGGACAAATATTATCGGCCACAACATTTGTCTGCATGGGGCCTAAGTGACATCTGTGGAGGCAGGACATCTATGGAGTGATGCCTTGTGGTCAGAGGTGACCATTCATTTGCTAAAGAGGTTCCTGTGAACTGATGCTGGATCAATCACTGTAAGTATCACAGTGTACTTACTCTTATTTATGTGTATTTGCCCTGTTCCTGTATCAGACTGGAGGGCATGCAACAGAACACCTTAGGTAAACCACCTGTAAGGGCACTTTAATTGTTTACCCATAACACAAATATCAGTAAACTGTAACTTCCAAAATATGACAGACACTTCTTGCTGGGTGGAAAATTAGGTCACAGCTTTATTTATTTTATATATTAACCCATAATATCCAAAATCAGGCACTTGGAATAGAATCACACATTTTTGAGCTCTGGAAGCTGTATGCCAGCTGGACTCCTAGCTGCCAAGTCAGCCAACCGAGCGACCACCATCTCAAATCTTTCACCATTCCGCTTACTGTGACTTGAAATTAACTAAAAATACAAAGGTAAAATATTACAAAATTACACAACATCTTAATAACATAGGGAGGGAGGGAGGGACAGCTTGAGTGTCGCCTAAAAGAGGGAGATATCCTTGAGTGATCAGTCATATATATAACCTCTGGTCCTGTAGGAGGGGAGGACATTATGAGGTAAGCAACAGGGGAGGAGTGAGAGCACATCTTAAAGGTACAGATCACCAACCCTATTAAAGTGCAATAGTATCCAAACTTTTACCCCTTTGCATCTAATAACATCAGCCCCCAGTCTAGGGGTACCTTCCTTAAACAGTCAGGTGTATCCCACACTCCCATGCTCAGAATTCCTGGTGACCAGCTTTACAGGGAAACTGTCATCAGTAAATGGCCTAATAAACCACTACCAGTATATTGTCAACAGCATTACACCTTCTAGTTTTTGTTTCTTTCATGGTCCAGGGTGGTGGCATCATCTAGAAAATCAATTTTAAAATGAGATGTAAATTGGTTGTATAAAGTCAATTGTGTCGCGTGAAAGCCGGCGCCGATGCACCAAAATATGATCACGTGTGACAAAAAGCCCTTCTAAATGCGGCGCACAACGGAAATCGTTGGATATTCCGACAATAGTGCGGTCCGCGGACCCTTAGTAAATGAGCCCCATTATTTGGAAGGTGTTCAGCTGCTTTTCAACATATTCATAGTGGTTTATTAGGTAAATTTGTGATGACAGGTTCCCTTTAAATATATTACAAATGTGAATAATATGCAGAAATAAAACATCAGCAGAAAGAAAGGTTCTTTGGTAGGACTTTAGGACTAAAAACCTAAAAACAACAGAATAGCGCAATAATCAACATCTTGTGGGAGTCATAAAGCATCTCCTGTTGGCCTCTGTCAGAGCCATATTTATACAGGCTTCAGGAGTATGCGGCAATGTCTTACCCGTGTGGAGCCTACATTACCTATCACCTTCCCATTTTTCAAGTATGATAGTTTTCCACTTGATGGTGTCATGAACTATAGATTGGGGATTGCTGAACACATATATCACAGTCGCGCTGAAAATTATGTGCCAGTCAAAAACTCCCTTCCAATCAGTGTGGTCACGGGAGTCCTCGACTTAACCCTCAGGAGTATCCTGCAGATGTCCTTATATTAGAAGACCTATGGACATTTTCTATAATAATCTTGATTAGGATGATGTCGATTTGGCAATAATCAGGCCGGAAAATGCATAAATTTGCCTAAATGAGCATCAGATAATAATAATGTTGCCACAAAAGCTCAGATATCAAATATTGGAAGAGTGGGAAGAAACGGAGATATCCACAATGACGAGAGGTTTCAGGAAATCTGTCTCACCTCAAACACACAAAGGTTCGGAAATAGAAGAAGGAAGCAACGCTCCTATATTTTCAATGACAAGCCTCCTCTGAGACACACATCTTCCTTGAGAATGAGGGAACTGAACCCAATCGAGGTCTCCATCTGTTCATGCCTGTGGGATTGCCTAAAAATAATTGAGCATTTAGTCTTGGCTATTTTTGGAACTCACATAGACTATAAAGGGTTTAGCAGGGGTACAAAAAGATTAATGTTTTTTTTTTTTCCAAAAACAGCTCCCCACCTGACCATGGGTAGTATGTGGTATTGCAACTAAGCTCCACTCATTTCTATACAGATGAACTTCTATACCAGCAAATCCGATTTAGTCAAATATATGGGTGGCCAACTCGGATGAGCACCTGAAATGCAAGTGATCACAACAAGTTGGGAGAAACGCCGTACCATGGCTCCAGTGGGAGCTAGCACCAGGCAGCTTCAGCGCCAGTACAGGCAGTCCCCGGGTTACATACAAGATAGGGTCTGTAGGTTTGTTCTTAAGTTGAATTTGTATGTAAGTCAGAACTGTATATTTTATCATTGTAATCCCAGACAGAACTTTTTTGATTTCTGTGACAATTGGATTTTAAAAATGTTGGATTGTCATAAGAATCAATATTAACACTAAAGCTTCATTACAGACGCCTGTGATAACTGTTACAGCTGATCATTGTAGCCTAGGACTAGAGTACAATAAATTACCAACATCCAGAGGTCCGTTTGTAACTAGGGGTTGTATGTAAGCCGAGTGTTCTTAAGTAGGGGACCGCCTGTATATGGCAAAAAGGGAGCTACGGGCAGTGTCAATTCATTCAATCGAGGTAACAAATGTATAAGAAAGGATAAAATCTTTGGAATGTTAACCATAAAAATCATACACTTGCGCTGCACATTTCCAATTAACAATTAGGTCCGGTGTCTGTCATTGCACAAACAATCCATTAATTCCACTAAAACTTAGGGGCACATTTACTAAGGGTCCGAATCCCGTTTTTTCCGCTGGGTTTTCCGAATTTTACCGTTTTGCGCCAAAGTGCCCCGGGTTTTTGGCGCACACGATCGGATTGTGCCGCATCGGTGCCGGCTTGCATGCGACAAAAAACGGGGGCGTGGCCATCGGGAAACCTGACGGATTCGTAAAAATCGCTTGACACACACTTACATGCACCAGGAATAGGATGGTGAACTCCGGCGGACCTCGGCGCAGCAGCGACACCTGGTGGACATCGGGCGCACGACCTTAGTGAATCGCCGGCAGACCCGAATCCTCGTCGGAGAACGCACCGCTGGATTGCGACAGGACTGGGTAAGTAAATGAGCCCCACTGTGTTATTCTTCAGTTCTCCTGCGGGGGTGCTGTAGTTGAAGACTCTCCTGATCACATTCATGTCAAGGGATTACTCTGACAAAAACAACATCCATTTTACATACAAAATAATCATACCATTTCCCATTCCTGTTATTCCACTGTAATATCATTTTTTAACAAATTCTAGTAAAGGGAGTCTAGAAAAGTTACCTTCTCAGACCTGATAAATGCCCTTCCTTTGTGGTACTGGAAATCTACCATCAAAATCCATCATAATAAACAAGGGACACTAAATCATAGATCGGTAATCTTTATATATTTGTTATCCATGGCCCTTTTCCTTCTAATTCTTCTTATTCTTAAAAGCCTGAAGTGCTCCTGGTGGATTTTACCAGAGCCCCATGTTGTAGCTTCATGGGCTGTTACAATGAGCAGAGCAGGTCTCCCTTCCCCCTGCTCTTCCTGCGGCTGGTAGTTTACACAGGCAGAGGGAGGAGGGAGAGAAAAGGAGGTTGGGTGAAACCTGCTCTGCTCATTGAAGCAGCCTGTGGACCTGCATCACTGAGGGGGTCTGGTAACGCCTCCAGGATATTAGAAGGAAGGAGACCATGGATAACAAATATAAGAAGATACTACAGTCCCGGTGCCCGGATCTATGAGTAATGTCCCTGGTTTATCATGGTGGTTTTCGAAGGTAGATTTCCGTTTAATAGGAATGAGCTGCATACAAGCCGTGTGACAAAGGAATGTTTCATCAATTGCCTCCAATTGCTTCCACTGGGTTGTAGATTGATGGGGTGCCCAGTTTTAAACCTACGTCAACCGCAAAGGGTGCTTTTAAAAAAAAACATGCTCCCTCTGATATATCTGATGGTGGAAATGTAAATCCACCTTATAACAAATCTAACATTAAAATCATGATAAACCACCGTGAATGTTGTAACTTTTTATATTTGATACCCATCGCCTCCTTCCTTCTAAAATTAACTTTTAAAACTATGCTAATGAGCCAGGCAGTGCTGTAGCTTCACTGGTTGTTACATTGTGCAGGAACATGTCTCCCACTCCTCCCTCAGCACTTCCCCCAGTGGGAGGGGAAGTGTAACATCCTGTGAAGCTACAGCAAGGAGGAGCTCTGGTAACATCCCCAGAGTCCTTCTGACTCAAAAGCATAATTTTAATAGTTGCTTTTAGAAGAGAGGGGGATGGGATAACAATAATAAGAAGATTACCACAGTCGCAGTGCCTGGATCTATGAGTTAGTGTCCCTGGTTTATCCCTGGATTTTCATGGTAGTTTTCCTTTAAGCAATGTTCATTCTGGTGACCAGCAAAACAAACTTTTATGCAAAGTGTTATCTGACTGCGTTCCTGGTGCGGCAAGTGGTCTGAAGTGGTAATTAACAAAGTCCCATTAACTTTCATTACATGTCATGCGACCTTTTATTTATGACTTTCATTATAAACATTATTAGAATTCAGGATAAAATATTCATCATTCTTAAAATCATTAATTTAAATAATTGTCAATTTTATATTACTACAGTACATTACTAATGCCGTACTGAGAATTAGTTCATCAATATTGGTCCTTGACTTGGTGGAGGTTACGGTCTCAGAGATCTGCATCTCATTACACGGTAAGGGGATATTTGCTTTCCCGCTTACACAGCATTCATTCTGCTAAAAAATACTAAACAAGGGGCAAAAAGAAGAAAAATGTCCAGATGAGAAATATCATGTCGAAAGTAGGATGGGGAACACCAAGAATTCCTATTAATCAGCTGTTGAAAGAGTTTGCAGAATTCGGACAAGATCTGTCACTACTGGTCAACTTTTATGGAAGAGCGCCGTACACTATTCAGTGGCTTTGCTTGGTATTGCAGCTCAGCCACTTTCACAGAAAAAAAGATCAGCCCCTTTAACATATAAGGAGATGAACAGGACATCAAAGGCTTGGGAAATGGAAGTGGTGTTGACTTCAAACAGGTGATTGGCTAAGTATAGGTCATCAATAAAAATATTCCTTAACTACCCCTTTGATGATAACACCTCTCTTATCAACTGAGATAAGAGGATAGTGCTTATTTCTTACCATCAAGGGTTAAAGAGTTCCAGTGTTCAGACCAGCTCAGTTGCCTATGGACACCTTTTTAAACACAGCGCCATACACTATTCAGTGGCTTAGCTTGGTATTGCAGCTCAGCCACTTTCACAGAAAAAAAGATCAACCTGATCAGGGTTTCCATTTTCGAGGAACCCCATAGGGGCCACATGACCTGCTTTTATGGCGGTTATGTTCTTCCATATGTTTTCTTGGCATTGAAAACTTGGTAATGGGTACAAACAAAAACTGATCAAATTAAATGAATAATGCATCTATCAAGCAAAACCCATTCATTGTATAGGGTAATGGAATCCCATTTAAAGGAGAGTGAACTACAATTAGGATATGTGACCAAAGGATGTGACATCACAGGCCATGTGACCCACTTACGTGACATCAAAGCCCAGTGACGCATAATCATCACTTAGTAGAAGGTGTGATAGTGAAAGTACTCAACGTTGATTCTGAAGTTGATTTCCTATCCTAAGTAGAGATGAGCAGACCCGAGTTTTAGGATTGGCGTCCTCCATTTGGCAGATTTGCATAACATGGACATCTATGAAACGTCAGGTTTTTTTTTTCGCTGATGAGGCTGAAAATCTAAGTGTGATGTTTTAAAAGCAATAATAAACCTTCAGTTGTTTTTGTGGACCCATAGACGAAACAATTGCATCATGAACACAGAATGGAAGAAAAACGGAGACACACTGGAGACTAAAAGCAACAGATGAGCTACGGAAGCTGAGCACCAACGCCAATGTGAAAGAGCCCTGACCTAGGCAGCTTTATGCACCTACAAACTGGACATGGCTGTCGTTGGCCCGGTGGACCCCTGGTGGATACACCTGGCCAATCACAGCCATGCCTAATTGCTAGGGACATAATTCTTCATAATTGGCTTCTCTTCTGCCCATCAAGGGTTAGGGCTCTTTCACACTGGCGTTGGTGCTCAGCTTCAGTTACGCATCTGTTGCGTTTTGGCTCTTTTGTGTCTCCGTTTTTCTTCCGTTTTGGCTCTGTGATGCATCCATTTTGTCTCCGTGTCCGCAAAAAAAACTGAAGGGTTAACATTGCTTTGAAAACATTGCACCTGTTTTTTCAGACTCATCAGTGAAAAAAACGGATGTTTCATAGACTATGTTGCCATAGATTTCTATTGCCTTCCATGATCCGCATCAGTGAAAAAAAATATGACATGTTTTTATAAATTTTTCGACGCACAATGGATCAGTGAAAATACAAGCAAGTGTGAAAACACCCATAGAAATCAATGGCTTTGTCCGGCATCCTAGGAAATCACTTAACCAAGGATGTGAAAAACAACGCCAATCTGAAAGAGCCGTTAGGCAGAGCTGCCGAATGGAGGACATAGAAACTAAAGTACAGGTCCACTCATCTCTAAATAAAAACCCTGGAATACGCCGGTAACCACTTGGATTTTGCTGATCCATGATATAGTAACAGGAGATGGGAGCATTGCTGAGTCCTAAAATACCTTCCCCATATGTTTCTACTTTCTTACTTACTGTTACTGTGCCATTGGATTCCTATAATACAAGAATCAATGAAAAGCCTTAATTACCTCACATTATTACAGTTATTGAAGCTGCTGAGTAGAACGACTCCTCCGCCCCACACACCCTGTACATGACATGGAAAAAGCTGCCACATATTTCTCTCTACTCTGTCAGTAATATATTTATTTCCGCTATGAAGATGGACTTTGAAATAACAAAAATGGAAACCATTGACAAGAAGAAATTAGAAGTAACAAAAAAAAATGATTATTTGGATTTTGTTTTTTGTAAGAACAAATGGTTTAGTCATCATTAGTGTCTGGCAAATGGTCAAAGACCCTTACACTTCAGTACAATCCATTTTCACTTTTCATGGTTTGTGGGCCGGAACTTGAGCATAAGAAAAGATGAATTGGGCCCAATGATTTCCTGATTTTGAAAGTAGAGGAATAGAAGAGGATAGGCGGGAGAGTCATCCTTCTTGAGTCTCGGAGGACTTCTCTACCACCTATTCTCTTCTAGACTCTACATTGGTGGGGACAACTTTGGTCAAGTAAAAGGTGATGACTGATTCAGGTGTCGATCGTTTTGAAATCGAATTAAAATAAAAAATGTGCAACAATGTGGTGGATCAAAAATGTTAACTTTTCATGGTCTGTGGGCCACAAATATAAGAAAAGATAAACTCATAAGCCCAATGACTTCCTGATTATGAAAGTAGAGGAATAGAAGAGGAAAGGGCGCAGAGATGTCCTCTTAGACTCCACATTGGTGGGGACAACTTTGGTCAAAATAAAGGTGATGACTGATCCAGGTGTTGATCCTTTTTACACAATTGTCCAATTATCCCAATTTTATCCAGTAAATAACATGCTAACTTTAAAGGATGACTAAGCTAGCCAATGAAGCATTAGCTACTCAGACCAGTTGTGATACTCCAAAATCAGTAATTACGCGTAATGTCATCATGGCATGACTAAGAGCCATTCCTATATGCAGAGAGTGGTCGGGTGACTTCCAGTGTCTATGAATCAGTGCAGATTTCAGTCAGTTTCTTAATAGCCATTTCTTGGTTGAAGAGGTTGCGTAAGGTAAACCAAGCTAGCCAATCCTAGGATGAATCCTAGGAAGTGTCTATGCACCCGCTGAAGGACAAACTCAAATGGTCCTTAAGGTATGTTGCAGCAGAGGTAGGAACTTGAGTGAGTAAAGTTTGGAGAACTAGAGTAGAACCTAAACTATGACGTATTTGAGGGAAGACATTTGAATAAAAAAAAGCTGCCGGCCTACAGAGTCTAGGGGAAATGTATTATTTAGAATCTTATTTTACCATAATTCACCTTAAAAAATTGCTATTATTATACCAAAATGCTCAAATTCCCCAAGTAGAACTGAAAAATAACTGGGTTTAAACCATGTAGTCCATGTAATCTCCAGCATACAGCGCCAATTTGTACATATAAACTCTAGGTGTTATAAGGGTAAATACTCTACACCACTGCATGATGGCACATAATCAACAACATATAGCAGAAGGTATCCCCCTCAGGTACCCCCTGAGTAAGCGTGGGCGAAACGCGCGTTGGGATGTCCGAGGGCTATTCCTGCTGCACTACAAAATGGGTAAGACACTGGTCTATTACTTCCCATTCCACCAATCTTATACATTTTAGCTATTTGTGCAATTTGCCTAGGATTTATGCGCATTGGAGATCCCTAGAGGCATATTTATTATTATTTATTATCTTTTTGGTGGGTATACCCTATATCAGTGGTGGCGAACCTATGGCACAGGTGCCAGAGATGGCACCCAGAGCCCTCTCTGAGGGCACCCAGGCCACATTGCCCCAACCAGTTCGCCAGACACGACTCAAAGAATTCACCTGCAGTCACAGGCAATGTAGATGGTGCTCTCAGCATTATTTTAAAGTAACACATCGTTGGCTTCTTCGGTCTGTAGAAAGATTGAGAAGGTACGGAGAGCAGCGGTTTATCGATGGAGGTCCTTCTTCTGTTGAGTTTGTGGAACAGAGAGCAATAAGTTACTGCTTAAATTACTGTGTTGGCACTTTGCAATAAATAAATGGGTTTTAGTTGTAATTTGGGCACTTGGTCTCGAAAAGTTTTGCCATCACTGCCCTATATTGTGCACCGGAGTTTAGCTACTTAGGACCAATTTGATATTGGATTGTAATTAATTTGTTTTTATTATAATTAAATAAAAAAAAATTCTGTGGAATTTTATAATGAGAACTGAGTAGCTCCTTTTTTTCTTGTGGTAGTTTTAACATATAGCAGAAGGACCGATTGCGCCCACTCAATAAGTGGAGCAGTGAATCGCATCCTGTTGGTCAGAAGCCCCAGCTGAATAACGTTCTGCGCAAGCTGGAATACCGTAAAATGTTTCTGGTTGTTCTTTGATTCCTCGAAGAGTAGTCCATCAGTCTGTTAAGTCTGCAACCCCTTGTTCCCTTCTCATCCCCGATCCACTGTGAATGCCTGATTTTTTTATAGTATGTCGTTACTATGTCATCCTACTTTACACTTGTGTAGTTATTGGCTACTGTATGTGAAAACCTCATCAGATGAAGACTCATCGGAGAATGTGTTACATAAATGCGCAGCTATAACTGCAGAACATGTGCTGTAAAAACATTATTAAGATTCCACAATGTATCCAATCTGTTCATAATGATATGATTATACAGAGGAGGCTCCAGATAAAACATGAAGTATTTTACTATTTCATATTAGCCATGATTTCTGCTCATTTAAGTTCAAGCTCTTTAAGTTCTTAAAGGGCCAGAAAAAGTAAGTACAAAGCCATAAATGGTTAATTTGAGGAACATATAACTACACCGATCATTATTCCTTATGTTTTACATCTCGAGTATGGGCTATATAAGCACTGGAGACTGATAGTCTTCTGAAAATGGGATCTAAAGGGCTCATGCCACCACAGATCCACAAGATAAAAAGTGTCAGATTAATGGAGTCTAACCACTGGTACTCGAGTGATTACGACTCAGGATAGGCATATAAACAAATGACTCACTAAGAAGTCAAGAGGTAATATTTTCATTGTCTCATCTAGTAAACGTATTTGAATATTTCCCAGAATCTCCCAGTGGAGCATCAATGGCTGTAAGTCTCTACAAGCCTTGAAGGCAGCTTAAATGGCAAAGTCTCCCTAGGAGGTTTTCTTATTTCCCAGATGTTACGCAGGGTCTGGAAGTGAAGCAAGACACAGACACAGACATTTACCCTGAGACAAATCAATGTCCCTACAATCCCTACTCGCTCCAAAGTGCAAAACATGGAAACATGAAGACAGAACACTAAACACCAGAGCCAGGTGACAATAAAAAGAGGGCAAATGCAGGATAAAATCGATAGACAAAAGGAACATCCAGTAGGAAATGTCATGGGTCAGAAGATACCAGATGTTATCAGACTGAAAACACATTAGCTAGGACAAGGGTGAACTATAACAAGCACTGAGGAAAGGGTCCCAAGACATTTAATGTGATATTAGAATCCTGGTTCACTGCTGATAGGATAAGGATTCTGTCCATCACAGCCAGTTAAAGAGTTGGCCACTGTTTTACATAAGTTTCCCATGAGCCTTTACTAATCCCTGAATGATATTTACTTCTGTACGGTGTGCAAAATCTTTCCATGATTCTTTGTTTACATGTCTGAGCATTGATAAATAGGAGGAGCTGCAGCAAGAGAGTTATGAATCATCATGCCCCCCTACCCTCTTGGTGTCTCTTTGAGAGAGAATGAACAGTAAAAGAGAGGCACAGTGGGAGACGCCATGAAGAAATCCTAAAGCAGTGAGAGAGAGGAAGCTTTGTATATATTAGGGGGCAGCATGGTGAGGACCGGGAAGGCTGAAGCTGTCAAAGGAGACAAATCACATCTTAGTATCTGCATCTTTGCTTCATTTGCCTTTTTATTGGGTTCTTGATTTTTTTTATTTGGGGTTTTGTCAATTGAATTTTTTTTTGGTCTGTGTTTGTTCTGCGTTGCCATTTTCAAAGTGGTCGCAATTTTGAAAACGGTTTTGTTTTTGGTCTGCGTTTTCAAATGCATGTGCAGGGAGAACTAGATTTCAAAGCAAGAACCAAAATCCAATCATGCCACGTGTGATGGCGGCCTCAATCAACACAACCACCAAACATAAAAGAGTCTGTATGTTCTCTTGGGTTTCCTCCGGTTTCCTTCCACACTCCAAAGCATACCGGTCGGTTGACTAGATTGTGAGCCGCATGGGGAGAGTGACTGATCTGGAATTATTATTATTAAACCATTGTTCACTCTAAAAATGTTAGGGTAACACACAAAAACAAATCCTCAGCCCATGAGGAGGGCACGGATGTTTCATCGGACCTAGAAAATTTTAGAGCATCCCCTACAATCTCCATAGTCAATACAACAGTAATTGTGAAAAATAAAATATAAAACTCCTCATCCAGATACAAACAATGGGGCACATTTACATACCCGGTCCCTGCCTGATCCCGGATCCAGACGGTCCGACGAGGATGAACTCTGCCGCGATTCATGAAGATCGTGCGCCCAATTTCCTGCATGTGTCGCTTCCCCACTCAGGTCCGCCGGAGTTCACCTTCTTCTTCCCGGTGTATGTAAGTGCTTGTCTTGCAACATAATTTTCAAGTTAAATCCTGCAGTTTGTCTGAATCCGTCGTATCGTCCGACGGCCCAGCCCTCAATTTGTGTCCAATGAAAGCAGGCGTGATTGCCCCAAAGTACAATCGCGTGCACCAAAACTCCTTTTAAATCCCTGTCCCTACGGCACAAAACGGAAATCTTCGGGATGTCCGACGAAAGTGCGGTCCGCAGGACCCTTACTAAATGAGCCCCAATATATCCCCTATCTAGTTAAAACCAAAATGATGATTAGGACAGGGCACCACCATTGGAAGTGGCATGTTACACATGTGATGCCGATAGTAGCCACCATATAGATGGATGAGACACTGCTGCACTGAAGTAGAAGAATTGTGACCCCTGTTCTTGTGATATTTGGGGTGGGGGCTTATGATGAGACACTAATCCTTATATTGTGGATAAAGGATGAGTATTGTTACAGAGTGATGATCACATATGTATAATCCTGTATGTTGTGTTGGCGGATGACTCACCGTCTTCAGCTGTTAATCTACAGTCTTTATGTAAGGAGCATATGGAAGGGCAGTCATTGTTTTTTTCCTATGATTATCTTAATTAATTTCAAGTAGATGCCCTTAATTACATACTGTATGAATATGATATGCCATAAATGTCTGATAACTCTGTGACCCGCACCTATTGTATATGTTACACGCAACAATCGCAGTGCAGACAATTCTTGTTCAAGCTGTTTTAGCCATGAAGAACGTGAACAGTTCGACAAAGTCCGACTCTACCAATTGACTGTTCAAGTGGCTGAGGTTCTCCGATCTTTAAGTTCTGGAAACCCTACTAAATTTAACGGTATCCATAAATCCTGAGAATCAGAATACAAAGCGCCTTATATTATAGCTGCAATACACGAAAGGCAGGTGAACATTAATAAAAGATGAGATTATAATCAGTAAGTAACGCTGCATCTGTGACTGCAATCTGTGGGGGCCTCTTGGCTTGAAATAGCTCCTTAACTAAAATCTATTATAACGTGAAGTAACAACAAAGTTAAGCGAGTAATAGAACTGTAGGGAATCAGTTACAGAATTGAAATGATAATGGATATATATAATGGAAGTATAAGGGGAAATAATAGAATCAGTGGCACAATATCAGGAGGAATGGAGAAAATGTTTAAGATGTGGCTCTGAGACTATAAGTGAACACTACACATTGGGGATCATTTACCATTAGACCGGCTGACTGCAACACTTCTATGTACACTCACCGGCCACTTTATTAGGTACACCTGTCCAACTGCTCGTTAACACTTAATTTCTAATCAGCCAATCACATGGCAGCAACTCAGTGCATTTAGGCATGTAGACATGGTCAAGACAATCTCCTGCAGTTCAAACCAAGCATCAGTATGGGGAAGAAAGGTGATTTGAGGCCTGTGAACGTGGCATGGTTGTTGGTGCCAGAAGGGCTGGTCTGAGCATTTCAGAAACTGCTGATCTACTGGGATTTTCACGCACAACCATCTCTAGGGTTTACAGAGAATGGTCCGAAAAAGAAAAATCATCCAATCAGCGGCAGTTCTGTGGGCGGAAATGCCTTGTTGATGCCAGAGGTCAGAGGAGAATGGGCAGACTTATTCGAGCTGATAGAAAGGCAACAGTGACTCAAATCGCCACCCGTTACAACCAAGGTAGGCAGAAGCGCATCTCTGAATGCACAGTACGTCGAACTATGAGGCAGATGGGCTACAGCAGCAGAAGACCACACTGGGTGCCACTCCTTTCAGCTAAGAACAGGAAACTGAGGCTACAATTTGCACAAGCTCATCGAAATTGGACAGTAGAAGATTGGAAAAACGTTGCCTGGTCTGATGAGTCTCGATTTCTGCTGCGACATTCGGATGGTAGGGTCAGAATTTGGCGTCAACAACATGAAAGCATGGATCCATCCTGCCTTGTATCAACGGTTCAGGCTGGTGCTGGTGGTGTCATGGTGTGGGGAATATTTTCTTGGCACTCTTTGGGCCCCTTGGTACCAATTGAGCATCGTTGCAATGCCACAGCCTACCTGAGTATTGTTGCTGACCATGTCCATCCCTTTATGACCACAATGTACCCAACATCTGATGGCTACTTTCAGCAGGATAATGCGCCATGTCATAAAGCTGGAATCATCTCAGACTGGTTTCTTGAACATGACAATGAGTTCACTGTACTCAAATGGCCTCCACAGTCACCAGATCTCAATCCAATAGAGCATCTTTGGGATGTGGTGGAACAGGAGATTTGCATCATGGATGTGCAGCCGACAAATCTGCGGCAACTGTGTGATGCCATCATGTCAATATGGACCAAAATCTCTGAGGAATGCTTCCAGCACCTTGTTGAATCTATGCCACGAAGAATTGAGGCAGTTCTGAAGGCAAAAGGGGGTCCAACCCGTTACTAGCATGGTGTACCTAATAAAGTGGCCCGTGAGTGTATGTCTTTCTGCTGCAGATAGATTCATGAAAGTGTCTATGACCCTTGATAAATCTATGTATGCTCTCTGGGTAGTTTGCAACTCATGAAAAGTCGCAAAAATGGCATAAATTTGTGACGAGACTTGTGCCTAAATGGAAATTTGGAAACTCATGAATTTAGTCTATGCAAATAATGAACTAGGCGCAAAGTTAAAGTGACTTTGCACTGCCCTTTGTTCATTTGGCGCAGTGGAAAGGCGCAAATCAGCATTTGTACCACAGCTGCACCAAAACAATGCCAAACATAGATTAAAAAAACAATTCAAAAATGAATTCCCATCTGTAGGTGCAATGTTTTACGCAGAAGAGGATAAAGTATATGATTAGGACCACTGGGAACCCCACCATGCAGGAGATCTCTAACATGCCACCTACAGATAGGATACTACATTTAGGTCCATAAGTATTTGGACACTGGCACAAAGTTTTTCTTTACCAAATTACTGAAACATATTCAAGTTATAGTTATATAATGGACGTGAATATAAAGTCTAGAATTTCAGCTTCCATTTGAGGAGTTTCAACATTTTAACATGTGCCACCTTTTTTTAAAGAGACCAAAATAATTGGACAATTGACTCAAAGGTCGTTTTATGGGCAGGTTTGGGCATCTTCTTCATTATATCATTCTTAGTTAAGCTGTTAAAAGTCCTGGAGTTGATTTGAGGTTTGATGCTTCCATTTGGAAGATTTTGCTGTGAAAAAACCATGCGGTTAGAGGAATACTTAAAGGGGTATTCTCATCTGGGCATTCACATTCAGTTTCACTAATCTTCCATATATAAACATTTCTTCAATTGGATGTTATTAAAAAAAATGTTCCTGTGTGAAGATAATTTCCTATAAACATAGCCATGTTGTCCCTGAGAAACGAGATGGCTTCCTCGGTTACGACCACGTCACCCTCTGGCAGCGGTGGCCAGACATACGCTATAGAGTCCTGCCGGACCACCAGGATTCAGCAATCATTACTACAGGACGGGTGTAGGACCTGCAGTAACTCCCGGACATTTCATATACAAAAACTTTTTGTTTATCTGTGCAATCTCTCAGGCAGAGGTGGCCGTATCCGGGGAAGCCATCTCGTTTCTAAGGGATAAAATGACTACATTTATGAGAAATTATCTTCACACAGGAACATTTTTTTTAATAACATCTAATTGAAGAAATGTTTATATATGGAAGATTTATCAAACTGAAATGTAAATGCCCAGACGAGAATACCCCTTTAATGCAGGTAAAACAAGCAATCCTTAAGGACATCTACAACCAGGATGAAGGATTGTAAACCATATGTTCCATATGTTCCATATGTTCGAAACAACAAATAAAAAAATTTGTTACACAGGAATAAACCCTCATACAGATCTTTACATGGAAAATTGAAAACGTTATAGGTTTTTAAAGGTGAAGAGCAAAAAAATGAATGAAAAATGATGTGTCCTTAAGGGGTTAAGGACACACCACTTACAGACGACCCCTAGTTACAGACGGACCTATCAAAGACATATGTGCTCATACTGTACTTTTGAGAACATGACGGTTGGTTCACACGTGCCGGTAACACATGAATTTTTTTAAAGGCATCAGAACATCTGAGAAGAGCCAGTTTAAATAGCTGTTAAAATTGTGTTTACAAAACACATGCGTTAACACATGTTTATATTAATGCTACGTTAACACATGTTTTTACATTTTGTTGGCGTCTGCGTTTTGTAACGCAGTGTTAACAGCTATGTAATAATAATTCATGAAAATAATTCCTTTATTTACTTAGCGCAAACAGATTACTCAGCGCTACACAGAGATTGCCAGATCAGTTCCTGTCCCCATGGTCTCACAATCTAATCAACCTACCAGTATGTTTTTGGAGTGGGGGAGGAAACGGAGGATCCGGAGGAAACCCACGCAACACGGAGAGAACATACAAACTCTTTGCAGATGTTGACCCTGGTTCTTAAACCTAGGTCCCCAGCGCTGCAAGGCTGTATTGCTAACCACTTAGCCACCAAGCTGCCCTATAATCAAACAAATATTTTTTTTTTAGCTGTTCTGATGTGTTTGAAAACGCATGTGTTACTGTCACGTGTGAACACACCCTGAAATGAAGGAATTCTGTTAAAAATGCTTTCGTTTTTGCAATCATTTTATTCAACCAAATAAATCAAAATGTAAAATTCGACTCCACATGAATTGTTTTATTAAAACCTCATTGGGGCAGATTTACTTACCCGGTCCAGTCGCGATCCAGCGGCAGGTTCTCCAACGCTGATTCGGATCCGGCCGGGATTCACTAAGGTCCGTGCGCCGATATCCACTAGGTGTCGCTGCAGCGCCGAGGTCCGCTGGAGTTCACTGGAGTTCACCTTCTATTTCTTGGTGCAGGTAATCACGTGTCAAGCGACACTTTTTTTCTTTAAAATGCCGCAATTTTTCCGAATCCGTCGTGTTTTCCGACAGTCACGCCCCCGATTTCCGTCGCATGCACTGAAGCGCCACAATCCGATTGCGTGCACCAAAAACCCGGAGCAATTCGGTGCAAATCAGAAAAATTCGAAAAACCCCATGAAAAAAAGCGATTCGGGCCCTTAGTAAATGACCCCAATTGTGGTCATATACAGAACCAAAATTAGAAACATTTTGTCTCTCTCCAAATATTTATGGACCAAACTGTACACTCAGCTCCTCCTGTGTTTTAACATGCTACTTGCAGATAGGGCACTAGACGCTCCATCATATGATGAAGTCCCCGTCCCTCTGTTGTATTGGAAATATCAGAATGTTCCGGACTCCCGATGTATCCAGTGGGCGGCTGCGCTGTCGTACAATCACACACCAGGCCCTGTCTACCATGGAATTGTGCTTAAAGGAGTTTTCCCACAAAGATAAGTTTCGGGATAAGGCCTAACTTGCTGATCAGTGGGGGTCTCAATGTTGAGACCGCCCCAGATTACGAAAACGAGAGGTCCAACGGACCCCTCGCCGCTCCTCGGACTAATGGAGCTGATGGCTGCACATGACCGTTCTGCTCTATTAAACTCTATGAAGCTGACGGAAATTGCTGAGCGCTGCGCTCCAAGATCTCTGTCAGCTCCAAAGACATTAATGGAGCAGAATGGTCATGCGCAGCCGTTTGCTCCATTATTCATTATTCGGACCTCTCGTTTTCGTGATCTGCGGGGGTCTTGGATAGGGGCTAACGTGTCTTCATGGGAAAACCCCTTTAAGCCTGCGCTGTTCAGGGTTGAAAGGGTGCGTGCTATAGCATGAGTGCAGGTGTGGGGCAGGAACCCCCTGAACAAGCCCACCCCACCGCCAGACATGCCCACCTTCACACCTCTCCACGCCCACTTGGCATAGAGATGACGTAAGATGCGCCAGGTCTTGGGCGCCAGTTAGTAATTCTAGGTAAATAACCCTCTATGTCCTATCTATTTGTGTAAAACAAATGGATGCGAGAGAAATAAATAGGATAGTTCATCAGAAAGAAACTTTTTCTTGTAAATATAATCTGCCAGCAATGCTTTCTATTGTACGTTATGATCTATAGCAGATATCAGATGTGCTGACCTCTAGTGGATAGTGATCACAGACTGCTAAACATGGATTTTCATGGGAGCTCCTTATGTTCACTATCAAACAGGTTATTTCAAGATCTGTACAAGATGGGAAAACCCAAACTGTATCTTTTCAGTAACAGCGATATACATGCCCGCTCTCCTTTCTTCTTCTTCCTCTGATTCTTCCCTAGCACAACTACTTTTCTGAAGCCACACCCCTTTGTCATAATAGTTGTAAAAATACCTAGAAAGTGTCTGAAACCCTTGATACATATAGAGCAGGGCATATACTGCAACTATTTTTGGTGCAAATTCTATTATAATTCTGTCATAAATCTGTCACAGTGTGAGCTCCTTACTTTCCTCGCTTCCTTTTCTTGTTGCCTTTCATCTCACTCTTTCCTTCCTTCTGTCCCTCATTTTCTTTTTTCTTCTTCATTGTTCCTACCTTTTTGATTTGCTCCTTGCAACAATTAACTACCTACTTTCTTTCTTTCTTTCTTTCTTTCCTTCTTTCTTTCTTTCTTTCTTTCTCTTTCTTTCTTTCTTTCTTTCTTTCTTTCCTTTCTTTCTTTTTTCCCTTTTCTATGTCTTCCTTAAACTTTCTCCCTTAACCATTCCCTTCCTTATCTCCCTTTCCCCCGACCCAGTTCTCAATCCTTTCTTTTATTCATTTATCCCCCCCTCCCCGAGGTGTCTTCCTCCATTCCTTCTTTCTTACCTACCTTCCTTTCTTCTTTCTCTCCACAAGCCTTATTCATTCCTTTCTTTTTTCCCTCCCTCCAGCCCTTTCTTCCTTCTCTCTCCTTCTTTATTGCACTTCTTTAATAATTTTCTTCCTTCTCTATTTCCCTTTAATTTTTAGCTTATTACTTTTTGTCTTTCTCTCTACTTTTATTCATTTTCTATCCCTTTCATCTTTTTCTTTACGTCTTGTACTTTATTAACCCACCACATCATTTATGAAAATAGGGAAAATTTCCATCACGTTGATAGATCACAAAATGTATATATTATAATTTGTAGACTATTGAGGCTTCTTCTGTACTGCTTCAAGGTGAAAATATCCTCAAAAAAGCTATCTCTGATAGCAAACAATGACCAGTACATATACAATACATAGATATTATATCATCTATAACCTAATATTCCTCTTTTTCACTAGAAATCTTAGCTACTATGCAGTATTACAGACTAATCCCATATTCACTGTTTGCCAGATTCATAGGCCCAGAGAATCCAGTTGGGATCCAATTTGCTGCTTTTCCCTAAAATTCATCAAAAGCAAATCCCTTATGCATCCTAATACAGTACAAGTTTGGTTTATGGATCTCAAGGGTCTTCACTGCATTTCTGTAGGTGGTCTTGAAAGTGAATCCCATACTTGCTGATGTGCTCCTTTGCAAATTACAGCTGATCCCGAGGGGCCTAATCTTTGATGAACATATCATTAGGAGTCTCTCGAGCAAAATGGTCTTGTGAAAAGGTTAACAAATCCCAGCAAATAGGAGCAGTTGTTTTGCTCACATCTAATCACAAGATTGCAGAAAGTTTAAAGGGAACCTGTCATCAGATATTGGCCTAGTAAATTATTATCAGTATGTTGTCAAGGAGCTTAAAACCTTCCAGATCATGTTTCATATATAGCTCAGCTGGGTGGTTTCATTGTAGTAAGATGTAAATTGTTTGTAAAAAGTCGCAGAGGCGGAGAGAGCTCAGCAATGAAGTCAAGCTCTCCTGCCATAGACACCATGCTTCCTTGTGATTGACATCACGCAATGAACTTCAGAAGATTTTGTTAGTAATGTCTATGGATGAAAGACCATCAATCACAATGAAGGGGCATTCTGTGGCTAGGAGAGCTTGACTTCAGTGTTAAACTCTTCCCCTCCTTGATATTATACAACCAATTTACATCTCACTTCAAAGTAAATTTTCTGGTTGATGGCACCATTTTGGGCTGCTTTCAGGTTCCCTTTAAGCCAGGGTTATATCACAGTTGCAGAGGGTGTAACTTATAGCAAAAGGAGGAGTAGTGTTACTATGTGAGGCTCAAAGGGTGACACTGTTATTGTGTGGAGTGAATATAAGAAGATAAGTGCTGTTACAATGTGTAGCATTTTTGCTATTAGCAGACACATAGAGAAATACTATTATAATTCATGTTCAAAGGGATCAGCTCACTGATGCACTCACCGGCGCTAATCAAAATAATTGGTGCTGCGATATACAAAATACTTCCTATCTCGGTATTCAAAAATTATAGTAGATTCACAAAGTAAAATGTGATATCTCGCGCTCAGTGTATGAGATTTAAATATAAAACGTTCAAATAGTAATGGTTATTACCTTTTCCAGTACTGTTCCGGTAGTCTTTGTCACGGGTGCTCCCATGATCCATGTCACGTATCGCGGGCACACCTGTGCCCCTCTCCACCTCCATTGCTCCGTCCCCAAGCCTGGACTTACTGTTCTACGCTCCTGCTCTGTTCCATGTTCCTGCTCTGGACCCAAAGAGGTTGCACACGGATTTATAGGACCAGCGTCCTGGTGATTGGCGCTGGTCAATCCAGCTCTGCTATATAACCAGGTGGCTCCTATCATGCCCCGCTGGCTCTTTGGCCATTTTCTGTGAAGTGAAAGCCCTCCAGTGTTCCTGCGTTTCCAGTGTTCCTCTGTGTTCCTGTGTTTCCAGTGTTCCTCTGTGTTCCCGATCCTGTGTTCCTGTTTCAGGATTCCTGCTCCTGTGTTCCTGCTGTGTGTTCCAGGGTTCCTTCCAGCGCTGTTCTCCCGCTGTCATCCCGGGCATGGACTGTATTCTGCATTACTAGCTTGGCTGCCACCACGGTCTAGTCGCACCTGTGGAACGACCTGGTGGTACCCTGCCACCCCACTTTGCGGCGGGCTCTGGTGAAGACCAGGTGCCACTTAGAATCCGGTCCCAGGTGTTGGCTAGTACCATCCCCGCGGTGGTCCACAGGGTCCACAGACTCCGAATTCTGACAGTCTTTAATCCAATGCCCTGACGAGAGCTGAATAAACTTCAATCTCCACGGATCCAAATCAGCCCCGGCCAATGGCTGTACTCGGATGTGCGTGGACACTGTTTGGGGTTTGTTGGTTTCCACTTCGGTGACTTCACCACTTTGGTTACGGGAAGGAACGAGTGGCAGATTTTCAAACACGTTTCAAATACGTTGGAAAATCTGACTCTCGTAATTGGTGATGTCACTGAAGCGGAAACCAACAAACCCCAAGCAGCATCCACGCACATCCGAGTACAGCCACCGTCCTGTGCTGATTCAGATCCGTGGAGACCAGAGTTTACACATCTCTTGTTCGGGACATTGGATTAAAGGCTACCAGAACAGCACTGGAAAAGGTAATAACCATTACTATTTGAATGTTTTACATTTAAATTTCATACACGGAGCGCAAGATTACATTATACTTTGGAAATCTATTATAATTCATGGCCTTTAAGGGTTACGATATCTAAGAGGGGATGATAGACAGAAGACTGTTAGGGTGGGGGGTTTGCCATTTTGCAAACACAATCGCAGACAAAGCCGCACCCACCGGGGGAAGGCCGCGTCTGCCATCACCCTTACTGTTTGGAAGCAAAAGAGGGCACTAGGATGGTGCCCAAAAAGAAGGATGCTACAATGTCTAGATATTCTTCAAAGTGAAGTCATGACTAGAAGAAGTCACCATAGAGGTGTTGGCTATGTGGAGAAGAAAAGAGTAAATGAGAGACTTCATTCTCTAGTTTCTCTATTGTCATCAGATGTATGGTCTACAGATCACTTTCTTAGAACTCTATGATGGCAGTATTAGTCTTTGTATGATGATTTGGCAGGATTGTGGTATTACACATAATGGGGCTCATTTACTTACCCGGTCCTATCGCGATCCTGCGGCGCATTGTCTGACGTGAATTCACTAAGGTCGTGCGCCCGATATCCAGTAGGTGTCGCTGCTGCACCGAGGTCCGCCGGAGTTCACCTGCTTCTTCTCAGTGCATGCAGATCTTGCAGATCTTGTGACACATTTCTTTTTTTAATTCCGCTGTTTTTCTGAATCCGTCGGGGTTGTCCAAAGGCCACGCCCCCCCCCATTTCTGTCGTGTGAAAGCCGGCGCGATTGCGCCAAAATCCGATCGCGTACGCCAAAATCCCAGTGGAGTTTGACGCTAAACGGAAAAATTTGGGAAACCCGACAAAAGTGTGGCCACGGAGCCCTTAGTAAATGAGCCCCGATGTAGTAGTTATTTGTTGTGATGGTATGAAAGTATTGTGTGACTATACAGTGGCTATTTCCATGTAAAAATGGCTGAAAACATAGGCTCAATACATCTGCACTTTTCTAGGCTGCTTTTTTACAGTGAATGAATCCCAGGTCCAAGTTACCTAGTATTTAACCAGTTGTGACAGTCTAGAAACAGTTATGATCTTGTCAGACTCCATGACTACAGCATAGACTTGGATACTTGTAATAGACCAATGTTGATCACGTCCGCAAACAGGTGCAGGCTTCATAGCAGCTACTATAATAATCTAGTGTATGAACAGGCTCGCTCGACACGGTAACACCTCTGGGGTAGGACAGACCTGTACAGGTTCCAGCAGACGTCTCTGCCAGCTTGATGTAATTAAGCATCTGCTGCAAAAGATAAAAGGAACAATTCAGACTATAAATCAATCACAGGCTAATCTGATAACGGCAAAGCTGCAGATCATAATTTGAGGCTTTTTTCCAGCCATTTACTAGGGAAACAGAGGTAAAGAGGTTAAAAATTCCTGAAAAAGTCTGATTGTTGAATATTCGACCACTGAAAACATCAGAAATCCCAAATATGAGGTCACAAAAACATAAAGCAAACCATTGGTTTCGTAAAGTGCCCCATGTAAATGGGTAGGTACTTTTCTAAGGTTCATACTCTATTTGTTTGTGTCTTAAAGGGAACCTGTCATCAGAAATTGACTTAATAAACCACTAGAAGTATGTTGTCAATCAGCTGGGCAGCTTCTAGATGATGTTTCTTTCATGGCTTGGTGTGGTGGCATCATCCAGAAAATCAACTTCGAAGTTCGATGTAAATTGCTTTTATGAAGTCAAGGAGGCGGAGATTTTAACACTGAAGTCAAGCTTTTTCTGCAGTAAAATGCTCCCTTCACAGTAATTGATGGTCCTGTGTCCATGGACATCATTGACCAGATCTCCGGAAGTCTGGCGCATGATGTCAATCACAGGGGAGAAGGTGTTCGGAGGTGGGGAGAGCTTGACTTTGATGTTAAATTCCCCTCCTCCCTGACTTTATGCATATGACTTACATCTAACTTCAAAGTTGATTTTCTGTATGAAGCCACCAAGCTGGGCCATGAAAGAAACATCATATAGAAGCTGTTCAACTGCTTGAGAACATACTGTTAGTGGTTTATTAGGATGATTTCTGATGACAGGTTCCCTTTAATAACAGCATCAAGAAACCTTCCTGCAAGTTCCTACTTTACTGCTCACCCCTCCCCGCTCCATAGCGAGCTGAGCCGCAGTGCTGCAAGTCAGGGCAGGACCTTCCCTATGTATTATGGAGTTGCATCCCGGCTTGGACACCGTCCGTTAAGATACCATGTGCTCATCATACGTCGCCCACAGATAATGCACGTCTATGGTGGCCTTGAGATAGCTGCCGAATTTGAATAGCTCCAAACGTCTGAATGGTCCCCAAATCGGGATATTTCCTATTTACGGCATGGGTAACTGACTGATTGGTGTGGTCTCCATTAATCAGAAGAAATGGTACCCTCAAACGACTGATGCAGGGGTGACTAGTCACCTCTATGCATGGGTGGGATTCAGATTTTTAATAACAAGCTCTCTACTTTGGGAGCAAGAAGTCTGTTCCATCTTACTGAAAGCTCTTGAGCTCCGCTTCTGGTCTATACACGTCTATGTAAGGGGTGGGATAAACATTTTTAACAACAGGCTTTCTAATTTAGGAGTTAGAAATCTTTTTAATGTTGCTTAAAGCTCTTGTGCTCCACTGCTGTAAGCAGAGCCTTGTTTCTAACCTAGTTCACCCTGAGCCGGCCATGATTTTAACAACTGCCTTGCGCGAGCCGGGGCAAACCAGTCACATCCAACCCCTTCATCTATGGCATTGGTGGACGCAGTCCTACAGAGAATGATCTCAGCAGTGTTACGACAGGAAGCTCCATTCATTGGCCGCACAAGGGATCATTGTTCTCGTGATTGGTGGTGATCCCAGCTTTGGAACCCTACCAAAGAGAATATGTTTCTCTCTACAGTAGATAGGGGACATCTTAGCATACCCCTAACAAAGAGAATATCCCTTTAGTTAAAGATGAGGGAATCATCAAATCGTAGACGTTTTGTCAATTTCTTTTTTAACATTTGGTTCTGGTTCGAATCTATTTGGACACAGATTTTTTTATGAAAAGGTCCTATATTATTTTGTTACTAGAGATTTTTTTTTTCAACTGTACTTACCCATCCCCTGTGCCTAGGTTCCAGGAATAAATAAATTATATTAATTATAAATAAATTATAAATAGGAATTTTTTAAAAACAATTGGGTTTTATTCGGTGACTGAGAAAAGGCAAATTTGTACCGAATCTATGGACGAAGGAACAGCTTCACTCATCTTTACCTTTAATGATTAGAAAGTTACACAGACCATGTAATAATTGTGTCTCTGACCACCCACAGCAGAATTCCCTTACCCCACTGTACACTACAGGAGGTCCCCTACTTAACAATACCCGACTTACAGACGACCCCTATGTACAAACGGACCTCTGGATGTTGGTAAGTTACTGTACTTTAGCCGTAGGCTACAATAAACATCTATAACAGTTATCAAAGATGTCTGCAATGAAGATTTATGCTTCTTATCACAATCCAACATTTTTAAAATCCAATTGTCACAAAGATCAAAAAAATTTTGGTTGGAGCTACAATTATAAAATATACAGTTCCGACTTACATTCAAATTCAACTTAACAACAAACCTATAAAAACCTACCTTGTACTTAACCCGCAACACGTAACTGCCTGTAAATAAGTGCCTATAGATGATTATACCTGGTGAGACGAGAAGAAACGAGAAGAAAACTATGGATTCTTCCAGTTTGTCCTTTTCCTGATGTGTGCCCGTACCTCTACCCCTACTAGGTATTAATATTAGTATTACAACCTCTTTACCGCTGCAGGAGAATGACTTTAGACATTAGTTTGTGATCAATGCTCTTCAGCCTCTGCGCCTGCAACTTAATGATCCTAACACCATCCCCGAATCCCCGAGTTCTCGGTGACAGCAATGGCTAATGACGCCCGAGACTACCTACATCCTATAATATTATATTAATCTAGCAGAACAAGGCTGTACGGCTGACAGAGAACTGTCTGAGGGGCCCAGAGAGTCTAATTATGTTTTTCTACGTTGAGATTTATTCATAAGAATATTATGTTTTATACTATGTGTTTATTTTTAAGGTTTAAGGTAGATCTCATTTTGTTTTGTTTTTTTACTAAATTTTTGGGGCAATTTTTTTTTTTTAATTTATTTTATTAAATTATCAATTTAGTGCAACATGATTAGGCTCCATTCACACTTCCTTATTGGGTGTCATGTTCAGGCTGATCGCGACCCCCATTGAGGTCTATGGCAACAGGTCACACAGAGGGAGAGATTCATTGGGGCACATTTACTTACCCGGTTCTGACGCAATCCCGAAGAGGATTCGGGTCTGCCACGATTCACTAAGCTCATGCACCCAAGTTCCTGCATCTGTCGCTTCTACGCAGAGGTCCGCCGGAGTTCACCTGCTTCTTCCCGGTGCTTGTAAGTGCGTGTCTTGCGACACATGTCTAATTGTAAAATCCTGTGCGTTGTCCGAATCCGTCGGATTGTCCGAAGGTCCCCCCCCCCCCCGATTTCTGCCGCTTGCAAGCCGGAGCCGATGCAACGCAATCCGATTGTGTGCGCCAATATCCCGGGGCAATTCGTCGCGAAACGGAAATCGCCGGGAAACCCGACAAAAATGTGTCCAACGGATCCTTAGTAAATGCCAGTTTTTGTGCTTCTCCGAGCCATATGCCAAGTTGGGTGCAACAAGGTGGAAAACGGATGGGGAGTGGGCTGCTGGGTTTACTACGGTCTCTGCAGAGACTATAGCAAAGAACTAGAGGTCAGAGCCTCTGAGGTGGTGCTGGGTATTGGACCCACACCAATATGATATAGAAGACCAATTCAATAGATAGTTTATCATCCATTGTAGTCCTGAAACTAAACATGTGGCCTTTTGTGTTCAGTTTCCTTCTTTATAAGCATGCTGAGCAAATATGTAATCCTAAATGCAAAAAAAACCCAGAAGTATAACAACGTCATTGATGTTGTTGTATAATAAAAAACATAGAAAATATGAAATAGTCCTCAAATATATTTGGTGGTAAATGAGTAGGATACATTTTAATTAATATGCAATTTACCATTTGGGGGCATCTGTGAGCTCCAATGCACCTTCTCTTTCCCAGTGACAAACCCTTCCTTTCCCATGAAATTCCAAGAAACCATTGTGCACTCAAATGGGCTGTACTGAAATCTATTTTTACTCCTATCCACAGGATCCCCTACTTACAGGAGACCTATTCTCACTTATGATTGAAACAGTCTACAGGTAAGTAAGAGTTCCTTACGGAGACTTTGCTCATGAAGGCCACCTTGTAGGCCTGTGGAGAGTTATAGCCATTGATGCTCCACTAGGGGATTCTGGGACAATATGCAAATAAGTTTTCCACGATGGGAAAAGGAAAACTACGCCTCTTGTGCTACCTTGTAAGGCATCTCCCTTACAATCAAGCGTGACTTTGAGGAAGCCTAATGGGATGATGTGGGAATAAAAAAAACCCAATATATCTATTCCAGAAGGAACAGATTCCCAACTGTAGACAGCTCTGTTTCGATGTGGTTGAATCTCTTCAGTACAGGGTAGGGAACTGCTTTGGCTAAGTCAGAGGCTATTGACTAGGTTCAGGAAATAAGAGTTTTCTTTACAGGTGAAATTGAAAGGAAAATTACAATTTGATTTGATGCATTGTGAACCAAACATAACATAAGAATGCTGATGCAGAAACATATCTTGTTCCATCCCTAAACTGAGTGGTTTTGCTCAAAAACAATTAGAAAAATTATGATAATGAGGCTATGATCGCTCCTGTGGCAGCCCCAGCGCTTCTCCTCTTACCTTATTTATGCACTGATTCAGAGAAAGCTGCATTCACTGAGTTGCCCCTGACAGGCAGAAGTAATCAATCGCTGCAACATTCCCCCAGCTGCTGTGTATGAGTCATTCATCTCAGGTTGATGAGTCGTGTCTGGACAGTTCAGAAAGCTCCTTGTCATGTGTTTATGCACGGCTCTCCCAAGGTCCTGAATTGTTTTTTGAGCAAAATTACTTGGTTTTGAGATTAAACAAGATATGTTTCTGCATTAGTGCAACTACAGCATGTTTGGTTCACAATGCATAAAGATTTCTGTAATGGGCACAGCATTTGGGTATCTTTGTCCAGTGAAATGGAGTGCCAGTAAAACTCGAGCACTGTGTTCAGCATTGAATGAATGAATGAATGCTTGACCTGTCCCTCCATTAATAATCCCCATTCTCCTATTATAACCATAAAAATACAACCCATTTAAATGCAAATTGACATATTTAGGAGGTTACAGAGTCTCTTTTAAAACGTGGTCATCCAATAACCATGTCCTGAATAAAAATCATATAAAAAAATTATATGTATCAGTTTTTGTTTTACAGGTAATAAAGGTGACAACTCATTTAACCTATAATTGGATTTACATTGTTGAATACATTATTATCTATACAAAACAGATTCTCTCTAAAACCAGCGGAGAAAACATCGTCCTAGATATTCTAATCATTGTCAAAAAAAATACAATAATACTTTTTAAGCGTAAGATTTAATTGCTCATTTATTGCATTTCTATATCTCGTGTTATGTCATTTCCTATGATTGTACCGTATATGTTTTATCTACACGGCTGTAATGGAATTAAGTCATTGTACAATAGATCTATAGAAGTCGCTTCTTTCTTTCTGCATACGGCGAAATCTATCAACATCTCTCCCTGTATTTTGAATAGAAAAAAAATCTCCATTGTTATCCGTGTATCACAGAGGTTTAACAATGCAAGTATTTGTTTGATTTCCTGGAAAACCTTTAGGCTTGGGGGTCTAGGCTGGAGCATGACAATGACATCTGCCATGCATTAGACAGGAGCTTGTGTTTCATAGGAATACATCACATCAGACTGGGATGAATGTGACTTTTTGATTACTTTTGTGTTACCTAACCTTGTCACTTCAACACTTGCATCCCCCAGAAGAACATGGAAATGATGAACAAACACTGTCAGCGCAGAGCAGCAAATTCCACAAGTGTTGGAAAAGGTAAATTGCATTCAGTACTGGGTTTACTTATAAGGCTGAGGGTCGCTTGCTGCTTTACACTCCACATATGATAACCTCTACTCTACTTACTGTGAAATAAAGTTTTATAAAGTACTGAAATGTCAGAATGCTGACAAAGGCATTTGTAATATCAGCATAGCATTAAAAAAAACTGTTCCAGGTGCTGGTTTCGGGAAGGTGGTAAAAGCCCTTTATTTCATGAAGTCAAAATTGTGCAAAATTTTATTCAAAATAAAAACCATAACTAGTATATACAACACTGCAACTAAGTAACTACCGGAGTGACGCTCTAACTAAGGGGCACATTGCAACTTGTTTCTTTACAAAATAAGGGACATTTATAAATGAAGCATATTAGAAAAATGTTCACAACTTCCCCCTACACATAATGGGGCACATTTACTTACCCGGTCCAGTCGCAATCCCGTGGCGTGTTGTCCGATGTGGATTCGGGTTCTGACGGAATTCACTAAGGTCGTGCACCCGATATCCACCAGGTGCCGCTGCTGAGCCGAGGTCCGCCGGAGTTCACCTTCTTCTCCTCGGTGCATGTAAGTGCTGATCTTGCGACACAAATCTCTTTATAAATTCCGTGGTTTTTCCAAATCCGTCGGGATGTTCGAAAGCCACGCCCCTGATTTCTGTCGCAAAAGCCAGTGCCGATGCACCACAATCCGATTGCGTGCGGCAAAATCCAATTTGGTGCAAATCGGAAGTATTCGGGAAACACAACAAAAGTGCGGCGTTCGGACCCTTAGTAAATGAGCCCCATTATGATAAAATCGTCTGAAATTATGATAATGATGTAAAACAGCGGATGAGCAGAAGGGGAAGGTTCATCAAGGTAAGTACAACGTGGATGACCCAGTTAGGGTATTGTACTTACCTGGGTAAACTTTCTGATTCATGTCCAGCCTTATCTTAACTACATCTCAATCAATCAGCATCTTAGAAATTCATGTCCTGTATCTGTACCTGTTCTGAAGACTTTTAGCATAGTGAAGGCATCCTATGGACCCAAACCCCTCCCCTCTGCTATGAGTTACAGCTGTAACATGCTTCCAGCTGTCACTCAGAGTAGACGGGAGGAAACAGCACTTCAGAGCAATTACAGGACCTGCAGCCCAGGACTAAAAGCTAATATTTCACAGTCATGCTGCCACCTTCAGCATTTACCAGAGTGTAATAAAACGCGCTCCAGGGCTCTCTGTTATTTCATGACCAAAGCTGCTCACAGATTCCCTTTGAAGCAGATATTTATTGGAATGAGGCCAAACTACAATCTGCTGACTTTAATTACCGAGCTATAGATGCATTATGCAAATATGTGAATATATATCTGCAGGAGAAGCTGCACATTCTGTGGTATGCTAATGAGAAACGCACTGCAAGGACATCATGCACAGAGTATGTACATGGTATATAAACACTTGGTGTAAGGAGTATGTACATGGTATATAAACACTTGGTGTAAGGAGTATGTACATGGTATATAAACACTTGATGTAAGGAGTATGTACATGGTATATAAACACTTGGTGTAAGGAGTATGTACATGGTATATAAACACTTGGTGTAAGGAGTATGTACATGGTATATAAACACTTGATGTAAGGAGTATGTACATGGTATATAAACACTTGGTGTAAGGAGTATGTACATGGTATATAAACACTTGATGTAAGGAGTATGTACATGGTATATAAACACTTGGTGTAAGGAGTATGTACATGGTATATAAACACTTGATGTAAGGAGTATGTACATGGTATATAAACACTTGATGTAAGGAGTATGTACATGGTATATAAACACTTGATGTAAGGAGTAAGTACATGGTATATAAACACTTGATGTAAGGAGTATGTACATGGTATATATACACTTGGTGTAAGGAGTATGTACATGGTATATAAACACTTGATGTAAGGAGTATATACATGGTATATATACACTTGGTGTAAGGAGTATGTACATGGTATATAAACACTTGATGTAAGGAGTATGTACATGGTATATATACACTTGATGTAAGGAGTATGTACATGGTATATAAACACTTGATGTAAGGAGTATGTACATGGTATATAAACACTTGATGTAAGGAGTATGTACATGGTATATAAACACTTGATGTAAGGAGTATGTACATGGTATATAAACACTTGATGTAAGGAGTATGTACATGGTATATAAACACTTGGTATAAGGAGTATGTACATGGTATATAAATACTTGGTGTAAGGAGTATGTACATGGTATGTAAACACTTGATGTAAGGAGTATGTACATGGTATATAAACACCTGATGTAAGGAGTATGTACATGTTATATAAACACTTGATGTAAGGAGTATGTACATGGTATATATACACTTGATGTAAGGAGTATGTACATGGTATATATACACTTGATGTAAGGAGTATGTACATGGTATATAAACACTTGATGTAAGGAGTATGTACATGGTATATAAACACCTGATGTAAGGAGTATGTACATGGTATATAAACACCTGATGTAAGGAGTATGTACATGGTATATAAACACCTGATGTAAGGAGTATGTACATGGTATATAAACACTTGATGTAAGGAGTATGTACATGGTATATATACACTTGATGTAAGGAGTATGTACATGGTATATAAACACCTGATGTAAGGAGTATGTACATGGTATATAAACACTTGATGTAAGGAGTATGTACATGGTATATATACACTTGATGTAAGGAGTATGTACATGGTATATAAACACCTGATGTAAGGAGTATGTACATGGTATATAAACACTTGATGTAAGGAGTATGTACATGGTATATAAACACTTGATGTAAGGAGTATGTACATGGTATATAAACACCTGATGTAAGGAGTATGTACATGGTATATAAACACTTGATGTAAGGAGTATGTACATGGTATATATACACTTGATGTAAGGAGTATGTACATGGTATATAAACACCTGATGTAAGGAGTATGTACATGGTATATAAACACCTGATGTAAGGAGTATGTACATGGTATATAAACACTTGATGTAAGGAGTATGTACATGGTATATAAACACTAGATGTAAGGAGTATGTACATGGTATATAAACACTTGATGTAAGGAGTATGTACATGGTATATAAACACTTGATGTAAGGAGTATGTACATGGTATATAAACACTTGATGTAAGGAGTATGTACATGGTATATATACACTTGATGTAAGGAGTATGTACATGGTATATATACACTTGATGTAAGGAGTATGTACATGGTATATAAACACTTGATGTAAGGAGTATGTACATGGTATATAAACACTTGATGTAAGGAGTATGTACATGGTATATAAACACTTGATGTAAGGAGTATGTACATGGTATATAAACACTAGATGTAAGGAGTATGTACATGGTATATAAACACCTGATGTACGGAGTATGTACATGGTATATAAACACCTGATGTAAGGAGTATGTACATGTTATATAAACACCTGATGTAAGGAGTATGTACATGGTATATATACACTTGATGTAAGGAGTATGTACATGGTATATAAACACCTGATGTAAGGAGTATGTACATGGTATATAAACACTTGATGTAAGGAGTATGTACATGGTATATAAACACTTGATGTACGGAGTATGTACATGGTATATAAACACCTGATGTAAGGAGTATGTACATGTTATATAAACACCTGATGTAAGGAGTATGTACATGGTATATATACACTTGATGTAAGGAGTATGTACATGGTATATAAACACTTGATGTAAGGAGTATGTACATGGTATATAAACACTTGATGTAAGGAGTATGTACATGGTATATAAACACTTGATGTAAGGAGTATGTACATGGTATATAAACACTTGATGTACGGAGTATGTACATGGTATATAAACACCTGATGTAAGGAGTATGTACATGTTATATAAACACCTGATGTAAGGAGTATGTACATGGTATATATACACTTGATGTAAGGAGTATGTACATGGTATATAAACACTTGATGTAAGGAGTATGTACATGGTATATAAACACCTGATGTAAGGAGTATGTACATGGTATATAAACACTTGATGTAAGGAGTATGTACATGGTATATAAACACTTGATGTAAGGAGTATGTACATGGTATATAAACACCTGATGTAAGGAGTATGTACATGGTATATATACACTTGATGTAAGGAGTATGTACATGGTATATAAACACTTGATGTAAGGAGTATGTACATGGTATATAAACACCTGATGTAAGGAGTATGTACATGGTATATAAACACTTGATGTAAGGAGTATGTACATGGTATATAAACACCTGATGTAAGGAGTATGTACATGGTATATAAACACTTGATGTAAGGAGTATGTACATGGTATATAAACACCTGATGTAAGGAGTATGTACATGGTATATATACACTTGATGTAAGGAGTATGTACATGGTATATAAACACCTGATGTAAGGAGTATGTACATGGTATATAAACACTTGATGTAAGGAGTATGTACATGGTATATAAACACTTGATGTAAGGAGTATGTACATGGTATATAAACACCTGATGTAAGGAGTATGTACATGGTATATAAACACTTGGTGTAAGGAGTATGTATATGTTACAGAAACACTTGGTGTAAGGAGTATGTACATGGTATATAAACACTTGATGTAAGGAGTATGTACATGGTATATAAACACCTGATGTAAGGAGTATGTACATGGTATATAAACACCTGATGTAAGGAGTATGTACATGGTATATAAACACTTGATGTAAGGAGTATGTACATGGTATATAAACACTTGATGTAAGGAGTATGTACATGGTATATAAACACTTGGTATAAGGAGTATGTACATGGTATATAAACACTTGATGTAAGGAGTATGTACATGGTATATAAACACCTGATGTAAGGAGTATGTACATGGTATATAAACACCTGATGTAAGGAGTATGTACATGGTATATATACACTTGATGTAAGGAGTATGTACATGGTATATAAACACTTGATGTAAGGAGTATGTACATGGTATATAAACACCTGATGTAAGGAGTATGTACATGGTATATATACACTTGATGTAAGGAGTATGTACATGGTATATAAACACTTGATGTAAGGAGTATGTACATGGTATATAAACACTTGATGTAAGGAGTATGTACATGGTATATAAACACTTGATGTAAGGAGTATGTACATGGTATATAAACACTTGGTGTAAGGAGTATGTACATGGTATATATACACTTGATGTAAGGAGTATGTACATGGTATATAAACACCTGATGTAAGGAGTATGTACATGGTATATAAACACCTGATGTAAGGAGTATGTACATGGTATATAAACACTTGATGTAAGGAGTATGTACATGGTATATAAACACCTGATGTAAGGAGTATGTACATGGTATATATACACTTGATGTAAGGAGTATGTACAGGGTCGGACTGGGGTGCCTAGGGCCCACCAGAGAAATTGATTTGGGGGGCCCACCATACCGCTACCTAGAAATATTTGTTATTTCCCAGGAGTTCACAGCGGCTGCATTGTGCTTACTAACTTACCAATAAGAATAACTAACTATAACCCTTCACCTCCTTCGTATGTTCTCTGCAGCACATAAGAACTAGGCAATTACATTATAGTCTAGATAGTTGGTCAGTAATCAGTTATCAGACTCAGAAGTGGGATTCAGTACCTTACATGTTACACGTCTTCTCCTTTGGGTACTGAACTGCAGGACGACTTCTCCCTTTTTTTTTTCTTATCACTGGAGAATTTTCACCTGATACCTTCATCTCTGTGAGGCACATCTCCACACTGTGCAACTAAAAATATCACAGTCACTACAGCATAATGTCACCTGGATAATAATGTCCCACACTGTGCTCCTAAATAATATTTACCACTCACCACACAACTGACCACACTGTGCTCCTCACAAATACCAAATATACCCCCATAATAAAAGCCATACTGTGCCCTTTCCATAAATCAAATATTATATTGCGACTCCTCAGTATTAAACAATACGCACCCCTGAGTAAATGAAATGATACACCTAATAAATTAAATTTTACATCGTTCCCTTTAATTTCATAATATATCATTTCCAATTAATCATTTCATCTATAAAGTCTTGCAGTGATACTACTTATTAATTATGTTATATATATATAATGCTCTCCTTAATTAATATTCTTATATTTACCGCTCCTCTTATCAAATATTTTATATAAAAGTCCTAATAAATACTCCTATTCGCTATATATGCACAGCACAGTACTACTACCCCTATCCTGTATATATGGGCACAGCACAGTACAGGCAGTCCCCGGGTTACCTACAAGATAGGGTCCGGAGGTTTGTTTTTAAGTTGAATTTGTATGTAAGTCGAAACTGTATATTTTATAATTGTAGATCCAGACAAATAAAATTTTGGCCCCAGTGACAATTGGAGTTTAAACATTTTTGCTTTAATGGGACCAAGGATTATCAATAAAGCTTCATTACAGACACCATACAGCTGATCATTGCAGCCTGGGACTAAAGTAAAGCATTCAGAGAGGTCACCAGAGGTCAGAGGGGTCTGTCTGTAACTATGGGTTGTCTTTAAGTAGGGGACCGCCTGTACTACTACTCCTATCCTGTATATATGGGTACAGCACAGTACTACTACCCCTATCCTGTATATATGGGCACAGCACAGTACTACTACTCCTATCCTGTATACATGGGCACAGCACAGTACTACTACTCCTATCCTGTATACATGGACACAGCACAGTACTACTACCCCTATCCTGTATATATGGGCACAGCACAGTACTACTACTCCTATCCTGTATACATGGGCACAGCACAGTACTACTACCCCTATCCTGTATATATGGGCACAGCACAGTACTACTACCCCTATCCTGTATATATGGGCACAGCACAGTACTACTACCCCTATCCTGTATATATGGGCACAGCACAGTACTACTACTCCTATTCTGTATACATGGCACAGCACAGTACTACTACCCCTATCCTGTATATATGGGCACAGCACAGTACTACTACCCCTATCCTGTATATATGGGCACAGCACAGTACTACTACCCCTATCCTGTATATATGGGCACAGCACAGTACTACTACTCCTATTATGTATACATGGCACAGCACAGTACTACTACCCCTATCCTGTATATATTGGCACAGCACAGTACTACTACTCCTATTCTGTATACATGGCACAGCACAGTACTACTACCCCTATCCTGTATATATGGGCACAGCACAGTACTACTACCCCTATCCTGTATATATGGGCACAGCACAGTACTACTACTCCTATTCTGTATACATGGCACAGCACAGTACTACTACCCCTATCCTGTATATATTGGCACAGTACCACTACTCTAGTGGCCATTAATTATATATTCTTGCAACCGGTCCCATTATTACATTTAGTCTTGTAGTGGCCCCTTTAACATTGATCCCTGCAATGGAGTCCCTTATTTGATGTAGCCCCTTACTTCTGTGGCCCCCTATTATATAGTTAAGACTATTAGATGAAAATAATAAACCTCACTTACCAGTCTCAGCGCTCCCGCGTCCTCCGCTTTGCTGAGTGTTTTTGCGCCGCGGCCGTTTCTATTCCCGGCACCAGTCACACTGTGACCCCCGATGCGCGGCAGCGTGAGTGCATCATCACGCTGCCGCGCAACAGGGGTCAAAGTGCGACGCGTGCGGGGAATAAAAACGGCCGTGTCGCACAAACACTCAGCAATGCCATTACAGCAGAGATGGTACTCGAGTGGCCACTTAAGGCCCCATCGAGTACCAGAACTGTCACTCACTGGCAGGGGCCCCTGATGAAGGCCCCTGCCGTAGCGGAGATATCGGGAGCCCACTGTGGACCCGTGCGACCTTGCTGGCAGGGCCCTCAGATCGGCATGGAGGCCCCTGCCATAGCGGAGGTAACGGGGGCCTACCGGAGGATCCACCGGTCCTCCGGTGGGCCAGTCCGACCCTGAGTATGTACATGTTATATATACACTTGATGTAAGGAGTATATACATGGTATATATACACTTGGTGTAAGGAGTATGTACATGGTATATAAACACTTGATGTAAGGAGTATATACATGGTATATATACACTTGGTGTAAGGAGTATGTACATGGTATATAAACACTTGATGTAAGGAGTATATACATGGTATATATACACTTGGTGTAAGGAGTATGTACATGGAATATAAACACCTGATGTAAGGAGTATGTACATGGTATATAAACACCTGATGTAAGGAGTATGTACATGGTATATAAACACTTGATGTAAGGAGTATGTACATGGTATATAAACACCTGATGTAAGGAGTATGTACATGGTATATAAACACTTGATGTAAGGAGTATGTACATGGTATATATACACTTGGTGTAAGGAGTATGTACATGGTATATAAACACTTGATGTAAGGAGTATGTACATGGTATATAAACACTTGATGTAAGGAGTATGTACATGGTATATAAACACTTGATGTAAGGAGTATGTACATGGTATATAAACACTTGATGTAAGGAGTATGTACATGGTATATAAACACTTGGTATAAGGAGTATGTACATGCTATATAAACACTTGATGTAAGGAGTATGTACATGGTATATAAACACTTGATGTAAGGAGTATGTACATGTTATATAAACACTTGATGTAAGGAGTATGTACATGGTATATAAACACCTGATGTAAGGAGTATGTACATGTTATATAAACACTTGGTATAAGGAGTATGTACATGTTATATAAACACTTGGTGTAAGGAGTATGTACATGTTATATAAACACTTTATGTAAGGAGTATGTACATGGTATATAAACACTAGATGTAAGGAGTATGTACATGTTATATAAACACTTGATGTAAGGAGTATGTACATGGTATATAAACACTTGATGTAAGGAGTATGTACATGGTATATAAACACTTGATGTAAGGAGTATGTACATGTTATATAAACACTTGGTGTAAGGAGTATGTACATGGTACATAAATACTTCAATTGTAGGTTCTAACAATATCTTGAGTGAAAATGGATCACAGAAATTGGAAATTCTGGATATATTTTACAGTGGCAAGGTCACACCATACCTACCACTGTAGCAGCCATAGAAGCTGCTATAGGGCAACAGTAGAGATGAGGGAATCTATTTACTGGTTCATAGATTCAGGACGGATTTGCCATTTTTCAGGCTCTGAATCAAATCCAAATCTTTCCTGCTTCGCTTTGGACAAATCTTTGAAAATGGAAGCTAAATACTGCTGCCCTTTATTCTAGAACTTAGGGAGGGAGGATGAGCGAGCGAAATAAAAAAAAAAAATGTGAAAAATTAACAAAACAGGATATTAACTTTTCATTAAAAAACGTCGTTTTACAGGACTGCAAGGGTTAAAGGAAATCTAGCCTCAAAACCATGATAAACCAGGGTCACTTACTCATAGATCCAGGCACCGTGACTGTGGTAATCTTCTTTTATTTGTTATCCATGTTATCCTTCCTTCTAAAATCAACTTTAAGGAGTGTTACCAGAACCCCTCTGTACTGTAGCTTCACAGACTGACACGGTGCAGGAGCACTCCCCCTTTCCCACTGTGTGAGATTACATCAGACAGAGGGAGGGGAAAAATGCCAAGTGAGCAGGGTGGAGCAATGTAAGTGCTCTTAGACAGTGTAACAGCCTGCGAAGATACAGCACAGAAGGGCTCTGGTAACACCCCTTTTGACTCATCTTCATAATTTTAAAAGTTGATTTTAGAAGGAAGGAGGCCATGGATAATGCAAATACGAATATTACCACAGTCACAGTGCCCCTGGATTATCATGATGGACTTTGTTAGTAGGTTTCCTTTCAGGAAAAGTAATACCAAATTGATCAGGGGTGTGGACAAAATTAAACAATTTATTCATTTAGCATTTCGTACTTGATGACAGATCCTCGTTAATTACAACATGTAGTATTAATTTTATCGTCTAGCTTTTCAAGATTGTTATCTTAGCAATGGTTCTGGCTCATTATCATAATTTTAAAAGTTGATATTAGAAGGAAGGAAGCCATGGATAACAAATATAAGACAATAAAACACAATCATGCTTGATTATCTTGCTTGATTTTGATGGTAGATTTCTTTTAATTTACCAATTCCCAGGACTAGCGGAGCATCATTGGTTTCAACCAAATAGATTTGGACCCAAATGGAACCTTTTGAAAAATTCAACAAAGTTGTTACAAATCAAATTGTGGGTATTTACCAGGCATCACACAATAATGACGGGTGAAGGGTACACGAGATACAGGGAGATGGAGGTATAATTGCTTATAATAAGTGAGCGTTGTTTTTCTGAAACAAAGACAATAGCTGCCGCGCCAATTTATAATTATCACTCTTTCCAAGAACACTTTCCATTATCTATAGAGAAGCTTCCGATTCCATAGCCCCTGGATTTATTATATGATCATATTCTGAAAAAAATAAATCTTGATCCTCCTCATATTGAAAGCCAAAGCCTAAGCCCGGTACAATTCCGATTCTTGTTGAATTGGTGCAGTTAATACACATCCCGCGCCAGTGATACACGCGACACCGAGTCGGCGAGGCTGCAATTAAATATTTTTATAAATAAATTTCTTTGTGCGCTCTTTATGTTTGATCACAGTTATTCATGTTTTATTCATATGGAAACAAATGTGTTGGATATCCGCACCCCACGATTTACTATGCGGCTACGGGAACAGTTGGGGATCTTACATTGCTTAGCATACAGATAGTCACTGTAATTTATGATTTCCCATAAGAATGGAGAACACATATGAATTATCGCAAAAATGAATCTTCCCAGATCAAATGTAATGAAGCTTTTCTAAGACCTGTGATCACAGCCATAGTTAGGATTTTCATTGCAAAATTTAATTGCCTTGCAAAATAGTCTATAGCGCTAACTCAGACAGATAAGAGATTTGTTCCCGCCATTGTTTAGATGCCATGAGTAGAGATGAGCAGAGCCAAAGTGCAGCACGGGAAGTTCGGGTCGAGCATTGTTGGACTGGAGGATCCTCCTGTAGATACAGGCTCTAAATTAATACTGGACCCCAGATACACTGCAGAGAACAACTAAGTTGGAGACGATTGTGGTCTATTCCATAGAGTATGAAGATGATGAAGGCCTCGCTGCTCACCCACTATATTTTTTATAGGGGGGATTTTAGGTACTGCAGTAATGTTTATTTCAATTCTGAGGGAGGTAAAAACATCCAATATGACATGTAAGCATTGTGCAACAATACTGGGATCAGTCCTCTCATGGAGCATCAGGAGACCAACAGATCTAAACTTGATTTAAACATCTATTCTACAAGAAATAATTCAATTTAAAAAAAAGGGCGAATATTCCCTTTAAAGGAGGGATATACAGCTCTAGTAGTCTTACAGCCAAGAGAATCGCTAATGGTTATGGTCTGCCTGATTCCCACCTAGGCTCTCTATCCAATATTTAATATTACAATTAATAGATACCCCAGGCAGGTAAAATTGTGCACAGTCTTTCTACTTTCTGTGTATTTTGAAAAAGATCATTAAAGTAGCTCTACCACTAGCCGGTAGACATATTTATATTACAGATACTTACCTACACTCCTCTTGATGTTGATCCTGGCAGTGTCTTTCTATAAGTTTCTTTTCTAGGTAATTCCGGCGTGTCAATAGAGAAAGACACTGCAGGATCAACATCAAGAAGAGTGTAGGTAAGTATGCGTAGTTTAATATGTCTACCAGCTAGTGATAGATTTCCTTTAAGGTTCGAAACATGTTATGGACGTCTTATATCCACCGTTCCGGGTTGTTAATTATGCCCATCTCTCGTGTGACGTCACCTACCACTTCCAGGAAGGTGGCGAGTTAGTGCATAATTAGCAGCCCGGAGCACCGGATATTTTGTCGCAGTGCTTCGGGCTGCTAATTATTAGATTTTTTTCCCAGCATGTCAAGCTTAGAGAAGGACATCACCAGGATCAACATCAAGAGGAGTGTAGGTAAGCAGTTGTAGTTTAATATGTCTACCAGCTAGTGGTAGTTTTCCTTCAAGGTACAAAGCATGTTATGGAAAGATTTTTTTATGAACTCCCCAATGGATTTTTAATGAAGTTCGTTTTGAAGGTTTGATTCCTGGCAACACCATTCCAGCATTTAATATTTGGCAAGTGTCAAATGATGAATGTCAAAGAGACAAATCCTGAGTCTCTTGTCTCCACAAAAGAGAGACACTTTCCTCCTGTTCCTTTTGTCCTTTCCTATACATCCTGCATAGGTGGGTACTGCACTGCACTACTGCTTTGATTCTGCCTAGGTGGACACTGCACACTACTGCTTGAATGTGTCACATATTAGCACTGCATAATATGGCTCTCATCCTGCATAGATGGGCACTGCACACTATTGTTCTTATCCTGCATCGATGTGCACTTTACACTACTGCTTTTATCCTGCATAGATCAACACTGCATAGTTCTGCTCTTACCTTATATAGATGGTCACTGCATAGTTCTTGTGTTATGCTGCATAGATGGGCACTGCAGCCTACTGCTCTTTTCCTGCACAGATGGGCACTGCACAGTACTTTTCTTATTGTGCATAGATGTTCACTGCATATTATTGTTCTTATTCTGTATAGATGGGCACTGCATGCTACTGCTCTTATCCTGCATAGATGGGCACTGCACAGTACTTTTCTTATTGTGCATAGATGTTCACTGCATATTATTGTTCTTATTCTGTATAGATGGGCACTGCATGCTACTGCTCTTATCCTGCATAGATGGGCACTGCAGCCTGCTGCTCTTTTCCTGCACAGATGGGCACCGCACAGTACTTTTCTTATTGTGCATAGATGTTCCCTGCATATTAATGTTCTTATTCTGTATAGATGGGCACTGCATGCTAATGCTCTTATCCTGCATAGATGGGCACTGTGCAGTACTACTCTTATCCTGCTATAATGCACACTACACACAACTACTGATTTATACTGCACAGATGGGTACTGCATAGTTCTGGTGTTATGCTGCATAGATGGGCACCTCACATTACTGTTCTTATTGTGAATCGATGGGAAGTGCATACTACTGCTCTTGTTCTGTAGAGATGGGTGCTGCCCACTACTGCTCTTATCCTGCATAGATGGGCACTGTGCAGTACTAATCCTACTCTAATGCACACTACACATTGTTACTGATTTTATCCTGCATAGATGGACACTGCATAGTTCTACTCTTATCCGGCATGGATAGTCACTGCAGCCTACTGCTCTTATCCTGCATCAATGAGCACAGCATACGGTAATACCATTTGTCCTAAGGTGTTTTCTTACTCATAGGTCCACTTTTATGATCTGTCACTGGATCGCAATAAGAGAAGACTTTCCTTTTGTATCATCAAACGGCCCTGATATCCCACTATTTGCCCAGGGCCCATGGCAGTCTTAATCCACCGTGTAGGGAAACTATGCTATAGATTACCTGGTGTAATTGTCTGGTGGCATAGTGGGTCCACTACCTTCTGTTTGTTACATATTATACTCAGATGCCGCCATGGAACACAAAACTGGTTAGACATGCTGCAGATGTAGATCCATCTGAGTATGAGCACGCTTTGCTATTCACCCGCATACCGTTCTCATTGTGATTGTAGTAAAAGAAAAGTACAGCTGTACATCTGTATACGGCTATGCCAAACTATCAGCAGGATTCTGTTAAATGCATCTAAATATTCTGGCGGAATAGTCAAAGTCATTACCAACATGATAGCTAAGAATGGATGTGTAAAATTCAATGGCTCAGTGTTCTGCCAATTAAATTACCCAACTAAAATGTGTACAACATGGTTACAGTCAGCCGTCATACGTGTATACAATTACCAATTGTGCATTGTCAGACTCGCTCCTAAGAGCTCAGCTAATACTGTATAGTGCACATGGAGGGCTCCCTTGTATCAGATGACTATACATTGTCCGGTGTACAGAATATACTCCTGAGAATCAAAGCTGTGAAGTCTGCAAAATCGTGAATGCAGCTCTGAAGCTCTAGGAAGATAATGCGGGATCAGCACAAGGAAAGTGATGTAATCTGTTCACAAACTCAATTAACATTGTGGGTGTCATTTACTAAGGGCCCGAATCGCGTTTTTCCGACGTGTTTCCCAAATATTACCATTTTTCCCTGTATTGCCCTGGGTTTTTGGCGCATGCGATCGGATTGGGGCACATCGGCACCGGCATGCACGCGACGGAAGTCGTGGGGGCGTGGCGGTCGGAAAACCTGACGGATTCGGAAAAATCGCCGTATTTTTTAAAAAAAATGTGTCGCTTGACACGCACTTACCTGCACCGAGCCTAGCTTGGTGAACTCCAGCGGACCTCGGGCGCACTACCTTAGTGAATCGCCGGAAGACACGAATCAGCGCCGGAGAACCTGCTGCTGGATCGCGAATGGACCGGGTAAGTAAATCTGCCCATGTCTGTTAAAGGGGACCTGTCATCAGGTCTCTCTAACAAGTTCTGTCACCACTACTTGGTAGAGCAGCTCGGAAGGATCCCATCCCAGCCTTTATCTAGTTATTACACACATTATTCATTTTAAAATCATATTTTGTTTATTATGTAAATGAGGCTGGTCACATGCAAAGTGAAAGGGATGTCACCCTATGTTACCCCTCTCCTCTTCTCCCCCTTCTCATGTCTGAATGTTACATATATGTTGCTACTAGAGATGAGTGAGCACTAAAATGCTCGGGTGCTCGTTATTCGAGACAAACTTTTCCAGATGCTCGAGTGCTCATCTCGAATAACGAGAATAACGAGAATAACGAGCCCCATTGAACTCAAGCATTTTTCAAAGGGACCATGGTTTGGGAATAAAATGTGTTAATTAATTGAAAAAGAATGTCTTCTGATAAGTTAGCAGATGTATGCAAACATCTGCAATCTATTCTTCACTGTTCTGCGCTTATATTATCTCCCGACAAGTTAGCAGATGTGAAGAACAGTGCAGAATAGAATAAAAACAGTGAACACAGGATCATTTAAGTGAAAAACACAGTGAAGAATAGATTGCAGATGTTCGGCACATCTGCTTACTTGTCGGGAGATACGCTGTCCCGGGATCCGCTGCTCTTCTTCCACTGAAGTCTCCCCGATCTCTCCGTGCTGCCCCGTGTCTCCCTGCTGCCCGATGTCTCCCTGCTGCCCCATGTCTCCGTGCTGCCCCATGTCTCCGTGCTGCCCGATTTCTCCATGCTGCCCGATGTCTCCGTGCTGCCTGATGTCTCCCTGCTGCTCGATGTCTCCGTGCTGCCTGATGTCTCCCTGCTGCCCGATGTCTCCCTGCTGCCCGATCTCTCCGTGCTGCCCGATTTCTCCGTGCTGCCCATTGTCTCCCTGCTGCCCGATGTCTCCGTGCTGCCCGATCTCTCCGTGCTGCCCGATCTCTCCGTGCTGCCTGCTGTCCGATGTCTCCCTGCTGCCCGATGTCTCCGTGCTGCCCGATCTCTTCGTGCTGCCCGATGTCTCCCTGCTGCCTGATGTCTCCCTGCTGCCCGATGTTTCCGTGCTGCCCGATGTGTCCCTGCTGCCCGATGTCTCCCTGCTGCCCGATCTTTCCGTGCTGCCGCTGCCCCATGTCTCCCTGCTGCCCCATGTCTCCCTGCTGCCCCATGTCTCCGTGCTGCCACTGCCCTGATGTCTCCGTGCTGTTCCCCGATGTCTCCGTGCTGCCGCTTCCCCGGTGTCTCTGTGCTGCTCCCCGGTGTCTCTGTCCTGCTCACCGTGTTCTTCAATGTGTTCTTCACTCATATATATTGTTCTTCACATACTATTTTGTTTGAACCGTTCCGCGCGTATCTTCCGTCAAGTAAGCAGATGTGCCGAACATCTGTAATCTATTCTTCACTGTGTTTTTCACTGTGTTTTTCACTTAAATGATCCTATGTTCACTGTTTTTATTCTATTCTTCATTGTTCTTCACTGTGTTTTTTTAATTAAATGCTCGATCTCGAGCAGGGGAAATACTCGTCCGAGCAACGAGCAGTTTCGAGTACTCGAACGAGCATCAAGCTCGGACGAGTATACTCGCTCATCTCTAGTTGCTACACAAGTACCTGACATGTTCTGCTATACACATGTGTGAGACACAGACATCAGCTACACTAGTACCTGACATGTTCTCCTATACACATGTGTGAAACACAGACATCAGATACACAAGTACCTGACATGTTCTGCTATACACATGTGTGATACACAGACATCAGCTACACAAGTACCTGACATGTTCTCCTATCCACATGTGTGAGACACAGACATCAGCTACACAAGTACCTGACATGTTCTCCTATCCACATGTGTGAGACACAGACATCAGCTACACAAGTACCTGACATGTTCTGCTATAAACATGTGTGAGACACAGACATCAGCTACACAAGTACCTGACATGTTCTCCTATACACATGTGTGAGACACAGACATCAGCTACACAAGTACCTGACATGTTCTGCTATAAACATGTGTGAGACACAGACATCAGCTACACAAGTACCTGACATGTTATGTTATACACATGTCTGAGACACAGACATCAGCTACACAAGTACCTAACATGCTTTGTTCTCCTTTACACATGGCTGCATCCTGGAGCAGTTGAATACACACACACAGGCTGCAGGGGACGTGGCTGCCAGCACAAGGAAGCACATAGAGCAGCCAGTAGCAGGGTGTCACATCATTATACAGGCTGTCCGTCATGTGTATAGCAGCATCTCATACAACACAGGCTTCAGGGGGCATTGCAACCAGCACCAAGAAGCACATAGAGGAGCCAGTACCAGGGTGTCACATCATTATACAGGTTGTCAGTCATGTGTATAGGAATATCTTATAAAAGACAGGCTGCAGGGGGTATTGCAACCAGCACAAAGAAACACATAGAGGAACCAGCGCCAGGAGTGTCACATCATTATACAGGTTGTCAGTCATGTGTATAGGAGTATCTTATACAAGACAGGCTGCAGGGGGCGTTGCAACCAGCACAAAGAAACACATAGAGGAGCCAGCACTGGGAGTGTCACATCATTATACAGGTTGTCAGTTAAGCACAGGGGGTGTCATTTGCATACAACTTCAGGACCTGATTGTTTAAGTTTACAGGCATGTAGAGGGACACTGTAGAGGGCAATGCTTTCTAATGGCAGTTTATGACAACATATTTTGCTTTGGGGGGTTAATTTGCCTAACAGCTTCTCTTTAAAGGGGTTTCAGTCATGTGGACATGTCCACTGTGAAGAATATGTCATCAATACAAGAGCAGTGTGGTTCTTAAATGGAGATGGTCACCAGTGCGGTTCTTTACCTGGTTAAGAACAAGACCATAATATGATCACTAATATTGAACTTACCCTGGTAAAATTTATCTGAAGCTGATGGGGGCAGCATGTCATGTGACCCTCTGGTGGCAGCACTTGGGACTTCCTGTGATGTCCTATGTCCTGCTGGCTTCCAGTGAATGGAGGGAGCTGTGCAGTCATCACTGTCTGCATATCTCCTCTATGATAACCCCTTCTATACTAGTGATAGGAGGAGAGTAACACACCCCTTCTACCACTGATGTGGGATTGTCTATAATGAAGGGGGTGTGCATACCTTAATCAATGCAAAATGCCCTGCACCCACCGGAAGCCAGCAGGACACAGGACATCACAGGAAGTGCCAAGTCCTGCTATCAGAGGGTAACGTGACCTGCAGCTCCCAGTGGCTACAGCCAAAATTTTGGGTACATAGGTGACCCTATCAGGGTCTTTTACTTGGTAAAGTTTGTTATCAGTGGCTAAACAGTTAATCTATATGTCATCTGATTGTAGCAGGAATCATTTCATTCACTATTTGGCACCACTAAATAAGGACATGCTGCTGAAATTGTGACTCGGCATGTAACAAGATCTCTTTAAATTAGCACCAGTATACTGTATGCCACACATGTCTGATAGATGCAGCTTCATCTCTTATACCTTCTGTAACATCAGTATGGACTTCTGTATTTTACACTGGTATTAGGGGTCAGCGTCAATTCCACCAGGTGGAACAGGGGACAATCTACTACTTAGGAAAATTTCTAAAACCATACATGGGTGTCACATACTGTAGATTTCCTACTATATATTCTAGATAGATAGATAGGTAGATAGGTAGATGATTGATAGAAGGATAGATAGATAGATAGATAGATAGATAGATAGATAGATAGATAGATAGATAGATAGATAGATAGATATGAATAGACAGGTAAATATATTTTAAAATAGGGATAAATAGAGATATAAATAAATAGAACCAAAAAGCTGTAGCACCAATAGTTCAATAGAAAAATGTGAGGGCACTTTATTTACCCAGTGTGCAAAAAGGCAAAATTTTGGTTCTTTTTCAGCAAGATACTGATTAATTTCCCACCGATCAGGGTTGCACCAGCCAACCAGTTGAGCCTCTTGCTTCAGGTAGCACCACCTGCAGTAAGTTGGGGGGGAAAGGGGGGAAACCGTCACGTGCTATAAAAACAGACCTAGGCACTTAAAATAGTGTCTCTTTACGCCTAGTGTCAGCATAGAAGTTAGACATAGAACCCCGTGGAGACCCCACGTAACCTGATATATCACTACTGGAATAACCTAATATATTACTTGTGGATGGGACGGTAGGGGCCCCATCCTATAGCTTGCCTCAGGCAGTAAAGACTTCAAGGGTTCGCCCTTGCCGACGAATATAGAAAAACCTGCAGCTGCTGCGGAACCCCTTAGAAGCCTTTCTGGTGTAATCTCCTGCCTTGCAGCATGGTCTACTCATACATTAGCATCGGATCAGAAACCTAATTACATTTTATCACAGCCCAGAGGTATCCGCTATGTGGGAGCGTGGTATGTCCTACTAAATATGTGATATGAAAGTGGGGCGTAAAAAAAAGAGCAATTTTTAATGAAATCGCTGCCGCCCACTCGCGCTCTCCCCATCTGTGCACTTGATTTAACCTCTCACTATACAGGGAGTGCAGCAGTCACCCCCCTGTGCAGGGCCAGGAGGGGCTTGTGACATCAGGGGCACTGACTTGCCAGGCTCCAGTTTCTCTTTGCACTGAATAAGCCTGACTCTGGGCGTGTGTGGATGGCAATGGAAGGCTGGGCTTGTGTGCATTGAAGGCAGCCACTGCCGGGCTTGGGAGGCCCCTTCTCACTGCTGTTCTCTGCCTCTTGCAGCTGCAGGCGGCAGCATCACTTGCATGTGGATATCAAGCCCTGTGTTTGCCAGGCTGCTGGTGACAAGCTCTGCAGTGACTGCTCGGGACATACAAGGG